>NC_092050.1:116440925-117040925 GCF_003086295.3 Arachis hypogaea | reverse complement strand
CCGACACACCATCAGAGCCATCAGAGGAGGAGGAAGATGATCCCCAGGAGGAGACCCATCAGCAGGCAGGCACAGAGCAGGCTACACCACATCAGGAGGTTACGCATCAGATCGAGGCTGCAGATCCAGAGATCCTGATCCAGTCAGCACCGCCTCTACAGCAGCCAGACGCTCAGCCCACCACCACCACAGAGCCTCCAGCTACCATCCCTACCAGTGATGACACCCTTTCACACCCGGCTTGACTGAGCATCAGGGACGATGCTTCATTTTAAGTGTGGAGAGGTCGCCATCTCTGGCGGTTTATTTTGGTGAACCACTACATCTCTTTTTTCTTTTATTTTGGATATTTTTCTGTATTTTTCTTTTTACTGTTATTTTCTGAGTACTTATACATTGCTGCTTTTATGTATTTTTACTCTATTTCTGCATTTTGCATTTTTAGTTCATATTTTTAGTTATTTAGTTTAGTTTGCAATTCTGACTTATTAGTGGATTAATTAGTATAGTTTACCCTTTTTAGCATTAAGATAGCATAGTTTAAATTGAAAAATATAAAAAGGAAGTAAGCTAGGAAATTGAACATAACAGATTTAAATCCATAAACCTTGTATATATAGCATTACATCATATAGTTAAGTTGACAACATTTCATCAAGGAGGAACATTAAAACTTTAAAGGCTACCCTAAATAATTTTTTTATGAGAATAATGGGAATTTTTAACTAAACCTGCATAACATATATGAATGATATATGATGCTTGAATTAGAGAACACACAGCCTGTGAGTCTTGAGCTTAATTGTATGGTTGCATTCAAACCATAATTTCATTCCTGTGTGTTTCGCTTCTTTTTATTCCGATGTTCTTTACTTTGCTTTAATCTATATGTCCAATTATAGAATATAGAATATAGAATATAGATATATACCAAAAGAATGATTGAGGCCATCATTTGATTTTATCTCACTTACCCCAAAATAACCTACCTTTCACATCACCCTTGTTAGCCCCCTTGAGCCTTTAAAATCCCTCTTTATTCTATTTAGCCACACTACTAGCCTTAAGCAGAAAAACAAAATAAAATCCCAAGTTGAATCCTTGGTTAGCTTAAGATAGAAAATTATGAATAGATTAAAATGTGAGAAACCTATTGGGAACATGGATGATAGAAAAAAAAGGTAGAAAAGTTGAAAGAAATAAAATAACTCAGAAAATTTGGGAAGCATGCTCATGAGAAATCAAAGTGATTCAATTACCATGTGCATTAAAAAAAAGTTATTTTTCAGCATTTAATAAAAGGGGATACAAAAGAATTCCCCAATGCAAAATAAAAGCAATGCACATGGGATAAAAATAAAATTGAAACATGAGCATGTAACAACAAGTGGGATAATATGAGAAAATTGGTAAAGAAGCTTGTTATACTAAACATGTATGTTAGGTGAGATTTTAGTCTAATTAAGGATTCACTTATTAGCTCACTTAGCCTTATACATATATCCTTACCTTTATCTTGGCCCCATTATAACCTTAATTAAAGACCTCATGACTTTTGGTATGATTGTACTCTATAATTGTTGATTGGTTAGATGAAGAACAAAGTCATAGAAAGTAAGAATAAAAGGAAAAGTAGAGTGAATAAACCCAATAAACACTGAGTGACTAAAGGGTAAACACAAATTCCAGTGAGGGTTCAATAACTCATCCACATATATCTGTGCTTAATTTACTAATTGTTTTACAAGTTTGTACAATATTTTTTATTTCCCATCTCATTTGCTAAAATGCTTTATTATTTAAGGGTTGACTATATATATATATATATATATATATATATATATATATATATATATATATATATATATATATATATATATATATATATATGACTCCTTGAGAATGTGAATTAATTTGACTACATGTAAGCTTTATATATGAGTGAATAAATTGGAATTGCATGACTCATTTAGGTAGACGCATTTAGAATAGGTTGTATTGCATAACATTCCACCACTTTAACCTTACCTTATTCTTTACCTTGGATTTAGCATGAGGACATGCTATTGTTTAAGTGTGGGGAGGTTGATAAACCCATATTTCATGAGTTATTTTGTGCTTAGTTTGAGTGATTTATTCAATCCTTCACCCACTTATTCATATTAATTGCATGGTTTTACTTCCCCTTCCTTATTATGTGATGTACGTGAAAAATATGTTTCCTAAGCTTTAAAATTAATTATTTTAATTACCTTTATTTCCATTCGATGCCATGATTAGTGTGTTGAGTAGTTTCAGATTTTCTAAGACAGAATGACTTAAAGGATGGAAAAGAAAACGTACAAAATGGAAGGAAAATGCGAAACGGAGTTTTGAAGAAACTAGCATCCACGCGATCGCATGGACGACGCGATCGCGTGCCAGGAGCGAAGGAGCAGCGACGCGGCCGCATGACTGACGCGGCCGCGCGACTTGAGCATAGCGCATTCGATGCGGACGCGTGACCGACGCGACCACGCCACAAGGAAAACTCCAGATGACGTGACCGCGTGACCCACGCGGACGCGTGACAGAGGCCACGTATCAGAATTTACAGAATACGCCCCAGTAATTTCTGAAGCCCTTTTGGCCCAGATCCAGGTACAGAACACACAGACTAGAGGCTATAAAGTGGGGGAATGCATCCATTCAAGGGAGAGCTCGCACTTTTTTTACTTCCATGATTTAGATTTAGTTTTGAGAGGGACATTCTCTCCTCTCTCTCTTAGGATTAGGATTTAGGACTTCTCTTAGTTTTTAAGAGTGATTCTCGATCCAGGTTTAATATTTACTTTAATTTATGTTTCTATGCTACTTTTACTTTAATGCTTTTACTCGTATCTATAAATGTTGCCAATTTGGCTTATGAACCCTTTCCATGTTATGATTTGAATTAATGATTATTTGAGGTATTTCAGTTATTGATTGCTTTTTCTTTAATTTGTGTTACCATTGCTTTCCATCTAAGGACATTTTTATTCCATCAATTTTACTTTTTCCCCTTTTGGTCTTGGTTAAGAAATCAGTAACTCAACATTATCAAACTCAACATAACTGATAATCGCTATCTTGCTAATTGAACTGAACTTCAATAATCCCAACTTTTTCTTAGGAATTAAATAGGATTCGAAGGTCAAACTAATTAGTCCCTTGACTTTCCTTTGCTTTAGTAAAGGTTAACTAAGTGGAATTTAGATTAAACTTTCATTATTGTTGAGAGAGATAGTTAAGTTGGACTTCCAATTTCTCTTACCTTGCCAAAAGTTTGCTTTACAGTTTTATTTATTTTAATTGCCATTTACTTTACTTGTCATTTAAATCACTAGCTTCTCACCTTCTAAACCCCGATTACAACCTTTATAGCCAATAATAAGAACATACTTCCTTGCAGTTCCTTGAGAAGACGACCCGAGGTTTGAATACTCGGTTAACAATTTTTAAGGGATTTGTTACTTGTGACAACCAAAATATTTGCACGAAGGGATTTTTGTTGGTTTAGAGACTATATTAACAACGCGACTGTTTTTATGAACTTTTTTACTGGCAAAAATCCCTGACGTCAAGGTGTCCCTATGCCACACGTTCCTCCTTCTCACCAGATACTCCGCTCTGGTTCCGTCGAAGCGAACCTCACCCCTTCTCACCAAATAGTCCGCTCTAGGTCCATCATGGATATATAATTAATTCTGGTCTTCCCCAGAATATTTGCACTTCATTTCAACACAATTACTTTTGCTAAAGTCTTCTTGGAATCTTAGGGCCCACTTTAAATTCGAACATGTACTTCTAGTCTCTTCTTAGAATATTTAGCCTAACGTCCTACTCGCAACTGATTTTTCTATTTAATATTTAATATAACAAATGGACTAAGAATTATGCAAATTTTATATTCACGCGTCCGCAATGGACTGAAGTTTATGATGATGCCATTTATGCATGGTTTCGATGCCAGTACCTATAATTATGCATGCAAAAGAGTGATTGCTATATCAAGAAATGTAAAGAAAGTAATTAAAGAAAGCAAGTAATAAAGAGAGATATTCATGGCAAGAATTGAGAATCTAGGCTTTCTATCCTAGTCATTAATCATACAATAATTATCAAGAATTTAGCCTATTTCGTCATCTTTAACATCGGGAGAAGGTACAATGTTATCTCCTCATCGGAAGAAAGTGAAATAAGCCTAGTTAATCTCAATCCAAAAGTCCTAGTCAACTTACTAATTGAATTAGCAAAAGACTAATGTCAATGGAAACAATATTAACTAACAACTCTAGATCACCAACATAAGTTGGGTATTCATGACTCAAGATTGCCTAATTTCTCTTTCCAAGCGAAGAATGCTAAAAAATCTACTCTAACATCTAACCAAACATTTTGTCAAACACTTGGAAGGCATAAAAGGAAAGCATAGTAAAGTGCAAGAAATATAAAATCTAACAACTACCAATTGCAAGGAATTAACAATAACTACTCAATTAAGCAACAATTGACAAAGAAACATCAAATTGTATTAAAGAAAATCTGAATCCAACAAAGAGTTCATAAACATAAAAGAGGCATAAAAGAGAAATTAACAAGAAGAAACTAGGGGATCAAACTACTAGAGCATGAAAATATAAAAGAAACAAGATGAAAACAAGAAATTAAACCTAGATCTAAGAGGAAAATAAACCTAAGAATCCTAATTCTAGAGAGAAAAGGGAGCTTCTCTCTCTAGAAAATTAACCTATATGATCCTAAGCTAATCTAATTGCTCCTCTTTTGTCCAATCTTCAATTATGCATGAAATAGCCTCGGAAACGAGTTGGATTTGGGCCTGACAAGCTCAGAATTGCCTCCAGCGAATTCACTTTAATGAGGTCACGTGCCGCTTGTGACGTGTACGCATGGGTCACGTGTACGCGTCGTCTGACGTTTTCCTTGTCACGCGTACGCATCACCTGGACGATCTCTTTTTCACGCGTGCATGTCGCTCTAAGCACTCCAAATCCTTGTTTTTCCATTAATTCTCCACTTTGCATACTTTTCTCTTCACTTTTTCCATCCAAAACTTGCCTTATGAATCTGAAATCACTCAACAAATATATCAAGGCATCGAATGAAATTAAAATGAATTAAAATTGGCAAATTTAACGCCTAAAAAGCATATTTTCACTTTTAAGCACAAATTTAGGGAGAATTACAAAAGCATACTATTTCATTGAATAAATGTGGGATAAGTTGATAAAATTCTCTAAATTAAGCACAAGATAAACCATAAAATTTAGATTTATCAAACCTCCTCATACTTAAACTAAGCATGTCCTCTTGCTAAACTCAAGAAAGAGACAAAAGGTATCAATATTTATTCAATGCAAACTATCTAAATGCAACCTATCTACATGCAATGTATCTATATGAGTGCAACTACTTGGACAAAATAAACCAACTTCCAAGAATACATATATAAGTACAAGGGCTAAAGCAATAGCAATCAAATCAAACCCACAATTGAATTGAGTTATTAAAAATATTTTACAAACTTGCAAGAAAAGAGATGATCATGTGTGAAAATATGTAATTGAGCAATCAAACCCTCATCGGATGTGTATCCGCTCTAGTCACTCAAGTGTTTAGGGTTGATCCACTCAATTCTTCCTTAATCATGCTTTCCAAGATTTGTTTTTCATCTAACAATCAACAATTATTCAATGCATGCATAGAAATACCATAAGGACTTGTCCATAGGTTGTAATGGGGCTAGGGTCAAGGTAGGATTGTATATGGTTAAGTAGACTAGAATTCGAATCTTTGATTAATTTAAACTTCCCACCTAACCTATGACAACCTATACAATTTAAGTGCTAACTTAACTACCCATTCTTCACTTTTTCACATACTCATGCATTCTCTTTTTTATCACAACCCATATGCATTGATTATTATTGAACTTCACTTTGGGGCATTTTGTCCCCTTTTTATTGCTTTTCTTTTTCTTTCTTTTCTTTTTATATATTTTTTTTCTTTTTCTTTTTCTACATTTTTTTCTTTTATTTTTCTCTTTTTTTTCTTTTTGATGAATTATATACAAAGGTACCAATGTATATGGTTTAAATATTTAATGCATGAGTATGTACCTAATCCCCAATATTTTGACAAAAATATAAAAACACACTTTTATCTCTACCCAATGTTCCCAAATTTCCCATACTTAAATGATAAACACTCTCACTAGCCTAAGCTAATCAAAGATCCAAATTAAGGACATTTATTATTTTCACTTTAAGGCTTGTAATGTGCTAAAATTAAGAACAAATGGGTTTAGTATAGGCTCAAAGTTGGCTAACAATGGTAGATAAAAGGTAAGGCTATTTGGGTAAGTAAGCTATTTGAAACAATGGCCTCAATCATATAAATGCATGTATACACAAAATAATAGACATAAAGAATTAAACAAATCAAAGATTACAATCATAGAAAGAGAATAATAGACACGAGAATGAAAATAGTGGTTATATGATGTAACCACACAATTAAGCTCAAAACTCACATGCTTATGTGTTCTTAGCTCAAAAATCATGTTCCACAATGTATATAATTCAAGCAAGTTCTAAAATTTTTTTTTCTCAATTCAATTAGGGTGTCCTATAGATAAAATCCTTGGAAAATTTCATTATTTTGACTAAGCTTATTATATATATATATATATATGCAAACTAAGGAAATGCAACTAAAAATCCTAAAAGACCTAAAAATTGGAATGTGAAAGTATTGGGATTAGAAATTTGTCACCCAAAAACACCGATTGGTCGGATGACCTCCGCACACTTAAAAGTTTACACCGTCCTCGGTGCATTCAAAGATGAGCAAGGGGGTACGGCGACTATACAGATTGCTACCTTCAGCTAGTGGGTCAATCGGTTGCTGCGTGTTCTTTCTTCCGCTTCCGTTTTTGCTTATGAAAAATCATCCTGAGCAATAGAAAACGGGATAGTAAGAAAAGTAAATGCAAAAGCAAAGAAGCGTAAATTGTTGGAATGAGGTGATGATCACTAAAATGAAGTGAGTGAGTTAGTGTGACATTGATGAAAAATAGGTGTGTGAGTTCTAAGCTGCATGCGATTTAGAACACACACACTGATATTAAAAGTTATGTCACAATTACACAAAAGAAGTATGCACTTCACTCATCCTAGTGTTCTTGAAATACTTTAAAGAAACTTGTAAGTTAAGATAACCAAACAAGTAATAAAGAAGCATAAAAGCATTCAAGAAAAAAATAAGCAATTGTGAAATTGGATAATAAATGAACACTAATTGATGTGCAAGGAAATTTAGTGAACCAAATGAAATATAAAACTTACACATCAATTAATGACACACTTT
This sequence comes from Arachis hypogaea, assembly GCF_003086295.3. NCBI lineage: Eukaryota > Viridiplantae > Streptophyta > Magnoliopsida > Fabales > Fabaceae > Arachis > Arachis hypogaea. The sequence continues at coordinate 117,033,518 of NC_092050.1, read as the reverse complement.
GAATTTTATTTGCAATACCTAAGTAACATAGAGGTGAAAAACATGGGTGCTATGGAACTTAGGAGAAAGGAGATAGAAATTAAACTCAATCTCATAGCAAGCATGGTCCACAAAACTTTACAAAGCTCAAAAATATGTCACTAGGTAAGCTTTCGATCCAATTTCACAATTCCAAAATCTCAATGTGTGAAATAGGTGATGTAAATAAGGATTAATCATAAACAAGCATCACCTAACAAAAAAATGCATTGATTATATACAATTTGCCTCATCATAGATAATGAAATAGAGGTGGATGGAATAGGGTTCCCACGCGTATGCATGGGTTACGCGTGTGAAGGTCAAATCAGAGAGGCGACGCGTACGCGTGGGTGGATTTTGTGCTAGAGGCACAATGCCAGCCCAAAACGCGTGCAACTCTCTGGTTTTTTTATGGGTGGTAAAAAATTTGGATGTCACGTGTACACATGGGCGAGGTGTACGCGTGAGTGGTCGAAAAACTTGGGGTTACGCGTACGCGTGGGTGATGCGTACGCATGGCATGGTACTCTATTTTTCAAAGTTTTTCAATTTTTTGCACTAAACCAAGCATTCCAAACCTCCAAACAACTACCAAAACACCATAAAACCTTATTTAACATACTAGAATACTAAAAAACTCAACTAACTAAACAAAACATGAAATTAAACTAATTTTACCCATATTTACAAAAGAGAAAAATGAAAAGGTGTTACTATGATGTGGTGTCTCCCACCTAGCACTTTTGTTTATTGTCCTTAAGTTGGACTTATGGGGAGCTTTCATCAAGGTGGCTTGTGCTTGAATTCATCTTTGAACATCCACCAATGCTTGAATCTCCAATAGGCTCCATCATTCAAAATTAAAAGCTCCAAGCTTTGATGGAGTTCTTCACAAACCATGAGCTTCCAAAATTGATCCTCTCCTTGTAATCCGGGATCCCACACTTTATTTTCACACCCGTCTTCAAGTTGATCATGGTGATTCCATCCGGGTGGTTTACAAGCAGAATTCTCAATGAATCCTCCAAACAACTTCCTAGACCCATTCAATTTAGCTCCACACCAAACCTTGCAATCAAACTTTGGACATGCAACCATCATGAACCTAGAGTGATGTTTTCAACCACTAACCATCTTTCTTTTGCTTTTAAAGCCACAAAGAGCTCTAAGTTGACCATCCGTCTCATGCAAACCATATTCAAGTGGGATAATAAAGCTTAGAGATAAGAGATTTACCCACTTAAATGAAAGGATGAATGGTGATGGCTTAGGGAGAGGTGTCTCTAATGTCCTTGCAAGCTCTACTCCCTTGTGTTCTTCCTTAACAACTTCCATCTTCTTGCAAGTTTCTTCAATTTCAACCTCCTCCTCTTGGTAGCTTTCTTCCAATTTAATCTCTTCTTCATTGCTTACCAAGGGTATGAGGGGTTGTGTATCTTCTTCTTTAATCTCTATGTCAAGTCCAATGGGAGAGAATTCAATTGTAGATAGAAACTTGTCAATGAGTGAATCTATCTCTTGATCAACCTCTTTAAAGTCTTCAACCATGATATGTTTTGGAGGTTGTACGCCCTTCTCAACATCAATATCAAGCTTCTTGGAAGAGGGCTCTCTAATTCTACATTCCCATAGACTTTTAACATCTCCTAAATCTTCAATCACTCCTTCCATTTCAATGGTCTCTACTTGTTTTCCTTGTTGCAATTCTTGCCTCAACTCCTCTTCTTCACCTTGAAGCTCCAAATTCTCCTTCTCATTGTGCTCCTCAACTAATCCTCCACATTTAATGATAAGAATATCTTGGATAGTTGAGCACAATGATGTCAATTGGCTCATCACTTCGGTTAAGCTAGCTACGGCTTCCCCTTGCTTTTGGCAATGAGTTAGAAGTTCTTATTGTTCTTACATTAGGGGTTGGAGAGATTGGTCCAATGAAAGTGATGGTGAAAAAGAGGGTTCATTGTTTGGGAGAAAGGGTTCATAGTTGGAAGGTGATTCATCTTGGTAAGGGTATGGAGATGGTGTATATCGAGGTGGTTCTTGGGAGTAATTGTGTTGGCATTGTTATGTTTTTATATATGGTTCATATGGCTCATAAGGTGGTTGGTATGGTGAATAAGGATTAGGGTCATATGGAGGTGTTTGGTGGTAAGGGGCTTGTGAGTATGGTAGTTCAAAACTATGTTGAGGAGGTGGTTCATAGGCATATGGTGATTATGGTTGACAACCACAATGAGGGCCACCACATCCATTTGGTTGATATACATTAGGAGTTGGATTATACCTATAAGAAACCGGAGGAGGTTGTTGCCAAGAAGGTTGATTCAATTCCTTGAGGCTCCTCCCATCTTTGATTGTTCCATCCTTGATGCATGTTGCCATTGTAGTTTCCATTTCTTACAACATAAGTTGAACCAAACTCAGCCACAAAGGTGAGAATTCATAGTAGCAAGAGCAAATGAAAACAAAATCTAATAAAAAACAAGAAAACCAAATCCTAAAACTAGTAAAAACTAACAAAGAAATAAAAGACAGGCATATTCACAATATTCACATATATACAATAACTAATAACAGGCACACATTGCAATTCTCCGGCAACGGCACCAAAAACTTGATAAGAAGATTTATACCGGTTCAGAATTTAACAAAATAATTTCGTTGTGAGCATAGCCCAAACCAATATTCGATTCTCAAATCAAATTTTAATTTTTGGTTGTCACTAGTTCAACCTAATAAAAGTAACCGAGAGTATTAGTCCCGGGTCGTATTCTCAAGGAATTGTAGTGAGGTATGCATATTATTGGTTACGGTATCCAAGGGAGTTGGGTTGATAAAACAAGAAATTAAAAAGACAAGAAATGTAAAGAAAGCAATTAAAGAAAGCAAGTAATAAAGAGAGACATTCATTATAAGGATTGAGAATCTAGGCTTTCTATCCTAGTGATTAATCATACAATAATTATCAAGAATTTAGCCTATTTCGTCATCTTCAAGATCGGAAGAAGGTACAATGTTATCTCCTCATCGGAAGAAAGTCAAATAAGCCTGGTTAATTTCAATTCAAAAGTCCTAGTCAACTTACTAATTGAATTAGAAAAAGACTAGCGTCAATGGAAACAATATTAACTAACAACTCTAGATCACCAACATAAGTTGGGTATTCATGACTCAAGATTGCCTAATTTCTCTTCCAAGCCAAAAATGCTCAAAAATCTACTCTAACATCCAACCAAGCATTTTGTCAAATACTTGGAAGGCATAAAAGGAAAGCATGGTAAAAGTGCAAGAAATATAAAATCTAACAACTACCAATTGCAAGGAATTCAAAATAACTACTCAATTAAGCAACAATAAACAAAGAAATATCAAATTGCATTAAAGAAAACCCAAATCCAACAAAGAGTCCATAAACATAAAAGAGGCATAAAAGAGAAATTAACAAGAAGAAACTAGGGGATTAAACTACTAGAGCATGAAAATGTAAAAGAAATAAGATGAAAACAAGAAATTAAACCTAGATCTAAGAGAAAAATAAACCTAAGAACCCTAATTCTAGAGAGAAGAGGGAGCTTCTCTCTCTAGAAAACTAACCTACATGATCCTAAGCTAATCTAATTGCTCCCCCTTTTGTCCAATCTTCAATTCTGCATAAAATAACCTCAGAAACGGGTTGGATTTGGGCCTGGGAAGCTCAGAAATCGCCCCCAGCGAATTCACTTTAATGAGGTCACGTGCCGCTTATGACGCGTACACATGGGTCAAGCGTACGCATCGTTTGGCGTTTTTATTGTCACGCGTACGCGTCGCCTGAACGACCTCCTCTTCATGCGTGCGCATCGCTCTAAGCACTCCAAATCCTTGTTTTTCCATGAATTCTCCACTTTGCATGATTTTCTCTTCACTTCTTCCATCCAATACTTGCCTTATGAATCGGAAATTACTCAAAAAATATATCAAGGCATCGAATAGAATTAAAGTGAACTAAAATTGGCAAATTTAAGGCCTAAAAAGCATGTTTTGACTTTTAAGCACAAATTTAGGGAGAATTACAAAAGCATGCTATTTCATTGAATAAATGTGGGATAAGTTGATAAAATTCACTAAATTAAGCACAAGATAAACCACAAAATTGGAGTTTATTATTTTTTAATTATGAATACCTTCAATTTGCGAAGAAATATTCAGTTAACTCTAACATTTTTTTACACTAGGAATGACTTAATTATAAAATTAAGGGTAAAGTACTAAATTGGTCCCCTATGTTTGGGTGTAATTCTGTTTTAGTCCTTAAGGTTTAAAGTGTTCTATTTGAATCCAAAAAAGTTTCATTTAGCATCAATTTAGTGCCACAGTGAGGTCAAACTTAAATAATTAACGGAATGTCCTACATAACAACAGTACAAGAACAAAATCGATAATTTGGAGAACAAGTATAAGCTCCAGAGGCACAAAATCAAAAGTTGATGCATCAATACATTTATTTATCATTCTCTTTAGCTCTATAGAAAATATTTTATTTATATTATAAGAAAAATAATAAATAAATGTCTTGATACATCAACGGTTGATTTTGTGCCTCTGGAACTTGTACTTGTTATCCAGATTATCGATTTTGTTCATGTACTATCATTATGTAGGATATTTCATTAATTATTTAATTTTGACCTCACTGTGGGACTAAATTGATGCTAAATGAAACATTTTTAGATTCAAATAGGACACTTTAAACTTTAAGGATCAAAACAGAATTACGCCCAAACATAGGAGACTAATTTAATACTTTACCCTAAAATTAAAAGTAGTGTAAGAACCTAATTAAAAGGAAAAAAAAGTATAGGGACCTAATTAAAAATTTGGTAAAATTATAGGGATCAATAGAATAATTAAACCTTATTTTATTATTCAAAATTTGTTAATTAAAGTCTTATTCTTGAGCTTTTAGGAATTATATTCTAACTTCAAGCTTTTAAATATTTTAAGTTTGTTCCAACACTTTTATAAATTACTAAAATAACCTTATATAATTATAGTTTCCAAAACTATTCTTATATTTTTATGAAATACCTGTTTTATCGCTATACTTTTTACTTAATACCTAAAATAATCTTAAAACTTGTTTAATTATAGTTTTACCTCAATTGTTTATTAAATTATCATTATATCCTCAAAAATAAATTAGGTGTTGGTGATTTTCTCTTTAAGAAAAACCAAACCCTCTTTTTGATTTCTTTGAAGTTTTCTGTTTGATTTTCAATCAACTTTCAAATTTTATGGTTACTAATTTTTTTCAGCTTTCAATTTAACTTTTCAATTACCAATTCACATCAATTTTCTCAAGATCCAAATTCAAAAATAGCCCCAAATACATCAAAAATCGTTCAGTTCATGGTTGATCTATGATGGTTGAACCTTAAAGCATCAAAATCAACAAAATTTAATAAAATTTCAAACACAAAATCACTCAATTTCAAGCAATAATCATCAAACCAACAATCATACATTGAGAACACATTTAATTCACATTAAAATTACCAACTCCTACCTCCTTGTTGCAGCCACCAACACTGAAGCACTAAGGAAGGTTTCTGGCTAAGAAATCTAAGAAGAAAATGTCAAAAATTGGCTACTCCACCTTCTAATCCATTCGGCCAAACCTTCATGAGAGGGAAGAAGACTCCACCATTAATTTTTTCTGAAGAAAAATGACACTAAAGTAAAGAAAAAGAAGGAACGAATACTTTAATTAGTTTAGATTTTTTTTATTAAAGTTATGAATTTCAGGAAATCAAGCTCAGAAGGATTTTGTTTCCATGGTGTTTCTCATTCTTTCTCTCTCAGTTCTTTCTTTCTTTTTTTTCTCTTAATGATTCGACTGATGATATGAGAAGAATGATGATGATTAGTAATGATAATTAAATGAAATTGATGATATGTCAAAAGGTGGGATTGGGTGTCACGGTTTGGAGCTATTGGCTCAGTGATTCAAATTGTAAATATCTTAAATAGAAAACCATGAAAACTGGATTAAAATACAATATATATATATATATATATATATATATATATATATATATATATATATATATATATATATGTGTGTGTGAATGAGTTATTAATATAAATGACATTAGTAATATAAAGATAGGAGATATATAATGAAGTATTAGTAAAGCTAAGTTCATTAAAGAGTATTGATATTTACTCATACTGTTAGATTTTGAACTCGATAATAATATTGTTAAACAAATCCTTATTATAATTAAATCGAGTAAAAATAAAACACTAATAATAATAATAATAATAATAATAATAATAATAATAATAATAATAATAATAATAATAATAATTTTATCTTTTCTCAAAAATGAAAATTCTAATTAATTTAAACCCTAGTTATCATAAAATCAATTTAATTATTCTTAATAAAATAAGTTCTAAAATAAAATAAAAAACTCAAAATTAAAAAATAAATCATAATTTATTTATATTTATATTTTTAAAAATATGGGTCATTACAATAAGTATCCATATAATAGTTATACATCTAGACTAAATATCCAAATCTAACAAGAAAAGAATTCTTTTAGTAAATCTTTAACAACTCAAAAGTTAACATAATGGGTAATTACGGATGAAAGAGATAAACAAAAATAAAAGTTACGATAATGGTATGGTAGTAATTTAATTGTGGTTGGAGTGAATAGAAGAAGAAAACAAGAAAAGAGAATAAAACAATGCAACATAATAGTAGCGATGAGATAATAATTAAATTAAAATTAATAATTTAAAAAATAAAATTAAAGATAATTAAAGATCTCCAATATAAGATTGAAAAATATTTTTTTTACTATTAGAATTATGCAAGGAGATAAATAGTGTTTTGAATATAAATTTTTAATTTGCTACAAATTAAATAGAATTAAAAAATAAACAACTTTAAATACTTATAAATAACTAATCTATAAATAATGTTATTAAGTTTTTATTTTGATATTATTACACATAATAATAGTATAATTTTTTAATCTTATTTTTTAATTTAAATTTATTTATTTTACATTCTACATATTAAATAATTTAAGATATTTATTTTTTAGTTATTGATAACAAATTTAAATTTTTTTTAAACTTAATAAAAAAGTGGTTGAGTGTTTGGGAGACGCTAGTTTTCTATAAATGTTTTTTCCAAAGATAAAAGAAAATATTTTATTTTATTAGAAAAAATATAAAGTCCGAAATTCAGGACATGAAAAAAGAAAAGTGGGAGACTCTCAAACTTTACAGCACAGGAGTACGAGGAATATGTACTCTTTTTAAGGTGCAAAGATAAAGAAAAGATGAGACATATAAATACAATGACAGTTACTTTTATACTTCTATTTGTGGTAAGACATAAATAGTAATGAAAGCGAGAATTGTTCCATAAAAATAACTATCACGAATGAGAATTTAACTAAAAAAGAGAATTCTAAAGATCTCGATGAAACTCAAAAATACAAGCATTTATGGATTGAATGCGAAAATTGTTATGGATTAATTTCAAAATGATTATCATACTAATCCTTAACTTTTCGAGGAATCCTTCATCAGTGGTTGTGAATGACACATTTTTCTCAATCTTTATGACTTGTTCCTACGAAATTGAGGTAAAAAAGATTGAGAAATACTCTTCTTGAATGATATTCAAGAAAATTTTAAGTTGCTTAGTATTCCACCAATTAATAACACAATGATCTTAATTCTTGAATATTTAGATAATAAAAAAATATTTAGATAGTTATGAATTCTATTGAGTTTCCTTTACTTGATCGAATAAAAACCCAAAATTCAGTGATTTCATATCGACTCGTTAAAGGACAAAAAATTTGGTTTACCTAGTAAAAAAACATATAGTTAATAAAAAAATTTATTGATATTAGATTTAATTTTTAATGATATGATAACGATGTTCTCATATCAATGAATTTTTTGCTATCATTTTTCTGTTTTTTCTAATTCTATTTATGTTTTCATTCTTTTTTATCTATAATATGTATAAAAAAAAAGTAAAGGAGCAATAGAAACTCTGTTGATATTGTTTCTTTACTTTCAAAAACTCGTATAAATAGGTAAAGAGTATATGTGTTGAGCTACTAAAGAAGTAATAACTCCTGAAAAGGCTAGAGCAAGACCTAATTGAAAATAAAGTGAATTATTGATTGTGTCATAAAGACCCTTATGTCCATGTCCTAATCTACCCCTTGGAGGAATGTGTGCTTCTAAGATCCTTTTTTATACCTAGGCCAATTATGAAGTTTATTCTATACATGTGACCAACTATCAAAAAAAGAATCATAATAGTTATATGATAGTGCGCAATATCAATTAGCCATAAGCTTTGCATTTGTGTGCTTGTTTATTTTGATAACTTTATCATATGAATTCTATTTTATTTTATCACACAAATCTCTACTCTACTACCTTTCCTATCGTTTTCGATGGTATCAATTGTAATTTGAACTCATTTGATAACTCTATTAGTCAATAAAATCTTAAGATTTCATGATTCGTCCAAAAATGCCCATGCTCACAAATAACCAACCTGCAATGAATAGGGATGGTATAGTAATGCTATAAATAATCCAGTATCGAATACTGGTAATAATATCAGCAAAAGAATGTTCTTCGGTGCTTTTAGGCATGTTGAGCTCCACATATTCTTGTACAATCAAAGGGAGATTGGTTCCATAAAAGATGAGAGTAGTAAATAGAAATTTATTAAGAATCATCCTTGTTAGATCGTCAATATTGTACCCAGGGTGTCTTTCGAGTATACCGAACTAGTATAGCTATCCTTCTTTGGACACAGTAACGAAATTAAAAGACTCATGCTAAGATCAAGCATTAGATTCTTTCTAACTTGCTTGTTGGTTGTGTAAATGTGATGTACTCAATACAAAATTCCGCAATGTTCATATCTTTTAAAGTTCACCTTACAATATAGGGCCAAGAAGCCAAAATAAATCATTTTATTTGGCCCAAGGAAAACTTTGCATGCCTCCGTTACTTTTTGGGAGACCTACGCCCCGTAGAAATTTTCTACTTGAGACTGTCCCTTGGCCCGTAGGTTCTAAAACAAGGTTAGAATTCTAGCACTTCCAGAGTGGTATTGATAAATCCCATTTTTAGGGTTTATTTTGTGCTTAATTTAGTAGATTTTACCTATTATTCTCACACTTATTCATAGAAATCGCATGTTTTACATTTTCCTTCCTAATTTTGTGCTATGATTGAAAACACGCTTCTTTGGCCTTAAATTTGCTACTTTTAATCCTCTCTTATTATCATTCGATGCCGTGATATGTGTGTTAAGTGTTTTCAGGTTTTATAGGGCAGGAATGGCTTAGAGGATGGAAATGAAGCATGCAAAAGTGGAAGAAATATAAGAAATTCAAGGAATTGCAAAGCTGTCAATCCTGATCTCTTCGTACTAAATCGATCATAATTTAAGCTACAGAGGTTCGAATGAGGCAGTTTTAGTTTCGTTGAAAAGTTAACATCCGAGGCTTCAAAATGATATATAATTTGCCATGGTTGCCATGCAGTTAAGTGATGCACACATGTGCATCACGCGTACGCGTGCATTTGCAAAAGTTCATCGATGCGTACGCGTGCATGACGCGTACGCGTGACGGAGCCGCGTGCTGTATGTATCAAAAATCGCTGGGGTGATTTCTGGGCTGTTTTTGGCCCAGTTTTATGCCCAAAAAACATAGATTAGAGGCTGAGAGTGGAGCAGAATCAAGTAGACAACATTCATTCACAAAATTTTAGGTTTTAGATGAAGTTTTCTAGAGAGAGAGGCTCTCTACTCTCTCTAGGTTTTAGGGTTCTTAGGTTTAGCTATTCTCAATTTCAGATTTTTATCTTAGTTTAATTAGTTTCTCTTCTACTCTTATTTATTTTAGCACTTTAATTTATTTATTTCCCTTATTGATTATTTTATGTTGCCAATTTAGTTTATGAATTCTCATGTTAGATTTGATTTTCTATTTAATGTAATTTGAGGTATTTTATGTTTATTGCTTCTTCCTTTATTTGTTATCCACTTATCCTTGATTTTGCAATTATTGGTTTTAGTATTTACATTCTCTTGTTGCTTTTCTTTTGTGCTTTCCAAGTGTTTGATAAGATGCTTGGGAGGATTTTAAATTAGCTTTTTATATTCTTGGCTTTGGCTGAGTAATTGGAGACTCTTGAGTTATCAAACTCCTTTGTTGATTGATAATTGAAAGTTGCTAGTTGATTTGGATCCCTCTAAAGCTAGTCTTTCCTTAGGAGTTGGCTAGGACTTGAGAAATCAAATTGATTCATCCACTTGACTTTCCTTCATAGTTAGAGGTTAACTAAGTGGGAGCAATGGACAATTGATGTCACAATCGATAAAGATAGCTAGGATAGGACTTCTAATTCTCATACCTTGCCAAGAGCTTTCTTAATTATTAGTTTATTTTCTTATCATTTACATTCCTTGTTCAACATTTCAAAACCCCAAAAAGATACAATCTCATACCCAATAATAACTACACCTCCCTGCAATTCCTTCGGAGACGATCCGAGGTTTGAATACTTCGGTTTAATTTTAATTGGGTTTGTTTTAGTGATAACCAAATTTTTGTATGAAAGGATTCTTTGTTGGTTTAGAAACTATACTAGCAACGAGAATTTATTGTGAATTTCTTTACTAGCAAAAATTCGTTCGTCAAAATGGCGCCGTTGCCGGGGAATTGCAAACGTGTGCCTTATTATTGGTTATTGTAAATACTTGCTTTTTGCTTGTTTGTTAGTTTTTGTTAGTTTTTAGGACTTAGTCGCTTATTTTTATTAGATTTTGTTTTTATTTGCTACTATGAATTCTCACCACTTTGACTATGAGTTTGGTTCAAATTATGTTGTAGGAAATGGAGGCTACAATGAGAATATGCATCAAGGATGGGAGAATCAAAGATGGGAGGAGCCACAAGAATTTGATCAGCCCTCTTGGCAACAACCTCCTCCGGTCACATATAGGTATAACTCCAATCCTAATGCATACCAATCTAAGGGATGTGGTAGTCCTTTTTGTACGTGTCAACAACCACCACCACATATCTATGAACCCCCTCCTCAACATAGTTTTGAACCACCACACTCACAAGCCCCTTTTCACCATTCACCTCCATATGACCCTAACCCATATCCGCCATACCTACCACCATACGAACCATATGAACCATACATAGAACTACCCCTATTCCAACACAATTACTCCCATGAACCACCACCTCAATATTCACCATCTCCATATCCTTACTAAGAAGAACCACCTTCCTATTATGAGCCCTTTCTCCAAAATAACAAACCCTCCCATCCACCCCAACCTCCACTGGATGACAACACCTTTAGTGTTATTCACCAAGGGCAAATAAAGCTTCAAACCACACTTACCTCTACTCTCACTAGTCTCACCTCTTCTCTCCAAGCTCTTATATCCCGTGTGGATGCATTCATCTAAGAGCAACATGATCCCAATTATGCTATTGACACGGAACAAGAGAAGCACGAGGAGACCCAAAATGTGGAAGTAGAGACCCTTGAAGATGAAGGAGTAGTTGAAGAATTAGTGAAGAAAGACATCAAGGAGGAGTTCGATTTTGTATTAGAGCATGTGGAGAAATTCGAAATTATCAAAGAGGAGGAAGTGGTTGACAACTTAGGAGATGCGAAACCTCCATGGGAAACTCAAGTCATAGAGCCTCCTTCCAAGACAATTGAAATTGATGTTGAGGAGGGTGTACAACCTCCAAGGCATATCATGGATGAAGACTTTGAAGAGGTTGATCAAGTGATGGATTCAACCATTGATGAATCCTTATCTACAATTGAATCCTCTCCCATTGGACTTGACATGAAGATTAAATAAGAAGAAGCAGAACCTCCCATGCCCTTGGTGAGCAATGAAGAAGAGATTGAATTGCAAGGAAGCTACCAAGAGGAAGAGATTGATATTGAAGAAGCTTACAAAGAGGTGAAAGTTGTCGAAAAAGAACACAAGGGAGTGGAGCTTGCAGGATTATTAGAAACGCCTCTTCCGAAGCTATTACCATCCAATACAACATTCAAGTGGGTAAAATTCTTATCCTTAACCTTTACTTTCCCACTTGAATATGGGTTACTTGAGACGGATGGTCAACTTAGAGCTCTTTGTGGCTTTAAGAGTAAGAGGAAGATGGTTAGTGGTTGGCAGCACAATCCTAGGTTCATTATGGTTGGAAGCTCAAAGTCTAGATGCAAAGGTTGGTGTGGAGCTCGATCGAATGGGTCTAGGAGGCTGTTTGGACGCTTCATTGAGAATTCATCTTGCTTACTGCCCAAATGGAGAAATGATGATCAACAAGAAGACGGGTGTAAAAACAAGGTTTGGGACCTCGGAATTCATTCTAGCAATCAATACTCTTGGGGCCTTGTTACTTGCTTTAACTTGCTTGAAGACTTTATGTGCCTAGTTTGGGATTCCGGAGGCTATTGGAATTGCAAGCATTGGTGGAGATTCCTGGAAGAGTTCAAGCATAAGCCGCCCTGACAAGGAGCTTACCAAATGTCCAACTTAAGGACTTTAACTAAAAGTGCTAGGTAGGAGACAACCCACCATGGTATGATCATCCATTTTTATTCTTCGTTCTATTATATTTTATTCTATCAGTGTTCATTCATAAATTTTGCATCATCACCTGCATTCTGCAAAAAAAATAAAAATAAAAATAAAAATAAAAAGGGGGTATTCTACTCTCTCTAGGTTTTAGGGTTCTTAGGTTTAGCTATTCTCAATTTTAGATTTTTATCTTAGTTTAATTAGTTTCTCTTCTACTCTTATTTATTTTAGCACTTTAATTTATTTATTTCCCTTGTTGATTATTTTATGTTGCCAATTTAGTTTATGAATTCTCATGTTAGATTTAATTTTCTATTTAATGTAATTTGAGGTATTTTATGTTTATTGCTTCTTCCTTTATTTGTTATCCACTTATCCTTGATTTTGCAATTATTGGTTTTAGTATTTACATTCTCTTGTTGCTTTTCTTTTGTGCCTTCCAAGTGTTTGATAAAATGCTTGGGAGGATTTTAAATTAGCTTTTTATATTTTTGGCTTTGGTTGAGTAATTGGAGACTCTTGAGTTATCAAACTCCTTTGTTGATTGATAATTGAAAGTTGCTAGTTGATTTGGATCCCTCTAAAGCTAGTCTTTCCTTAGGAGTTGGCTAGGACTTGAGGAATCAAATTGATTCTTCCACTTGGTTTTCCTTCATAGTTAGAGGCTAACTAAGTGGGAGCAATGGACAATTGATGTCACAATCGATAAGGATAGCTAGAATAGGACTTCTAATTCTCATACCTTGCCAAGAGCTTTCTTAATTATTAGTTTATTTTCTTATCATTTACATTCCTTGTTCAACCTTTCAAAACCCCAAAAAGATACAATCTCATAACCAATAATAACTATACCTCCCTGCAATTCCTTGAGAGACGACCCGAGGTTAGAATACTTCGGTTTAATTTTAATTGGGTTTGTTTTAGTGACAACCAAATTTTTGTATGAAATGATTCTTTGTTGGTTTAGAAACTATACTAGCAACGAGAATTTATTGTGAATTTCTTTACTAGCAAAACTTCGTTCGTCAGGTATCTCACTATGGCTCGCCTCCCCCTTCCCCCCACGCGGAAGGAGGCCCTATTCACCCTCCACCTAAGCTGTGCAAGAAAAGTCCAAAGCCATTCCTAGGAAATAGTGAAGCTTCATAGGGTCTTTCTGTCCAGGTGGAGGTAGTCTGCATCTTCATAGACATGTTTATTTCACCAAGACTCTCTCCGAGACAGTGCCCAGATCATTACGCCTTTCGTGCGGGTTGGAACTTAGCCACCAAGAAATTTTGCTACCTTAGGACCATTATAGTTATGGCCGCCGTTCACCAGGGCTTCAGTCACCAGCTCCGCTTTCATTAGGTCACCAACATCCTTGACCTTCCTACATTGGGCAGGCGTCATCCTTCATACATGGTCTTACGAATTTGCAGAGACCTGTATTTTTGGTAAACAGTCGCCCAGGCATGGTCACTGTGACCCCTTTGTAAGGGGGCACCCATTCTTCCAAAGTTACAAGGTTATTTTGCTGAGTTTCTTAAAGAGTTGTCTCGCACCCCTAGGTATTCTCTACCTACCCACCGGTGTTGGTTTCGGGTACAGGTACGCTTTTGTTGAAGGTCGTTCGAGATTTTCCTGGGAGTATGGCATGGGTCACTTCAACGCCGTAGCGCCTGGTACTCGAATATTGGCTCGAGGCATTTTCTCTACCTTTTCTTACCCTGAAATTGTTTATAAGCATAGACAATTAAAGACTTTCAAAAGATTTTATCCAACTTTTTTGTTCATCATCTTGAACAAGCCACCCCTTTGACGGTATGGTTAAAAGATCGTCGACTCCTAAGAAAATCGATGTAATAGTAGCTTGCCAGAAAAGAATGATTCAATGCCACTCTACAGAATCGTACATGATATTTTCAACTCATGTGGCTCCTTGTTCAATTCTTTTCAAGTCCTTGGATCTTTTTCTTCGTTCGAAAATCTCTCCCCTTCCTTTTTCCACTCCGTCTCGAAGAGAAACTAGGAACAATTAAGTCACATTTTTATGTTCCAATTGATTTCTTTTTGGATTATTCTCAAAGGAGAAGGTTTTTTCTTAAAAAGCGCAACCTAACCTAACACCTTACACCACGAGACAGGAAGTGGTGTTTCCAGTGGCGAATGGGTGAGTAACACATAAGAACCTGCCCTTGGGAGGGGAACAACAGCTGAAAACAGCTACTAATACCCTGTAGGCTGAGGAGCAAAAGGAGGAATCAACTCGAGGAGGGGCTCACATCTGATTAGCTAGTTGGTGAAAAGATATGTATGAACGAGATATCCAACAATAAGAAGAAGGAAAATGATTGAATAGAGGAACTCCCGAACCTTTTGATGAGAGATATGAGCAAGAGACTTCGAGAAAACTAGTATTTTCTGAATTACACGAAGCCAGTAAACAAATGTCGAATCCGTAGATATTTAAACCCGAGTATCCGGGCAAAAGCAGAATATTTGTTGTGCAATGGAGTCATAGAGAGTAAAGTCAAATCTAATATATGAAATAATTTGATCTATGGACAACATCATTGTGGTAAGACTGTAATGGCAAAGGAATCATTACCGCAAAACATAGAAAGGGAGGTCATAAGCATCTATACTGTAAAATCAATTTTTGCTAGAATAAAATTTTTATCAAATATGTTCCTATCTAATGGAACGTCATTGGATCAAATGACAAAGACATTGCTGAGAAAAAGATGGCTTTTCCTAGATGAAATTGGTCCATATCTGGTATGGGCGTTAGAGTATTGAGAGGACTTTTTTCTAGTACGAGAAAATCGGAAAGGACGCAGGTGTGCCAGTTATTGTACCTACGGTAAATGTTGGGTAGCCGAGTGTAGAGCGGATAACTGTTGAAAGCTTCTAATTAGTAAGCTCACCCCAAGATGAGTGCTCTCCTATTCCGACTTTTCTAGAGCCTCTAGTGGCATAGCTGAGACAGCGATGGGTTCTCTGCTCCTACGGGGATGGAGCAAAAGAAGTTTTAAGAATTCAAGAGAAGAAAAAATCCATTAGATATCAAAACTCTTTTTTTTAGTTAGTATTATGTTTGACGAGAATAATATTCTACAAACAGCAATTCGATGATTTTCAAACCAATCCATTTACTATCTATTATTTGATTTAGTAATCCTTTATATTGGAATGGGTGAAGGGTTAAATGGTTTGGCAATTCCTCACATGGGGCTGAATCCAAAGAATTTTGAATCAGAGCTTTCGATTTGTATTCATCTTTCACTGTAATAATATCTTAAGGTTTGCAGTGATAACTTGGTATATCTACAATATGACCATTATCTAAAACATGTTTATGGTTAACTAATTGGCGGGCTTGAAGAATAGTCGAAACCATACCCAATCTAAAAAGTATGTTATCCAAACACATTTCAAGCAATTGTAGTCAAAGAATGTAAACCAAAATACCAAATCAAAGTAGATCGATTTTTCTCATTCCCGAAGAAGTGCGTATTTTATCCGAATTTCTTCCATAATGAAGAGTAAGCGTCAAATTAAGAAAAGATATCCAGAAAAAACAAATGTTGACAAGACAAACTTTGCAAAATTCATTCCAAGAACAAGAGATAAAAAAACAGAAAATAAAGAAAAACATTATGATTTGCTTGTTCCTGGTTTTCTTTTTGCACTAGACGTCGTAGAGAATTAAGAATTCTAATTTGTTTCAATAAACTTAATGACTTAATTTCAAGATATAAGGCTTTCCTATTATAATAGGTTGTTCAAAAAGATTTCCTGTTCTTTCATCAAATATTCTGCTTTTTCCCGGATACTTGGGTTTAAATATCCACAGATTTGAGTTTGTTTACTGGCTTTATATAATTCAAAAACATACTAGTTTTCTCGAAGCCTCTTGCCCATATCTCTCATCAAAGGGTACTATTCGATAATGTCTATCTAGCATATCCCCTGCTAATCCGAGTGAGCATTCAAATATCTGTCCTACATTCATTCTAGACGAAACCCCTAATGGGTTGAAGACCATATCAACGGGTCTTTCATTTTGCAAATAAGGCATATCCTGCCTACTCTTTTGGGGACGCAAAGAAAAAGAAAAAGATATCTAAGTAAGAGTAAAGTGGAAACTGACATTAGGAAGTGGAAATACTAGGTAAAATAAGTAACTCCTGGTTGAGCTTCTTGGCTTCATCTACCACTTCTTCATGTCGACGTCTTTATTATTCGAAAACACTTCGACACCGTTCCTTCCAAATACACCAAGTAAGGATCAGCATGAATCTAATTGTGATTGAACTAGAAATCTGTTGACTTGGTCAAATTACAACCTCCTTCTACCAATTAAAGAAAGACTCGCAGCTGTGATTCAGAATAAAAAAAGGAGATCGAGCTGTGCTTCCAAATTTTCTATGCATGTCCACATCTAAATAGGCAATGGAGAACGTCTTTTGGTTCTGAATGGCAGATTGAGCAAAATGGAGGGGTAATCTTTATTGATAAAATGCATTACTAGTAGTCTACCATGAAGGGATTTTCAACCAAAAATGAGGATCTTGTGGGGGACGACAATTTTCCATCGAGAGTTCCAAATGTGACACTGTTACATGATTGAAGGGAAGAAATATGTGGGGCCATTATGGAAAAGGTAGGTCATTCTATAGCCAGATGAAACATCATATTCTTTTGATTTGTTTAAAATCCTCTATAACTTGTCCTCATCTGATCCTAGGGTAATTAAGAGAACCCTTTGAGCGATCTCATGTGGAAAAATTTTATCTATTAATGCATGGTTCCATTGCTTATTTTTTGTCAGCAAGTCTTGCACCCAAAGGATTCAGTTAGCATCTGAGTGTTGAACCATAGAAGGAGGAATCGTAAATGGATAGGGAGGAGGTAACCATGGGTCTTTGAATATCCTGATGGAGTCACTAGAGCTAACACTCCAGTTAAGCCCTTTCTCTACAACACTCCTGCCCTCTATGATGCTTCTTCATCCCTATGATGGAAAGGTATCAATTTTTGTTTCTAGGATTGAGTTGTAATTGTAATATTTCTCTTTCAGTATTTTAGCTAGAAGAGAATTAGGTCGAGTAACTAATCTCAAATATTATTTTCCCAAAAGTGCCAAGTTTTGAGTCCGTAAGTCTTTGAATCCAAGACCCATTTTCCTTTTTTGGTCTGGACATTTTATCCTAGCCAATCCATGTCATATGTCGTTCTGCCCCTTGCTGTCTCCACCAAATTGGTTTAGGATACCACGGATTTCAGTAAGCAAATTATCCAAAAGCCTAAAACAAGATAAGGTGTAGATGGGGATCGCTTCTCCTATTGTCCGAAGTAAGACTTGTCTGTCACCGTTAGATAATAAGCACCTTTGTCCACCCTTGTACCTTCTTGATGACCTTTTCCTTAATAGCTAAGGAGGTAGCTTTCTTAGAGCAGTTGATTATGGACAGAAGGACCAAATAGTTATCATGATCCCCAATGTGAGAAATATTCATAATAGAGGTTAAAGAGGATTGAAAAACATTAGGTGTATTATTGCTGAAAAAAATTATGGACTTGTTGAGGTTTACCCTTTGCTCACTGAATCTTTCATAATTAGCTAACAACTCTAGGATCCTATCATAATCTTCCTCAGAAGCTTTACAAAATAAGATTGAATCATCCGCAAAGAGTAAATAGTTAATAGCAGGGCATCTCCTGGTAACTTGGATTCCTCGAATGAGACAATTTTGCTTTGCCTTATATAGCAAGAAAGAAAGGCCTTCTGCATAGAATAAAAAAGGAAAGGGGATTGAGGATCATCCTGTCGAATGCCTCTATTCGGTTTAAAAAAAACTGCAGGGTTGACCTTCTACAATAACAGAGTAAGAAACTGTTGTCATCAATTCATGAATCCACTTTATCCAGGTTGTATCAATCCTATCTTCTCCATCATAAACCAAAGAAAGTATCACTCCACCCTGTCATAAGCCTTACTCATGTCAAGTTTAAGGGCCATTTCATACTCAAGACTTCTCTTTTTCTGCTTGAGGTAGTGCATATATTCGTGTGCTATCAGAATATTATCAGAGATAAGCCTTTCCTTGAGAAAAGCACTCTGAGTGGGCCTATTAGTTTATTCATACACCCTGCAATTTGTGAACTAGAACCTTTGAGAAAATTGTATAGAAAATAGAGGATAAACTAATAGGTCTAACTTGTGACATATCATTAGCATCTGATACTTTAAGGATAAGACAAATATAGGTATGATTAAAGCTCTTTTAAATTTTACCTCCTCCGAAGATACTCTTAATTGCCCAAAAGACGTTATCACCAATAACGTTCCAGAAAGATTGGAAAAATTTGGCTGTCACACCATCTTCAGCTGGAGCACTTTGGGGTGCATACTGAAATTAGCTTTTTTCACCTCTTTTAAAGAGACTAGTCTTTGAAGCCTACGATTCATGTTAGCTGTAACAATAGGCTCAAAAGTCTATAAAATAAGAACCCATATCCTCTTGATTAGTTGAGAAAAAATGCCCTTGAAATACTCTTTTGCTATCCTTGCTATATCGCCATTAGCAGTAGCCCATTCATCGTTTTTCCTAAAGTCTCCAAATCTTATTCCTTCGAGCTCTAGATTTAAATTTCCGATGGAAGAAGTTTCTGTTTTAATCTCCTTCCTTCAGCCATTTAATTCTCGATTTATCTTTTCAGTACATCTCTTCGTTCAAGTAAACTCATTCCAGTTTCTGTTTGAACTCCACAATCTCAACACCTCCTATGACTCCCGCTGCTCTCTTTTTCTTAAGAGCTGTCGATAGTTCTTTAATTTATTTTTTGGAATTAGAAATAGTAGAACTCTGCCAATGAACTAAACGGTGCCTACACAACTTTAGTTTATGGACCAGCTTGAACATAGGAAAACCTTCAACCTCATAGTACCATGTTTTCTTGATTAAATCCCAATTTATTTCATCCTCACACCAACGAGATTGAAATTTCAATCTTCTTTTAGATCTTTCAGTACAGGGGTTTGTGTCAAGCAATAAAGGAGCATGGTCTGAGCCGATTTCTGCCAGTCTGAGTACTATAGGATTAAAGTATTGTTGGAGCCATAATTCACCCACAAGAACTCTGTACAATCTCTCCTAGATCAACTCATCTCCTCCCCTTCTATTACTCCAAGTATAAGGTCTCCCAATCATGTCCAAATCACATAAGAAGTTATCACCAATAAAATAATTAAAAACAAACATAAATATTGACGTTTTAAGACTATTTCCAATCTTTTTATTCTGATAAACAATGTCATTAAAATCTCACATAATAATCACATTACCTTGTAGTTGCGATAGAGTAGTCAAAATCTCAAGAAACTGAGTGAACCGAACTTGTTCATTACAATGAAAGTGAACTCCAAGTAAGTTCCATCTATGTTGAAGGAGGTATTTGTTACCCTAACTACTATAAAGCAATTTAAACTATTTATGATCTGTATATCATATTATTTTTTCAACCAAGAGTTAATCCACTAGCAATATCCATCGGATAAACTATTTTCTAGCTATTATATTCACATGACCTCAATTTTCTTTCTACCAGTCAAGATTGATTTTTGGTTTCACACAAAAATATATAATAAATATACATAATGCTTGAATACTATATATTTAAAAATATAAGAAATAATTAACATAATTAAAATTATTAATAAATTTTACAACAAGTAATCATTAATCATGTTTAGTTATTTTTGTCGTTAGTACGATAGTATCTTGGATATCATTTTCATAGTTTAAGAAAAATCATGAGTAAATAACGAAAATAAATTCTTTTAATTTTTTTTTCTCAACTTTTTTTAAAGAAATCACACTTTATAAAAAATGTGAGGGGAAAAAAATTGAAGGATACATTCCATCAGCAACTACCAAGAAAAGACGAGTAGGCACTAGTCAGTTCCTCAGTTGCAAACTTGCAAATCGTTTTCAATTCATTGTGGAAAATCGGCAGCGATGGGCGTGGCTTCATCTCCGTCGTTTCCGGTTCTTGTAGGACAACGACTCCCCACTTCGCCTTCAACTTCTCCTCTTCTTCGCCCACGTGTCGTCGTTGCGGCGGTTTCTTCGGATTCTTCTCCAGCTTCCACCTCACAAGCCACCAAATTGCTCACTTTCCTCGGCAAAGGTGGCTCTGGAAAAACAACCGCCGCTATTTTCGCCGCTCAGGTACCTCTTGTTTGCAATTTGAGACTTTTTGGTGGTTCTTCGTTTCCAGTTACGCTATGTTTTAAGTGAAATGACGGAAATGAAACAGAGAAAGGCAGTTTACAAAGCTTTTAACTTCAATTTCAAATACTGATCAGTCTTAAAACTGCATTGCTAGAAGATAAACATTTTTGTTTTATAAAAAAGAAGAATAAGAGTAAAAGTGCCGATCTGGTTAACGTGGTGGAATTCCAATTCTTTCAAAAGGAGTAATTTTGTTGTGTGATTGTTATAAGCTTTTCTTATATCGGCATGTGGAGGTTGCTTATGATCTGTGACCCGCCCTTTGTGTTTGGATGAAAATTATTTTTTTTTGGATTAATTTCTTTTCAAGAGAAAGGAAATTCATTATAAGTTTAACCAACGTATACTTACAAATTTGTTAGAAAGGTGCATTGTGTCTGAAAGGGAAAAGAAAATAAGATTATTGATAAAGTTGATTATGGACCCAAGCAATCTAATTTCAAATCAACTTTTCCCTTTCTTTTAATCTTATACTGACAAGAATTTTTAGATAGTCATCCAACTTCAACAGTAGAAAAGTAGTTTATTTTATTTTCCCTTCTGTATGCCTGTTATTTCAGCATTATGCAATGGCTGGATTGAACACATGTTTAGTGATACATGGCCAAGACACCACTGCTGACTACCTCCTCAACTGTAAGATTGGAACTGATTATGTCGAATGTGGAACAAATCTTTCGGCTGTTAGGTTGGAAACAACCAAAGTATGTCCTCTTCTTTTTTTGTGTTGCTGTAAATTTGTCGGCTTCTGTACTTTAGTCTCATTGTCATCGACTGAGTATTGTTCGCTAATTGCAGATGCTTCTTGAACCTCTCAAACTTCTGAAGCAAGCAGATACACAGCTTAATATGACACAAGGCATACTTGGAGGGGTAGGTACGTAATATGTTATCTACCGTTGTTGTTTATTTGTTTACATGGACATATAATTCTCTTGCCAAACTTTTATGGGGGGCTTGTGCTCTTATTTATCTGTCTTATAATAGATTGTTGGAGAAGAGCTTGGCATTATGCCTGCGATGGATTCGATTCTTTTATTATTTGCGCTTGAGAAGCTTGTAGGACTTTTGAGTAGTACAGCTTCAAAGAGTCAAGGCGATAAATTTGATGTGATAGTTTATGATGGTATCAGCAGCGAGGAAACACTGCGGTTCATAGGTGCAAGCAGTAAAGCAAGGTTTGGAATTGCTAATTAATCTTATCTACGCACATGCTCACTCACGTCATTTTCATTTGTATGATATTTTGAGGTCTTGTAGATTGTACTTGAAATATCTCCGACTATTGGCCGAGAAGACTGAGCTTGGGAGATTCGCTGCTCCTTCAATCCTGAGACTTGTGGATGAAGCTGTAAGAATAAGTAGCAGCAGATCTTACTTTAATGGTAGAACGAGCTCAGAAATATGGGACACTTTAGATCAAATGCTGGAGGTAAGAGTGTACATTGTTGAATATAATTTTACCTTGGAGCAAGACCATAAGATTGAAGGTTCTATGTTGATTTTATGTTACCCAGAGAGGATCTTCTGCCTTCTCAAACCGGCAGAGATTCGGTTGTTTCCTTGTAATGGATCCGAATAATCCAACCTCTGTTAATTCGGCAAGGCGATATTGGGGTTGTACAATCCAGGCTGGTGCTCAAGTATCTGCAGCTCTCGGCTTCACCTCTCAGCCGCAACATCTAGAACCCTTACAAAGAGTAAAGAAAGGTTTCTCACCCCTGCCTTCTGCTTTCATTTCAAGTTTATCAATGAATAGCCCAATCAATTGGCGCAGAGTACTACTAGACACAAGCAACAAAGATGCTAGGCATCTTCTTACTTCCGAAGCAAGTCAATACGGTTATGCTATCTCACCGGTTGAATTTGATTTGAAACGAAAATCAGTTACTCTCTTCATGCCTGGTTTCGACAAATCAGAGATCAAGCTATACCAAGTATGTTAATTCTTTTGCTCTCATGTCATATATTCTTTTTCAGCCATGATATTGAATGCATTATTTTCAAAAGAATTTACGAGAAACAAGGTTAATGTCATGATGCTCTTTGACATTAAATTAATCAAATATGATTTGGTGTCAATCTGAATGGGAGCCTAGGGAAAAGGTAATGGGTTAAAACCGTGAAATCAACCACTTGTTAGGCTCCTTACATTATACCCCTTTGGATGTGGCCTTTTCCTGAATCCTGAGCATTATGCCTTCCGTTTCTATTTTTTATTTTAAATTTTCAAACAGGTGGATGACGAAATCATAAAAGTCTGTGGTTGATAAATGATCAAGATTGAAAACTAATAAATGATGGACTTACTTGTTTGCAAACTCTGTTCATCTTTGCAAAACATCGAATAGCTTTTATTAGTAAAGAAAGAATTAAAAAGATGGTTTGAATTGAAACTTTTTTTCCCTGCACTTGTCGTGCAGTCTTATATTCTGATTCTTATCTATCACAAATACTGCGCTTCACTGAAAGTGAAAAATTAAATGGTGCTTAATGGATTCTTTAATCAATAAATGTAGTATAGAGGAGGATCTGAGCTGTTGGTAGAAGCAGGAGATCAAAGGCGTGTTATTCCGTTGCCCCCAGAAATTCAAGGAAAGGTTGGCGGAGCCAAATTCGCAGAGAGAAGTCTTGTTATTACAATGCTATGAGTTCGGATCCTCTAAAGAGAAAGAGATGTGTAAAGTGAATAGCTTTCATTATAATTGAAGTTACCTTATTAACCCAAAGAGTGATTACATTATCATTTTATCACTATATATCTCCTCAGTTCATTTCAGAGTATCCAGATTCCATTGCTTTAGTCTTTTTCTTGTTATTATTCTCTTCACCTTCTATGTATTATGCATGGGCCATGAGCTATGTAGAACGGTTTAATGAATAATCATGCCAAGGACTGGGCATAGCACATTGCCGTCATTTATGCATCATTTCATCCGTTATATTGGTTTATGCAAGTGGGAGCAAATGTATCACCTTTTCTTTCTCCTTTCGAATTTATATGGAACTAGAGTGACACCTGATCAATAAGTGGGATGGTAAATTAATGATAGTATATAGGATATTTTAAAAATATTATATTATTTAAAAATTAATTAAAGTATATAGAAACTAATATTAAATTTGATGTGTTTTTTATTTAAAATATTTTATAATACAAAAGTTATTTTATATTAAAATTGTATAGAGCTATATTTTCATTTGTTGTTTTTATTTTCGTATTTATTTTAACTGACGGACTTAGTTTTTTTATATGATATTTGTCAATTTTTTTTTTTTTTTCGGTTGTTGTTGGAGTTGTTTCTCTTTTCTTTCTATCATATGTTTTTGTGGAGACATATTTTTACTGAACTGTTGACTTGTATATATATTTTTTATTTATTATCTTGTTTTTTGTTCCACCTTTATATACATGTTCTTCATTTGAAGATGTGTCTTGGATTCGTTTATTTTTTTTTTTCTTTAATTTCTTGATTTGTATGTCATCTAGGTCTGATGATATTAGTGATAGTGAAGTTGGTTTTTTATAATCAATGAAAAATTTAAATGAGCAATATAAATGATGTTTTAAAATAAATAAAATTTTTGTTGTATTACTTGTTTTATTTGTTGTAATAGAAGTTGAGTTTCGGTAATTTTTTTTGGGACAAATATCTTAATAATAGTGTATTATTGAGAACATAGTTAAAATCATTTACTTTGACTATAAGGATAAGCGTGAAGTTGTATAAATTTTTCAATAAAGATGGTGTTTGAGTGTCATTGTTATCTTGGAGTGTAATTAGATTTTAGATAGTTGTTTCCAATTATGTTTTTGTTTCTCTGTCAAATAGCATAAAAGTTGTTGTAGCACTTTGATCTAAAACCTCTAATTTAATTTTGAATTTATAATAATTATTGAGTTAGTAATTTATAATTTGATAGAATTTTTTATGATAGGTATAATTTGATAGAATTTGATGAAATTTTTTATAATTTGAATCTAATATTTTTTTATGTTGTAGTACAAAAATTTTATTTTTTATATTTTTGTGAGTTTTTCTTTGACATCAATTTATTCTTCTTCTCTTAGTGCATATAATTTTTCAATGATATCTATAATAATAAGAATAAAAATTTTTAGAATATTTATTGTTTGTGTATATATAATATATTAAATACGCTATTTTTAATAAGAATAATTTAAATAATATAAAATAAAAATACATGTTAATAATATTTTATGTTGTAGCACAAACATTTTATTTTTTTGTATTTTTTATGGATTTATCTTTAAAATCTACTTATTCTTCTTCTCTTAATGCATATAGTTTTTCAGTAACATCTATAATAGTAAGATTAAAATTTTTAAAATATGTATTCTATGTGTGTATATATTGAATAAATTAGTTTTAATAAAATTAATTTAAATAGCATAAAGTAAAAATATTTGTTAATCTTTTTTTAACTTACTCTACCAGTTAATGTATCAAGTAATACAAATTTAAAATAGTGCTAGAAAATGATCAAAATTGATTCTTTAATTTAAATAGCATATTTAAATAAGTATGATTATAAAGATCTTAAAATATAATTATATGTAAAATATTATAAAATAATAAAAAAATATAAATAGTAAAAGTAATAAGAGTATTTTTTTTCATAAATTTGTTTTAAAAATACAATAAATATTTTTATTTTGTACTTACTAATTATCTAATAGAATCATTTTTAAATAAATAGGCTCTTTTTTATTTGTTGGTGTAAATATTTTTTGTAAACGAACCACGAATTGTGAAATAAAGTAATATCGATAAGAGTCTTATGTATAATATATAAATATGTTAAATAATATAAAATTTGAATAGTTTGTAATTTAAAATTTGTTATGATAATATTATTATGACATTCTTAATGTAGATGTTTATTGTATTTAATTAATACTTTATATTTCTAATGAATAATAATATGTAATAAATTAATTAATGAAAGTTATGGTTTTCATTTTTTTAATTTTTAATTTTTTAAAATTTGATTGGTTGATTTTTAAACTTTGTCAAATAAACAAATGTACTGACGTGATATCATTAGAAAAGTAAAAATGACTTAAATCTAATGTATAAAGATTTTGATATTAACTTCTTATTATAGATAAATAAATTGACATAACCTGTTATTTACATTTGAATTTATTGTTGAGAAATACAAAAACCATATGAATTTTATATTTCTGATTTAGAAAAATCGTGTGTTTTTTAATTATGAAAATTCTATGGTGTAGATCACCAAATTTATCTGCACATGAGAAAGGCACGTGGAGTGGTTTCATAATGAACGCATGTCAGTCAAATTTTTTGGAATAAAATAAAAAATATTTTATTTTTACAGAAAAATAAATCTCACTTTATTTTTTTGTTCTAACATTTTTTTTGTACTTAGGACAAATTTGCTGTTTCTCACAATGAATTTTTCGTAATACATAAAATTTATCGGATCTCTTGACGAATTTTGAATTACTACCGTCCATAAAATTCTACTGAATCTGGTCAATCACAAAAATTACTAGTATCTCATCATTTTACTTTCTTTGTTTTTTTCCATTTTCAATTTGTTTATATTTTGTATCCTTTTTTGTCAAGATTTATTAATTTTGCATTTTACTTCATTATGATTCTGCATTTTGTATTTTAGGCATAAAAACAAAAAATGTGATGATGAATATAGTGTAGAAATGAGGACTAATTTCACTATTTTGTACAAAAATCATGGAAAATATTCTACAATGAGAACTAAACTCAAGGTAGGTTGAGTCTTTTGCTCTTTTTAGTTTATATAAATTTCTGATTGTTTGCATTTAGTTTGTGTCGATTGAGAGCTTGTTTGATTGATTTGTGTTATTTAATTCTTTTTTTTTCTTTTTTTTTTTTGGGTATAGTTTTCATTATTTTGTTACTTCTTTTGTTATGTGGCTATGCTCTACAACTAAAATTTATTAGTTTTTGCAAAGTTTAATATACAATTGACTTCAAATTTAATTTCATATGAAACTAAATTTGTTGTATGTGTCATTCCTTCTTAAAAAAATATATTTTTTAGCCTTTGTGTTGTTCCTTCTATTCAACAAATTTTGAAATGTATTTTATTTTTATTTTTTTATTTAGAATATTATGAAAATTAGTAGTACCCACAATGAGAATTGCATGATGTGTTTTTCAAGAATAGAGGATTTGGTGATAACAACATACATAAAATTTCTTGTAGAAAGCATCGGCGAAGTATTCCATAATAAGAATTGAACTTAAGGGAGGGTAAATCTCTTGCTCTTTTTAGATTAGTTTGAACTTCTGAATATTTACATTTAGTTTGTGCTGATTGCTGAGCTTGTTTGATTGATTTGTGCTGTTCAATTTTATTGTCTGCAAGAATTTTAAGGTTTTCAATCTCAATTATGAATATCTTTTGTAATGTCTATCAACAGTTTAATAGCCATATGTAGATTTGTTACAAAACTATGAAAAAGAGTAAATTTAGTGAAAGTATAAATACTAATAGAGTAATTAATATTTATTTTGTCGAGGCTGATGCAACAAAAGAGAAAAAGATAAAAGTGTGATTGGCACTTAGCCCATAGTAAAGTTCCAAGCTGCAATCAAATTCACAGTTGAAAAAATGCCTAATAATAGCAGAAATGGCAGAAAGAAGAGAAAACTCTACCCACCAAAAGAATCGAAAGATTGGTGCTTTGAATGCAAGGATGGTGGAGAAGTCATTGTATGCGATCGCATGTTTGTACCCTTTTGTTTTTGAAGGGAGTTAAAACGATTCAGTTGCTTTATTTTTTTTCTTTTTTAATTCATCAATTGTAATAAGCTCCACCAGATATGGTATGGTATGGGTTGACTTTGATTTTTTTTTTTTACTTTTAGAAATTGTGTGAAGGTTTATCATTGTGATTGTGTTCCTGTTACTCCTAAGAAAGACAAATCTTGGGTTTATGGTAAGCCATTTCAGTTTTTTGATATGCAGTAAGTTTTTGTTGGATAGCCAAACGTGATTACTGATTAATCTTTTTTTAAATGGGAATATAAAATAAGACTATAGATACTAAAAAAAGGCTTAATGTCCTATGAGTATGAAATTGTTTATCATGGTTCTGAAAACCAAACCAGACTAATCGGTCGAAATTGGTTTAATCGTGAACCGACACCATTAATGGTCTGATTAACCACGTAAAACTGCAGATAAAAAATTGGTGATGACTCGCTGAACCAACCGAAAACTAGCCAATTGGACCGGACTGGAACTAGCCAGTTTGGATGAAACGATGTGGTTTTTCGATTAAGTTTAAAAAAAAAAAAAGAATCACTGAATCACTCGGGCATGGTTCTCACTCCCCTCACTCAAGCAGAATTGCAGAAAGACTGAGTAAAGGCCCCTTTCTCCAACCCTAGCCTTTCTTCGAGTCACTACCACCGTCCATCGTATACAGGGGCTTCTCTCTTCGTACTATCGACATTTCCCAAGTCTCCAACCCCTTCTCTCTTCTTCCACGAGCTCGGCCCATCTGTTGTCTTCATCTGCTCGCTGTTGTTTGGTTGGCATCATCTTCGAAGGTTAGTGGCTCAGTGTTCACTTGTTATTCCATTGTTGATAAGGGGTTATTGGAAGTTTAGGAAGTTTAATAAAAACAAAGCATTAAAGTCCCGATGGAAGGTTGGAAGGGGAATAAGAAAAGAATGACACAAAAGGATACACCCCAAAAGACACAGCGAAAACATAAAGGATTAATAAGGATTTTCCTACTAGTCCTCTAAGAAACCTATTCTTAGTAACCTAGGTCACTGGAAGGGATTACCTACTAGACCTTCAAAGAACCTGTCCTTGACAACCTAGATCAGAGGGATAAAAATTGAAAGAGACTAATACACAGAATTACCTTAGTGTTGGATACTTCAATCTTCTTCATGCAACAAGCGAAGCAAATCACTCACATAACTTAATCACACTAAATAAACGTGCATAAAGCAACTGAAATTTTTATTCATCAAAGTTGTGTAAATTGTCTCACCAAAGGTGTTTAAATAGGCCCTAACAAACTAACTAAAAGATAAGATAAGAAAACTTCATTTAAATCTTCTAAAGATAAGATAATTAATTTAAATAAGATTTTATCTTATTGGATTAAATTTGATTTGATTTAAATTTAAAATCCTAAAGATATGATAACTAATTTAAATTAGATTTTATCTTATTATATTAGATCAGATTTGATTTAAATTTAAAATTCCTAAAAATACTACTAAGGAAATCAGAAGTCAAATCTTTCAACAAACTCTAATAGCAGAACAAATTAAAATAAAAGCCTAATAAATTTGAAAATTAATAGTAATTTATGCCTCCCATTGAATTTGGAAAACATTATTGGGCTTCTTGTTATCCTGACTTAGCCTAATGGGCCTTATGAGTTGTCGCCATTTTAGCACCACTATTTTTTGAGATGGACTCTTGGTCTTCTTGATGTCTAAGACCGACATGGTATAATTCTTCTAGTATTCAAATCTTTGAACGTGACGAGATTACCATTATGTTCTTTAGTTCTAAAAGGACAAAAATGCCCTCATGACCACGTATCATCCTCTTCCTCTTCAAAAAGATTCGTCCTTGAATCTGCATATTTACCAAAAGGAGAAAAATTAGAGATGCTAAACACAGGTGGATTATCATACCTACCAAGGAAGTTATGCTTGCTGGAATTGTCCTTGATAATCCCCAACACTCGATGTTGTTTTACTGCGAATGAGAAGCTCTTCTTCCCTCCAAGAAATTCAAACCAATCTCTGGGTTCAAATACCATGGTTTGATGGCTCTTCTCTATCCACTGAATTGTGGCTATGTCCCTCATGTGTGTAAGTTCAATCTTTCCAACCATACTTTCACTATCTAAAGTAACACCATTACTCAAGGGTAAAAATAAGAACTTCAAAATAGTCAAAGATTGAAACACATTCAAAGATTTACAAGGATAAGAACCAACAGAGTTATAAATATCAGAGTTATGAGGACACTCAATATCTCGTACAGAATTATCCAAAACAGACTTAACATGAAAGATATGCTCATCCAAACAACTAGCATAAATTAGCACAAACTCTTTGGGAAACAACCCAGTAATGTGTGTGGCATCTTTAATATTTTTACTTGCAATTAGAAATATCATCATATTAAATCTATCCACTGAAAAATTACTGATACGTGTACGTTTTCTAACCCTAGGCAACCCAAGTAAAAAATCCATAGAAATATCAATCCAGGTATGAGTAGAAATAAGCAAAGGAATGCACAACATATTTAAGAAAGCTTGAGATTCAACTTTCTTAGATACAATAAAACCAGAATAAATTCTATCTATACTCCTACGTTTATGAGGCCAATAAAAATATATAGATAACATATCTGAGATTCTTTTTATTCTACTATGGCACTTTAAATCAATATCTTCACAAGCAACAGATATAGAACAAAAATAAGATTTAGTTGCATAAAAATTCTTCACATAATCAAATACTAAGAATTTAGGAGTAAGAGTTGTGATTAAATCATACCTCATGGACAATTCATTAGCAATCAAGTTCTCATTACCTTGTCCAAAGTCTGCAATTAGTTGTCTTTCTTCCTTTTCTTTCATATTAATGCCTCCATAATTGATCAATGAATCTACAAAACCTTGAAAAGTTGACATAAAAACACTAGGAATTTCATGGTTAGATATATGAGAAATTAAAGAATCTTTGGAATTCAATGATAATAATGTACTCTTGTCTAAGTGATGCACCACTATTTCGTGGTACATTTTGTGCTTAATTGAGTGGATTTTATCCACTATTCTCACACTTATTCATAGAATTCGCATGGTTTACATTTTCCTTCCTAATTTTGTGCTATGATTGAAAACATGCTTCTTTGGCCTTAAATTTGCTATGTTTAATCCTCTCTTATTACCATTCGATGACTTGATATGTGTGTTAAGTGATTTCAGGGTTTATAGGACAGGAATGACTTAGAGGATGGAAAGGAAGCATGTAAAAATGGAAGGAATACAAGAAATTAAAGAAATTGCTAAGTTGTCAACCCTGACCTCTTCGTACTAAATCGACCATAACTTGAGCTACAGAGGTCCGAATGAGACAGTTCTAGTTGCGTTGGAAAGCTAGCATCTGGGGCTTCAAAATGATATGCAATTTGTCATAGTTGCCATGCTGTTAGGTGACGTGCACGCGTGCATGACGCGTACGCGTGACCTTGCGGAAGTTCAGCAATGCGTACGCGTGACGTGCGCCACGTGCAGAAATTGTAGAAAATGCTGGGGGCGATTTTGGGCTGGTTTTGGACCCAGTTTTCGTCCCAAAAAACACATATTAGAGGCTGCAGAGTGAGAGAATCATGCATTCATTCATACAACATTCATTCACATAATTTTAGGTTTTAGATGTAGTTTTCTAGAGAGAGAGGCTCTCTCCTCTCTCTGGGTTTTAGGGTCCCTTTTAGTTCTTCTCAATTTCAAATTTCTATCTTAGTTTAATTTAGTTTAGTTTTCTCTTCTACTTTTATTTATTCTAGCTTTCTAGTTTATTTATTTCTCTTATTGATTCGTTTATTTTACAATTTAGTTTATGAATTCTCATGTTAGATTTGATTTTCTATTTAATGCAATTTGAGGTATTTCATATTTATGATTACTTTCTTCAATTTATGTTATTGATTGTTTCAATTGGTTGTTTGGATTTTATTATCTCTTATTGTTATTCTATGCTTTTATGTTGTGCCTTCCAAGTATTTGATAAAATGCTTGGTTGGATTTTAAATTAGCTTTTTATGTTCTTAGCTTAGATTGAGTAATTGGAGACTCTTGAGTTATCAAACTCCCTTGTCGATTGATAATTGAAAGTTGCTAGTTGATTTGGATCCCTCTAAAGCTAGTCTTTCCTTAGGAGTTGGCTAGGACTTGAGGAATCAAATTAATTTATCCACTTGACTTTCCTTCATAGTTAGAGGTTAACTAAGTGGGAGCAATGGACAATTGATGTCACAATTGATAAGGATAGCTAGGATAGGACTTCTAGTTCTCATACCTTGCCAAGAGTTTTCTTAATTATTAGTTTATTTTCTTATCATTTACATTCCTTGTTCAACCTTTCAAAAACCCAAAAAGATAGAATCTCATAACCAATTATAAGTAACACACCTCCATGCAATTCCTTGAGAGATGACCCGGGGTTTAAATACTTCGGTTTAATTTTATTGGGTTTGTTTTAGTGACAACTAAATTTTTTATATGAAAGGATTATTGTTGGTTTAGAATTCATTGAGGAATTCTAAACTGTCAAGAATCCGTTCATCACTAAGCTAGAACTTTCTAGATCTCTCTCACAAGTATGCTTATTGCTCTCAGTGTCTTTGTCGCTCATTGACTCCTCTCTCTCACTATTCTCATCTTTTCTCTCAAAACTCTCGCTTTCAATTAAACATTGATCATTTTCACTCAAACACTCACTCTCTTTCTCTATTTCTTTTCTCTCTTGATTTGTAAATTCCTCACATCCTAATGACCCACTTGAGAAATTCTGCACTTTTGGATTCTCCAAGTACACATCACCCTCTACAGCATACTCAATAAATTCTTCTGTCACTGGCTTAGAAGAAGAATGAGAGATACGCTTAGGAAAACTTGTCTTCTTATGTCGATCCATAATATTTTTCTTCATCTGCTCCAACTCAATTGCAACATTGACTAAATCCTCCATGGTTGTGCAATGGTAAAGTTTGACATTATCTACAATGTCTTTATTTAGTCCAATAAGAAAGCATCTCAAGAACATCAGGACACTTTGTAATATTAGCCTTGGTTCCAAAAGACATCAACTCATTGAGGTACTCCATTACTAATTTGGAACCTTATTTCAACTTATGAAGTTATTCAAGAAACTCATTGTGGAATGATAATGGCACAAATCGATTCCTCGTGATTTTCTTCATCTTCTCCCAAGATTGAATTGGTCATTTTTCAATCCGTCTTCTATTTTTGTCTAACTCAGTCCACCAGACAAGGGCATAATATAGAATTCTACAGTCACTAGTCTTACCTTTTTCACCTCAGAGTAGTTGTGACATTGAAATATGAGCTCCATCTTCCATTCCCATTCCAGGTAAGCCTCAGGGTCACTTTTACCCTTAAATTCTGGGATGCGCATTATGATAGCATTGATCTTACTATCAACATCTTCCTGTTGTCTATGACGCCGGGATCTGGGTGTAGCCTCTTTCGCATACTCCACAGAATGATTATGAATAGATTCTCGGGACCGCAGTTGTCGACTAGAGGATAAAGAATTAAGTCTTGAAGCCATGTCATTAAGACATTATTCAATCCTTTCTAGTACGCCATTGATTGCGTTGATGCGGAAAGTCAGTTATGGATCGGGGGTCACTTTATCATTAGCTATCACTGAAGAACCTATGAAAGAAAAGACCTCACATCACTCTTCTCACGTATATCATTCAGAGTAGGACACTTTACACTCAATATGTGACTTTTATCCTCTGTTAAGCGTACTACTCTTGCTTTTTTTCACTCTTGGATTGTTTTAATAAGTTGCAATTCAGAAAATAAAAAATTGAGACACCAAACTAAGATAATCTGAATGATAGAGATATTCAACTTGACAAGAAGATAACCAAAGTATGTAACAAAGGAAGAAAAAGAATAAGCAATACTAAGATGACAGAAACTAGAAAAATTGAATCCTAATTAGAACCCAAAGAAAATTTGGAAAGGTAAAACATCACTGAAAAAATTGATGTTTTTTTTTGTGTAGCAGATGCTGGCGTAATTGTATAACCAAAATTTAAAGATGAATTTTTGTTTTTTTTTTTACTTTTTTAAGTCTTTTTTTTACGTTTTTTTATAGACCTTGACTTTAAGATATAATAATTGCAGAAATGCAAAAATAAATAAGAAAATTCGTTTTCTTTTTGGACTTTGAAGTAAATTTATAGAAATTAAAGAGAAAAATAAAGATATTAAACAAGACCCATAGAATGTGTAGATAAATAAGAATTTACCTACGACCTGTAATTTATACTAGATGATAAGGGGTTATTGAGGGTTTAGGGAGTTTAATAAAGACGAAGCATTAAAGTCCCAGCAGAAAGGTTGGAACGAGAATAAGAAAAGAATGACACAAAAGGACATACCCCAAAAGATACAGCGGAAACATAAAGGATAGATAAGGGTTTTTCTATTAGACCTCTAAGAAACCTGTTCTTAGCAACTTAGGTCACCAGAAGGAATTCCCTACTAGACCTTCAAAGAACCTGTCCTTGACAACCTAGATTAAAGGGATGAAAATTGAAAGAGACTAACACACAGAATTCCCTTAGTGTTGGATCCTTCAATCTTCTTCATGCAATAGGTGAAGCAAATCACTCACTTCATTTAATCACACTAAAAAAATGTGCATAAAGTAACTGAAAATTTTATTCATCAAAGTTGTGTAAATTATCTCACCAAAGGTGTTTAAATAGGCCCCTAACAAACTAACTAAAAGATAATATAAGATAACTTAATTTAAATCTTATAAAGATAAGATAACTAATTTAAATCAGATTTGATCTTATTGGATTATATCAGATTTGATTTAAATTTAAAATCCTAAAGATATGATGACTAATTTAAATTAGATTTGATCTTTTTAGATTAGATCAGATTTGATTTCAATTTAAAATCCTTAAAAATACTACTAAGCAAATCAGAAGTAAGTCAAATCTTCCAACAAACTCTAACAGTAGAACAAATCAAAATAAAGGCCTAATAAATTCAAAAATTAATAGTAATTTATGCCTCCCACTGAATTTGAAAAGTATTATTGGGCTTCTTTTTATCTTGACTTAGCCCAGTGGGCCTTATGAGTTGTCGCCATTTCAGCACCACTGTTTTTTGAGACGGACTCTTAGTCTTCTTGATGTCTAAGACTGGCATGGTATAATTCTTCTAGTATTAAAATCTTTGAACATGACAAGATTACCATTCTATCCCATAGCTCTAAAAGGACAAAAATACTCTCCTGACCACGTATCACTTGTTCTTTATTTTTTTGTTTTTATGTTTTATTTCTGTCTTTTTGAATCGTTGAATGACTATTATAGATGTTTTGTATTCTTAATTTTTATTGAACAATTATTGATTATTAATTAGCTTTGGTTCTGCTGTGCTAATGTTTTGTGTGTTGTGATTTTAATTTATTGATTATTGATTATTGAATGTCATGTGATTACTAATTAGTGATGTGCTGGTGGTTTTTTTGTGTTATGTTTTACTGTGTTGTGATTTAATTATACTTAGATTATAACTGTCTTGATTATTTATTGATTTCAGTTGTTGATAATAATATCAACCGAGAAGCATTTTATGATGATAATACATCTGTGGATAATAATTTAGCGGCTAATCCTCCACTATGCTCTTGATTATTTCTACAAGGGGTTGTGGTGGTGAGAAGAGGGTTGGATGACATTTTTATCTGGTAGTGTGAAGAGGAGAGGGTGAGAGAGAGGGGGTGAGGATTATGCCAAGAGCATTTTGGTATTCCAAAAAAAAATTAAATTAGAGAAGGATAGTGAGAGTAGGAATCCCAGTTCTTAACCGACGAAAATTCGCTTATCAATTTAGAAAGGCTTGTCACAAAATTAGAATAAAAATAGTGAGAGTAGGAATCCCATGTCGTCTCCCAACGAGTTGATAAAAGAGTGCTATTTTATTAGTCAGGAATTTTTCGAGAATTTTTAAGAGTTGGAGAACAGAAAATTAAATGATTGTAATTTAAGGCAATAAAAATTAACAAGAGAATTTATATAATCAAATAAAAGCCTTGACCGGGAGAAGATTAATTGGAAGTTCTATCCTTGTTGGATTTTCCCAAGTGTAATAGTAAAAGGTTATTGTTCTACTTAGTTATCCTTTACTGAATAAAGGAGAGTCAAGCAACTAACTAACCAACTCTGAATCCCAAGTCCTAATCCTCTCCTAAGGAAGGATTAGAGTCAGAGACCAGAAAGTTAGCTAACAACTTCCAATCAAAATTAATACTTGAGTCTTCCAACTCAAGGGTTTCCTTTTAAAGGGAATAAAAAGAAGACATGATAAAGTAAATAATAACTGAAAATTAATTAAAGGTAAAAATAGTACTTTGCATTAATAAATTCCAAATCATAAACATACTTATCTGAACAGGGTTAATGGGCAATTAAAAGAGTAAAGAAATAAGAAAACAAACTAGAATAGCAACTTCAACGGATGTAGTGACTCTTCTCAATATCCAAAGCAAAAGCATTAAACTAAAAATCTATGAATGTAAAGAAAACCTAGAGGAAGTGTGATTTCTCTCTAAGATTCCAATCTAAAACTAAAAACTATGCGAATGAGAATGTCTTGAGTCTCTGCTTGTCCCCTGGCTCTAGTCTGTGTTTCTGGACCGGAAACTGGGTCCAAACTCGGACCAAAATCGCCCTAGCATTTTCTGCGAATTCTGCAGGTAGCGCATGTCACGCGTACGCGTGAGCCATGCGTGCACGTCGCTGCTCGCTGGTTGTCTCCTTTATTTCTTGTGCTTCTTCTATTTTTGCAAGCTTCCTCTCCATCCTGTAAGCCATTCCTGCCCTAATAAGCCTGAAAACACTTAACGCACAGATCACGGCATCGAATGAAAAAAAAAAGAGAAATTAAAATACACAATTTAAAGGCTTAGGAAGCAAGATTTCAATTATGGAACAAAACTAGGAAGGAATTGTAAAATCATGTAATCTGTATGAATAAGTGTGTAAAGACTTGATAAAACTACTCAATTGAGCACAAGATAAACCATAAAATAGTGGTTTATCAGAATTGTACATGTCTAATGATGTGTCTTTTGATATAATGATTTGTTAAACTGTGACTTTTCTGTATCAGTCTAGCTACATTGAGCAGCATTATATTGGACTATCATTTGGTTTCAACTTTCAAGTTTTCTTCAATAGGATTTAGTTGAGTGAATTACATGATGCTACACATCCTGATGTCAATTTTAGCAGTATTTGATGGTTTTAGGTAGCACCATTTTGATCTTAACTTTTATTTTAATCATTCCTGTTTAGGCTTCTATAGTGTAGTAGAATATAATTACCTTATTTATTTATTTATCTTTTGAATACATGGTGTGATTTTGAACTTTTCAAGTGTAATTTGGAATTAAGAGAGCATTGTGTATTTTAGTATTTATGTTAAGGCAATATAGTAACTGTAGGAAAAATAGTGGAGCTTGTTCTTAAGTTTCGATTAGTAACAAACTAAATGATAAATTGATAATCATAAGGGTATATACTTTTTTAGGTATCAATAGGCCTTATTCTTTTGAATATAGAAAATTATTTTGTCCTATTTTTATTTTAGTGTTTCTTTATAATTTATTTATTATCTATTATAAATAGTTATTTTGGTTGAATCACAGTTGAACCGATTAGATTAGTGAACTAATAAACCAGTAATTAGAATTGTTCGATGACTAGTCTGATTTTTAGAACCTTGTTGTTTACCCCTCGTTTTTATCTGATAATGTTTATTTGTAAAATATGCTTCATTTCATTCTTCTTGTAGTATGTTAGTACTTTCTAAATTTTTATTGTTTGACTTCATAATTGTCCATCTGTGTTATTTTAGAAATTCTGGAATATATTATACATATTATAAATCAGTAAGTAGCATTTAGTCTTCCCCCACCCCTCCTCTTGTTGACCTTTATTCTAAAAAGGATTTCAATTCACTAACTAGGAAAAACTTTCTTGTAAAAAGTATCGAAAAAATATTCCACAAGGAGAACTGAACACATGAGAGGGTGAGTCTCTTGCTTTTTCTAGATTGCTTTAAACTTTTAATTGTTTGCATTTTGTTTTCTTTAAACTTATGACTATTTAGACTTGCCACATTGCCTATAATATAATTTGTTAAGCCAACAGGATTGATAATATAGCAATCTGTATCACTAGTTATTGTAGAATATGTATATGAAAACTAATTTTGTATTTTGTTTTGTGATTTTACTAAGATTTGGACTTCTTATCAGCTTTTGTATGATATAAATGGCTTTCTAGAAAAGAACAGAGATTTTAAGTGCACGTTTTTTTTTATCATGATTTGGCTATTCTTTTTCTATGTGTATAAGATATGAATAACCGGTGCTTGGCTGTTCAAGAAGAATCTACAAGTTCAAAGAAAAACATATTATTTCTCCTGGCTCGTCATCTCGAAGGTCAAAATTCAGAACCCACAAAACAAGCTGTAATAATTGTAAAATTCGAATAATTAATAAATAATTAACTCACAAATTAATATTTATTTAAGAAAATAAAAAAAATTAAATTTTATAGTTTAATGTAATAGAGTTACTTAAAACAAGAATTTTGACACTAATTTTAAAAAATTTGGTTCAAGATTAGGTCAAACGGACCGAACCGGTAGAATCGAGCCCAAACCAAACCCGGGAGCCCAACTCACTCACTTAAACAAATGAGCTCAGGTCATTTCTCTCTCCTCATTCATGCAAACACGCTGAACAAGTTCAGCAAGGGGGAAGAACACCTTCCAAAACACAAAACCCTCACTTGATCTTCAATTTTAAACAACTTTTGGTCTGGAGCTCTGAGTGCCGCACCGTTTGTGGCCACGCGACCGCAGCATCGAGTTCTACAAAACTCAGTATATAATAAGGTGAGGAAACCACATTCCCATTTTCTATTCTCTATTCTCCAATTCAAAAATTTAGTATTTGGGGGTTTTGAGATTTTGATGTTTTGATGTGTTTAGGATCAATCTAACTTGAGAAGATTGTTGGATTGTGATCCTATAATATTTGGAAAAGGTAAGAACCCTAACCCTTTTATGAATTTTTGAGATCTTGAGTTTAGGGATTAATTATAGTGATATATGTGGGTTAGATTGTATATTGCTGGTGTAAAAATCAAATTGGAGGTCGAACTGGTGAAATTGGAACTCATTTGAGGAAATGGAAGCTTGAGATCAATTTCGGAAGCTAGGTTCATTGGTGAGGGGCTGAGGTTGATAGCTTGTGGTGCAGGGAACCCTTGAGGTGTTCCGAGTTTATCGGGAAATCACCCAAGGTATGGTTTCAGTTTGTCGTATCTAAAATATAATGTGTCATGAAAACTTAGGCTAGTGACTGTAAGGTAGAAATCGAATTGTTGATGTTGTTGATTGGTTGAGATGGATTATTAGGTATATGGTTAATGGTTTTGGAGGTTGTGATTGATGCTCTTATTAATGATATATGTAATTTGTCTATGATGTTGATTGATATGCATAATGGTTAAT
Organism: Arachis hypogaea; assembly: GCF_003086295.3. NCBI lineage: Eukaryota > Viridiplantae > Streptophyta > Magnoliopsida > Fabales > Fabaceae > Arachis > Arachis hypogaea. The sequence continues at coordinate 116,994,145 of NC_092050.1, read as the reverse complement.
GAATTTGAATATCATTGAACTTGAAATACTGAGTTGAGATTGATGAAAGTGGAGGATTGGTAAGTTGTGAGATGAATGAGGAGGTTGAAAATATGAGTCGGGAGTGTTTGATGCTGATATGGTAAGGTTTGGGTTGGTTTTTAAAATGTTTAGAATTGGTATGTTTTTTAAAGTGGAGGTTTGTAAAGTTTAATGAAAACTATGATTTTGAACAACTTTGGCGGAGCATAACTTGGCCTCCGGACCTTTGATTTTTGTCAAATATGTCTAGAAAAAAGATTTGGTCCGAGAGGTTTACACCGCTCGAAGAACGGAGGAAAAATGTTTTAAAACAAGAAAGTTATGTGCGATCAAAGTTTGGTGTGCAAAACAGGGATTCTGGACTTAGCAGCTTTTTGAAACTCCTGCTATGCACGCGTACGCGAGGAACACACGCGACGCAGCCATTGGACACTGTCCAAAGAGCTTGTGTACGCGAGATGTGTGTCGCATATGCGAGAGGTACAAATCTTACAAGGACGCGTACACGAAAGGTGACACGCGACGCGAGAATACGCTACGGGTTGCGCTCCTCGCGTATGCGAGCAGGGGGTCACGTACGCGAGCCCCTGTTTTTCCAAAACCTTGATTTTTTATTTTTAATGCTTTCTCCAACTTTCAAAACCCAAAGTCTGGTAGGTGAATTTTGGGTAATGAAGTACAATGAGGGTTGTGAGGAAGGTAACTTATTGATGAAGAAAGAGGTGAATTAATGATGATAATGGCGGAAGTGCTGTTTATGTTATGAGTCGGATGACTATATTGATAATGAATTATGGCTGATTATGAATACATGATTATTGATTGATTATATGATTGTTGCACTTCCAAATATCTGAGATACGAGTTTTCCTGGGTGAAAGTAGTGGCTTGCCACCACGTGCTCCAGGTTGAGACTCGATACTCTGCTGATCCTATGTCGTAAGTGTGGCCGGACACTTAGACCTCTTCGGTGAGCTTGCCCCGTGGATATACAACAATGTGTGTTATATGATTATGAATGTTTATGAATTGAGGTTTGGAGATGCGAGACAAAGGCAAAGTCCAATGGTTAGCTACCAGGACTTGTCGGGTTGGCTATATAACCGACAGATGAGACTTATCAGTCATAAGACAGGCATGCATCATATGCATCTATATATATGTATTTACTTGGTATGTTTTGTTTGGAATGCCTAATTGATTGCATAAACTACTTGCTACCTGTTTATCTCTTGTACCTGAATCCTAATTGGGATTTCCTTGCATGTAATAATTGTGTTTGAAAAAAATGATTCTAGTTAGTTGCCTAATTTATTTTTGGTTTAGTTATATTATAAGATTAAATTATATGTCAAAAGTTCTAGGATCGCCTTCGGCTTTCTCGAGACATTATATGTTAGAGATGTGGGCACTGTTACCATGCCTGAGAACCTCTGGTTCTCATCCCATACATATTTTGTGGTTTTCATATGCAGGACGTGAGACACCTCGCTGAGGCATGCTGGAAGCTTCTCACAGCGAAGACTTTTGTATTTTGGGACTTATTTTTGGCTTATGTAGATACTTATTATCTCCACCCCTTATGTATATGATGCTTGTCCCTCTTAGAGGTTGATTTGGAGAAAACAGGTTTTGTAAACTATATTTTGGGTCTTTTGGGTTCCTTTTGAATGTATGTATATATGTATATATATGCTTTGGCCGGTTATAACTTCGCGAGCTAAGTCAGAAGCTTAGTTATCTGTATCTTGGAACTCTCCTCTTATGTTAGATATAATTAAGTGTTGCTTTATTCTTATCCTCCTCGGTTTACGTTTACCGCTAACGTTGACGTGAGTGTTGCGCTTTATCGTTTAACGCTTTTGTTTTAATTTTCCTTCAAAGGCTCCTAGATATAAATCTTTTTCAATTATATATATATAATTTTACTTTTAGATGTCGTAATACCTCACCACCTCTATTTTATGACTTAAGCATAAGACTCTGTGTGGTAGGGTGTTACAATAATGTTATCGTGAATATGTGTTCCTTGATGTCATGTTCTTTTTTTTTTATTCTTTTGCAGTGTGTGTTCAATATGTTTTGGATGAGTTGGATGAGGGCTATGATGATGACGAGGATGAAGATGACAAAAGATTATAGCTGATTTTTTAGGATGGTTGAACATGATGTATCAATACACTTGTGTTTATGTTTTGAATTGACTTTGTTGTTTTTAGTACTTTTCTTTTAGTTTGATAACATGATGAACTTGTTTATTTTTTGAAATACTATTAATGTTCTAATACAAGTTTGATTTCAACTGAAAATTAGATGAAAGTTTGTCTTGATTAAATTTATATTTATTTTGTATGGAAACAGGTTTATTTTGTGTTAGAAAAATCTAAAAAAAAAATATCTAAAACAATTTTTTTTAATTTGATAAGAATATAGCCACGCTTTAAAAGCATGGTAATAAGTTTATATAGGCACACGAATTAAGAAGTATGGCCATAGTTCAAATTTAAATACGTTTAAGAAAGTGTAGTTGTATGTCCATCAGAAAACATGTTTAGAAAACGTTACTATAGGATTATACATAAAGCTACACTTTTAAAGTGTGGCAATAGTTAATGGTGAGGCAACAAAGTAAACATGGGCATAGCTCAATAAAAGCGTGCCAATAGAAAAACCGACACACTCACATATGTGACCCTTGCAATGTGGCGGTAGCTAAAAAATCGTAGCCACAAGCTGTGGCTATATTTTTTTCTCACTTTTTGACACATTTAAAGTGTGACAAAAGCTTATTTTTTTTGTAATGTGAAAATTAAATTACAATTTCATATAACTGCTTAGAATTTGTTTGCAAACTCTTAAAATATATTAGTACAAATTTATTTGTGTATTTCAGTTAAGCTATCTCTATTTCAAGTGGTGCAAAAATTATTTGTTCGTGGTTTAAACGCTTAAAGTTTATTTATAAGTTCATAGACAATTAAAGTATGTTTCCTTTGGCAGAAAATTTATTATTGATTTTATTATTCAATTCGTCATCTGTTTGAGTATTATTAACTAATAGTTTTGGGTTGATGGGTTAGATTTGGTCGTTTGGGTTGGAATTGCGGTGATTTGGGCGACGGGAATAGGGTGGGGTTAGCGTGTTGGGAGATCTGTTTTAAAAATTTTGTAATTATCATTTCTCTCGAGAGTAAATTTGTCATGAAATTAAAATTCTTAGGAGAATGACCATCTTAAAATTTATTAAATGTGAAGAAAAATTTTGAAAATAAAAGATATCGAAGAAGATTTTGATTTTAGGCAAAAGTATTGAGTACCGATACTTTACTATTATTATTATTGTCCTTGTAGTATAATATCCAATACGTATAATCGCTAGTGAAAATGAAAAAAAAATGAAATATACAAAGCTTAAAAGGTCACACTTGTAACTTTGTAAGAGAAGCAGCTACTGATGGGGGCTAAGAATCCTGTGTTTCTGGTTTAATATCTTCACCTGCTTGAGGTGTATGGATGCGACTCCTGAGGTCCTCAAACGCCTTCATGCTCTCTGCATCGAAGCCACCTGCAAACTGAAATAGAGTTTCCCCACCACTGTTATTTTCTGGTTTTCAATTTATTCTGTTTTCAATCGATAATATTGAATAATTTTTTTAGCCAAAAGTAATAAGTACGATAATCAGAACATGTTTATTTTTATCCTGTAAATTAAACAGAAGTTTATTAGATTTTTTTTTTAAAATTTGACACCTATTTAAACGAAAAATGTGTATGTAATAAAAAAGATGCTCTAAAATAATAAAATAAAAATTAATTATTATTAAATTTATAATTTATATTATCTATTAAATCTAATATTTTTATTTGAAAATAATTAGACTCTTATTTTTTTTATTTTATTAATTTTCATATTTTAGAGAAGGTTGATCGATATGTAATAAACCTCTTCAGCACATGTAAAGTTGTAAACAAAGTAACAAACACGGAAACAAAATAAGCTATGATTACCTGATGGACACGGAAAGCAAAACGAACACCTTGCAGTACCAAAAACTCTCTTGTTGGTTCCTTCTCAGGTCCAGATAATATATCAAGCTCTGACGCCACACGTTTCATGTACTTCTTTGCCAATTGCACTGAAGAAAGCTTGATCTGCAAATGTGATGTTTATCACTTAAGTTATGTGTCAAACGACCATCAAACCAAGAAATTAATTTAAAAATAATAATAAAAAGATAATAATACAAATTTATTTTTTTAATTTAATATTTATAATTTTTTATATGTAATATCTATAATTATATATTTATTATATCTAAAATTATTTATTTATTTTAATAATAATTAAAAATATAAAATAAAAAAAATGAATGCATTAAAAAATGTCAAAATAAAAGTAAGTTATGGCACCCAAATTATAGCTTCCAAATATTATTTTTGTTGAAAAGGATCTATGTACCTATGTGTTAATTATTTATTTTTGGTAGATTAATATTATGCGGATAGTGCAAATCTGTATACGGCTACACTTGCAATGTATTCCATAAATATATTAAACAATGTGAACAATAGATATATTGGATATTCACTTTACTAGGTGTACGAATGATTATTCTAATATTAAAATTTAAATGAATAATTTAAAAGTATAGTATATTTTTATTTGATTGATTTAAAATAATTATTAGTTAGCTAGCATAACCCTAACTATAATAGCAATGTGCACATTGCAACCCTACATATTGCATGAACTGTGAACTACAACAGAGACTAGCTAACATACCTTGCCCACCACTCCAGAATCCATGAGCCAGTTTACAGGGATACCAAATTCCCTGTACCGCGAAATAGCCATATCTCTTGTGCGTAAGAGTGCATATACACTTTGTTCAACTCTGAAGGGACAATAACAAAACATTCAGTTTTCAAGCAAGATTGATTTGAATTGATTCATCTCAGAAAGATGCATACTTCTCAAGCAAAGAATACATCTTCTTTAGAGCCGCTTCGCACGAGAGTTTGGGATCATCGACAAAGGTTGAGACTTTATTCTCCAATTTCATCAGATCCTGATATTCAAATGCTGCTTCCCTTAGTGCATCGGCTTTCCCTTCAGGCCAATCAAAGTGCTTCAGCACAGCTCGTTCATCAACCTTGGCATAACACATAAAAAGAGTTAATAAGAAAGTGATATATCATGCTGCATGATTATTTCCATGTAGTGGTTTTACGGGGCCTAATATTAATTCGAGTAATGATAGAGAACCGACTTTTTTCCGCCAAAATTAGCCAATTTTTTTATAATTATTTTGTTAATCTTAAATTCTAAACTCTAAATCCTAAATTATAAACCTAAACCTAAAGTTGATTAATATCGGCTAACAAGAAGTTGTTCCTTGTACTTTCTCTATTAATTCTTGATGCTGCAATGACACATTATATGTATACCAGGAAGGAAAGTTCCTCATCTAGCCAGTTCACAAAGGCAACAAGGTCTTCGATTTCGGAAAACGATGCTGCTCGAACTTCAGTTGCCAAGGACATGACAAAATCACCTTGCGATTCTACATCAGCTTTGACCTATATCCCAAAAAACAAAATTTCAAAATCTGTTCTGACTTCAATAAGAAAGTAGCAAAAGAGATTAAAAATTTAAAAGAAACAATCCTTGAACATACAGCTAAGAGGAATGATGATCTGTTCTCAATTTCACCAATCATGTTGCTCCTTGCATCAGACGCATTACTTGTTGAAGAAGCTAACAGTGATGAAGTATCCTTCTTTGCCTCTCTTTTCATTAATGTTTGATAAAATTCGACTAGCTCTGGAGCTCGGTGAACTTTGTCGCCATCCATTGCTCCTCTCGATATGCTTCCTGGTGGAGGAGGTGGCGGTGGTGGCAGTGGAGCACCTGGAGGAGGAGGAGGAAGAGGCGGAGCAGATGGTACTCCGTTAGAAGGAGTCAGCTTTGTGCCACTCGGAAGACGACAGGCTGGTTTAGGAGGTGGCCGAGGTATCCTAGTAGGCCTTTTCTCAATCTCTGCAAGCTTCATCTTGCTAATGCTTTGTGTGTCAACGCTCTTACCATCTTCAGATTGATCATTGGTACTGCCAGCAACAATTGTCTTCTCCTTTATTTGAGTTAGTTTCGGTGGCAGAGTTATAGACCTCTCTTTGCTCATACCACTCAAACTTGAGTTATCGCCAAATTTTTGTGCTCTTGCTTTGTCAGCTTTTTCTTTGATCTGTTTCTCCCTGGCTAACGCCAATTTGTGCCGGTCTTTATACGCCGGATACTTCTCCTCCATTGATCCCTCAACTACTGACTTAGACATCAACTGGAATGACGTTGCAACAGAATTCAGGGAATCATTATTGTTTGGAGTTCCAGGAGAATCAGGATTATTTTCCTGATCCCTTAGCCCAAATGTAGTGATGGCTACACTATCGCCTGCGTTTCGCAACATCAAGCTCTCCAGCGGACCCCTCGGCTTAACTCCCATACTCATCCTTCTTGGAGAATTTTCCGAAAGAGATCGAGCCGGCGAGGAAAGAGTACTACTATCATCTTTGGTCTTACCCCATTTCTTCAACTTCTGCATCAAGCCAGCTTTCTTGCTAAGGCTACTATATTTGCTAGTAGAGCTATCAATTGAGGTGTTGTCGAAATCTTCGCTTCCTGGGGAAGAAGGATGGGAGAAGTTGCTGTCTAGATCAGTGTCGCCTTGGCCGCGTTCTGATCCGCCGGCGTATTCTAGCATTAGCTGCTTAGCCTTCTCTTGTGATTTCGGGCTGAGGCTTTTGCTGAGGTCGCGAGCCGATACTTTTCCTTGGGGTGCTTGATAGTTCCTGAGCTCATATCTCAAGCACGCGTTAACCCAACGAAGGTATACCAGCTCTTCTACTTCACTGAACCTATTTATCTGAAGTCCTTCTACTTGCTTTAGAAGATCTTCATTTGCATGCCTCACTTTGTTCACCTCTTCTTTTACCTTGGCCACCATTTCACTCTGCAGGTAACGTTCTTGAAAATAAGGTTACACTCATCATAAAAACGACTAAAACATATTCGATTTAATTCAACATTTTCACGAAACACTTATGCAACCTTCACAATAGAAGATTTCAACGAATTTACATAGCTTTTCAAAGGAACTTTCTTCTGAAATATTATATGTTTCGTTAAATAATAAGATCAACATTGATGAAACATAGTCCAATAAAGTGCAGAAGGAAGAAATGAATTTAAACATTACATTTTGGCTTAACTATTATTTCTTTTATATTTTGGTTCCTATATTTTCATTTTGTGCTTTTGGTCCAGTAAAATAAAAAAATGGCTATTTTAATCTACAAAAATGATATGTGTATACTAAAATTCAGCTACCAAATCAGTTATAACATGTGTTGTTTAACTCATTTTCAATGTAATATTTTGTATTTCAACACATATTCTACATGAGTGGTAGATTTGGTAGTTGATTTTAGCGTATACATACCCACCACTATTTGACGTGACACACCAGTATTGATTTTCTGTAAGGGGCATAGTTCAAGACAACACAAACAAAACAGACATGTAATTGTGCATGATTGATTTTCATTGATATTTCGGGTGCTTTCAGCTGGGAGTTCTTAGGTTTTGGTGATTCAAAGCTTCAAAAATATGAAGCTGTATCTTTAGGACTCTAACCTCTGTCATAGTCGAGAGCTCAGCGACTTTGGATTCGGCCGTATTGAGTTTAACGGTCAATTCTCGCTTCTCATGTTGAAGCTCTTTGTTTCTTCTCTTAAGCTCCACCACTTGGACCTCTAAATCGTTCGCAGCTTTGAGTTTCTTCTCAATTTCTGCATCTTTTCTCACCGCGTCTTCTTCTTTCAGCTGAAGACCAGAAACTTGCTGCTTAAGCAACAGCAACTGTCCTTTTGTTTGGTTAGCTTCAAGCTGCATCTGCCTCTGTAGCTCCTTGATTTTGTTTCTCGCTACCTCGAGTTCTCTTTTCGCCGAGCTTCCTCCATTCGCAAGCTCTTCTTGAAGCTTCTTTCTCTCTGCCTGCAATGAATTGATCTTAATATTGAGCATATCGATTTCTACTGTCTTGATCTTCAGCTGCCTTTGTAACTCGACGATATCCGATTCTTGTTCCTTCAGTCCATAGTATTCGAGCAACTCTCCTTCGAGTTTCACTTCTCTCTCCTCCAATTCCTTAACAAGCATTCGCAACCGATCTAGCTCGCTCGCATTGTTCGCCATCTCTAGTTCATAAACTGTGTCTTTCTCGCCTCGTACGGGAAACTCGATCTCTCCCGATAGGAGATGTTCAAATTCTGGTAAAATATCATCTTCGAAGTCGTTAGCTCTGTTAATTATGCTGCTGATTCGCTTAACCTCCTCTTTCTCCTCTTCCTCCTCCTTTTTAAAAAAACCACATCCAAAGAAACAAAGTTAACAAAGATAAGGAAAGTTCTTATTTGGCCAATTGATATGAACATGAAAGAGAGTGCATTAATAAAAAAATACACTTGATTCCGTTTTTTAATTAGTCTATTCTGTTTAACTAATCCAAGAAAACTACACTAATTTTTTAAAAAGTTATTATCATTTCATTAATATAAGATTGATTATTTTCAATTAAAAACATGATGATGTTCTTCTTTACAAACTTACATCCTTCTTATCGAGCTCTGCTTCTTTGCCCTCACCTGGACGCTTTCTACTTCTTGCTTCACCATGTTCTGAGATATTAACTCATAGGGTCAATCTTATAATCCTAAATTCGACTGGCAACAAATATGAATCATGAATCCCAAAATATTATTATTTAAAAGTGAAAAAAAAAAATTAGTGAATAAGAAAATCAAGTACCTGATTTTGAGCCTTTAACATTCAGCTGCTTAACTGTATATGCTGCAAGTGAAGCAGCAACTACAAGTCCTAACCTTACTATCATGAATCTTTAGCTGTTTGAAATACCTTAATTTTGCATCGATAGTTTAAACACGAAACCCATTTCAAGAACCACCCTCCACCACCCATTTTCCAGAACCTCCATAACTGAAATTTTCAAACCATTATATGATAGAGAATTAAGTTAAGCCCAACCCATGTTTAGAAGATTCATTTATATGAATAATATTTCAATGGCAGATACACACAATTGGGTTTATCATCTTATCAGGTTTATGAAACTTCCTAAGAGAAACAGCAACCACCAATAACTAGAGGCCAATGTTAGTCCCAATAAATTGACAAATATATACATATATATACATATTTTAATGTTTATTTTTTTCTCAAAAGGAATATTCATAGTTAAAGCCAGGCAGAAGAACAAGACTGAAAACGACTAGTGACAGTAAAATTAGAAATACAGACATGTTCCGCAGTGGCTTTGTTATTTGGTGGTTTGCTTATTCCATAATTCTTGATTTTAAGGTTAATTCTACTTTAGTATTTTTTTTTTATTTTTTCTAAGATATTACTGAATTAGTACTATAATGAGAAATGTGTTGTTCTGTTTCTGTACATCATTTAATGCAGCATTCACACATGATTGATATTGTATATTTTTCAAACCAATATCCTCCCATGCATTTACATATTATTGATAATTAATTTTATTTATTGGATTTTTTGTTATTTAGTATTTTATTTTGTTAAAATTTCATTAGTTAATTGGGATGTCTTATACCGAATAATAAGAATGATAATAATTTGATGTGTCTGAATTTTAACCATTCAATCTATCAAATTGATCAAGTAGTCATCAGTCTGTGTCTGAAAACAAAATCAGAAACAGGCTCTAATAACTATATATGTATTATGCATTTTCATTAATGAATAAATTTAAGTGTATAATTTATTTGTAAAAACATTGAATATAAATAATAACTTTGGCTCTCAATAATTATTTTCTTTGTTTCCATAAAAACAAAGATATAAAAGACGTTATGACAAAATAAAATCTAATAGAAAGCTTTTGTGTTCTTACACTTGACAGAGGACCCACAAATAAAATCTCATAATCAAGGGACTTCTATTTGTCTGATTAATGGGAATAGAATAGAAGTTTTCTTATTTATTTTCGGAACAGGTGGGTCCAGCAGCTTATCGGCAAGGTCTAATTGGGTTTTAACTGAAAAGAAATAAGAATTGAGGATAGAAAAGCTAAATACAGAAACCAAGATATGATCAAGTAAAGTAAAGCGTGAAGTTTTACTCGGTGGACTAAAGCAAATGGAAGCTATTGGACATTGGCAAGAAAGAAAAAGAATGCAAAAGGAAAAGTGCCCGTTCCATTATTATGTTTCTTCCCAAGTCCACATCACATTGTTAATCTTTTTGGCATTTCTCTTGAACTAACATTTCTTGGTTGTGGTTGCTCAGTTGTTTAAGGAGTATGTATTTAAAACTGAAATAATAATAATAATAATAATAATAATAATAATAATATCACATATAAATTAAAAATAAGTTAAATAATACATATATTTATTCACAAATATATCATGATTATAATAGTTAATTTAATAGCTATTTTTTGTGTATAAATAATAATAATAATAATAATAATAATAAGATTAGGATTCGTGTGTGTAGGAAATTTTCTGCTGTAGTATTTCTTGCTAGTTGCTACTAAGCTTGACCAACTTAACCATGTTGTCTGAAAACCCAGAATTGTCATTTCGCATCCGTTCATCAAAAACGACAGAAAATTTCCCCAAACACCCACAATCCTCCAAATCAATGCAAAAGCATAAGTGGATGGTATTACAGATAGAAAATCGTATTATAGCATTGACAAGTAGAAACATATACCAGAAGACAGGTAGACGAAGCCATTTGTTGCCTTGCTGGTGTGGGCCTGACAATAAAACGTATACCTGTGTTAGTGTGTATGCTGTAAACGAAGACAAGAAAAAAACCCGAAAGAATTTCATTTTTCCTTCCTACAGAGCACAAACAACAAAAAATTAATTTTAATGAAGTAAAACTTATTACACGTCCAATCACATCCATGCATTTATATGATCATTTAAATTATTAATATAAAAAATAATTATTAAAATTAACGATATAACGATATATAATTAAATACTAGTATATTAATAATGTATTCAAATTAAATTCAAAAAAAAAATGTCTAGGCTAATAAAACTTCTTCCGAAAGATAAGGAAGATAAAATTCTCAAAAAAATTATAATCGTCATAAAAATAATTAAAAAATAATTTTTTATATGGATAAATTAATAAAGTAGTATTTAAAAATATATTTTGTTAACAAAAAAATTTTGAAAGACACGAATAATAAATAAAAAAATGTTAGGAGTTAATAATTTTTTATTAATGTCAATATTTTGAGTTAACGTCTTATTTTTATACCATTGGAGTTTAGGATTTAGGATTTAGTATTTTTGGTTTAGAATTTAGTCTTTAAAATTTAGTATTAGTCAAGTATTGAAAAAAATAATAAATTTTATTAATCATGTAACATTGCTCACAAACAAACTACTCAAAAAGAGTAAAAAATGTAACTAAAATAAGAAAAAGGGATTATATTTTCATAAGTCGCAAATAACTTTTGTGTAACACGCTAATATTCAAATCCTTATACTTGAGTCATAAGTCAATGATAATAAGGTGGTACGACTCTCAAGGTAAAATTATGATATGTACATATGTATAATTGCAGGAAGTATATACGAGAAGTCTGAAAAGGAGTAAAATAAATTGCAAATGAATAACACTCTCGCATCGATAAAACTGAAGATAAGACGTATTCGAAAAGCGATATAAAGTAAAACATTAAAGAATAACAGAATAAAGATAGGATATAAATATATAACATAGTAAATAGCCACTAATCGCGACCTACGAAGTTTAGGCCGGCTAGGGTTACAGAATTTAAAATAATTTGATAACAGTATCTCCTATCTCTCCCAAAATATACATAAAGGCCTCTATAGGCAAGTTTTCAAAAGGAATAAATACATAATATAAGTTTTTCAAAACAAGTATAGAGAGAGTCTAAACAAAATATAAACAGAGTGCGAATTTCTTCGTCATCTCTCAGATGAACTACAGCTCATTGCTGAGTACCTGGACTTGCATCTGAAAAACAAGAGATATATACAGAATGAGAACTCCCGACCCATGGGTTTTCAGTACGGTAAAAGTGCCAAATAAATACAATGCACTATAATAAGAACTCACTAAGCATCTTAAACTTTCTTTCATCAATTATTCACCCTAGATTTTCACTAATCCATGAATTAGGCAACTGTCTTATGGGATATTATGTCTAATTCAATTTCTCATCTTTCTCAACTTTCCAAACTTTTCAACTTTCAATTTATTACAGTATCATAACCAGAACCAGCACTAGCCCTCACGTCAACCAACATCAGCATGAGGGACCTCTCAGTTGTGCAAACACAAGCAATACAAACAAGTAATTCAAATATAGCAGTTAGCATATAATCATGTAACATATTCAATTATAATTAGGCAATCTAAGTACAATTAAGCAAACTCAAACAATTCAAATATATGCAAATAATGTATGCCTGCCCTATGGCCAATGAGCTCATATGTCAGTTGTACAGCCAAGCCCGACATGTCTGGTAGCTAACCCGGATATCATCTCTCAACACGAAAGAAATTCTTAACCTTCTAGGAGGGAATCCTCAACCTCCCATTTAGAGAGAGACTACAATGTAACGAGAGGGAATCCTCAACCTAACTAATTCACACCACAGCTAGGAATCGAATCGAAGGGAATCCTCAACCTTCTCCATTCAATTCCCTGATGTAGCAAGAGAAGGAATCCTCAACCCCGCTTGCCCATCGTAACAAGAGAGGTAATCCTCAACCTCTTCTTTTTCATTACAGCAAGAGAGAGAATCATATATCTCAACTTGCCTATCCGTGAGTGGGTTCCAACCACCGTCCTCACCATCTCAATTTGAAACTCATTTCAATTCAACACAAATAAACATACCTGACATCCAAATTAATAATTACAGAACTAAACCGAAGGGAATCCTCGACCTTCTATCCAACTCTCTAGTATGATAAGTAAGGGAATCCTCAACCTCAAACTCGTCCACCGCAACAAGAGAGGGAATCATCGACCTCCACTTGTTTATCATAGCAAGTGAGAGAATCCTCAATCTCAACTCAGCCTTACCTGAGCGGAATAATACCACCGTCCTCACAACACAAATCTTATTGTCTCTTTAATCACAATCATATCATGGGAGAGCGAATCCTCTACCTCAACTCGCCTATTCATTACCTTCCTCAATCAATCTCATATTCAATTAGTTTACCGCTCATAAACCCTGATCCTTAATTCAGTTCCTCACTCCTCAATCTCCTTCAATATCTATCACTCTCCCCACATATTTGTCCTCATTTCAAAACCTAGCACGAAAAAGGAAATCCTCAACCTCAACTCGTCTAGTCATTCTGGGATATAGTGTCTGTCACACTTCACCATCATCATATTGTCCAAAATCTTACTCATTTATATAACATATAACTCGGAGGGAATCCTCAACCTCCCCCAATCCGCCATCATTTACCAATTATCAATAACTTACACCAATCGCTCATTTCGCTCATTATCATCATCATTCTCATCATACTCGATCATTACTCATCATCACATTCATCATCATCACACATCACTTCACATCTTATTCATTCTCCTCAATCTCACTAACTCAACTCTTTAGATTTGGTCCCTAACTCATCCATCCTTAATTATACCAGCTCAATAATTTTATTGGGATTTATAAAGGTTTAAAAGGCTAAAAGAATGGTTAAAAACTCAAAAATTCAATTTTTTCAAAATTGGGTGGTCATACATACGCATGAATCCAAAATTTCGACAAAGTCATGTGTGCATGAACCTGCTCGCGTATGCATGAGTGCAATTTTTGCCAAAGTGTATGCATGCCATGTCCGCATACACAAGAGTACTTGGCAATGGCCAGTGCTCACGTCGCGTGACACCTCTGTGTACGCGTGCATATCAGAAATCAAAATAGCTAATATGCTTTGATGACGGCAGTTCACGCCCAACACTTGAGTTTTTCACTCTAAGGCTCACCCCAAAAGTTCCACAAGTAAATTTAAGTCCTCAAAGTGTGCCAAATTCACCCAAAAATACTTAACCCGTGGAAATATTTGATGAAACTCATCAATAGCTCATACTAGAGATGCAATAATACCTAGATAGAATCAAAGAGGGTGAGAGTGACGAGTGGCCGTAAACAGCTCGTCAATCGAAGCACTGAAGAGGAAGTTATGGTGGTTTAAAGATCGAATGAGGGTCAGGGTTTGGTTCTTCATTCTCTCTTCCTAACTGCAGTCTCCCTCTCTATGTGTTGTAATGAGCTGAATTTGCCTTAATGATGGCTTATATATGCTGGGTTAGGCCCACCCGATTCACATATATGGCCCATTTGTCCCGACTTTGAGCCATAACCTTTAAGATTATCCTTTTAAGGTGCGTTTAAATTATTTTTTACCATCTCAATTACAAATTTTAACTTTTTAATTTTTCTCATTCATAATTAATTTTCTCAACTGCAGTACCGGACATATCTCAGCCAATACTGCCGGTCCAATTTTCAGTGCGCATTTTTACGCAGAAAATTATGTTTTCTGACTCAGAAAAATCCACTAAGTCTAAATATCATATTTAAATTGTCAAATTACTATTGCTATATTTTCAAATCATTTTCGCTTATATTTAATTTATTACTTAATTATTATGGTTTGACCAAATTTTACATCCTACCCACCTTATTTAAAATTTTGCCCTCAAAATTTTTGTTGCCTTAAATCCGTGTTTAGGCCACGATGCATCTTAGTTGTTCTTAGGATTAGTGAGAATCCGCAACTGAGTCGATAATTCTCTCTCCTAAATTCTACAATTGAATTAACTCCATTTTTGGCACTAAGTCTACTCCAGTTCACTCTTAGCTTTCTCTAGGTCTTTCTCAATAGCGATTCTAATATCAAGTTCACCTCTTTTAAACCTTCTATAACTTCCAATTGAAATCTTAACTTAGAATTTTCAAAACTTTTCAAATCCCTAACAAATGTCAAAAGAACCTCCACTAAGCCGAAGTTCACCATCCTTCACAGGTTCCTTCTATTCAACCTCAAGAAGATGTTAGAACTTTCCATTCAACGTTTTTTAATTTCGTCTTTCAAAATCAGTCATTATCCATTCAATCTAAAGCCAAAGTCATCATGATCAAATATCGTAATGCTTATCTTTCAAACACTACAATTTGCATTCACTTATCACAGAACCAATTACACAATTATAATCATTTTTGTAACCATTTCAGATTCAATATAATCTCACAGCCACCATCAAAATCAATTACCTAGAAATCACTATCTACATTAACCCAGTGAACCTTTCAGGTATTCAAACCTAAAGTATTTCTAACCATCTCTTACTACTTATTGCAACCATACTATGTCAATGCTCCCGCAAGCTTCCGCTGTGTCACTCTGATTTTCAGCCACCAAGAATCCAATTATCCATCCACGTCATGTTCTATTATCGGATCACAAAAACTTAGGCTCACTTTTAAACTTTCTCAGTCTATTCCCAAATCACATCCTAATTATCCAAAACCTATAACATCAATTTCCTAGTAATTAGTTATCCTCCAATTTCTACACAATTGTTCAATTTCTCGAACTTTCATTCTAATTCTATTTCCAACTATACCAATGCCATTTACAAGCCTCCTCTATTCCCAATAAATCTAAGCCATCAATCGATAGTTCATTTGAAAATTATGTTTATTGCAATTTAGCTTTACATTACAAACGAATACAACACGCCATTATTATGTCAAGCAGCTAAATTTTAATTATACTTGTCAATTTCACAATTACCTCAACCTTGTTGAGATCAGCCCTTTCTTTGATTTTTCCTGTATGAACAATCTCGGGAGATATGCCGTAGTCTCCAACAACGATAGCACAGTCCTAACTCAGTTCGGTATGGCTGGTCCGAATGGTATCTCCCACATATTTGGCACCTCAAATCATCCGAAGTAGCCTCCACCTATTTTTCTTTACCATTTTCTGTGTGATTGTCATTTCTTCGGTAATTGTTCCGACCTTGGAAAAGCTGAGGTGGATACCCACTCCTCTTGAAAGCTAAGCCCCTCGCCGCGAAGCCCTTATCTTGCTCCTTTGATTGGACTCTCGGCGGTCACTCCTCGCCATATCAAGTTTTTTGGAGCACTCTTCCACCACTCGGCTCTTGTTAACTAACTCCGTAAAACTCTTAACCTTAAGAGGCACCACAACTTCCATGATATCATTCCTCAAATTGTCTTGGTACTTCATACACTTCCACCGCTCACACCCTTCAGGAGCACCCTGACAAACCCTCGAGAAATGGCACAACACTAAGAATTTGTTCATATAAATAGCTACCGATATTGATCCTTGCTTTAATTTAGAAGCTCTAATTCCTTAGCCTGTCTTGTAGAGCCTGGAAAATATTTCTTGTAAAACTCCCCTCTAAACATCTCCCAGGTAATCACCTCATCTCCATTCCCTTACTGCAGAAGACGGTGAGCTCCTTGCCACTAGTGTTGTGCTTTTTTTCTCAACTGATATGCAGCGAATTCCACCAACTGACTCTCAGGTACATGTTGCGCATGCATTGCCCTTTTTATCACCTAGAACCAATTATCGGCTTCCGTCGGATCAGTCGACCCTTGAACATTGGAGGATTAACCTTCGAAAGGTTGTCAAGGTCATCAGACCTTCATCAGCTGAGTTTCTTTCAAGTCCGTTACCATTCCTGTTCATTCTTTCCATGGCCTGGTTAGTAGCTGTAGTGTTTGTGTGCATCGCGTTCACAAGGGTAGTCATAGCAGCCAAGAGCGCGGCTTGGTTATTCCCCGATGTACCTTCCGCATTTTCTCCTCACACACGGGTTCGACCACGCCCACGAGTCATCATTTAGGTCCTATCCACATCAAACAAGCGATAGCAAAGTGATCAGTCTCAATATCTCAAGTTAAAGTGTTTCAAATTCTTAAAATTATACTCATGAACTTCATGCTAAACATATCAATTAGATATTCTAAATTGCAATGGCACAATTTAGAGTATGCATTGAAGCATCAGCAGTCCATCCCTCAGGCTCACGAGGACAAACTGCTCTGATACTATAGTGTAACACCCTAATATTCAAATCCTTATGCTCGAGTCATAAGTCAATGATAATAAGGTGGTACGACTCTCAAGATGGAATTATAATATGTATATATGTATAATTGAAGGAAGTATTATACAAGAAGCCTGAAAAGGAGTAACGGATAACACTCTCACATCGATAACACTCTATCCAAACACTCTTCTCTCTTCTGATTATAACCCACGTGACTAACCTTAAATCAATGATGAAAAGTTTCACAAGTAAAAAGGTATGTGCAGATTAGGGTTCCATCACAATGAAAAAGGTAATCATCAAAGAGAAAAAAGAAAAAAAAAAGTCAGATGTTGGTACTAAAAGCAAAAATCAAATCAAAGGTTGAATCGGAAGAAATATCAGCATAACAGTCCCATTCTTGTGCAAGAACTCTAGCTTGTTGAAGCTACCCTTCTTTTTGCTGCACATTTTCGGATAAGAGATAAACTCTACAAGCCATGAATCACTGTTGTTGTCACATCTCTCATCTGCGTCTCGGCTCTAATTTTTGGAGAAGAAGAACAAAGTCAAAGATGTTCAACCAAGCTCAAATTTTGGAAGCTTTACTCTTATTTAAAAAGGTAAACGGCCAGATATTGAAGCAAGGAGAGTAAGTACAATATTTGGGTCTTCATAGCTTTTGAGCTAAACCTTCTTCATGGTTTTACATTGAATTTTCTGTTCTTTAGTTTTATCATTCTTTGTTTTTCATTCAACGGAAAAAAGGCAAATATGTGAAGTATTAGTAAAAGTCAATGAGAAAAAAGTCAAATAGAGTAATCATGGAAAAAAGCCAGAAAATTATTTTCAATCTCTTTTGTTTTTTATTTTATATTCATGATCTAGATGAGATTCCCTTGCTAAGTTAGGTGAGCACTTAGTGGTTGAAAATCTAGGAGTTTGTCTTGATAGGATTTGGTAGAATTCTTGAAATTGGTGGTTGTTAACTTTGAGAAAGATAGTGAAAATTCTACCACAGTTATGGTGGAGACTAAATGTAAATCTCATTGCACATAGTAATTGAACCAAAATACATAACTGTGTCATTTATTTTTCCTACTTTATGTCTGTTTTCACTCGATACGAGACAATAAAATTGTATCCTGCTTAATCAATATTGCAAACTCAACAGAAATTCTAATTTAAATCCAATTTAAAATTAAAATATTCACATTTAAAAAAGACTATAAATTCACTCCCCTTCTCTAGGCTATTGAGAATCTTCACTTAGCATGATCAAATAGCAGAAATATAGGGTAAATGAATTACAGTAGAAATGAAATCTCATGCTGCTTCCAAAGCAATGTATGGAGACAATGAACATATTCAAAGACGAGGTAACTAGAATTCTCCTCAATCACATCACCCACTTGCCTATATTATAACAGAATACAACTGTAATCCCCCTCCCCTCTTGTCTCTTACCTTTTTATTTTTATTTATTTATTTTTTGAATAGCCAAGAGAAAGCACATTGTTGGATTGGAAGAATTTAAAGGGAAAGAAAATGAAAAAAGAGAAAATGGTTAAAAAAGTGATTTTTTTTTTGGAATGAGAAGAGAAAATAAAATGAAAAAAAAAAATAATGTCAAACCCACTAAAATATTTTCACCCAAAGATGAGATGAAAATGAAAAATGTAACAAACATTAATAAAATTACACATTTATCTTTATTATTAATAAATTATAATTTCCATATAATATAGATAAAAGTATTAATGTAATTTTATACTATTATAATTTTCTTTCTTTTCACATTTCTTTCCATCCAAATAAAAAAATTTTTTTTCTCTATTTTATTTCCATCTATTTTCTCTTTATCCAAACAACACAAATAATTTCACTTTTCTTTCTATTTTCTCTCTTCTTATTTTCTTTCTTCTTATTTTCTTTGCTTTGATTTTCTTTCCAATATCCAAACAATATCCAAACAAAGCCGTAGCGACTGGCCGTGCCTAAAACAAAAGACCCACAATTAAAACCCTGCAAATGACTTGCATATTGATATACTTATACAGACATGATAACACAGCAAAAAGTGCAAAGTTCTTTCTTTAGAATTTGATAAGCTAATGAATTTCTGCTTTCAGCAAACAGAAGAATTATAGTAATTTACACTCTCACAGAACATGTACCCATTCAAACTTGGTCATCCCATTTCCATCTTCTTCCCACCTCTTCAAGAACAGCTGCGCGAGCTTGGCTTCTTCTTGCCTCATCCTCCACCCATGATCTGCAACATTTGCTCTCTTCATCAGACTGTCACCGCATACAACTCAAAATAGAAATCACAATTTATACCATGAATATTGTAGCAGAACTCAGAACTAATTTGTGCATCAAATCAAAGTTCTAAAATGCTCTGTTCTATATTTTATGTATAAGAGAAACAACTTAGTTTCATCAAGAGATGGTAGCTGCAACATTAATGCCAGAAACCTAACCATCGCCCTTTGCAAATTCTGCACCAGCGTTACTCTAAATTTTATGCTTTGTTCAAGAAAAAGTTAAACTCAAAATATATGTAGCCAAGTAAACGAAAATTTTTTAACCTCAAATAATGTTGCCCCAAAACCAAACAACTGAATAGCACTAGAAATAAATAAATTATGACAACTAATTAGAAATGTGATTGCACACTACCAACTATCCTACCTCTCTTTCTCTGGCTTTGCAAAGCTTACAAGTTTTGAGATTGTAATTTATAAAGCCATAAATGAAATAGGAGTTTCGAACATAAACAAGTTTAAACACGACAATAGTGGGGTAATATGTATGAGGGGAAGGCGGAAGTCATAAATTACCTAAGAATCTGAAGAGCTTCTTTCTCAGCTTCCAGTGTGGACTTGGTGTCAAGTATTTCTTCATGCTTGGACTTTAAATCACTGAGCAACTTCTGTACAGTTTGATTTTCATCGAGATATATGACTCTCTCTGATGCAAGCCTTTCTGATATCTCATCAACTTCTTTCTTTAAATTAAGTAGCAGCTGCTTCTGACAATCCATCGCCGCCTTTTCTTTCAAATATTCTGCATATATCTTATCTTGGTTACTCTTTTCTTCCTCCAAAGTGTTAACTGCATCATGATAAATCCTTTCTAGATCAACACCTCGATTTTTCTCCTCACTATATTTCTGATCCCAAAACTTCTGTATGTCTCCTCGGCTAAGCAGCTCAAACCTGATCTCTTCTGCTTCAGCTCGCCTGACAGAATTCTCAGCTTCTATTCTTGACAATTCAGCAGAAATTGCTTCCTTCATCCTGCCACTTGTCAGAGCCACTGCTACTTGTGCGTTTGATGATGGTTTGTTTGGCTGAAATCGCTTGCTCTGTCCTGTAACAGTATGTTCAAAATAGAGCTCTCATATGATTATTACACATTTTTAGCACTCAGTTACATAGCCATAATAATTGACAGCGAGTAAGCATTAGCTGGATATAGAAAATTCTGAGCTGAATGCTGTTTCTCTCATTTTTACTATATTTCTAGTTTTCTACAGTTCTACATTGTTCTACAGTTGACATCACGAGAACACATAAGAATTTACATTTTTAAAAGAGTATAACTACGTAAACAAAAAAAATTGCAATATGATCTTCAATGAAATGAAATAATGAATCTTTTCTAGTGATCTATGTCATGTCACAATTTCCTAAGCTCAAATTCTCAAAAGAAATAAAATGACCGTATTTTACTGTACATAAAACTGTAGGGAAAACTGATATACTTGACAAATTTGTGTAATAGTCAATGTGAGAAAAGAAGATTAACATCAGTGCTTATACAAAACGCCTGAGGGATTATACCAAAAACTCTTCTGAGTATACTCCTATCTCCTGCCAACATGTCCATGTACACTGCAGGTGAAGTGATCTCCTTCACATCCATATAGCCTGCTTTTTTAATTGATATCTGGACTGTAAACAAGTCAGGTTTTTAGAGCTGACAAACAGAATATATTCAAAACTCCATACACTATTATTTTGAAAACGGCCTACCTGATCAGTAACTCCAGAAAAAAATTCATACTCCAACTGAGCTTTCCAGTCTATTAGATCCTGTCTTGAGATGAATCTGCAGCATACATATATCTGAATCAGTAAAAATGAAAATTGAATGTCTATTATAAAACGTATAATATGGATTTCATACAAATTGATACTTACCTATCAGGACAAAAATTTATGTTATCTTTGCTGTTCGATCCACCAGAACCAGAATTATCGTTTGAATACAATTTGCTGGGGACTACACCAGCTTCTGCTAAGGCTTTAACCTCAAATTAAGAAGGAAAAATTCAAACTTCTGCAGCAGGTAAGAAAAATAACTTTCATATGAAGTAATGTTCTGCCAGTTTTTACCTTGAATGGATCTAAAATCAGGGTCTTCCACACCGACATCATCAAATGCAGTAACTACGGACTCGGAAAGTGATATAATTGGAGCAATCCTGTGTTTGGGGTTCCTAGAAAGACACAGAAATAACTTTCAATCGATGTCAGGCCATGCTTAAGCAATAAATCTTTCTTGAAAGAAGAATTCAAAATCGGTGCATGCCTCGGGAGCTAACCTTTCAAGATAAGAATTCAATTTAACTAGCCATCTGGCAAACTCTCTTCTGGTACATAGTTGACAGGCTTCAACATCATCATCAATTATCTACACAAATTGGCAAAGTCCACAATATTCATACTGTTTAAATATAGACACACATGATAAATCTTACTCTAAATCAGGGTGTAATCTTATCATTTATGAATTTATAACAAATTACTATAGCACCTGCCCGCATACTGTCTACATGAGCATTTCCCTGGACCTTAGCCTCTATTCTTGTTTGATTTTTATCACTTTATAAGCATATTAGCCTCTATTCTTGCTTGATTTTTATCACTTTATAACCATACATTCACTAGAGACATCAGTACAACAATAACCATACTTAAATGAGTATTGCAATGTTTACAAGATTTCAATACTAATAACTAAAAAAGGTAACTAATTACACTTCATGTCGAATTTGACCTTTTCAAAACACAATTTTCATAGGGTAATAATAATAAAACTTTACAATATTTGTGGATCTTAATTTATATTTAGCTGACATGGTTTGGTGCATAACTGAACAATTTTTTAAATGCATCCAGGACTCTAGGTTCCCATTAATGATGGTTTAATTTAAAATGATTAAGTACTTCAAGTTCTTCCAAGTTCCCATAACGGTTTTACATGAACAATGAAGTAATTTTGCACTTGTATTGGCAAGTAACACATTCCAGTAAGTACCACTGGTCTCTTGGATTCATAACAAAAATCATGCTTCTAGTAACCAACCTTCAAAGTCTTTAAGACTAATAATGCTTCTTCTTGTGTAGCATCCACAGAAACTGGGACTATAATACGATCAAGCTTTTCCAGTGTTGCTGATAAGAGTCAAGGCATTAGGACATTTCAAGATACCACCATAGGTAACACCATACACAACGTGATTTTAAATCTCTTAACTTTTTATAATTGAAAAAAAAAACTGAAAACTGAATTTTATTGGAACTGTTGATTATTTTATAAATTTATACAAATATGTGAAAAGTGATCTTTTTAATAAAAAAGCTAATCTTTTGTCAGAAAAAAAAAGCTGAAACAAACACACTCTAAATAATGAAAGCAATATAAAAAATCTTAGTATAGCAATCAGAATAGCTTCCCAGTTATAGCAGAAATCAACAACACCATACACGAGACATATACTTAAAGCCTTAGCCCTTAGATCACATTAAAGAGGAATATCATCGCAGTAATTTTGACAGGAAAACTATACTTAGAAGAAGTACCCGTTTCAGGGGCAGTAACAGAGGCAGGGACAGCCTCCTCCGCTGCCTCGGTAGTCAAACTGCTCTCACTATTCGACTCAAACTCTGCAGTCTTGTTTCGATCATCTTGAATCTTGACAGTACTCCATTTCCCTTGCAAAACATGCATCGGATCTCTGAATTGAATCTTGAATCCTACATTACACGCAACCAGAGACTTCAAAAATTGAAATTCACTGCCCAAATCATCACTCATCAATATAACAAACAACTCAGATAACAAGAGTTTACCTTTCCTTGATAGAGAGAGCGTAGCAAGCAGAGCAACAAGCACAGCAAGCGTAGTCCCAATGCCTACTACCACATAGGAAGGAAACCCTACAGGCAAGTCAACGCCAAATTTCACACCTTAACTTTCTTCCCCATCAAACCCTAACTATTAAAATTACTAACAGCGACTAAAAATTCAAGCGTAATTAAACAGTGTCGCAATTTATTGATAATCATAATTAAGAATTGGGTATACCGATGAGGTGGAGGAAACATACCTTTGTTGGTAGGCTTGGGCTGGGCCGGATACTCGAGGAAGGCCCAACCGCGGAACTCGTCGTCGTCAGGGGGAGAGAGCCAAGAGAGGGAGAGATTGGTGTGGTGGGCGAGGGAAGCGGAGAGATGGCGATGGTGGTGGTAGCGAGTGGTTGTGCGCAGTGGAAGCAAGGGTCGTAAGAAGCAGAGGAATGGGGTTCGGAAGGAATTTGAAGAAAAGAGAATGTGGCGACGGGAGAAGGTGTTAGTGTTAGTGTTGGAGGGGTGGAAGAGGAAGCGACGGGAGAAAGTTGCAGAATACATTTTATTTTTTGGACACGGCCTAGCTAGGGTCTGGGGTTTGGGTTTGCGGAATTTTGGGGAAGTTGTTATCAGAGTTTTTGGTTTTCGCTTCGAAAATAAGAATGGAGATGGGGAAGGTGAAGGTCAGCTGCTCAGCTGGTGGGGTGCGGGGGTGGCGTGGTAGAGCCAGAGGGATAATCGAATCTAATACTATTAAGCATTACCAAACCAATCCATGTACTATGGCCCACTCCTGCTGTTGTGCACGAGGAGGATAAATTCTGTCTTGGTTTCTATAAATCAGTTTTAAGGAACTCTTAATAGCATATTTTAATCTTCAATAAAATTTGATCAGCAAATTAATTTTTTATATTTTATTTTACTAGACAAATTAATTTTTATAAAAAATTAAACAAATAAATTTTTACTATTGTTTAATAAAATACAATAGTTTTTACAAATTTTTAAAATTTATATATCAATTTGTTTTAGACTATTTCTCTAAAAACATTATTTTTAAAAACTGAGTTTAAGAGTATCTCAAGTCTAAAAAATCTATTTGATGATCACTTATTATCTCAAATTTCAAGACATTACACTTTAAAGGAATAACCTACAACAATAATTCCTTATCAATCTACTTAATTCCTCATCACTCAATTTTATGAGTTTAATGAGAATATGATAACAATTTTTCTCTTTTTAAAGAAAAGATTACAATATTAACTATATATAAGGTTAAGAGCATCATATTAATATGATGCCGCAACAAAGCATCAAACAACTCATAAAAATAGTAATTTGAGACACTAAAAATTTAGAATAAGAGGATAATGACAGAATCATATCTCTAACATATTCTCTACAATTTTATTTAGATAACTCCTAAATTTGAAAGAGCAAAAACATTTTTGAACAATATTACTATCTATGTGAACAATTCATTTGTCACATTCTCTTCATTCTGAGTTTTACCCCAAAAAAATGTAGGTGAAAGGTTTCAAATGTATAATTTTCAAATCATGATGATGAAGTGTAATTATCATGTCATTTGATTATTTTTATCAACTATTTAAATCATTGACATTACTATTATATCTACATTGCATTTAATTTTGACTGATGCTACATGTACAAATCTTTTTGTAACTAAGTCCAACTAAATTGGTGTAAAGTTTTGCAGAAAAAAAAAGCGTGTATACATCATTACTATTTTTTCTGCATTTTTGTAGCACATAAGTTTTTGTTGGAGAGAACAAAAACTTATTGATATAGCACACAAATTTTCGAATCCTAACACATAAAATTTTGTACATAATACAAATTTATTGATGTAGCACAAATATTTTTACGCATTGCACACATATTTTTGCACATAACACACAAATCTTTTCACAAGTACAAATTCTTGTTGCGAATGTATTTTATTAGTTAGGTGAGTCAATATTCTAGGTATGTAGTCCTCGTGCACATCAAAATTTTTATACTATGCAACAAGATTTTTTTTGCTATTCACACAAATTATGTGTTATGCGTATTTTATTGGTTGGGTGTCAATGTTTTGGGCATGTGGTCCTTAAAAATTTTTGTGTTGTATACTAAAATTTGTGTGTTATACACCAAAATTTATGTTTGTGCATCAAAATTTCTGCGCTCTAATTTTCTAAACATTTATAAGAGTAGAAGAAGACGATGGGACGATGATAATGATAATAAAAGAGAATAAAAAGAAAAAAAGAGAAGAAGAAATTAACAACAACAACAATAATAGGAGGAGGAGGCAGTGACGACGATAACAACATTAAAGAAGAAAAAAGGAAGAAGGAACATAAGAAGAAGAAGCAGCAGTGACAATCGTTAAAGAAAAGAAAAAATAGCACAGGTTTTTATTTTTAAACAATTTAGTTAAACTTGGTTATGAAAAGATTTAGACACCTAATAGAAAAAAGTAGCTCAAATTTTTATTTTTAAATAATTTGATTAAATTTAGTTATGGAAAGACTTGGACACCTATTGTTTTTAGTAAAATAAATGCAATGATGAGAGTTTCAAAAAAAGCATTTCAATGCTGAAATTCTTTTCAAAAATAAAATTTGGATAAAGAAAAAAAATACAAGATCATGAAAAGCAAGCATAAAAGCACATAATTTGCCAACAAAAGTGAAAGAGTTTATAGATCTAAATTTTTAACCCAATTATTACATCTCATACTTAAATACATACTTAAATACATTAAGGTATGATTTATTTTTATTTAAATTTTTATAAAATATTTTAAACATATTTGATGCCTTGGCATCTTTAATAATTTATATATATATATATATATATATATATATATATTTTAGTTTTTTTATTATTTAAATTAAAGTTTTTTTTATGTTTTGATATTTTAAATGAAGTTTTCATGACTAATAATAAATTTGGAGTTGTTTTAAATTTATTATGAATTCAAGTTATATTTTACAACTAAAGGGTAATTTGTGAATGTTGTCAGTCTTGACCTTTTTGTATTCAAGTGATCATAACTTGAGCTATAAAGGTCCAAATGAGGGAGTTCTAGTGGCGTTAAAAAGCTAACATCCAGAGCTTTAAAACGATATGCATATGTCTATAGTGGACATTTAGTTTGAGCCACGCATGACTATCAACTTTCAAGTCACAAAAACAGAGCCCAAGACTTTAAGTTACATGCCCTTACACGCCAAAAACTGGCGTGCAACGCCTAAAACTGGTGTGCAACACCCTCCAAGCAAAAGAAGAGTGGTGTGCAACGCTTTCGAGGCTCTCCAAGCTGGCGTGTAACGCCTTGAAGTCCTGGAGCTTTGGAAGAAGTGGCGTGCCACACCAAACCCAGGCATGCCACGCCACAAGCCCAATGCCAATTGAAGTCCACTCTCTTAGAGGTGTATATTCGGTTAAGATTGAAAAGATTATGTTAAGTTAAGATTTGATTTCATTTGGTTTTAATTAGTATTTGAATTATTATTATTAGTTATCTTATTCTTTTTAAAAGATAAGATAAGATTTAGCTTTTGAATTCAAATTTTAGGTAAACCTAGGATATAAATAAGTGAATGTAGCTCACAGGAAAAGGGGGAGGATCTTCGGATCCAATACCACACCTTCTTCTTCTTCTTTTCTTTTGCTTTGTTTCAATCCACCATGAGTCACTAATTCCTTTGTTAAGGGGTTAGGAATTCTGTTTATGTTTTCATGGATTATTAATAAGCATTACTTTATTTTAAGGTTATGCATTGATCTATTTTCAAGATTGAGTTTTCGTTCTTCATTCTTTAAAGAATTAGTAGTATTGGAAAATATGCTAACTCTATTTTGAATTCTGTTTATTACTTTGGGAAATTTAATATCAACATTACTGCTTGAAAACTCTTTCTCATGATTTTTTAATTTGACTAGGAATAGTATTTTAAAAAGTGTGCGACGTTGTCTTTCTTTTAATTCTCAATTTTTTAGGACTAGTTTAAATACGCAACATATAATTCGTCCTAGAACTACTTTTGAATTTTAATTGAAACTAAATCAGTTTTGTGCTAAACCTCTTTTGTTAATCGGTTGACCAAGAAATTGACGATTGATTAATTAAAGATAAATTGATGAGCCAAGTGATGGTGTGAAACCCAACTCGGCAAATATACCGAATCGTATCAATAATACCACAGTGAGTGGATATCGTTCCCACGAAAATTAATGGACTGAACAATAATGATTAATAGATATTCTAATTAGACAATTTGAAAACTTGTATGAGAGGAATTAAACGTTGAAACAAAAAACTAAAAGATCGCAAGTTATGAATGATTAGAAGAAAATAATATGAGTGAATATGTTAAAGCCTTGGAGATGTTTAAGTTTCAATATAAACACTTCTTCCTATCTACTTTGATCATGCAGAGATGTATTCATGGCAAACTGTAAATAATCAAATCTCAATCCCTTGGTGATTCAATTTCTTTTAACCTAATCAAGCATCAATTTGTTGATCAATTGATTATGATAAGAGGTTAAGCATACTTCTAGTTTAAAGCCACACAATTCTTAAAGGCCAACCCTAATTGATTTTATGTCACTTATTGAGACTAGTTTTAGACAATTGAAGAACTATGAAAAGAAGTTTCAAGCTAACTCCAATGATTACCTTTTCCAAGGTAATAGAGAAGTTCAAGTCAGATGAAAATTATTTTCTAACACATTATAATCCTTAAGATAAAGAACGAAAATTTGCTTTTTAAATAAAACATCAATGCATTAATTAAAAGTAAAAAAACAATAATATTAATCCATCCAAATAGACAGAGCTCCTAACCTTAACAAAGAAGAATTAGTTGCTCATGATGTGGAAACAAAAACAAAGATGAATTGTAAAGTGCTACCGATGAAATCCCCTGCAAATCCCTCGGAGGAATTCTAGCACTTATTTATGTTCTAACTTAAACCTAGTTTTCAAATTCAAAATAAAAATCAAATCAAATCTTTCCTAATCAATCTAAACTGAAAGTGATCTTCTCCTTGTAATTGAAAATCAAAATTTGGTCGCTACTTAGAGTGTCTAGTATTCATTGATATCATGGGCCTTGCAATTGGTATTGAACTTGGGCTTGGATTGGTCTTGGCATAGTTAAACATTAGCATGTCCTCATGCTAAGCTCAAGGAGACAAAAAGAATGAATAGGGGAAAGTAAGACTCATGAGATGCAACCTACATATGAATGCAACTATATGCTAAGATGCTTCTGTCCACTTGGT
Source organism: Arachis hypogaea (assembly GCF_003086295.3). Taxonomy (NCBI): domain Eukaryota; kingdom Viridiplantae; phylum Streptophyta; class Magnoliopsida; order Fabales; family Fabaceae; genus Arachis; species Arachis hypogaea. Next base: position 116,965,470 of record NC_092050.1, on the reverse strand, counting down.
TAAAAGTAAACAAGTTCTTCAAAATAAACATAAATCAAATTTCACTAATTCAAATCATACAGTAAAGACAAGTAAACTTGCGAGAAGACAGCTCATAAAAGCAGGAAACATAGAATCAAGCATTAAACCCTCACTGGTAGTGTGTATGCACTCCAATCTCTCAAGTGTCTAGGGTTAATCACTTTACTCTTCCCTAGTCATGCTTTCTAAAACTTTGTTCTTCATCTAACCAATCAACAAATATTTAGTATACCAATGCAAACATCATGAGGTCTTTTCAGGGTTGTAATGGGGCTAAGGTGAGGGTGAGGATATATGTATGGCCAAGTGAGCTATAATATGAATCTTTAATTAACCTAAACTTTCACCTAACATACATACACACTCTATGTAACTCTAAATTCATGCCCAACTACCCATAATTTCCACTTTTGTATCACATACTCATGTACCGAATTTTCCTTAATTCCACCCCATATGCATTGATCTTTTATTAAACTTGACATTAGAGTAATTTTGTCCCCTTATTTATTTATTTATTTTATATTGTAATAATATATTTTTTTTTCTTTTCTTTTTTTTCTTTTTTCTTTTTATTTTTATTTTTTTATTTTTATTTTTTGAAAATAAACATAACATATCAATGCACATGATATTTTAATTATTTTGGTCTCACATGAGCATGCACCCAAATTCCAAGTATTTTGTCAATTCAACACTTTCCTATCAACCCAAGTTCCCACGATTCTCCACACTTAATTGATACACAATCTCTATCTTAAGCTAACTAAAGATTCAATTTGGGTGTAATTAATTTATTTTTCTGCTTAAGGCTAGTGATGTGGTAAAATACAGAATAAATGGGGATTAAAAGGCTCAAGGTGGCTAACAAAGGTGATTGAAAGAGTAGACTATTTGGGATAAGTGAGCGAAAATCAAATAATGGCCTCAATCATATGCAAGCATGTAAATACACTAAATAGTGGACATATAGAATGGAACAAAGTAACGATTGCAATTATAGAGAAGAAAACACACAAGAATAAAATATTATGGTTAAATAATATAACCATGTAATTAAGCTCAAATCTCACAGGTTGTGTGTTCTTAACTATAATTCATGTTCCAATTTACAGTCTTTAAACAAGTTTAACACAAATTTTTAATTTAAATTAGTGAAATATTATAAAATAGAGTCTTGAAAAGAAACTCATTACTTTAACCAAGCAGGGGCAAATATATGCACAAAATCAAGAAAACATGCAATCAAACATGTAAATGCAACAATGAACTAATAAAGAAAATAAGACATTGGTGTTGAGAAGAAAATAACTAACCTATGGAGATCGGTATCGACCTCCCCACACTTAAAGATTGCACCGTCCTCGGTCATGCTAAGATGTACAAGTGGATGGGTGGCTCTAACTGACGCTTTTCTCCAAGAATTGTGCAGATGGTCTTGTTTGTCTCCCCATTTAGAAGCTTTTCCTTTCCCTTCTTTGGTGGCCATCCTGAAAGAAGAGAAAAAGAAGAAAAGTAACCCAGAAATAAAGATAAGAAAATAAATAAAGTATGGGTGGGTTAATGCCAAATAATAAGGGTCTCAATTACATGGTAGCTACAACATGCAAGTGAGAAAATAGTAGAAGCAAATGGCATATCAATAGTGCAAAAGTTACAACAATGGAGGAGAGAGTGTGGGTAATGCAAGATAATATAAATTCATGTCAATGCAAAAGGGATACAGGTATCATAAAAGATTGGCATTGACAGATAAATAATATCATCTAACAGTGTAAAACAAGTCACTAAGCACCAAAAGAAAGCAAGAGAAATGCAACAGTGGAATAAAGACATTTAACACCAATAGAAAAATAACAAACATAGAAAAGAAAATAAAAACATGCATACAGTTAAAATGCAATGAATGAAAGAATGTAAATGTAATGAGAAAAAATGAGAAGGAAGAGGGAGGAGATGAAAGTAGGAAAGGAGGAGGAAAGAATGAGAAAGGAGAGAGAAAATGAGAAGAATGGAATCTGCGAAGCGACGCGTAAGTGTCGTTCACGCTTACGCGTGGGTGAGTAAGAATCCTAGTGACGCATAAGCGTCGGTCACGCGAACGCGTGACCACTGGTTGTGCTAAACACACAATACCAGCACTAATGTAGCACAACTCTCGGCCAAATCACCCATTGACGCCGATCTGGCAATCCACGCGTATGCGTCGCTGACGCTTACGCGTGGGGTGACTAAAATACGAGTGACGCGCACGCGTCGCCCACGCGTATGCGTGGGTTGGCTCGTGCGCAAGGCACCCTTCCTGCACAGCTCCCGCATAACTTTCTGTAAGGTTTAGCGTCGTATGTGACGCGTGCACGTGGTTCACGCGCACGCGTGGTATGCGCTTTTCTTTCTTCTTCTTTTTTTATATGCAGAATGCAGAATGCAGAATTTACGAATTAACACTGATAAAATTAAAATAAAATAAAACTAAGAATAAAAAGAGACGATCATACCATGGTGGGTTATCTCCCACCTAACACTTTTAGTTAAAGTCCTTAAGTTAGACATTTAGTGAGCTCCTTGTCATGGTGGCTTGTGCTTGTACTGATCCTTGAATCCCCACCAATGTTTGTAATTCCAATGGCCTCCGGGATCCCAAACTAGGTGCATACCATCAAGCAATCTAAAGTAAGTGACAAGGCCCCAAAAGTGTTGATTGTTGGAATGAATTCCGGGGTCCCAAACCTTGCTTTTGCACCCGTCTTCATGGTGATCATCATTGTTCCAACCGGGTGGCAAGCAATCTGAGTTCTCACTAAGACATCCAAACAGCTTCCTAGACCCACACAATTTAGTATTCTTCCAACCATGATAATTCAGCCTTGAGCTTCCTACCACAATGAACCTAGGATTGTGTTGCCAACCACTAACCATCTCCTTCTTACTCTTATAGCCACAAAGAGCTCTAAGTTGCCCATCCGTCTCAAGCAAAGCATATTCAAGTGGGATAATTAAGCTTAGAGATGAGAGATTTACCCACTTGAATGAAGGGATGGATGGTAATGACTTTGGGGGAGAGGTCTCCAACAACCTTGGCAAGGTGATCTCCAGCTCCATTTCCTTAGGCTTTTCTTTGACAACTTCCACCTCTTTGCAAGCTTCTTCAATATCAACCTCTTCCTCTTGGTAGCTTTCTTCCAATTCGATCTCTTCTTCATTATTCACCAAGGGCATGGGAGGTTGTGCTTCCTCTTCTTTAAGCTCCATGTCAAGTCCAATGGGAGAGGATTCAAATGTTGATAAGAATTCATCATTGATTGAATCCATCTCTTGATCATCCCCTTCAAAGTCTTCAACCATGATATGTCTTGGAGGTTGTACACCCTCCTCAGCATCAAATTCAAACTCCTTAGAAGGTGGCTCTATGACTGGGCTCTCCTATGGACGTTCCGCATCTCCTAAGTCTTCGACCACTTCTTCCTCTTCAACGATTACGGCTTCCTCCAATTGTTCCAATACAAAGTCATGCTACTCACTGTCCACCGGAGTTTCTAGCTTCTCCTTCATGCTGCGTTCTTCAGTAGATTCTCCACATGAAGCCATGGGGTTCCTTAAGTGTTCAAACGTTGGGAAGCAAATTGGTTTATCGCTCGCTCCAGTTGATGAAGAGTTGCATGAAGTCGATCCGTTGTTTCCTTGAGACGATCCTTTGATTCTTGTTCCGCTTGGGTATCATAAGTAGGACCATAAGGCTCTTGGATTGATGGATATGGATATGGTACGTATGGAGGTGGTGGTTCTTGGGAGTAATTGGGTTGGAATTGGGGTGGTTCTATATATGGTTCATATGGCTCATAAGGTGGTTAGTATGGTGGATAAGGGTTAGGGTCATATGGAGGTGAATGGTGGAAGGGGGCTTATGAGTTTGGTGGTTCAAACCTATATTAAGGAGGGGGTCATAGGCATATGGTGGGGCTTGTTGGTAACTACAAGGGGGTCCACCATATCTATCATCTTGGTACACATCCTGGAATGGCTCCTGACTATAGTAATTTGGTGGAGGTTGGTTGTCACGAAGGGGTCCACCATAACTATTGTCTTGGTATGCATCATAGAATGGTTGTTGGTTATAGCGCATTAGAGGGGGTTGTTTCCAAGAGGGTTGATCAAATCCTTGTGGCTCCTCCCATCTTTGATTCTTTCAACCTTGATGTCTATTCTAATTATAGCTTCCATTCCTTACAACAATTGAACCAAACTTAAAACCAGAGGGATGAAAATTCATAGTAGCTAAAGAAAATAAAAACTAATAAAAATTAATGAAAATAAACTTCTAAAACTAGAAACACTAACAAAGAAATGAAAAAGCAAATATCTACAATAACCAATAATAAGGCACACGTTTGCAATTTCCCGGCAACGGCGCCATTTTGACGATCGGATTTCTGCTAGTAAAGAAATTCACAAATAAATTCCCGTTGTAAGTATAGTTTCTAAACCAACAAAGAATTCTTTCGTACAAAAACTTGTTTGTCATTAAAGCAAACCCAATAAAATTAATAACCGAAGTATTTAAACATCGGGTCGTCTCTCAAGGAATTGCAGAGAGGTGTAGTTATTATTGGTTACGAATTTTCTGAGAAATTTTGGAATGAGGAATGGGAAAATAAATAATTATAAATTAAAGCAATGAAAATTAACAAGAGATTTATGTAATTAAAATAAAAAGCCTTGACTGGGAGAATGATTAATTGGAAGTTCTATCCTTGTTGGATTTTCTCAAATGTAGTATCAAAAGGTTGTTATTTTCACTTAGTTAACCCTTACTAAATAAAAGAAAGGCAAGTGATTGAGCTAACTCTTATTCGCAAATCCTAATCTTCTCCCTTGGGAAGGACTAGTGGTGCGGAAATTCTAACCACAAACTAACCGGCAAGTGCACCGGGTCGTACCAAGTAATACCTCAGGTGAGTGAGGGTCGATCCCACGAGGATTGATGGATCAAGCAATAATAATTGAGTGATAAGCTTAGTCAGGAAAATAGAAAATAGTGTTGAGAGTTCAAAGACATTAAACAATAGCAAAAATATTAAAGAAACGCAAGTAAATAAGTTGGGAATAAAGTATAAAGAAAGCAGTTAAGGTTTCAGAGTTATCTATTTTTCCGGATTAACTTTTCTTATTAACTATTTTAATCATGCAGGATTCAATTTATGGCAAGTATATGTGACTAGACCCTAATTCCTTAGACCTTTCTAGTCTCTCCTAAAATTCATCAACAGCCAATTTCTTGGTCAATTAATTCCAATTAGGGGGTGAAGTTCAATTCTAGTTATATGCCACAAAAACTCTAATTACCCAAAAATAAAAGGATTATATGTCACGTATCCCGTTAAATCCAGATAATTAAAATTTAGGAGAATATGTTTTCAATCTATTGTTCAAGTAAAGAGCTTTTCCAAGTTATACAAGAACTCAAGTAGAAAGATGGTCATACTTCCGTTCCACCCAAATTCATAAAATAAAGAGCGAAAACAATTCTTAAATTGTAAATCCATACATGAATTAAAATAGAAAAAATAATAAAATCAATCCATACAAATAGACAGAGCTCCTAACCTTAACAATGGAGGATTAGTTGCTCATGGTTCAGAGTAGAAAACTAGGATTGTAAATTGGGCTGAGGTGGAATGAAAAGTTAACTAATTGGCAATCCCCCTCAGGGAAGAAAAGTTTCTTCTTTTTATATCTAATCCTAATAAATTTAAAATCTAATTTCTAAAATTAAAATAATATCTTTTCCTAAAAATAATATTTGAATTTAGATCAGAATTAATTAGATAATCAACAAGTCTTCAATTGATGGGCGGGGACCACTTATTTCGTCCATTCTGCAGCTTCTAATCTGTGTTTTCTGGGCTGAAAACTGGGTCAAAACAGCCCAGAAATCGCCCCCAGTGTTTTTGTGCGTTTTTTTGCACGTGGCGCAAGTCACGCGTATGCGTCAGTCACGCGTACGCGTCGATGGTCTTCTTCGCGTGTCACGCGTCAGTCACGCTGGTATGCGAAATTGCTACTCAGGTTGTGAATTGTTGTTCGAAATTGATTCCCTGGCAATGGCACCAAAAACGGATGCACAGAACCATGGTCTAAACTTATCTTCACAACTTCGCATAACTAACCAGCAAGTGCACTGGGTCGTCCAAGTAATACCTTACGTGAGTAATGGTCGAATCCCACGGAGATTGTCGGTATGAAGCAAGCTATGGTCATCTTGTAAATCTCAGTCAGGCAGATATCAAATGGTTATGGAGTTTTCGAAAATAATATAATAAAATAGGGATAGAAATACTTATGTAATTCATCGGTGAGAATTTCAGATAAGCGAATGGAGATGCTTTCGTTCCTCTGAACCTCTGCTTTCCTGCTATCTTCATCCAGTCAGTCTTGCTCCTTTCCATGGCTGGCTTTATGTGATACATCACCATTGTCAACGGCTACTTTCGGTCATCTCTTGGGAAAATGATCCAATACCCTGTCACAGCACGGCTAATCGTCTGGAGGCATCACCCTTGTCAATGGCTTCATCTTATCCTCTCAGTGAAAATGATCAACGCACCCTATCACGGCACGACTATTCATCTGTCGGTTCTCGATCATGCTGGAATAGGATTTACTATCCTTTTGCGTCTGTCACTACACCCGGCAATCGCGAGTTTGAAGCTCGTCACAGTCATTCAATCATTGAATCCTACTCGGAATACCACAGACAAGGTTTAGACCTTCCGGATTCTCTTGAATGCCGCCATCATTCTAGCTTACACCACGAAGATTCTGGTTAGGAGATCTAAGAGATACTCATTCAGTCTAAGGTAGAACGGAAGTGGTTGTCAGGCACGCGTTCATAGGGAATGATGATGATTGTCACGTTCATCACATTCAGATTGAAGTACGAATGAATATCTTAGAAGCGAAACAAGATGAATTGAATAGAAAACAGTAGTACTTTGCATTAACCTTTGAGGAACAGCAGAGCTCCACACCTTAATCTGTGGAGTGTAGAAACTCTACCGTTAAAAATACATAAGTGAAGGTCCAGGCATGGCCGAATGGCCAGCCCCTCTGATCTAAGAACCAGGCGTCCAAAGATGGTCAAAAAGACGTCTAATACAATAGTGAAAGGTCCTATTTATAATAAACTAGCTACTAGGGTTTACAGAAGTAAGTAATTGATGCATAAATCCACTTCCGGGGCCCACTTGGTGTGTGCTTGGGCTGAGCTTGAGTGTTGTACGTGTAGAGGTCCTTCTTGGAGTTGAACGCCAGCTTTTGTGCTAGTTTGGGCGTTCAACTCTGGTTTTGGCTCCTTTTCTGGCGCTGGACGCCAGATTTGGGCAGAAAGCTGGCGTTGAACGCCAGTTTACGTCATCCATTCTTGGCCAAAGTATGGACTATTATATATTTCTTAAAAGCCTTGGATGTCTACTTTCCAACGCAATTGGAAGCGCGCCATTTCGAGTTCTGTAGCTCCAGAAAATCCACTTTGAGTGCAGGGAGGTCAGAATCCAACAGCATCAGCAGTCCTTCTTCAACCTCTGAATCTGAATTCTGCTCAAGTCCCTCAATTTCAGCCAGAAAATACCTGAAATCATAGAAAAACACACAAACTCATAGTAAAGTCCAGAAATGTAAATTTAACATAAAAACTAATGAAAACATCCCTAAAAGTAACTAGATCCTACTAAAAACATACTAAAAACAATGTCAAAAAGCGTATAAATTATCCGCTCATCACAACACCAAACTTAAATTGTTGCTTGTCCCCAAGCAATTGAAAATCAAATAGGATAAAAAGAAGAGAATATACTATAAATTCCAAACTATCAATGAAACATAGCTTCAATCATATGAGCGGGACTTATAGCTTTTTGCCTCTTGAATAGTTTTGGCATCTCACTTTATCCATTGAAGTTCAGAATGATTGACTTCTATAGGAACTCAGAGTTCAGATAGTGTTATTGATTCTCCTAGTTTAGTATGATGATTCTTGAACACAGCTATTTTATGAGTCTTGGCCGTGGCCCTAAGCACTTTGTTTTCCAGTATTACCACCGGATACATAAATGCCACAGACACATAATTGGGTGAACCTTTTCAGATTGTGACTCAGCTTTGCTAAAGTCCCCAATTAGAGGTGTCCAGGGTTCTTAAGCACACTCTTATTTTGCTTTGGACCTTGACTTTAACCGCTCAGTCTCAAGTTTTCACTTGACACCTACACGCCACAAGCACATGGTTAGGGACAGCTTGGTTTAGCCGCTTAGACCAGGATTTTATTCCTTTAGGCCCTCCTATCCACTGATGCTCAAAGCCTTGGGATCCTTTTTATTTGCCCTTGCCTTTTGGTTTTAAGGGTTATTGGCTTTTTGCTCTTGCCTCTTGGTTTTAAGAGCTTTTGGATTTTTCTGCTTGCTTTTTCTTTCTATTTTTTTTCTATTTTTTTTTCGCCTTTTTTTTTCCTGCAAGCTTTGTTATTTGCTGCTTTTTCTTGCTTCAAGAATCATTTTTATGATTTTTCAGATTATCAAATAACATGTCTCCTAGTCATCATTCTTTCAAGAGCCAACATATTTAACATTCTTAAACAACAACTTCAAAAGACATATGCACTGTTCAAGCATTCATTCAGAAAACAAAAAGCATTGTCACCACATCAATATAATTAAACTAAGTTCAAGGATAAATTCGAAACTCATGTACTTCTTGTTCTTTTGAATTAAAACATTTTTCATTTAAGAGAGGTGATGGATTCATAGGACATTCATACTTTTAAGACATGGTTACTAACTACTAATGATCATGTAATGAAGACACAAACATGGGTAAGCATTTAACATAGAAAATGAAAAATAGAGAAAGTAAGAACAAGGAATGAGTCCACCTTAGTGATGATGGCGTTTCCTTCTTGAGGAACAAATGATGTCCTTGAGCTCTTCTATGTCTCTTCCTTGCCTTTGTTGCTCCTCCTTCATTGCTTTTAGATCTTCTCTGATTTCATGAAGGATGATGGAGTGCTCTTGATGTTCCACCCTTAGTTGCTTCCAATAATTGTGTGGAAGAAAATGTATCCCCTGAGGTATCTCAGGGATCTCTTGATTTGCAGTCAAATGTTCTACCACTGAGCTATAGACCCTTGATGGAAGCTTTTGTCTTCCCTTTCCTCTTTCTAGAGGTTTCTCTGGCCTTAGGTGCCATCAATGGTCATGGAAAAAACAAAAAAGCTATGCTTTTACCACACCAAACTTAGAATGTTGCTCATCCTCGAGCAAAAGAAGAAAGAATAGAAGAAGAAGAAGATATGGAGGAGATGGATGGATGTGTGTATTCGGCCATATGGGTGGGATTGGGTGGGAGAGAGATGTTGAATTTTGAAGGTAGTGGGTGTATGGATGTGAGTGGTAAATGGAAAACAGAAGGGATGATTATGAATGGAAAGAGAGATGATGAGGTAAGTGGGGATCCTGTGGGGTCCACGGATCCTGAGATGATCCTGTGAGGTCCACAGATCCTGAGGTGTCAAGGCATTTACATCCCTGCACCAATTTAAGCATGTAAAATGCCCTTGCACACAACTCTGGGCGTTCAGCGCCAGGTTGGTGCCCATTTTGGGCGTTCAACGCCCATTTGTTGCCATTTCTAGCGTTGAACGCCAGAACCATGCTTGTTCTGGGCGTTCAGCGCCAGGATGCTGCCCATTTTGGGTGTTCAGCGCCAGAACTATGCTATGTTCTGGCGTTGAACGCCAGGCAGATACTCCTCCAGGGTGTGATTTTTCTTCTACTGTTTTTGATTTCGTTTTCAATTTTTTTATTTATTTTGTGACTCCTCATGATCATGAACCTATAAAGACCTATAACTAAGAAAAATATAGTTAGATAAATAAAAATTGGGTTGCCTCCCAACAAGCGCTTCTTTAATGTCAATAGCTTGACAGTGGGCTCTCATGGAGCCTCACAGATGTTCAGAGCATTGTTGAAACTCTCCAACACCAAACTTAGAGTTTGGATATGGGAGTTCAACACCAAACCTAGAGTTTGGTTGTGGCCTCCCAACACCAAACTTAGAGTTTGACTGTGGGGGCTTGGGTTGACTCTGCTTTGAAAGAAGCTTTTCATGCTTCCTCTCCATGGTTGCAGAGGGAGATCCTTGAGTTTTAAATACAAGGGAGTCCTCATTCCATTGAAGGACTAGTTCACCTCTGTCAACATCAATCACAACTCTTGCTGTGGCCAGGAAAGGTCTTCCTAGGATGATGGATTCATCCTCTTCCTTTCCAGTATCCAGGACTATGAAATCAGCAGGGATGTAAAGGCCTTCAACCTTTACTAACACGTCCTCTACTTGTCCATAAGCCTGTTTTCTTGAATTATCTGCCATCTCTAATGAGATTCTAGCAGCTTGCACCCCATAGATTCCCAGTTTCTCAATTACAGAGAGGGGCATGAGGTTTATCCCTGAACCAAGGTCACACAGAGCCTTAAAGATCATGGTGCTTATGGTACAAGGTATTATGAACTTTCCAGGATCCTGTCTCTTCTGAGGCAATGTCAGTTGATCCAGATCACTTAGTTCATTGATGAACAAGGGAGGTTCAACTTCCCAAGTATCAATGCCAAATAATTTGGCATTCAGCTTCATGATTGCACCAAGAAACTTGGCAGTTTGCTCTTCAGTAACATCCTCATTCTCTTTAGAAAAGGGATAATCATCAGAGCTCATGAAGGGCATAAGGAGGTTCAATGGAATCTCTATGGTCTCTAGATGTGCCTCAGATTCCTTTGGTTCCTCAGAGGGAACCTCCTTATTGATCACTGGACGTCCCAGGAGGTCTTCCTCCTTGGGATTCACGTCCTCTCCTTCCCTTACAGGTTCGGCCATGGTGCTTATGTCAATGGCCTTGCACTCTCCTTTTGGATTTTATTCTGTATTGCTTGGGAGAGTACTAGGAGGGATTTCAGTGATCCTTTTACTCAGCTGGCCCACTTGTGCTTCCAAATTTCTAATGGAAGACCTTGTTTCATTCATGAAACTTACAGTGGCCTTGGATAGATCAGAGACTAAGTTTGCTAAATTAGAGGTATTTTGTTCAGAGTTCTCTGTCTGTTGCTGAGTGGATTATGGAAAAGGTTTACCATTGTTAAACCTATTTCTTCCACCATTATTAAAGCCTTGTTGAGGCTTTTGATCCTTCCATGAGAAATTTGGATGATTTCTCCATGTTGAGTTATAAGTGTTTCCATAAGGTTCACCTAAGTAATTTACCTCTGCTATTGCAGGGTTCTCAGGATCATAGGCTTCTTCTTCAGAAGATGCCTCTTGAGTACTGTTGGATGCAGCTTGCATTCCATTCAGACTCTGAGAAATCATATTGACTTGTTGAGTCAATATTTTATTCTGAGCCAGTATGGCATTCATAGTATCAACTTCAAGAACTCCCTTCTTCTGAGGCGTCCCATTACTCACAGGATTCCTCTCAGAAGTGTACATGAACTGGTTATTAGCAACCATGTCAATGAGTTCTTGAGCTTCTGTAGGCGTTTTCTTTAGGTGAATGGATCCACCTGCAGAAGTATCCAATGACATTTTAGCTAAGTCAGACAGACCATCATAGAAGATATCCAGGATGGTCCATTCTGAAAGCATGTCAGTAGGACACTTTTTGGTCAGTCCTTTGTATCTCTCCCAAGCTTCATAGAGGGATTCACCTTCTTTCTGTCTGAAGGTCTGAACGTCCACTCTAATCTTACTAAGCTTTTGAGGAGGAAAGAAATTGGCTAAGAAAGTCTTGACCAGCTTATCCCATGAGTTCAGGCTATCCTTAGGTTGAGAATCCAACCAGAGTCTAGCTCTGTCTCTTACAGCAAAAGGGAAAAGCATGAGCCTGTAGACTTAAGGATCTACTCCATTAGTCTTTACAGTATCACATATCTGCAAAAATTCAGTTAAGAACTGAAAAGGATATTCAGATGGAAGTTCATGAAACTTGCAGTTCTGCTACATCAGAGAAACTAATTGAGGTTTCAGCTCAAAGTTGTTTGCTCCAATGGCAGGAATGCAGATACTTCTTCCATGTAAATTGGAATTTGGTGCAGTAAAGTCACCAAGCATTCTCCTTGCATTGTTGTTGGGTTCGGCTGCCATCTCCTTTACTTGTTCGAAATTTTCAATCAAGTTGTCTCTGGATTGTTGTAATTTAGCTTCTCTTAGTTTTCTCTTCAGAGTCCTTTCAGGTTCTGGATCAGCTTCAACAAGAATGCCTTTTTCTTTGTTCCTGCTCATAAGAAAGAGAAGAAAACAAGAAAAGAAGAGGAATCCTCTATGTCACAGTAAAGAGGTTCCTTATTGTTAGTAGAAGAAGAAAAGGAATAGGGGTGTAATGTAAGGAAAGAAACACATTTGTGAGGAGAGCAGAGATGTGAGATGAAGAGAAGTGTTAGTAGATGAATAAACAAATAGAAGGAGATGAGAGAGGGATAGAATTTTCGAAAATAATTTTTGAAAAAGAGTTAGTGATTTTCGAAAATAGTTTTTGAAAAAAGATGTTAGTAATTTTCGAAAATTAGAATAAGAATTTAAAATAATTAGTTAATTAAAAAGAAATTTTGAAAAAGAGGGGAGATATTTTCGAAAATTAGAGAGAGAGAGTTAGTTAGGTGGTTTTGAAAAAGATAAGAAACAAACAAAAAGTTAGTTAGTTAGTTGAAACAAATTTGAAAATCAATTTTGAAAAGAGAAGGAGATAAGAAGTTAGAAAAGATATTTTGAAATCAAATTTTGAAAAAGATAAGATAAGAAGATATTTTTGAAAAGATGTGATTGAAATTATTTTTGAAAAAGATTTGATTTTTAAAATCACAATTAATGACTTGATTCACAAGAAATCACAGGATATGATTCTAGAACTCAAAGTTTGAATCTTTCTTAACAAGCAAGTAACAAACTTGAAATTTTTGAATCAAAACATTAATTGATAATGTTATTTTCGAAAATTTGATGTAAAATTAAGAAAAATATTTTTGAAAAATATTTTTGAAATTTTCGAAAATAACTAAAAAAAAATTTGAAAAAGAATTGATTTTTGAAAAAGATTTTGAAAAAGATAAGATTTTCAAATTGAAAATTTGATTTGACTCATGAAAACAACTTGATTTTAAAAATTTTTGAAAAAGTCAAATCTAATTTTCGAATTTATGAGAGAGAAAAAAGGGAAAGATATTTTTTTGATTTTTGAATTTTTATAATGAGAGAGACAAACAAGAAAAATGATGCAATGCATGAAATTTTTAGATCAAAACAATGAATGCATGCAAGAATGCTATGAATGTCAAGATGAACACCAAGAACACTTTGAATGTCAAGATGAACCTCAAAGACACAATTTTGAAAAATCTTTAATGCAAGGAAAACATGCATGACACCAAACTTAGAATTCTTTAATGCTTAGACACTAAGAATTCAAGAATGCATATGAAAAACACCATACAACACAAAACAAAAAATCATCAAGATCAAACAAGAAGACTTACCAAGAACAACTTGAAGATCATGAAGAACACTATGAATGCATGAATTTTCGAAAAATGCAAGATGAATATGCAATTGACACCAAACTTATAACATGACACATGACTCAAACAAGAAATACAAAAATATTTTTGATTTTTATGATTTTATGAATTTTTTGTATTTTTTTTTAATTTTTTTCGAAAATTATTGTGAAAAATAAAAATAAGGATTCCAAAATTTTTAATATGAATTCCAGGAATCTTGTCATGTTAGTCTTAAAGCTCCAATCAAAGGGTCAGGCATGGCTTAATAGCCAGCCAAGCTTTAATAAAAACATGAGTGTAATTCAGACATGACAAGCCTAACATGCTCTATCCAAAAGAATTAGACATGGCTTTACAGTCAGCCATGCTTCACATGCTTCATGAAACACTAGAATTCATTCTTAAAAATTCTGAAGAAAAATATATTTTTGAAAACATTTTTTTTCGAAAACAGATGAGAAAATTTTTGAAAGATTTTTGAAAAATTTTTGAAAACAAAACAAAAAGAAAATTACCTAATCTGAGCAACAAGATGAACCGTCAGTTGTCCAAACTCGAACAATCCTCGGCAACGGCGCCAAAAACTTGGTATGCGAAATTGCTACTCAGGTTGTGAATTGTTGTTCGAAATTGATTCCCTGGCAATGGCACTAAAAACGGATGCACAGAACCATGGTCTAAACTTATCTTCACAACTTCGCATAACTAACCAGCAAGTGCACTGGGTCGTCCAAGTAATACCTTACGTGAGTAAGGGTCGAATCCCACGGAGATTGTCGGTATGAAGCAAGCTATGGTCATCTTGTAAATCTCAGTCAGGCGGATATCAAATGGTTATGGAGTTTTCGAAAATAATATAATAAAATAGGGATAGAAATACTTATGTAATTCATCGGTGAGAATTTCAGATAAGCGAATGGAGATGCTTTCGTTCCTCTGAACCTCTACTTTCCTGCTATCTTCATCCAGTCAGTCTTGCTCCTTTCCATGGCTGGCTTTATGTGATACATCACCATTGTCAACGGCTACTTTCGGTCATCTCTCGGGAAAATGATCCAATGCCCTGTCACGGCACGGCTAATCATCTGGAAGCATCACCCTTGTCAATGGCTTCATCTTATCCTCTCAGTGAAAATGATCAACGCACCCTGTCACGGCACGGCTATTCATCTGTCGGTTCTCGATCATGCTGGAATAGGATTTACTATCCTTTTGCGTCTGTCACTACGCCCGGCAATCGCGAGTTTGAAGCTCGTCACAGTCATTCAATCATTGAATCCTACTCGGAATACCACAGACAAGGTTTAGACCTTCCGGATTCTCTTGAATGCCGCCATCATTCTAGCTTACACCACGAAGATTCTGGTTAGGAGATCTAAGAGATACTCATTCAGTCTAAGGTAGAACGGAAGTGGTTGTCAGGCACGCATTCATAGGGAATGATGATGATTGTCACATTCATCACATTCAGATTGAAGTACGAATGAATATCTTAGAAGCGAAACAAGATGAATTGAATAGAAAACAGTAGTACTTTGCATTAATCTTTGAGGAACAGCAGAGCTCCACACCTTAATCTATGGAGTGTAGAAACTCTACCATTAAAAATACATAAGTGAAGGTCCAGGCATGGCCGAATGGCCAGCCCCTCTGATCTAAGAACCAGGCGTCCAAAGATGGTCAAAAAGACGTCTAATACAATAGTGAAAGGTCCTATTTATAATAAACTAGCTACTAGGGTTTACAGAAGTAAGTAATTGATGCATAAATCCACTTCCAGGGCCCACTTGGTGTGTGCTTGGGCTGAGCTTGAGTGTTGCACGTGTAGAGGTCCTTCTTGGAGTTGAACGCCAGCTTTTGTGCTAGTTTGGGCGTTCAACTCTGGTTTTGGCTCCTTTTCTGGCGCTGGACGCCAGATTTGGGCAGAAAGCTGGCGTTGAACGCCAGTTTACATCATTTATTCTTGGCCAAAGTATGGACTATTATATATTTCTTAAAAGCCTTGGATGTCTACTTTCCAACGCAATTGGAAGCGCGCCATTTCGAGTTCTGTAGCTCCAGAAAATCCACTTTGAGTGCAGGGAGGTCAGAATCCAACAGCATCAGCAGTCCTTCTTCAACCTCTGAATCTGAATTCTGCTCAAGTCCCTCAATTTCAGCCAGAAAATACCTGAAATCACAGAAAAACACACAAACTCATAGTAAAGTCCAGAAATGTGAATTTAACATAAAAACTAATGAAAACATCCCTAAAAGTAACTAGATCCTACTAAAAACATACTAAAAACAATGTCAAAAAGGATATAAATTATCCGCTCATCACACGCGTACGCGTCACTGAGCAAATCTTCAAATCACGCGTACGTGTCAGTCACACGCACGCGTCGCCATGGAAAGCTCCAAATCATGCGCACGCGTCAGTCACGCGTACGTGTCGCTCCTCGCTGCCATCTCCTTTGATTGTTGTGCTGCAGAAACTCCATCAAATCCAGCCGAATGCTACCTAAAATAAACAGAATTGCACAAAACTCAAAGTAGCATCCATAGTGGCAAAAAGATAATTAATTCTTTATTAAAATCAACATTTTAGATGCAAATTCACTAGAAAAAGATAGGAAAGATGCTCACGCATCACAACACCAAACTTGAACTGTTGCTTGTCCTCAAGCAACCAGAACTAATATAAACTTAGGATGTGAATTTGCATGAGAATGAGAGTTCGATTAAGCTCATGTCTATTCTTAAAGTGGAGTTTACAACTGTAATCCTGAATAGGCTTGGCATCTCACTCTCCTTTGAATCAGAAGGATGTCACTGTCATTCGGAATTAGAATCCGGATAATATTATGAACTCTCTGATCTTTTATAACTCAATTTAACCCTTGAACACAGCAATTCTTCTTTGGTTCTTTTTTTCTTTTTTGGTGCTTTAAATGTTTTTTTTTCAGTTACTCCCAGACAGTGGTGCTCAAAGTCTTTGGCGTACTCTGCAATTGATCTTGACTCTAAATGTTTTATCTCAAGGATTACTCGACACAAGAGCACCACAAGCATGTGACTAGGGAAAGAACTCTTTGAGCTTTTAATCATGTCTGACCTCCCTAGTCATTGATGCTCAGAGCCTTGGACCTTGCTCTTATTTTTCTTTTGCTGTTTCTTTTGCTTCAAGGATTAAACTTTCATTAATTTTAGAGAAATCATAATAATTCTCTAAATTCTCGTTCCTTGTACATCAACATTCTTTGATTCTAATTTAAATATGCACTGTTCATGTCATGCATTCAGAATCACAGAAAATACTACCACATCTAAGTAAATAAGACTATTCTTTAATATAAACTCACTTTTTCATGCAATATATCACTTCTGTATTTTTTATTTGAATTCAAGCTCAGTGAGTAATACATGAGACATCTTTTCAGAATTAAAGCAATTAAGAAAAAACTAAACTAGACCTAGGATTCTAACTAATAAAGGATCATGCAACAAACAAAGCAAAATAACAGAAAACCGGAACATAATATAGTAAAAGTGGGAAGGAATATAGAATGAAAGGAACTCAACCACCTTAGTTATCCTAGCGGTCATTTTATTCTTCAGGTTGTGCTCCTCCGTGAAGATCATTCGCCTCCCCTTGGTACCATAAAATTAGACAGCAAAGCTCTAAGCGCAACGTCAACACCAAACTTAAAGGTTTGCTTTTCCTCAAGCAAAGAAGAACTGAAAACAAAAGCAAGTAGTAAGATGAAAGAAGAATAAAAGGATAAAAGAACAAGAGAGAATTAGGATTTGGGAGAGAGATAATGAAAATTAAAAATGGGCGGTGAACTAGTGTAGTTGTGCAGCGCAGGCGACGCGTACGCGTACGGCACGTGTACGCATAGGGCGCAAAATTTCCTTCATGACGCGTGAGCGTCAGGCACGCGTTCGCGTGCCCTTGGTTTGTGCGAATCGCGTGAAGCTAGCCATGCGCACGCACAACTCTCTGTTCGCGTGGCTTGGGAACCAATATTTTCATACGACGCATGCGCATCATGCACGCGCACGCGTTGATGGCCATTTGTGCAAATGACACGCACACGTTAAGGACGCGTACGCGTGAACATGTTTTGTGCTTCTAGCACACTTCCAGCCCCAAGCCAGCACAACTCTCTGCCCAAACACTTATTTACGCCGATTTTCAAGGTCATGCGTACGCGTCAGTGATGCGCACGCGTGGAGTGCCAAAATCCCCAATGACGCGCATGCGTCATGGACGCGTACGCGTGAGGATATTTGTGTGCAAGGCACCATTCCTGTGCCACTCCCGCGCAACTCTCTGTTCATTTTTATTTTTCACGCACACTCATCTGACGCGTACGCGTCAACAACGCTTGCGCGTCGTGTGCTCTTTTTTATTTTCCTATTTTTTTTTTAAATTGTCCGGTTCCTGTTCTAAAATACCTGCATGATCAAAACACACGTAAAACGAAGAAAAACAATAAAAACTCAATAAAAATCAAATAAATAAGAAAATCACTACTACGAAAAATAACTAAGGATACGAATTTATCGGGTTGCCTCCTGACAAGCGCTTCTTTACCGTCACTAGCTTGACGGTCAACTCCTCTAGGGAGAAGTATCATAGGGGCTCAGCTCTTCACCCCTTACTTTGAACTTCTTTCTTGTGTCTCCATAAATTAGCTCAATATGCTCCAGAGAGAGGATTCTGTTTACTGTATAAGTCCATACTGGATTCTTAGTCAACACCACCTTCATTCCTGGGGAGAAACCTTCAGTGGGGATCTTTTTATTTTTTCATCCCCTGGGTATTTTCTTCTTTTTGGGAACCTCCTCCTTGGTGGATGATGCATTCCCAACACCAAACTTAGGTTTGATGTCAGGAGAAATTTTATTGGTTGTCACTAAAGGAGGTTTGAGCTGCAATTTCTCCTGTGCATCATCAGGGGATTGTTGAAGGTTTGGATCAATAAGCTCAGTCTGCATGCACCTCTCTTCTTCACCTGTTGCATGTACATCTTTGAAGACATGAAAGACTAGTTGCTCATCATGCACTCTAAGCACTAATTCTCCCACTTCTACATCAATCAAAGCTCTTCCAGTGGCTAGGAATGGTCTTCCTAGAATTATAGAGGCATTCTCATCCTCCCCTATGTCAAGAATCACAAAATCTGCTGGGAGGAAGAACTTACCCACTTTGACCAAGATATTCTCCACTAATCCGTATGCAGGCTTCATAGATTTGTCTGCCATCTGTAATGCTATCTTCGTGGGTTATGCCTCTTGGATTTGCAGCTTCTTCATCACAGATAAAGGCATTAAATTGATGCTTGCTCCTAGATCACATAACGCTTTTACAAAGGTTGTGCTCCCAATGGTGCATGGAATTTGAAAGCTCCCTGGATCTGGAATCTTCTTTGGTAAGTGATTCTGAATGATGGCACTACATTCCTTAGTCAGGACCACTGTCTCATTTCCCTTTAAAGGCTTCTTCTTTGACAACAGCTCCTTCATGAATTTGACATAGAGAGGCATTTGTTCCAAAACCTCAGCAAAAGGAATATTGATTTGCAACTTTCTGAAGATTTCCAAGAACTTTGAAAACTGCTTGTCCTTGGTCTCCTTTTGAAGTCTCTGAGGATATGGCATTTTAGGCTTGTACTCAGAAGCCTTTGCCAATGTAGGATAAGTGTCAAGAGAGTCTGGGAATGGGTTGTCTGTACGCTTTGGAGGGACGTGCTCTACTTCTTCCTTCTTCTCCTCTGGAGCTTCCTTTTCCACTAACTCTCCATTGATCTTGGTCTCAGAGCCAGCTACTTTACCACTTCTCAATTGAATAACCTTGCAATATTCTTTTTCAACTGGCTCCTCATTGGCCTGTGCTTTCGTACTTGCCACTTGTCCACTTATCAAGGTGATAGCCTTGCATTCCTCTCTTGGATTTGGAATTGTATTACCAGAAAGCCTATTAGTGGTCTTCTGATCAATTTCATTAACTCTTGTGGCTATTTGACCCATCTGAATCTCCAAATTCTTGATTGATGCTCTGGTTTCCTGCACAAAACTCTTCATCATCTCCCAATTAGCATCTTCTTGGGATTTAGAGTTTTTCTACTGAGACTGAAATTGGCGGTTATTATAATTGTTCTATTGGAAGCCGCCCTGAGAATTATTGTTGAAGTTCTGAGGTCTTTGAGGTTGGTCTCTCCATCCAAAATTTGGGTGATTTCTCCACCCCTGATTGTAGGTCTGAGAATAGGGATCATTGTTGGGATTCCTAGGACCACTCCCCATATAATTGACCTGTTCAGAAGAGGGTTGAGCATAATCATAAGTATCATTTTGCATAAAATTACCTGCCATGTCATAAGAGACATCTTGGGGTGGATTTTGAGTGTTGATAGCTGAGACTTGCATGCCACCCATCTGCTGAGTAAGTAGATTTATTTGCTGAGACATAAGCTTGTTCTGAGCAAGAAGAGCATTAACAGCTTCTACTTCCAACACGCCTCTCTTCTGAGAGGTCTCAGAGTTCACAGGATTTCTGTTAGATGAGTATAAATATTGGTTGCTAGCAACCAATTCAATAAGCTCAATAGTCTCCTCTGGTGTCTTCTTCTTGTGTAATGAACCACCTGCAGAAGTATCTAAGTTCATCTTGGATATCTCACCCAAACCTTCATAAAAGATATCTAGTTGGGTCCATTTGGAGAACATGTCCAGAGGGCATTGCCTAGTCAATAGCTTGTATCTCTCCCAAGCTTCATAAAGAGTTTCACCCTCCTTCTGTCTGAAGGTTTGAACCTCCAACCTAAGCTTAGTCAACTTCTTTGGTGGGAAAACTTTTCTGAGGAACTCAGTGACAACCTTTTTCCAAGTATTCAGACTTTCCTTGGGTTGGGAATCTAGCCATAGCTTTGCTTTATCCCTCAGAGCAAACGGGAAGAGCATGTGTTTGTACACCTCTGGGTTCACTCCATTTGTCTTCACAGTATCACAAATCTGCAGAAAATCAGATATAAACTGATTTGGATCTTCATGAGGAAGTCCATGATATTGGCAGTTTTGTTGCACCAGGGTGACCAATTGTAGCTTCAACTCAAAGTTGTTTGCAGCTATAGGAGGCACCACAATACTTTTTCCATAAATATCCGCAGTAGGGGCAGAATAAGAGCCAAGCACTATCCTTTATTGATCATCCCCATTTGGATTTGCCACATTGGCATTAACAGCATTATTATTATCTATAGTGGACTCTGCAGGCTTGTAAAGTCTTGCTTGTTGTAAACGTCGCCTACAAGTCCTTTCAGGTTCAGGATCAAAGTCTAATAGAAGTTCCTTGTCCCTGTTCTTGCTCATAAACAGACAGAAGACAAGAAAAGATGGAATTCTCTACGTCAGAGTGTAGAGAACTCCCAGTGAGGTAACCTATGTAAAATAAAATAAAAATACTAAATAAATAAATAAATAAAAATTCGAAAATAATAACTGAATTTAATTAAAAAAATTCAAAAATTAACAGGAAAAATAAATAGGAAAAATAAAATAAAATTAATTAGGTGACACCAAACTTAATTTCAGAAATTAAGAAAAAATATTAGTGCTATATAAAAAAATTTCGAAAATATTAAAGAAAAAATAAAAAAAATGTAAACTAAAATGCCTAATATAAGCAATCAAACAACTGATAGTTGTTAATCACTATCAATCCCCGGCAATGGCGCCAAAAACTTAGTGCGGAAATTCTAACCACAAACTAACCGGCAAGTGCACTGGGTCATACCAAGTAATACCTCAGGTGAGTGAGGGTCGATCCCATGAGGATTGATGGATCAAGCAACAATAATTGAGTGATAAGCTTAGTCAGGCAAACAAAAAATAGTGTTGAGAGTTCAAAGACATTAAATAATAGCAAAAATATTAAAGAAAGGCAAGTAAATAAGTTGGGAATAAAGTATGGAGAAAGCAGTTAAGGCTTTAGAATTATCTATTTTTCCGGATTAACTTTTCTTACTAACTATTTTAATCATGCAGGATTCAATTTATGGCAACTATATGTGACTAGACCCTAATTCATTAGACCTTTCTAGTCTCCCCTAAAATTCATCAACAGCCAATTCATTGGTCAATTAATTCCAATTAGGGGGTGAAGTTCAATTCTAGTTATATGCCACAAAAACTCTAATTACCCAAAAATAAAAGGATTATATGTCACGTATCCCGTTAAATCCAGATAATTAAAATTTAGGAGAATATGTTTTCAAGCTATTGTTCAAGTAAAGATTTTTTCCAAGTTATACAAGAACTCAAGTAGAAAGAGGGTCATACTTCCGTTCCACCCAAATTCATAAAATAAAGAGCGAAAATAATTCTTAAGTTGTAAGTCCATACATGAATTAAAATAGAAAAAGTAATAAAATCAATCTATACAAATAGACAAAGCTCCTAACCTTAACAATAGAGGATTAGTTGCTCATGGTTCAGAGTAGAAAACTAGGATTGTAAATTGGGCTGAGGTGGAATGAAAAGTTAACTAATTAGCAATCCCCCTAAGAGAAGAAAAGTTTCTTCTTTTTATATCTAATCCTAATAAATTTAAAATCTAATTTCTAAAATTAAAATAATATCTTTTCCTAAAAATAAGATTTGAATTTAGATCAGAATTAATTAGATAATCAGCCAGTCTTCAATTGATGGGTAGGGACTACTTGTTTCGTCCATTCTGCAGCTTCTAATCTGTGTTTTCTGGGCTGAAAACTGGGTCAAAACAGCCCATAAATTGCCCCCAGCATTTTTCTGCATTTTCTGCACGTGGCACATGTCACGCGTATGTGTCAGTCACGCGTACGCGTCGCTGAGCAAATCTTCAAATCACGCGTACGCGTCAGTCACACGCACGCGTCAGTCACGCGTATGCGTCGCTCCTCGCTGCCATCTCCTATGATTTTTGTGCTATAGAAACTCCATCAAATCCAGCCGAATGCTACCTAAAATAAACAGAATTGCACAAAACTCAAAGTAGCATCCATAGTGGCTAAAAGATAATTAATTATTTATTAAACTCAACAATTTAGATGCAAATTCACTAGGAAAAGATAGGAAAGATGCTTACGCATCAACTAGCGTTAGTAAATAGAGAATTAGCCAACAACTTCCAATTTAACTAATCACTTAAGCATTCCAACTCAAGTGTCTCCTTTTAATCAATCCCCATGTCAAGTTGGGAGTATACTCCATCAACATGGATACCATCTTCGTTGTTGGGAGAAGGGAGTAGAAAAGAGACACGATAATGGAAATAAAATTGAAAGTAATTAAATAAATAATAAAATTAAATGAAAAGGTATTCCTTGCATTAATAAATTCTAAAAACAATCCAATTGTAACTCTGAACAAAAATTAAGGATATGAAAGAGTAAGGGACAAAGAAAACAAAGTAGAATAATGACTTCAACGGAGGTGATGACTTTTTCAATATCCAACTCAACAGCATAAAACTAAGAATCCTAAATCCTAGAGAGAGGAGAGAGCTTCCCTCTCTAGAAACTACATCTAAAACCTAAAATTGTGAATAATGAATGTTGTCTATTGATTCCTCCACTCTGTAGCCTCTAATCTTTATTTTCAGGGCCGAAAACTGAGTGAAAAACAGCCCAGAAATCGCCCCCAGTAATTTCTGAGACGTCCAGCATGCGGCAAAGTCACGCGTACGCGTCATCCATGCGTACGCGTGGATTGAATTTTCTCCAGGTCATGCGTGCGCGTAATCCATGCATGTGCGTCGCCTAACAGCGTGGCAACTATGACAAATTATATATCGTTTTGAAGCCTCGAATGTTAGCTTTCCAACGCAACTAGAACCGTATCATTTGAACCTCTGTAGCTCAAGTTATGGTCGATTTAGTACGAAGAGGTCAAGTTGGACAGCTCAGCAATTCCTTCAATTTCTTGTATTCCTTCCAATTTTGCATGCTTCCTTTCCATCCTCTAAGCTATTCCTGCCCTATAAACCTTGAAAACACTTAACACACATATCAAGGCGTCGAATGGTAATAAGAGAGGATTAAACATAGCAAATTTAAGGCCAAAGAAGCATGTTTTCAATCATAGCACAGAATTAGGAAGGAAAATGTAAGACCATGCAATTAGTATGAATAAGTGAATAAAGAATTGATAAAAACCACTCAATTGAGCACAAGATAAACCATAAAATAGTGGTTTATCACATGGCACTTGGAAAAGGGCATTTAACGCTAATGTATTTGCTTCTTGAAGGCTTTCTAAACTTTGGCCCAGTATGGCACTTGATGGAGTAGGCATTAAACACCCATTCTTGGAGGAGGTCGAATGCGTTGCACTTGAAAAGTGGCGTAGGATGCCACTCTCTTGTTGAGATCGAAGGCACCAATGGTGGCATTACCCTTACTAGTCATTTGTTTAGTATTTAAGGAATTAGATTCATGTTATTCACAGACCTCTGGTGTGGACGCACACCATACACATTTTTACTATTGTATTTTACATCAGTATGAGTTTCTAAACCTCCTAGGTTGAGGGGAGGATCCCTGCTGAGTCCTATGTATTAATAAAAGTATTACTGTTTCTTCTTCGATCCGTGTTTAATTAATTTTAAGATGTATATTCGTACTTCAACGTGGTGGATAGGATGATCAGTGACAATCAGCTCTGTTCATCACATTAAGATGAACGTGCCCAACAAATACATGCGTCTACTTGGGTTCGTGTGAATACTTCAGTGGAAAGCACACACCACCAGCTTGAATCACACATCTCTCAGACGGCTAATCCACGACTTCGTTGGGGATTTCTCGAGGGACTAGTTCAGCCAATTTACGGGGAGATTAGGGCCTCTGTGGTAGAGGCTAGAACCCAAAGATGCAGCATTCTCTGATCCAGAAGATCTGACCTTGTCTGTGGCATTTTGAGTAGGATCATTAAGGAGAATGAACTGTACACACTTCACCATCAAGCAGAGATGGATCCACACTAACCCTGGGGTTCAGATCCGGAGGAGTATTGACGACCTCTCAATAAATGTGTTAATCACTTACAGCCTGCCATTGAAGAAATCACTCACAAGCAAAGAAGACAGTGATACCAGAGTTAATTCAGAAAGACAAAGCAACTCCAATCCTCAATTATAACCCTTTTACTGATTTCATTGACAAAATAGCTTATTCCCTTCTCTCATATTTCTCTTAATGCAATTAAGCCTCAATCCAACAACTTCTTGATTTCACCTAACTAAGACCTGCAGGATAACCAAAGCTTGCTTCAAACCACAATCCTTGTGATATCGATCCTGACTCGGTCAGGTATTACTTAGACGACCTAGTGCACTTGCTGGTACAACAGTACGAAAGTGTGGGGATTCGTGCTACCACAAGGCAAGCCCATTCAACTAAGAAGGCTTGACCTAAAGCTTATAGCTAGAGGATGGTTGGAATTCATCCAACATTCCATCATCCCCACTAGCAACCGGTTAGAAGTGACTGTTGACAGAGCTATCATTATCCATTGCATCATGATTGGAAGTGTGGTGGAAGTACATGAGGTGATTCCTCAAGAACTGTACAAGATATCTGAGAAGCCTTCCACCAATGCAAGGTTGGCATTTCCACACCTCATCTGTCATCTATGCAATTCAGCTGGAATTGTCATAGAAGGAAATATCTCCATTGGGGAGGATAAGCCCATCACTAAGAAGAGGATAGAGCATACCATAGAGCATGCACAAGAGCCTGTGCAACCACCTTAGTATGAGATCCCTGAGATGCCTCAAGGGATGTACTTTCCTCCTCAAAGCTATTGGGATCAATGGCAGACTTCTCTTGGAGAACTAAGCACTAACATGGAGCAATTGAGGGTAGAACATCAAGAGCACTCCATCACCCACAATGAAATAAGAGAAGACCAAAGAGCTATAAAGGAAGAACAACGGGCTATGAGGGAAGAACAACAAAGGCAAAGGAATGACATAGAAGAGATCAAGCATCACATTAGATCCTCTAGGAGGAGCACTAGCCGCCACCATTAAAGGTGGATTCGTTCTCTTTTACCTCCTTTCCCTTTTATTATTTTTCGATTTTCTGTTATGTTTTGTCTGTTCTCTTGTTCTTGTTGCATGATCATCTGCATTGATGTCTTAAAGATGTAAAATGTTCCATATATCTCTCACCTTGCTTAAAAAAAATTTAATTGAAAAGAACTGAGAAATGCATGAATTTCAAGTTTAAAATAAGAATAGTTTAATTTTGTTGATGTGGTGACATTGCTTTTATTTTCTGAATGTATGAATAAACAGTGCATATTTGAAGTTGGAATTTTAGAATGTTAGCTCTTGAAAAAATAAGAAAAAAGTAAAAGTATTATTGGTAATCTAAAAAATCTAAAAATTGATTCTTGAAGCAAGAAAAAGCAGCAAAAAAAAATAAAAAGCTTACATGCGAAAAAAATAAATAGAAAAAAAAAAGAGAAAAAGCAAGCAGAAAAAACCAATAGCTCTTTAAACCTAAAGGCAAGAGCAAAAAGCTGATAACCCTTTAAACCAAAATGCAAGGGTAAAAGAATCCAAGGCTTTGAGCATCAGTGGATAGGAGGGATTATAAGGAATAAAATCCTAGCCTAAGCGGCTTAACCAAGCTGTCCCTAACCACGTGCTTGTGGCGTGAAGGTGTCAAGTGAAAAGCTTGAGACTGAGCAGTTAAAGTCGTGATCCAAAACAAAAAGTGTGTGCTTAAAAACTCTGAACACCTCTATATGGGGACTCTAGCAAAGCTGAGTCACAATCTGAAAAGGTTTCCCCAGTTAAAGTGTCTGTGGTATTATTGTATCCGGTGGTAATACTGGAAAATAAGGTGCTTAGGGTCACGGCCAAGACTCTGAAAGTTGTGTTCAAGAATAAAAAGAACTGAACTAGGATTGTCAATAATATCATCTGGAGTCTAACTTCCTAAAGATGCCAACCATTCTGAGTTTCAATGGATAGTGAGATGCCAAAACTATTCAGAAGCAAAAAGCTACTAAGTCCCGCTCATCTAATTATAACTAAGCTTCATTGGAAACTTACAAATTTATTGTATCTTAAGTTTCTTTTTATCCTACTGTATTTTTAGTTGCTTGGAGACAAGCAACAGTTTAAGTTTGGTGTTGTGATGAGCGGATATTTTATACACTTTTTGGCATCATTTTCATATAGTTTTTAGTATGTTTTGTTTAGTTTTTATTAAGTTTTTATAGGTTTTAGTGTTAACTTCACACTTTTGGATTCAAGTATGAGTTTTTGTGTTTTTGGACAATTTTAGGTAATTTCTGGCTGAAATTGAGGAGCTGGAGCAAAAGTATGATTCAGAGACAGAGAAAGCACTGCAGATGCTGTTCGGATCTGACCTCCTTACACTCGGAAGAGCTTTTCTGGAGCTAAAAAATTCCAAATAGAGCGTTCTTAATGGCTATGGAAATATGACTTTTAGAGCTTTCCATCAATGTATAATAGTTCATACTTTGCTTCAGATTAGAAGGCCCAAAACTAGCATCCAATGCTAGCCACCTACCCCCTTCCAGGCGTCCAGTGCCCACAAAGTAGAGTCCAGCGTCCAAATGCCCAGAGAGGACCCCCTAGCCAGCGTTCAACACTCTAGGAGCCTCATAGCACATGGATCTCACCAAAGCTCAGCATAAACACTCACCAAGTGGGCCCCAGAAGTGGATTTTAGTACTAGAAAGACTATTTTACCGTTACTAGTCATTTGTTTAGTATTTAAGGGATTATATTCATGTTATTCATGGAGGATCGAGATCATCTAGACTTTTACACACCATATTTGAGTTTTACATTGTCTTTTCCTATTAGTATGAGTTTCTAAACCTCCTAGGTTGAGGGGAGGAGCCTTGCTGAGTCCTATGAATTAATAAAAGTATTACTATTTTTCTTCGATCCGTGTTTGATTAATTCTAAGATGTATATTTGTTCTTCATCAATATGAATGCGTTGAACTGACATAAGGTTATCACATTCTACACGGGTTCAGAGTGCGTCTTTCATCGGACAATGATGAACCACCAGCTTGACTATACATCTCTCAGACGGCTAATCCACGACTTCGTTGGGGACTTCTTGAGACATCAGTTCAGCCGATTTACGGGGAGATTAGGGTCTCTATGGTAGAGGCTAGAACCAAAGGCACAGCATCCTCCGATCCGGAAGATTCGACCTTGTCTGTGGCGTTTTGAGTAGGATCATTAAGGAGAATGGACTGTACGAGCTTCACCCTCAAGCAGAGATGGATCCACACTAACCCTGGGGTTCAGATCCAGAGGAGTATTGGCGGCTGCTCAAACCAGCGTCAATCACATACAGCCTACCATTGAAGAAATCACTCACAAGCAAAGGAAACAGTACTACCAGAGTTAATTCAGAAAGACAAAGCAACTCCAATCCTCAACTATATTCCTATTACTGATTTTATTTAATTTACAGAGTATTTTATTAGTTATATGTCTTCATAGTTCAGATCTCACAAATCCAATAACCTTCTTATTCGCCTGACTAAGACATGCAAGATAACTATAGGTTGCTTCAAACCACAATCCTCGTGGAATCGACCCTGACTCGCTCAGGTATTACTTGGATGACCCAGTGCACTTGCTGGTACAGCTGTACGAAAGTGTGGGGATTCGTGCACCATATATCGAGATACTGAAGAATTTTTTTTTTTGAAAAACACTGTCAGTTGCTCTTAGATTGAAAGTTGAAATAGTATTAATTGTTGCTTCGAGGTATCACATCTCTTTTGTTACCGGAAAGGAGAATAACTCATTCTAGGTTTACAATTCCACTATCTCCTAATGAATTTTCTACTTGCAACATTAAATAAGGCAGTCCATTAGCTAAATTAATCTTAAGAATGAAACTCATTATTTGGGATAAAGCACCCATGATGAATAAGTTCTGTTTTGAAGTTTTAGATCGAACAATGAGGAATTTACTTCGCTTTACAAATGAATCAAGTTTAATCATATTTTTTGGGAAAAAAATAATTATTTTTTTGTGGAGATTTTAGACAAATACTTCAGATAATGACAAAAAAAATCTAGATATAATATTATCAATGCATCTATCAATTTTTCTTACATGTGGCATGATTGCTATTTCTTAAAATTAACACAAAATATGCGAGTAGAATCTTCATATGACAAACAAAGCATTCAAAATTTAAAAGGATTTGCTAAATGGATTCTTGATTTAGGTGATGGAAAACTTGACAACTTTGAAGACGGATGTAGTTTAGTTACTATACCGCCTAAAATTTTAATCAGTGATTTTAATGACCCTATTGAGGCTATTGTTCAAGTTACTTATAGCGACTAATTTAGATCACCTGAAAAGGTAGAGCCATTCTAACCCCAATTATTAATATTGTTGACCAAGTAAATGGTTATATATTATCTTTAAATGACAATGAAAATAAAATATATCTCAGTTCTAACTCATCTTGTTTTAAAAAAGAAACTGATAACATAGCTGTTAGTATATATATTCTTGAATTTTGACAACCATAAAATCTTTTAGACTGTCAAATGATGAACTTTCGTTCAAAGAAAGATGCCCGGCTATGTTGCTCTGAAATATTAATCATTCATCTAGATTTTGTAATGGAACTAGGTTGATCATTACTAGACTTGGTAAGAAAGTCATTGAAACAAAAATCTTATCCGTAAATAATACCAAAAGAAAGGTCTTTATTCTAAGAAATGACATTAACTCCATCAGATGCTAAACTACCTTTCAAGTTTTAACATCGTCAATTTTTTTATGTTATCATATGCAATGAATATAAATAAAAGTCAAGAATAATCATTAGACTGTGTAGGCATACTTCTAAAACAAGAGTTTTGACCCGCAAACAATTTTATATTGTAGTATCAAGAGTAACCATAAAAAACAGCTTAAAAATGGTCATATTTCATGATAATTCTACAACAAATAATGTGATTTATCATGAAATTTTTAAAAATATTTGATTATATGACATATTAAAATAGGTAAAAATGATTTCAAAATACTAATGATAGAGTTTCATTAAATTTATCTCATCTTCTTACATATAAATATGTCAATTATTGGTAGCTTTTATTTTTCAACATCCATGACAAGCATAAACTACAATATCAAATTCAATTAAAATATTTTCGTTTTTTTTTTTCAATAGTGATACAGATTATACCAGAAATTTGACCATAATGTCATTTATTCCATTTTTGGTTGGCCAGTTTATATTTTATGTCTAGTTACAATTATGTTATATAAGACTCTTAGTCATATTTTGACAAGTACATGACCTTAAAAATTTGGATCTAAATTATTTAGTATTATGTATTTTATTTATTAAAATATCCAATTTCATTAAATCTCTATCATAGACACAAACTACAATGTCACATGTACCAACATACTCATCTTTTATTTTTAAATCGTGCTAATTATGGAAAAAAATTGAGAATATTGTGACCTCTTTTATTTATGTTTAATACTATATATGTTACTTATTTAAATTTAAAATTTCTTTAACTTTTTATCATATATTATACCATGTATTAATTAATTATACTTAAAATAATTATTTCTAATATAAAAGGTCAAATTTACAAAAAAAATCGTACGACTCGTCCGCGTATGCGCAGGCCACTTCTAGTACTGGATAATGGATGGGTATTTGGAGTGTCCAATAATATTTGTTTCAAAAAAGGGAAAAAATTGGAAATGAATACAAGCTCTTCACAATTTAATTTTGAAATTTTATGAAACAAAATTGAGTCTAGTAAGGATTAACCCTATTTTGATACACCTGTTAGTTGATCCTGCTAACGTTTTGTCAATGCGTCTACACATGAGAGATATTGACCATATACAAAGACTTTTCTCCGTGAAAATTCATTTGAAGGCACAATTTTGGGTGCAAAATAAAGGCTAGCTGGTTTGATAAATCTATCCCATTTTTGCACAAACATGACCCATACAAATTTCATTCAAAATTCATACTGCTCCAAATCTAACTCGAATATGGGGCAACCATGACCATGAATAATTTATTGGTCGTAAGAGGCAAGAATTTAATGTTGTCTAATTTGAAGGGTATGATACCCATACTTAGGTGAAACAACAGCCAGAATAACAAAACCACTTAGCATGGCTAGAAATAATCCTAAACTATTAACCAATATGGACTCAGCACTGTGTTTGGATACATTATTTCTCTTTGTTTGTATGAGTGTTAATTTCTCCAGAAGCCCTGTTTCCGCTGTTGCTACTGCCAACGCATAAGTGTATAGGCCCAAGAATACATGCCAAGGTAAAATCTTTATTCTCGCAATCTTTGCCTCTCTTCTGTGCCAAAAGTTCAAGAAGCCTAACAACCACTAAATTAGAAACAAATATGTGACATTAGAAAGGGGAGTGTTAGGTAAACAATTAAAGTGCAGTGGTGAGGCTTTGACGCCAGTGAAAAATATATAAGCCCCATAAACCACATTTCTGGGTTTGAGTCTTTTCATCATGGACGAACCAAAAATTAAATTGAAGGGGTCAAAATTAAAATTTTGTATAATTAAATATAATATTATATATTTGATAATAATTATGTTATTTATACACAAAAACTCAGTCATTAAATTAGTTATTAATATAAAATATTTATTAAAATATAAAATACACATTAAAAATAAATTTAAATAATATATGTATTATAAATACATAATAATTGATTTAAAGATTAATTTTTTATCTACATATAATATTTTTTATTTGATAATATATATAACTAATTTGAGTTAATCAAGTAATTAGTGTACTCCTTAATTATGATTAGTATTTTCTTTTAATTAAAAAAATTATTAATAAGTGACCTATCAAATAAGGAAATTATCTTGGTCTTTATAACTTTTTTTTTTGGGTCTTAGATTCAATAAAATATAAAGAATATCTATTTTGGTTTTCGTTGTTAATTAGTTTGTTTTATTAAGTGTTGATGTGTGATAAATAACTTCTACTTTTTATGCTTTATTATCATAAAGAAAGGAAAATTGTCCTAATAATTTTGTTATATGTATTTAAAAAAGATTTATGAATATTAATATCATGGAAAAAATAAATATATATATATATAAAACATCCAAGTAGATATTAATGTTAGATATTAAAGACCTTTTTATATGATAATAGGTGCAAATATTAAAAGAAAAAAAAAAAAAAAAGGAGGAAGAAACCCAAAAAAATTTTAAAGTGGATACGGGGAACGTACCCCGACACCGTGGAGATCTTCACTCAAAGATTAAAGATATATGTTAAACTAAAGAAGTAAAAAAAAAAGATATTGTCATGTAACATGGCTCAAAATGCTGCCATAATTTTTTAGGATAAAAATTAAGATTCTAAAAATCGAATCAAACTAGCCAATTCAATCAGATTAATTGAAAATCGATTATTTGGTTAGTTTGGTTGATTTTAAAAATGGTATGATAAAAAAACAGTTTAAAAATCGGTCAAATTGGTAGAGAACTGGTAAATTGTCGAAATCAGCCGGACTTTTTTAGTACTTTTTGATTCAATGGCTGCTTCAAAATAACACCGTTTAAGTTTATAAAAAAAAAAGAAACCATACCCTGCCCTAATACCCGTATTTGCCATCACAGATCCCACCCCTTTTTCTCTCTGAATATTTTGGCTAAGTATTTTGCAGTAACAGTTCGACTATTAGCTGCATTCGACTTCATGTTAGTAAAACACATAGTTAGAGAGTCGAATCAAGAGGCTAATGAATTGGCTCAAATGACTTCTGGATAAAATATCTCCTAATTTGATGAAAAAGTTAAGGGAAATCAAAACTAATTTAACTCTTTTGGATTTAAGAGGAGTTTTTTGCGCAAACACAATAGACGTAAGTGATTGGAGGCTCAAGATCATTGACCATATCAAAAATCCTAATCAAAGAATAGATCGAAAGGTTAAATACCTAGTGTTGAGTTTTGTATTAATTGGAAGGGATTTGTTTAAGAAAAGTGTCGATGGTTCTTTACTCTAACGTATTGGCATTCAAGAAACTTATCTAGCTTTGGCCGAGGTATATGAAAGTATTTGTAGAGCTCCCCAGTCGGGTTGAAAGATACATTGGATCTTGCATCGACAAGGATTGTATTGGCCTTCAATGATGAAGGATTGTATTGAATTTGCTTGACAAAAATGCCAAAGACATGCACCTATTCAAAGAGTCCCTGCCTTTGATTTATATGCTATACTCAAACCTTGGCTATATAAGGATGGGCTCTCGATTTAATAGGAATGATTCATCCTCCTTTGACTTTGAAGCATAAATTTATCTTGGTGGCAGTCGACTACTTTACAAAGTAGGTGAAAACTGTGCCATGAAAGAAGTTATCCAAGACAAGATAATTGACTTCATTGAGGAATCGATCATTTATAGATTTGACATCCCCCATACTTTGACTATAGACCAAGGGACCATGTTTACAGGTCGACAAATAAAGGGGTTTGTTGAATCACGAGGTATTAGAATAATACATTCGACTCCGTATTATACACAAGCTAATGGTCAAGTCAAGGCCGTCAACAAGTCTCTAATAAATTTGATTAAAAAACATATCAGGAAACTCCCTCAAAATTGGCATAATACCTTGAGCCAGGTGTTATGGGCATATAGATGCTCACCTAAGGAGGCTACATGATTGACACCATATGAGTTTATATATGGCCACAAAGCTGTCTTACCACTTGAGATAAATTTACAAACCATCAGAGTGACTAAAAAAAATTATTTGTCTGTCGAATAGTACATGTTGAGTATGATAGATGAACTAAAAGAATTAGATCAAACTCGACTAATGACTTTAGATAGAATAATTTGACAGAAAGAATTTATAACTAAGTCATACAACCAAAAAAGTAAAGAAGAAGCGATTTGCAGTTGGTGACTTGTTTTTAAAATTAGTGCTTCTTACCTAACAAGTTAAAGGAAAATAGTCACCATTATGGGAAGGAACTTTTAAGGTCGAAAAAATATTTGATGGTAATACATATGAGTTAAGAGATATAAGAAATAATCGAAAGATTGAACATATAAATGGAAAATATCTCAAAACATATAATTATCATTAAATACGAGAGTTCATAACAAAATGTCGACCATATACAAAGAGTCGATCATAATACAGACAATTAAGATTCAAACAAAGTCCTAAATTTAAGCTTTAAGTCCTCTTATTTTCTACCCAAGGTGGTAGCGGCTTGAGAAATCTCATCTTTAACCCTGTTGGCTTGAGTGATGGCTTCTAGTAAAGCAGATCGACTCGAGACTTTGGAGGAATGTACCTTCTTAATTTTTTCAAGCCAGGGAGTAAGAGTCGAGTTAGCTGTTGCAATTTTTCCCTTCCTAGCCTTCAACTCAGCTATTTCTTTTTCAAGAGTTTCAATTCTCGATACCAATGTTTGCTCTTTAGCTCGACCCTCTGATAAGACATCTTCGATTTGAGATTTTTCCATTTTACATTTTTTTAGTTGGGCGTCATGGTTACCCAATGCCTCGATCAACTTGCTCAACTTTTCCTCGACTATTTCAAACTTGGAAATATAATTGTAAATATCTTCAATAAAGACACCTAGAACTGTATAGATCCCAGCTGGAATCTTTTGGTCCAGAAAACCAAGAGCTTTGAAGAGTCAAACCTTCAGGTCAGCGTTGTTGTTGATCTCCTCGAAAGGATGGTTGAGGCAGTCGAGAATTATGTTCACCCTCTCGACAACCAGAGGATCAGAACCTGGTAGCATTTGAGGCTCAGGAGAAGTAACCTCCTCAGATCTTCACGGATCGAAAGAATTGATTATGATTCTTGAATAAAAAGAACAACCTCTGGTTCTGAAGACGAGAGAACTCTTGTTCCTTCTGAAGAGTATACTTATCGAGCTTCTAACAGAATGTTGGCAAGATCTAAGTTGAATTCTTCAAAATCTAAATCCCCAGTCTCTGGTGCAAGAACATGGACTGGGGGTTCTAAATCCTGTTTGACAGCAGTTTGACCTGTGTCCGAAGTTAGTGTAGAAGTGACTACAGCATTTGTCGAAATAGGACCTGATTCTCTATGTGTTTCTGCATTACTTGGCAAAGGCATATAGCTCGCCTGCAAAAGATAAGTATGTGAATATGAACAATCAAAATGAAATATGGAAATGGTGAAGAAATTTTCCAATGGAGAATCAGTTGAGGCTTGAGAGGCAGCAGTCAACGGACTGGGTTGTACTGGACTTAAAACGAGAATGGGTGGTATAGCCACCAGTCGAGGAACAATGGGAGGAGTAGGTTGAGTCACTTCAGTCTCGATATCGGATAGGTCAACCTCTCGTTCAGAGCGACTTTCTACTTAAACCCGAGATCTGGAGCTTTGTTCGACTGTTTAAACTGAATAGAAAAGAGTTATTAAGTATTTATGCAAAACAAACTTTGGACAGAAGCTTAAAGGTGTTCCAAAAATACCTTAAAAGAAATGGTGGGATTTATTTTTTGAACTTTCTTGGGGTTAGCTCCAAGAAGGATGTCAACAGCACTATGCTTTTTTGAGAAAAGTGTGGCCTCACTCGACCGTCCTCTTCCTCGACCCCATTTGGATTTGGTCTTATTTGGAGCAGCATCCTCTTCTGACTCCCAATTCTCCTTGACTAGTTTGGGGTCGGGAGCCATACCAATTATCTGTGTAGGTCGAGCAGCTGAAAAGACATAGAGAATATAAGATAAGTAAAGACTCAAAGGTTTAAATTTTAAGAAAATATGGTACCTGGAGGATATCCAGTGATTCTCGTTCGACCATGAATCTTATTTCGAAAGCCCCAGTAATAAACAACACCAATCATGTTGATGCCCAGAGTTCGAGAATCTTTCTTTTGGAGTCAGTAATTCACTCCTAAGACTCCTTTAGGAGGGTTAAGTAGTCGATCAGCAAGACCAAAAGGGAAATTGGGAAAAGAATGGAAGTTGAACTTTTGCATAAAGTGTCCTTTTTTAGCATAAGGATCTCGAGCATAAGTCTTGAAGTAACGGTCGAGACATCTATGAAAGTGTGTTTACTTCTTCTTTTCACATACCTCTAAGGCCTCATTGAAAACATACTTTATCTTCCTGAAATGCCATTTTATTTTATAATATTTTTTTAATTTAAGATTTTTTTTTACATTCTCACCTTTAGTTTTCTTCCATCATGCGACAGTCTGTGCAGTAGGAAAAACCAAATTAGAGAGTGCTTGTTCAGATGATGTGCAATGAGAATTATAATAGGTCAACCACCACTTGTGGAATGCAGGTGTCGAGAGAAAGCAAAATTTGATGTCATATCTTTGATATTGAGAAGTCACCCTTTGGTGATTGAGGTCCAAAACTTGATCAAACTCTTCCAAACTCAATACCTTATAATGGATTATTTGTGCTCCAAGGTCGAGATAAAAAGGAGAAGGCAACAATTGTGCAAGACTAAATTGTCTCGACACATATTAGGGGGGAATAGGTGACCAATTTCTTTTTAAGAGCCATGGTCGATGTAACAGCCTAGTCTCGAAGAAACAACGCTATTTCGTGATCAAACAGAATTTTTATGAAATTTTTAGAAATTTTAGTGCATATAAGCACCTCCACTGCGCAGATGTTGTGTCATCAAGCTACTGAGTCTGTAGCTTGACTGCATCAGACACCTCTCTTGATCTAAGCAAGCACGTCGCAAAAAGTTGCGTTTTTGAGCCACTTCAGGTCCGAATTTCAAAATTCTAACTTCCGTCATTAGTCTCTATGTGACGAGTCGGTCCCGAATTTCAAAAAAAATGTATATTAATATAATATTCAAATATTATTATTTTATTTAAAATATTATATTATTATTTCATTTGTTGTGATTAATGTTGATATATATTTAGTGATATAATAACTGAGCTAGAAATCTATCGGTAATGGATAATACCGGCATTCTTAGATGAACTTAGCAATGCTAATGCTTCATCATACATCTTTTATTCTCATGATTATCTTGTTACTAGTACCATTTATACTAGTAAAGCTCATGCTTATCATTTAGTAGTGTAATATGATGTATTATTAAATTATCTTCAGAATGATATTTTATTATTAAATTCTGATGACTCAGCACCTTATGACACATGGCTCTCCCAGGGATAGCCACCACATGTTTTCTTTCATACTCTCCAAGCAAAGGTTTCTTAAGGAAAAAGTAAGAAACCCTTGTATTCTAATACATCTAACTTTAGTAATTATCCTTTCTTGAGATATTTTTACACCAAACTTTAGGATAATGCTTATCCTAACCTCACGGGTCCCTAAGCTCATCATTATCATCAACCTTTTCTTCCAAAACAAGCTAGAATTCGAAAATACCATGAGAGAAATCAAGAAAAACTTTCATGGATGCCTAAGCTTCAACCTCCGTTCTTTCTCAAACTAAAACCCTATCAAAAATTTAATCCGACCAAAGTGTTCAACTCTTCTTCCTTTTCATTTCTATATCAATTTTCAAGGAGAAAATCAAGGTATGATGGCTGCTCCTCCTCCTTGAAGTTTCAGCCATGGTGGAAACTCAAGCTGATGATGTTTTCTTCATATTTTCTCTTAGGATCTCTTGTTCAATCACCATAGGCTCTAAGAAAACGTGATTTCTAGCTGCTTTAAGTTGCGGAAAACCTTCTTTTCATCATCATGAAGCTTCAACCTTCATGGTTCATATGGTTCTAAAGTTGTTTTTTTTATGTTAAATCAGGCGTAAAAGTGCTTTTTGAAGCTTGTTCTTGATTCAATTCTTGGCAGCTGCAAAGGAAGTAAGGTTTGGTAAATTAATCAATGATTGGTTGTGTTCTTGAAGTGTGAAATCAGATCTTGTTACTTGAGGCTTGATTTTGAGTGTTTGTGTGATGATTTGATCATGAGATCTTGTTGTTTTAATACTTGAAAATCAAGTTATTGAAGGTTGTGAAGTTGCTGTTGTTGTTGCTGGAAAACGTGGCTTTCCAGTCATGATATTCAATATATTTAATGTGTTTTTAATTTGTATTTGATGACTTAAAGGTTGCTCTTTGGTTTGGCAAAAATTGGATAAAAATCGGTTACCGTAAAGATTGAAAAATTGGTTGAAAATCAAGTTGAAATCTGATGATGAACTTTTGAAAAAATGTTTTTGGTTTTTGGAGGACAAGAAAAGCTTTTGGTTTTGATGATTTTGGGGTCAAATCATAATTATTAAAAAATTTGAGGTTGAAAGTTAATTAAAAAAAGTTGAGAGGCCAAAGTACAAATATTAAAAATTAAAGGGGTTAAAATGCAAATTTCAAAAAGTTTGGGATAAAAATGCAATTTTGAAAGTTGAATAAAATATTATTATTTGAATATTATTTTATTAATAGTAATAAAATATTGATCAAAAGGCAGTTTTTCCTAAAAGTCTCAAGAAGGCAGTTTTGAGTTCAGAATTCCCTAATTCTCTTTATTAAACACCTAAGTAAAGGTATAAGAGAAGGTATAGAGGTATGTAAGGTAATGAAACAAGTTCTAAAAACTTGCAAACATGTTAGAAAGAAAAGGAGTTAAAAGCTATATAGTAGTGTGTTTAACCTTACAGAGTAAGCAGAGAATTGTGAAATGAGACCACTATGATGTTGTGATGCTCGATTTATGATTGTGGAAAGATGACAAAGATGATTTCTAAGTGATGAAAAGTATGGTTATATGTGACTTATGAGCCTTCGGGCGATGCTTGAGAATGGTTATGTAAGAATCTGCTGCAGAGAGGCAGTCAGATAGATGGTGGTGCGACCACTGAGAATGCTTTCCTGGGATACCTAGCTATAATGCTATTCTGTAAGTCAGAGGACTCTTACAGAGGTATCGAGAAAACACATAATTAGCATATGCTCCTGTAAGTCAAAGGACTCTTACAGTGAGTGTGTTGGGCATATATAAGTTAACTAGCTCCGTCCTGCAATTCAAAGGACTCTTGCAGTGGTTTGCCTCGCAAGTCAAAGGACTCTTGCGATGGGTATTGCCAATAGGGAAGCCTTACCTGGTCAAAGGACTCCGGGTAACGTCAGAAGCGGGTATGTAGCCGACAAATGATCTCATTACCTGCAGTAGGGTCAGACATGCATCATACTTGTTTGTGATATTATAATTAGTTTGCCTATGTGAATAATTCTATTTAATTGCTAATTGCTATACTTGCTCTTGATTGTGCTTGAACCTTATTACTTGTGTTTGTGACTAAAATTGGTTGGGTTGTAGTGAATTGGATGTGATCGAGCTGTTTGGACCTGAAGCCATAATTCATTATGTGATGGGCCTGAGGCCGTGATTGGTTTGAGTTGTGGTTTAGTAAAGTATGAAATATCAAGCTGGTTCAGCATAGACTTAATGAACCTATGTTTGGAACAGGTTGGTCATTCATATCATTAGGAAACTTTTAAGATTCTTTTATCTAAAAAGGGAGTTTAGATTTCTGGTTAATTAACTGATTTCTTTTAAAAAAGTTTTGAATTTTTTATTGTTAAACCATCGATTTTCAAAAGATTTAAAAACTTGCAAATGGACATTATAAATGAATTTAACTCTAAACCCCGACCTTACTAAGAATTCCCAAGTTCACACCCCTACTCTCCCTTCCCCCTTCAGATGGAAGCATGAGTACCCTTCCGTAGTTTGCTGATGACCGTTCTGGAAAGAGGATTCTGCTCTAGGTAGTCTTCTAAGTCTAGGGTGAATCTCGTTCTCTGTTTATATGTATATACTGTGAGACCAACTGACTTCTACACCCTGTTTATCTACAAATTCTAGCCTAAGTCCTCCATACAATGTTGCTGTTATGTGGCCACTCAATGAAGTACTTTTCCTCGCTTTTGTAGTTTAAAAGGATTAGGTGAGTATAGAATCTAGGCTAGCCTGGGTGCTAGCTTAGGGACTTCTTGAGCAGGACCTGGGATATATATATATGTGTGTGTGCGAGTGTGTGTGTGTGTGTGTGTTTTAACTCAGATCTATAATCTATACTCTAATAAAGGCTGGATGACTGAATGTTGTCAATTGCTTGAGATGTATATAAGTATCGTTGTCTATAACTATTTTATCTGCTAACCTTTGTGAATTGACTATGAATGATTCCGTTTATTAATCCAAACATTCTAAAAAAGAAGTACCTCGCAAAATAATTACGCTTTTAACAACGAATCAAACTCATAATAAATAATAGATAATAATTAGGAAGACAAGTTGGTAGCACTCAATTTTTGGTATGATCTAGACATACTGAAAATTGGGTCGTTATAGTCAACTCATGAGGGAGACCCACAAGAAGAATTTGGGAGTTAAGGTTTTCGGCCAGTTCATCGACATTCTCTTTATTTTCAGGATTGCGGCTAGTTAAAGAATGGAGATACCCAACAACGCTTTTTTGACAAGTACATGGATTTGGGTAGTAATAAGAGTCATCATTAGTCTTGATGTGAGAAGGAGAGTGATGAAGTAACAAAAAGTGTCGATAGATGACATGCTTTTTGGTTTCAACCAAGAAAGGAAAGAAAGTTGGATACCGTCAAGCTGAGCTTTTGGAACTTCAACAAAGGAAGCAGTGAATCAAGGTTCGAGTACAGCCTTTAACCATAGGATTGCAACCCAGATAGGACTAAAAGGGTTGATCGAAGACTCACCTCGTCGAATCTCACTAACTACTAAAGAAAGTGTTTCATACAATTGAGCCAACATTAGAGAAGAGAGGTTAACATATTT
Source organism: Arachis hypogaea (assembly GCF_003086295.3). Taxonomy (NCBI): domain Eukaryota; kingdom Viridiplantae; phylum Streptophyta; class Magnoliopsida; order Fabales; family Fabaceae; genus Arachis; species Arachis hypogaea. The sequence continues at coordinate 116,925,002 of NC_092050.1, read as the reverse complement.
TTTACAGTGAAGCATGATAGCTAGCGGCAAATAATTGCTTTTTTTTATTCTAAATCGACTTTGGACAAAAAAAAAGCATTTACCCACAAGAGTAAGAAAGTTATATGCTCTCTGTTACTCACAGAGTCAGCCTTAGAACTCGTGTTGTTTTGAATAAAATCTGACACAGAGGTCAAGTCGAAGTTGATATCGAAGACATCATCAGGGTATGCAGTGACCCAGCATGCATCTTCCCTCTCAGGAGCAATGCCAGTGAAAGCAGAAATTTTCATCAAGGTCGGGCACATCATTCCATAAGGAAAATGGAAGTTATTTGTAGTTGGGCACCAAAAGTCCAAACTAGCTCCTAAGAGAGGTATAGTATAGGACAAGTAAAAAGTGGCTAATTTAAGGGCAAAAGCAATGCCAAAAGACTTTCATATAGACTTGTAAGTTGAAGATACCCTCGACATCCAAGTCGAGAATAAAGAGCTAGATTCCTTAGGAGGTGTTGTTCTAAAAACTCGACTAGGAAGTAAGGAGCCTTAACATTTTTGCGAAAAATCAATAGAAGATGCTCACGGGAAGATGGAAAGAAAGAAGAGATAGACTCGACTTGTTCTTGAGTTGAACGTGGCCCCAAATATTAATATAAGACATTTATGACTTTGAATGAAAGCAAGACCTGGCTCTCCAGAATTTGGTAGTCTCAACGTCAGGATTGGGAGCCCGTAGAGTACCATCATTATTATAGAATTGTGCCACATCGACAACCAGAGGAGGAGGTGCTATAACCTGAACATCCTCCTCACCCTCTTCTTATGAAGGAGAGATGTGAGCAGCAGAAGCTCCGCCAGGAGCAGAAGTGGCAGCTGCACGCTGCAGTGCCAATAGTGGAAGTAGGAAGAGAAGATGATGTGGTGGCTCCGATGGTTGAGGTAGTGATAGGAACAGTAGTAGAGGTTGTGGCAGCAATGGTAGTAGAAGAAGAAGTGGCGGCAACAGCAAGAGTACTGCTAGAATAAAGACCAGATTGAGAATTCATGGAAAAGACAAGGAGGGATTTCAAAGAAAAGGAGAAGGATTTTTGCAGAAATGAAGAATGATGAGAATGGTGGAATTGAATGAAGAAGTAAACCCTGAGAATGTAAAAAGGTTTAAAAAGAGGAGGCCCATTAAAGCCCATGGGGAACGTTATATATTCCTAGAAAAAACGCATGAACTATTTCATTTCTGCATAACTGTCTTTTCAAAATTTTAAAATTTGGAAAAAATGGCACGTGCAAGGCACGTAATCAAGTGAAACTTCTCATTTTATTTTTTGAGAAGACAAGTTTCAAGGGGCAATATGTTAGCACAAAAATTCTACATTACAAATAACTCGACCATGATTGTTTGACCTAAAGGTGAGTTGATAATATATAAGTCAAAGTATCATAGCATGTGATTTGTTCTATGAGAATATAGGTCAAAGTATCATAACACATGTGTTGTTCCATAAAAGCGTTAGCATAAGGGTTTGACTTATCATAGAAAGTGAAAAGAAAATAATTAAAGAGTCGAGTCAGTGACTTTTAAAAATCAAAATGAGATAATCACACAAAGACTTTATCCAAAAGTACTTTATGGAACGTGGGGTTTAAAGATCAAGGTAAGAGAAGACGTGGGATGTCAAACTTGGGAGTCAAGATTCTTCATAATTAAGACAGTGTCGTGACCTGAGAAATAGGAAAAAGCTAAATCGTAGGAAGAAAAAGACACTCTGCAAATCTATCCTTGTGGTCTATAAATAAAAGAAATGCAGAAGTGAAAAGAGAATTTTAATCTGAACACCTCCTCATCACATAAAACTCTACAAAATCCAAAATCACACTAATACCAAGGAGATCGATGGAGTGCAAGTACATGTGAGTGTCTTGAGTCAATTTTCTTTTATTCATTTTATTTTTCATTACATTGATTTTTCCTTTTATTTCATTTTATTGTTTTTTATTTTTTTCGGATACTTTTATTTATTTTGTTCATTTATTTTAAGCTTCAATTTACTTGTTATTTACAGTTCTTATTTATTTCATTTCTTTCCCTTCTTATTATTTTTGTCTAGAGTTACACACGGATTGAATCGGATATAACCTATAATTCTATCCGATCCGCACTGCACTCATCGGATCGGATACGATATCCACATTTTTTCAAGTTGGATCCAATCCAATCCGATTCGATCTGCATACTTACGAATCAGATCGGATATCGGGTATATCCGCATAATTAAAAAAAAATTGTTTTAAGGCCCTTTTTTACTCTAGAAAATCTATTTTTTTCACTTGTTTAAGCCTATTTACTTCTAAATTATTATCAATAAAAGTTCTCTTGAATAACAAAAGAAAAATAATAATACAATATCTAAGTTTAATTATTCTAAGTTAAAGTACAACATAAAAAATTAAAAACAAGATATCATAAAATTTATAAAACAACACACTAAAAATCATATCACATTAGGGTTTACTTTCTTAAACTATGCTATTAATATGAGATGTGTGGATCTGCGGATCGGATCCGCGGATATCACTGCCAAATCCGCAATCCAATCCTACTATAGTGCGGATTGGATCCGATCCAATCCGATAGCTCTGCGAATCAGATGCGGATAATTACCGCGGATATGCGGATATTATTCGATCCATGTGCAGTCCTATTTTTGTCTTTACGTTGTTTATTTTGATTCTTTTCTTTCAAGCATTTTATTTCCAAGTTTTTACTTCGCTTTATCTATTTTCTTGGTTTACAATTTATCACAAATATTTCGACATACATAGATTCGATACTTACGCTAAGTAATTTCCGAGTTTAGTTCACTCTTTTTTAGAGGAGTCGTATTTGCTCCTCAAATTGAGATCTTGATACAAATTTAATTCGACATCCTGTCGAGATTACCAAAAATCAAATGAAACATCTACATGGTCTTTTTAAATCTCTGCAACACTTTCCTTTTTCAATGAACGATTAGCAATTTTTGGTAATGAAATCCAATGTTGAATTTAAATTTGTAATTAAGGAGGAACATCTACTTGTTGGTTTGTATCTCTTTACCCTTTTTAGTCTTGTTTTATGTTAATGGATTCTTTTTATTTTGAAGTCTTCGTTGAATCAAATGAATTTGGAATTTATATTCAATTGTACAACTGTTATGTTTCTTGTAATTTAGTGGATTTGCGACTTTATTCTTGAGCAGTGAGTTTTGGGATTTTTTTTTTTTACACTGTTTGTTGAAATTATTTTCAATAAGGAGTATAATCTGGAATTTTGGCTAAGGAAAAGTTTTTGAGTAACTCTTGAGTCCTCTTGACATTGAGTTGAGTCCTCTTGATAATTCAAGTTGAATTGAGTTGAGCCAATTAATACAACTTTAAGTCTTCAACTAACTTTCCTCTTCCTAGTTGATTGATAAGTTAGGACCTTGTTAATTAAAACATAACTCCAACTAACTTTCTATAATCTAATTAGTTAACTTATTAGGACATTATTAATTAAAAAAATATTAAAAGATCATCAGAATTTATTGTATTTGACCATCAATTAATTTTTAAAATAATAAATTCTAATAATTTTTAGTATTTCTCATTAATTAGTGTAATTCCAACTAAATATCCACTTCTTAGATGATTAACATGTTGGGTGTCCATTAGTTTATTTAATAATTCTAAGAGTGTGTGTGGTTAGAGGAATTATAAATAATTCCTAGAAATTTTAATATAATATTATATTTTTATGTTTGGTTCAAAGTTTGAAAAATTATTTTTAAATAAATTTGATTCTAAAGAATCAAAATACAATCATTTCAATTCCCACATTCCTCCTAGTACATTTGATTCCCATAAAAATAGAATTTGAGTAACAAAATAATACTTAAACTACACATACCCTAATTGATTCTCCTCTTTTTGGTATCCATCAATCACAAAGAGAGGAGAATTCAACACGCACTAAATCGAACACCCCATCCGATCTTCTGATCTCCCTCTCCCTCAAACTCGAGTTTTACGTAGGGGTGAGCACGGGTAGCGGGTACTCGATTACACGTCCGAACCCGAACCGAACCAACTAAATTGGTTCTGGAACCGACGGGTAATCGGGTCCAACCCGAACCAAACCGATGACATTTGTTGATGATTGGTTCGGATATCGGTTTTGGGGGCGCGGAACCCGAACCAACCCGTGAACCCGATCATATATATATATATATATATAACTTTTTATGTGTTTTCCAACTTATAACCCTAATACTATCTCACTAACGGCGCAACCATGGAGTAAACCCAGAAAGTAGAAACCCTAGCAAAGGCAGAGCTTCCTCCTACCACGCAACCAGCTTCTCCAATCTTCATCGTCTTCTCCATTAGGCGTCAGGCGCATCGTCTTCTCCACCTCGCCCGTGGGACCATCTGATGCATCGTCTTTTCCATCGTCTTCCTAGTAGCGGCAGCGACGCAGCAACCGACTTTCTCTCCGTCGTTGGTGTCTCAGTCAGTATCTTTGTCAGCGTCATTGTTCGCGGTTCCCTCTCCAACAGCCAGCTTCGTCTTCAGTCAGTCGTTCCCTCTCTAGCAGCCAGCTTCCTCCAGGCTCCAGCGTCGTCTTCTCCGGTCAGTCAGTCAGGTTAGTCTATAATTTTTTGGGAATGTTATATGTTAAAGTGTTAATTGTTTTATTTTTTATTCAATTTTTGAAATTATACATTCTTAGTTGTTGTTGAATAAATCAATCTTGATCACTCTGAAGCAATCGTGCTGTTCAATTTTTTAAATATTAATAGAATCTTGCTCTTATGTAAAAGCTAGATTTGATTTTGAATTGAGGATCTTCTATAAGCTAATTTTGATTTTTAACTTCAAAAATATTATGCTATTCATTTACTATTATCATTCATGGTAGCAGATAAACGAAGAAAAAATTGAAAGAAAGCTAGAACTGAATTTTACTAATGGTGAGATTTAGATTTATATTAGCGGTACACACTATATATAAGATAGTAACTATGAAGAAATCATATGTAAACTATACTCTGATTAGTTGAGTAATTAAATGAATACTCTACAGTGTTATATTGTTTATATTGTTTTATTTTTTATTGTAAACTTTCATTTTGGGGACATATTGCTTGCAATGTTAATAAATACTCTACAGTAAGGTCTTTCAATTGTACTAATTGGTTAGTAACAAATACATGACTTCTCTTATTTTATTTATTTTGCAGATTAAAAAAAAGGAGAAAACTAACCCTAAAAGTGATACGGTTGTTGGAAGTATTTCTTTTCCAAGTGTAGCCACTCCCGCTGCTGAGAACGATGGTCTTTCTGGTGGAACATCGCAAAGTCCAGCTCCCCCACCGTTGCCTGCCTCAAATCCTTCATCAGAAACACAAACCGAAGTTGCTGAAACTACTGTCGAGCCTCTAAATGTGGTAAAACATAAACCCAGTAGAGCACCTAGTAGTGTTTGGGCGCATTTTTCTAAAAATTTCTCCTAATAAAGCCTACTGCAACTATTGTAAAAAAAATGCATGCAATAGTTCTAGTCATGGTACAACAAACTTGCATAAACATTTAAGAATTGTCACTAAAAACCCTCATAAGCAAGCTGAAAAGGGGCAGAAAACTATTGCACTTGGGAGCCAATTTGAGGATGACCTTAATGCAGTCACTATGAAGCTTGTTGATTTTAATCAAGAGAAAACTCGTCTTGCTCTTGCAAATATGATAATTGTTGATGAACTTCCTTTTAAATTTGTTGAGGCTCAAGGCTTTAGACAATTTATGAGTAAAGCACAACCTAGGTTTAAGGTTCCTTCCCGTTGGACAATTGCTAGAGATTGTATGGCTTTGTTTAGATATGAGAAAGAAGTTGAAAAATTTGTTATCTGAAAATTGCCAAATGGTTTCCTTACTACCGATACTTGGACCTCAATTCAGAATTTGAATTATATGTGTGTGACTGCACATTATATTGATGAGTCTTGGACATTGCATAAAAAAATATTGAATTTTGGTTTGATTACTGATAATAAGGGTGAAACTATAGGGAGAGCCTTAGAACAGTGCTTGCAAGAGTGGGGTATTAGAAGGATATTTTGTGTAACTGTTGACAATGCTAGTGCTAATGGTGTTGCAATTTCGCATTTACTTAGAGGCATGGGTGATTGGAATGGGTCAACATTGTTAAATGGGGAGTTCATGCATATGAGATGTTGTGCTCACATATTAAATCTAATTGTTGGTGATGAGTTTAGATTGAGGGTTAAAAAAAAAGCAAGATGAGGTCAAAAGGAATGAATTGGAAAGATACATGGAAGATGATGTGGAGGATAACATTCCCGGTTTTGACATTTTGCATTGGTGGAAATTGAAATCAATGAAGTATTATGCTCTTGCTCACATGGCTAGGGATTTGTTGGCTATTCCCGTATCTACCGTATCTTCTAAGTCGGCATTTAGTACTAGTGGTCATGTGCTTGATCAATTTAGAAGTGTCCTTCTACTGTTGAGTCTCTAATTTGCTCACAAAATTAGTTGAAGACTCAAGAGAAGATGTATGACTTAAAGCAAGAACTGGAGGACTAAGAAAAACTTGAATTAGGTAATTATTTTTAAATTATATTTTTTTAAATTATTATGTAATTGTTGTTATTGTTGAGTCTCTAATAATAATTTAATTACTATTAATGTAGAGCTTTTAGCTTTAACAATATCTAATCAAGCCATTGGAGTTGATGTTGTTTACAACAATTTGAGGTTAACATTTTTTCACTAATTATTTATTTGTTGAATTACTTTTAATTAATCAATTTTATATATTGACATTAGCTAATTATATGCTGATTTTTTGAAGGTCACAACTCCTCTCTTGAATATGATTGATTGATGGAGTGAAGGATTATGGAGTGAAGACTTTGAAACTAGACAAATATTTTTATTGCACTTTTGTATTTAGCTTCTAATGTTTAGATTTTAATGTGTTTTGGTTTTAGCTTCTTTCAAAGATTATTCACTAGACTTTTGTATTTAACTTCTAATATTTCTATTGCACTTTTATATTTTCATTAGACAAAGATTATTCACTATTAATATATTTGGATTTTGATGAGTTTAGTTTTTAATGTATATGGTGTTTAATATGTTTGCATTATTTCTATTGATGTTACATGTTTATTGTATTTTGTTGAATTTTTAAGATAAAAATTTGCTAATTTGGTTTTTTTATAAATTTCAAAGTCATCGGATACCCGCTATCCGAACCGAACCAATCCACTCTTAATCGGTTTGGTTTGGTTCGGGTACAAGCACAAAAAAATGCAAATCTAAACCAATTACTTTTTTATCGGTTCGATTCTAATTTTACCATGAACCTGAACAAACCAACCCATGCTCATCCCTAGTTTTACGGATCCATTCCCAAATAAGGGTAAAATAAAAATAAAAAATATTTTATTATTTTATTGTTTTAATTATTTTAAAATAGAGTAAATTACTGAAATGGTATCCGCAAATTTGTATGTTGACAAAACGAATCTCAAAAAACGCTAACGACAAATAAATTTTTAAAAGATTTAAAAACACAACGAAAAAAACTATATATTAAATATATATTCTAAAAAATGACTTTAGAAATCAAATTTTGATGCAAATTTTTTCAATCATTATTAAAAAATAAAATATTTTTATGCTTAAAATTTGGTCATTTTTTATCAAGTGATTTTTTTAAAAAAAAAAGTATTGTGAATGATCATATTTTTTTGAAAAAATAAAAAGAAAAATCTAGAGATTAAATTTTGCTCCAAATTTTTTATATATCTTCTAAATATTTATTCAAATGTTGTCCCAAAAATTTAGATCTAATAGATAAATCGTTTGTTAAATATGAAAGTTTTTTTGTTACTTACAAAAATTATAATATTTATTGATTGTTTTTGTTGTATTTTCAAAGACTTTTTTGGAGTAACTGAATTTTTCGGATACCAAATTGGTAATTAATCCTTTTTAATAATAATCAAATAAAAATAAAATATTGTCAAAACCCAGATAACGTCTTACCTTTCAAAATCATAACAATATTTTAACAATAGACAATTCTTTGGGGTTTCATTGTTTTGTACTAACATTAGTGTACAACGTACAAACAAATTATTAGTTAGATAAAGGAAATATAGATTCAATAGTTTTTAGTCATAACAATTATTTTTTATAACATATTAACCCGAATTATAATGTAAAATTAATTTTAATCCCACAACTTTTTTAATAAACTTACGTAAATTCAATCATAAATGCATATTGAAATTAAATATTGCTTTTGATTTTCACTTCAGAATAAAGAATAAAGATATATTCTTCCAGCATCTAATAATACTAAATATAATGAGAGAGGGGAACACTGAGTGGGGTAGAACTAGGAATTTTCAGAAACGAGATCCTAGGATTTGGAATCGAGAAGAGTACAACGTTTGGAAAATGTTTTCTTTTCGATTTTTGTCAACAATCTGCCGAATGATGTTTCGAAGAAGGAATTATTTCACTTGTTCCATTGGATAGGACGAACTAACGACATCTATCTGGGTTGGAAGCTGAAAAATGGATTTGTGTATATGTTTGCGTTTATACGATATACAACAAAAGGGGGGAGCGATGAAGGCCATAGCCGAAATGCATCATACAAGAATAAGTGGAAAGGTCATCTATGTAAGTGAGGCCAAATACAGAAGGGCTATGGGAGGAGAGAATACTGGGGCACGCGAGGGGGAAATGGCAAGATCTGAGGTGGAGATCAGGCAGCTCGAGAAGGGTGAAAGTTCTACAAGGGTGGAAGAAAGTAAGAAGATAAGACCAGTCAAGGATAACCAAGGAAAGGGTTGGACGAAAAAGATTGAAGTGCCAGTAGCAAAAGAGAATTTCGATTGGCTGCTGAGGAGTTTAGTAGGCGGTACCACAAGACCAATGGACTTCAAAGCTTTACGGAGAGCCATCGTTAACAACTTTTCTCAGATTGTTGAAGTCAGAGAGCTTGGTGCTTACAAAGCCTTACTAGTGTTTGATTCGGTGAAGAACGCGGAGGAAGCGTTTACCTTCAAAATGAATAGCTTCTTACAATTCTTTTACAGGGTTTGGAGATGGGAGGAATCCGAACGTAGTGAGACTAGAAGAGTGTGGTTAGAATGCCATGGAGTGCGATTACATGTCTGGTCAATGGAGACGTTCAATACAATAGGCAGTTTATGGGGTGAAGTAGTCAAGTGTGATGATGTGACGAAGTCTGCATTATCCTTCAGTGTTGGGAGAGTGTTAATTGATACCTGTGTCTTTGACGATATCAAGGAAAGGATTCATATCACGGTTGGGACTAGTGGTTTTGATGTTTTTGTGAAGGAAATAGGGCGTGAAATATACGGAGATGAATGCTTTTTGGAAGACGCAAGCGTGAAGTCAATATATGCAAACGCTAGTTCACAAGCCGGAGAAATGTTGTTGACAGCGGCAATGTGGGATCCGGCGGCAGACCTAATCAGAACACGAGCTAATGACGATGGTGAAAACAAGGGTACAATGGTCACAACAGGCATTTTTTTTTGAATGATTGCAATCAAGATAATTTAATGGCCATGAAGAGACAACGGATGACGGATCAGTTCAAATTTAAAGGTGTTAATGACAATGCTGATTTTGGGGGATTTGATGAGTGTATAGAGAGTGAATCAGAGAAAACTGTTACACAGTTATGCATTGAAAAAAGAAGTGGGACCAAACAGCTAAGGAACATTATTCACGTTGGAGATGAGGTAAATGGGTTTTTACAAGGGAGAGAGGCCCACAAGGTTAGTAATAACACCAAACAGCTGCTGGGGCATTCAAGCAATGGGCTTGAGAAGGAATATTGGCGTGATGGGCTGCTGAGTGGAGTCCATATGTTCCGTGTAGGCGAGGCCCAAGGAGAGTTGAGTGGCGTGGAGCTCCAACAAGGAGACGAACAAGAGGCTGGGCTGGGTTCCTTGCGGGCTCGCGGATCTGGGCCTGGAGACCATGATGAGACAAGCCAGGATCTGGAACGTGGAGTTGAAGATGGACCGGGTCAGTTGCGTGCTCGTGGATCCGGGTCGAAGAAGGAGGGTAGGGCAGACCAGCAACATCGACGCGGGTCTGGACAGGGTCAGCTGCCTCCCTGCACTCCCGGTTCGAAGATGTATGAAGGGGGGACTCAACCAGGGGCGTTCTCAATGAGACTAGCCGCACGACGCCTCCCGTGGTGGATGGGGTGGATAACCGGGAAAGCGCGCGTCCCTCTGCGTCGAGGAGAGGCGTTGCCGACTGTCCTGGCGGGGAAGCAGAGGACCATAGCCTTGTCCTGGTACAGTACGCCGGTGAAAGAGCTGGGAGAACGGTGGGACGAAAATCGCCGGCTGCTTTTGATGATGAACCGAAAGTGGATAGTTTGGTTAAAGAAGTAAGCGGCCGGTCTGTACATTTGGAAGAGATAGTAGGGGAAGATGAAGATGTGGGTCAAGGCAATGTGACTGAACGGGATAATGAGGATGCTGGTTTTGAGACAGATATTAATAATGCACCACTAGATTCTGTTCAGAGGGGCTTACATGCAGGATAGTTAGTAGAGAATAAGGAAACATTGAAATTAGCAGTGGAGTCAGGTGCAGCTTTTTATGATGATGAAGAAGATATTATGGCAATTTTACAAAGTCAGAATGAAGCAATCGCAGCAAAAAGAAAGATGGCAAAAAAAAAAAAGAGAAAGCTAGGAGGAGCAGACCCAAACAACATCACAAGGTGTGTAGAAATTATTTTAAATGATTTATAGTTGTTGGAATGTTAGAGGCCTAGGAGGGCATGGCAAGTGGAGTATGGTGAAAAAGTTGAAGAAAAAATATAGATTGAATATGCTAGGTTTGATTGAAACCAAGAGGGAGTCTATGTCTAGGTTTGATGTAGCACGCTTGTGGGGTTGTGATACAGTGGATTGGGATTTTGTGGAATCTGTCGGTGCATCCGGTGGTTTATTGTTAATGTGGGATAATTTTTTATTTAAACGATTGAACTGCTATAAAGGGTATGGCTGGCTGTGTGTTGAAGGTTCTCTGATAAAAAATAATTTCAAATGTGCATTCTGCTTGGTGTATGGTGCACATGTTCGGAGTGAGAAACTAGTGATGTGGGAGGAGTTAAGCTACATGATGGGTCTATGTCAGGTTCCGTTTTTCTTCATGGGAGACTTTAACAAGATACTACATTTGGAAGAAAGGAAAGGCGCTACTAGCCTACCGGCATCTGCGGAGGATTTCAAGGAATGGGTACAAGATTTACAGCTAGTCGATTTACCGTTAATCGACCGGAAGTTCACATGGTTTCGAGGTAGTTCTTGTAGCCGCATTGATAGGATTCTGGTCAGTTTGGAGTGGCTTGAGGAGTTTCCAGATACTCGTTTGAAAGGAGGACCGCGAGGCCTATCAAATCATTGCCCATTGATTTTAGAAGACTCTAGAATCTGTGCGGGTCCAAGACCTTTTTGCAGTTTGGACTCCTGGTTTACACATGAAGGGTTTCTGCAATTGGTAAAGGATGAGTGGAGGAAATTGGGAGGTGACATGTTTACAAACAAGTTGAAGGCGTTGACAGTACCACTCAGGAGATGGCATAGGGATAATTTTGGGGACATGGACAACAGAATAAAGAAGTTTGAGGAAGAGATTAAGAAGATTGATGATAAGGTTAGTGCTGGTAGTTATGACGGAACAATGGAGGCTAGATGTAAGACTCTGGTGACTTGCTGTGCGAAGTGGTATGTCAGAAAAGAGATGCATTGGAAGCAGATGTCCCGGTCCAAGCATACTAGAGATATGGATAAGAACACTAGGTACTTCCATAATCTAGCATCGGCAAGAAGGAGGAACAACAAAATCGATTCTCTAGTGTTGGATGGAAGATTGGTACGGAATCAGGCCAGAATAAAGACTGCGATTATGGGTTTTTATAAAGAACTGTATAGGCAGGAGCATGCCCCTTTGATTGGAATCCGTGATGGGCTGGTCAAGCAGATTACTGAAGAAGAGGCAGCAGTGCTAGAGGAAATGCCATCGACGAAGGAAGTAAGAGAGGCAGTGTGGGATTGTGAGCCCAGTAAAGCTCCAGGTAGTGATGGCTATAATATGAACTTCATAAAGAAATGCTGGGATGAGCTTGGTCAGGAGTTTACTGCAGCTGTGTTGGTTTTTTTCTAGAATGCAAAGCTACCAATAGATGCAAATGTTACTTGGGTGGCGCTAGCTCCAAAATTTGTGGGGGCCAAGGAAATCAAAGACTTAAGACCGATTAGTATGGTTGACTGCTTATATAAGGTGATATCCAAAGTGCTGGTAAGAAGAATGCGATCAGTGATGCCACATCTAGTGGGGGAGACTCAGTCTGCTTTTGTAAAGGGTCGCAAAATACATGATGGTGCTCTCATTGCTTGTGAGACGGTCCACTGGCTCAAGCTGCGAAAGAAGGAAGCGGCAATTGTTAAATTAGACTTTCAGAAAGCCTATGACAGAGTGAGATGAAGCTTTGTGGATATAGTGCTACAGAAGATGGGCTTTGGTCTTAGATGGAGAACCTGGGTGAAGGAATGTGTGACTACAGCATCTATGTCAGTGTTGATCAATGGGTCACCAACCAAGCCGTTCAAGATGGAGAGGGGCCTCAGCCAAGGCGATCCTCTCTCTCCTTTCCTGTTTGTTCTTGTTGTTAACGTTCTGCATAGGATGGTGGGAGAGGCGGTTAGAAATGGCAGAATTTCTCCACTGCTGGTGGGAAGGGACAATATAGAATTATCGCATCTCTAATTTGCAGACGACACCATATTATTTTGTCCACAGGAAACGGAGACGTTACTGAATTACAAGAGGCTCCTACGCTGTTTTGAGTTAATGTCTGGCCTGAGTATCAACTTTGAAAAGTCGAGCCTAATTTCAGTCAATTATGAGAAGGAATGGGTGACGAATATGTGTGGTCTGTTGGGATGTGCCGAAGCGGCTTTACCTGTCAGGTACTTAGGAATTTCTCTTGGTGCTAATCCTCGATTAGTGAAGACTTGGAAACCAATCATAGACAAGGTGGAAGACAAGCTGAGCTTATGGAAAGCGAGATCGTTCAACAAAGCGGGTAAGTTGGTCCTCATAAAATCTGTTCTCAATAGCCTGCCGATTTACTACTTAAGCTTGTATAAGATGCCAAAGGGAGTTGCAGAGAAGATCATTGGGCTTCAAAGAAGGTTCTTGTGGAGTAAAGAAGATGGGAATAAAGGGATACCACTGGTGAAATGGGAGATAGTTCAAGCTCCGAAAAAGCTAGATGGCTTGGGGGTGGGAGATGCTCTAATTAGGAATGCGTCGCTTCTGTTCAAGTGGTGGTGGCGCTTTTCTAAGGAGGACTGCCCGCTTTGGAAGAAGATTGTTTGCTCTTGTAATCAGTTGGACCCAACGGTAATGTTCTCAAACCAACCGTTGCCATCTAGAAGGGGGCCGTGGAAAGATATTTGCCAGCTTAATATTAAGGAGCAACAGGTTTGAGATATGATGATCGGGGTCTGTCCGTGGAGGTGAAAAATGGCAGAAACATCCGTTTTTGGGAGGATGTTTGGTTACAAGATGGCTCTTTAAAAGATTGTTTTCCGAGACTCTTCTCTGTTTCAAATCAGCAAGAATCCGTAATAGGGGACTGTGGGTTTTGGGATGGGCTAGAGTGGGTTTGGGACTTCCAATGGAGGAGAGAACTCTTCCAATGGGAGCTAGAGTTGCTCAATCAACTTCACGATCGGTTACGGGTTGTAAGGTTATCGGTTAATAGAGAGGATTCAGTTGTATGGAAATTTGATAAAAATGGAGTTTTTCTACTAATTCTTTTGTGCAGGTGCTACAAAAAGAGACTATCTCAGCCGACATTACGAGCTACAACTTCACAAGCTCCATTTGGAGAGGCTTAGTTCCTCCAAGAGTTGAACTTTTTACTTGGTTTGTGCTAGTAGGCAGGGTAAACACGAAGGAGAGGCTGAGTAGACTTGGCATTATTAATCATCATGACAATATCTGTGTATTGTGTAAAAAAGACATAAAATTTGTGCATCATTTATTTTTTGCTTGTGAGTTCACGTGATAGGTGTGGTGTGCATGGTTGACGTTTACTGATAGAGCTTGGGCCATTCCGGGAACAGTCAAGGAGTTCTTTGAGAGTTGGACTGGAGTAGCAGGTGGAAAGTCTGAGCAAAAAAAATGGCTGATAGGCTTTTGTGCGGTTATTTGGAATGTCTGGTTGGAGCGGAATAGCAGAGTTTTCCAAAGGGTAGAGACAAGGAATGGTGTGGAGTTTATCTGTTTGATTGTTGATAGCAATGCCGGAGATGACAACGAATTACAACTTTCATTTATGTTTTTTCTGGTCTTATGTTCTTTATGCTCCACTTTACTGTGTTGAGCTACCTATGTTCAAAAAAAAATAATACTAAATATATAGATATTTTACTTTCGAAGGGGTATATATCCTTCTCTTCTTTTTTGCCATAGGGCACATATCTTTTTTTTCCTGGGCATTTTTTAATTTGACATACTGAAAACTAATTTGTCACAAGTTGTTCTATTTAAAAAAGTTTACCCCTCTATTCTCTATTCTCTATTCTCTACACGAATAGGAACAATTTTAGTGAAATTGCCAACCTCCAAGACACAAAAATTCGACCAGAACCATAATCAATGAAGCAAAAGCCCATTGGGCTTCTCTCCATATAATAGAGACCATGGGATCCTCTTGGAGCAACACCTGGGGAATGCAATCATTTTTCCTATATATAAAATTATTGGTCGCATGACAAAAGATGGCCCACACATTTCCTAAGCTAGAGTCTTATCTAGTTTAGGAAGCAATTATTTTTGTTAGCAAGTTAATAAATATGACTGAAGGTTGCTTGCACGTTGCACTAGATAAAAAGTTGAACTATGGTAAGAAATACAATTTCATGATAATTAAGGGGGAAAAAATAAAGAACCATAGATAAAGAAAACAACCACCATGTAAGTGTATTAGTACCTGAGTTCCAAAGAGGGAAATGCAAATCAAACCCATCCATGAATGAAGACTATAGAAATTGGCCACAATCCCATCCTTCCCCTGAAATTTAGTCCAAATTCCAAATACTCCAGAAGCTAGAGCCACACTTTGAAGCCCTAAATGCACTGATTTTTTCAATCGCATAGAACCAGGCAACCATCTGTGCACCAAAATTGCTGCAAAAATTATACACTAATTATAAAATAAATAAATTAATTAAATTTTACATCATGATTTCTTTCAAACAATTCTAAAGCTAATTAAATCTAAGTACCTTCTCCACTTAAGATAATAAACCCAATGACCATCAGCAAAGGATGAAGAACCTGCAATTATTTAGAGCATTTAAGAAAAATTAAGTTTTTGGAATGGAAAGTGTAAAAAAGGGAAGCAGAAAGTAAAGAGAAAAGAGAGTAGTGGTGTGAATGTGTGCACTGCATACAGCATAGATGAAGTCTTGTTGGGAAAGAGAAGAAGGGAGAAAGGTGGATTTAAAGGCAAGGACCCAGAACAGAACAAGGAGTCCAACTGCAAATCCTGAAAGTCTTACAGCAAACAAGACAAGTGCGGGAGACAGTAGTGAAGCCATTATTAAGACTTAGGAGGAGTGAGTGCTAGTGAGCAGCAGTAGGAGTTAGGACTACCGACAAGCAACAACGCTTTTATTTTGCTCTTCTCAAGATCCACCTATGGGTATAATTACGAGGCAATTTAATTGCATCCCTATGTCCCCTCTACATTTGGTGAATTACTGATCCCTTGTTAAGTTGGAATATCTAATGTCATGGACACATTCTACCACTACTGCTTGAACTTATTTAATTTTTTAAGTTAAAGATCAAGTCAGTTTAGTCTGATCTTTAATATTTCTTAAGAAAATTAAGAATATAAAAGAGCGTTGAAAAAAAAAAGAAATTTTAGTCAAAAAAATATTTTATTATTCAATTATTTGTACTAATAACTCATATATTTAAATTCTAACTCTCATTTTTATTTATAGCTATTTATTTTGTCAATAAATAGTTAGGATTAAATATAATTAAAGGGTCATATTAATCATTTAAAATCTTAATTATAAATATCTATCTTATCATATTTTTTTAAATATTTTTAAATTATTCTATATTACTTTTCATATTTTTATATATATCCACACTTTTTTAAAATATTCAATTACTTTTTAGAGTCTTCTAGAACCTTTTAGAGTATTTCAAAACCTTTTAAAATATTCTAAAACGTTCCGAAATCATTTAGAACATTCTCAAACACTCCAAAAAATTATACAAATACCATTAAATTTAATTTTCTAAAATTTATCGTGACATCAAGCTCCGCTTGCCAACTTGAGTGAAAGTTATTTCATTTTTTCGTATTTTTTTATTTGTATTTAAATTAGGTTTAGATTAAATTGTGTCGTTTATTTATTTATTTATTTATTTTTAGAGTGCAAGTGTGCATCTTCAAATTGATTCCAATAATTTTGTATCACACAAATTAGTTTTTTTTTTTTTGACAAATTGGTTCTTGCTCATTAGAATATTAGATAAGTAATTACCTGATGAGATAAATGAGCAACTTAGTTATTTTTCATTTAATATTAGGTTTAATTACTCTCTTGGTCCTATAATTTCGCGAAATTTTTAATTAGGTCCCTATACTTTTTTTCCTTTCAATTAGGTCTCTATACGTTATTTTTTTTTCAATTTAGTCCCTACCGTCATAAAACCGTTTGAAATAACAGAATATTCCATCAAAAAATCGAATATTCTCATAATTTAGCTAAAAAACCTAATTAAAAACATCTCTATTTTTTTGAAATACCAAAAATACTCTTTATATTTTGTCCCCCAAAATCAGAGAACTCTAACTACCCCTAAGTTATTCTCCAAAGTTTCAAATTGGATTTCTCCTCCGTCGCACTCTGCTGCCGTCTTCCATGGCATCGTCGTCATTCGTCGCTAGGTGGTTGGTATGCGAAATTGTTACTCAGGTTGTGAATTATTGTTCGAAATTGATTCCCTGGCGATGGCACCAAAAACGGATGCACAGAACCATGGTCTAAACATATCTTCACAACTTCGCATAACTAACCAGCAAGTGCACTGGGTCGTCCAAGTAATACCTTACGTGAGTAAGGGTCGAATCCCACGGAGATTGTTGGTATGAAGCAAGCTATGGTCACCTTGTAAATCTCAATCAGGCGGATATAAAATAGTTATGTAGTTTTCAAAAATAAATAATAGAATAAGGATAGAAATACTTATGTAGATCATTGGTGAGAATTTCAGATAAGCGCATAGAGATGCTTTCATTCCTCTGAACCTCTGCTTTCCTGCTGTCTTCATCCAATCAATCTTACTCCTTTCTATGGCTGGCTTTATGCAAGGGCATCACCGTTGTCAGTGGCTACATCCCCTCCTCTTGTGAAAATGGTCCAAGATGCCCTGTCACGGCACGGCTAATCATCTGAGGTTCCCGATCATGCTGGAATAGGATTCACCCTCCTTTTGCGTCTGTCACTACGCCCAGCACTCGCGAGTTCGAAGCTCGTCACAGTCATTCAATCATTGAATCCTACTCGGAATACCACAGACAAGGTTTAGACTTTCCGGATTCTCTTGAATGCCGCCATCATTCTAGCTTACACCACGAAGATTCCGATTAAGAGATCTAAGAGACACTCATTCAATCTAAGGTAGAACGGAAGTGGTTGTCAGGCACACGTTCATAGGGAATGATGATGATTGTCACGTTCATCACATTCAGGTTGAAGTACGAATGAATATCTTAGGAGCGAAATAAGATGAATTGAATAGAAAACAGTAGTACTTTGCATTAATCTTTGAGGAACAGCAGAGCTCCACACCATAATCTATGGAGTGTAGAAACTCTACCGTTGAAAATACATAAGTGAAAGGTCCAGGCATGGCCGAATGGCAGCCCCTCTGATCTAAGAACCAGGCGTCCAAAGATTCCAAAAGTGTCTAATACAATAGTAAAAAGTCCTATTTATAATAAACTAGCTACTAGGGTTTACAGAAATAAGTAATTGATGCATAAATCTACTTCTGGGGCCCACTTGGTGTGTGCTTGGGCTGAGCTTGAATGTTACACGTGCAGAGGCTCTTTCTGGAGTTGAACGCCAGGTTGTAACGTATTTCTGGCGTTTAACTCCAGACAGCAGCGTAGAACTGGAGTTCAACGCCCTTTTACATCGTCTAAACTCGGCCAAAGTATGGACTATTATACATTGATGGAAAGCCCTGGATGTCTACTTTCCAACGCAATTAGAAGCGCACCATTTTAAGTTCTGTAGCTCCAGAAAAGCCACTTTGAGTGAAGGGAGGTCAGAATCCAACAGCATCAGCAGTCCTTCTTCAACCTCTGAATCTGATTTTTGCTCAAGTCCCTCAATTTCAGCCAGAAAATACCTGAAATTACAGAAAAACACACAAACTCATAGTAAAGTCTAGAAATGTGAATTTAACATAAAAACTAATGAAAACATCCCTAAAAGTAACTAGATCCTACTAAAAACATACTAAAAACAATGCCAAAAAGCGTACAAATTATCCGCTCATCACAACACCAAACTTAAATTGTTGCTTGTCCCCAAGCAACTGAAAATCAAATAGGATAAAAAGAAGAGAATATACTATAAATTTCAAACTATCAATGAAACATAGCTTCAATCATATGAGCGGGACTTATAGCTTTTTGCCTCTTGAATAGTTTTGGCATCTCACTTTATCCATTGAGGTTCAGAATGATTGGCATCTATAGGAACTCAGAGTTCAGATAGTGTTATTGACTCTCCTAGTTCAGTATGATGATTCTTGAACACAGCTTGTTTTATGAGTCTTGGCCGTGGCCCTAAGCACTTTGTTTTCCAGTATTACCACCGAATACATAAATGCCACAGACACATAATTGGGTGAACCTTTTCAGATTGTGACTTAGCTTTGCTAAAGTCCCCAATTAGAGGTGTCCAGGGTTCTTAAGCACACTCTTCTTTTGCTTTGGACCTTGACTTTAACCGCTCAGTCTCAAGTTTTCACTTGACACCTTCACGCCACAAGCACATGGTTAGGGACAACTTGGTTTAGCCGCTTAGACCAGGATTTTATTCCTTTAGGCCCTCCTATCCACTGATGCTCAAAGCCTTGGGATCCTTTTTATTTGCCCTTGCCTTTTGGTTTTAAGGGTTATTGGCTTTTTGCTCTTGCCTCTTGGTTTTAAGAGCTTTTGGCTTTTTCTGCTTGCTTTTTTTATTTTTTTTCTGCAAGCTTTGTTCTTTGCTGTTTTTTCTTGCTTCAAGAATCATTTTTATGATTTTTCAGATTATCAAATAACATGTTTCCTAGTCATCATTCTTTCAAGAGTCAACATATTAAACATTCTTAAACAACAACTTTAAAAGACATATGCACTGTTCAAGCATACATTCAGAAAACAAGAAGCATTGTCACCACATCAATATAATTAAACTAAGTTCAAGGATAAATTCGAAACTCATGTACTTCTTGTTCTTTTGAATTAAAACAGTTTTTATTTAAGAGAGGTGATGAATTCATAGGACATTCATAACTTTAAGACATAGTTACTAACTACTAATGATCATGTAATGAAGACACAAACATAGATAAGCACTTAACATAGAAAACGAAAAACAGAGAGTGTAAGAACAAGGAATGAGTCCACCTTAGTGATGGTGGCGTTTCCTTCTTGAGGAACCAATGATGTCCTTGAGCTCTTCTATGTCTCTTTCTTGTCTTTGTTGGTCCTCCCTCATTGCTTTTTGGTCTTCTCTTATTTCATGAAGGATGATGGAGTGCTCTTAATGTTCCACCCTTAATTGTCCCATGTTGGAGCTTAGTTCTCCTAGGGAGGTGTTGATTTGCTCCCAATAGTTTTGTGGAGGAAAATGCATTTGAGGCATCTCCGGGATCTCATGGTGATGAGCTTCATGCGCCTCTTGAGCTCCATGAATGGGCTCTCTTGCTTGCTCCATCTTTTTCTTAGTGATGGGCTTGTCCTCTTTAATGAGGATATCTCCCTCTATGTCAATCCCAGCCGAATTGCATAGGTGGCAAATGAGGTGAGGAAAGGCTAACCTTGCCATAGTGGAGGACTTGTCAGCCACCTTGTAGAGTTCTTGAGGTATAATCTCATGAACTTCCACCTCTTCTCCAATCATGATGCTATGGATCATGATGGCCCGGTCTATAGTAACTTCAGACCGGTTGCTAGTGGGAATGATTGAGCATTGAATGAACTCCAACCATCCTCTAGCTACAGGCTTAAGGTCCAGTCTTCTTAGTTGAACCAGTTTGCCTTTTGAGTCAATCTTCCATTGAGCTCCTTCTACACATATGTCCATGAGGACTTGGTCCAACCTTTGATCAAAGTTGACTCTCCTTGTATAGGGGCGTGCGTTCTCTTCCATGTTTGGCAAGTTGAACGCCAACCTCACATTTTCCGGACTAAAATGTAAGTATTTCCCCCGAACCATGGTGAGATAACTCTTTGGGTTCGGGTTCTTACTTTGATCATGGTTCCTAGTGATCCATGCATTAGCATAGAACTCTTGAACCATTAGGACGCCGACTTGTTGGATGGGGTTTGTTAGAACTTCCCAACCTCTTCTTTGAATTTCATGTCGGATCTCCGGATACTCATTTCTTTTGAGTTTGAAAGGGACCTCGGGGATCACCTTCTTCTTGGCCACAACATCATAGAAGTGGTCTTGATGGGCTTTGGAGATGAACCTTTCCATCTCCCAAGACTCGGAGGTGGAAGCTTTTGTCTTCCCTTTCCCTTTTCTAGAGGATTCTCCGGTCTTAGGTGCCATCAATGGTAATGAAAAAACAAAAAGCTTATACTTTTACCACACCAAACTTAGAATTTTGCTCGCCCTCGAGCAAGAGAAGAAAGAAAAGATGAAGAAGAAGAAGAAGAAAAGATGGAGAAGAGGGGGGAGGTGTGTTTCGGCCAAGAAGAGAAGAGAGGGTTGTGTTGTGTGAAAATGAGGAAGAATGGAAGGCTTTATATAGGGAAGGGAGGGGGGGTTAAGGTTCGGCCATTTAGGGTGGGTTTGGGTGGGAAATTGATTTTGAATTTTGAAGGTAGGTGGAGTTTATGAGGTAGGTTTATGGGGAAGAGTGGATGGATGTGAGTGGTGAAGAGGTGATGGGGAAGAGAGATTGAGGTGATTGGTGAAGGGTTTTGAGAAGAGTGTTTATGGGATTGTGTGAGAGAGGGGTGAGAAGAAGTGAGTGGAGGTAGGTGGGGATCCTGTGGGGTCTACAGATCCTGAGGTGTTCAAGGATTTACAACCTTGCACCAAATTAGGCATGTAAAATGCCCTTGCACACAACTCTGGGCGTTCAGCGCCAGGTTGGTGCTTGTTCTGGGCGTTGAACGCCCATTTGTAGCCTATTTCTGGCGTTGAACGCCAGAACCATGCTTGTTCTGGGCATTCAGTGCCAGCTCTCCTCCAGGGTGCATTTCTGGCGTTCAAACGCCCAGATGCTGCCCATTTCTGGCGTTTAGCACCAGAACCATGCTCTGTTCTGGCGTTGAACACCCAAAACATGCTTCTTACTAGCGTTTAAACGCCAGTAAGGTCTTCCTCCAGGGTGTGATTTTTCTTCTGCTGTTTTTGATTCCGTTTTCAATTTTTATATTTATTTTGTGACTCCACATGATCATGAACCTATAAAGACATATAACTAAGAAAAATATAATTAGATAAACATTGGGTTGCCTCCCAACAAGCGCTTCTTTAATGTCAATAGCTTGACAGTGGGCTCTCATGGAGCCTCACAGATGTGCAGAGCTTTGTTGAAACCTCCCAACACCAAACTTAGAGTTTGGATATGGGGGTTTGACACCAAACTTAGAGTTTGGTTGTGGCCTCCCAACACCAAACTTAGAGTTTGACTGTGGGGGCTTTGGTTGACTCTGCTTTGAGAGAAGCTTTTTCTGCTTCCTCTCCATGGATGCAGAGAGAGATCCTTGAGTTGTAAACACAAGGTTGTCCTTATTTAGTTGAAGGATCAATTCTCCTCTGTCCACATCAATCACAGCTCTTGCTGTGGCTAGGAAAGGTCTTCCTAGGATGATGGATTCATCCTCTTCCTTTCCAGTATCCAGGACTATGAAATCAGCAGGGATGTAAAGGCCTTCAACCTTTACTAACACGTCCTCTACTTGTCCATAAGCCTATTTTCTTGAATTGTCTGCCATTTCTAATGAGATTTTAGCAGCTTATACCCCATAGATTCCCAGTTTCTCTATTACAGAGAGGGGCATGAGGTTTATCCCTGAACCAAGGTCACACAGAGCCTTAAAGATCATGGTGCCTATAGTACAAGGTATTATGAACTTTTCAGGATCCTGTCTCTTCTGAGGCAATGTCAGTTGATCCAGATCACTTAGTTCATTGGTGAACAAGGGAGGTTCATCTTCCCAAGTATCAATGCCAAATAATTTGGCATTTAGCTTCATGATTGCACCAAGGAACTTGGCAGCTTGCTCTTCAGTAACATCCTCATTCTCTTCAGAAGAGGAATACTCATCAGAGCTCATGAATGGAATAAGGAGGTTCAATGGAATCTCTAAGGTCTCTAGATGAGCCTCAGAGTCCTTTGGTTCCTCAGAGGGAAGCTCCTTATTGATCACTGGACGTCCCAGGAGGTCTTCCTCCTTGGGATTCACGTCCTCTCCTTTCCTTACAGGTTCGGCCATGGTGCTTATGTCAATGGCCTTGCACTCTCCTTTTGGATTCTCTCCTGTATTGCTTGGGAGAGTACTAGGAGGGATTTCAGTGATCCTTTTACTCAGCTGGCCCACTTGTGCTTCCAAATTCCTAATGGAAGACCTTGTTTCATTCATGAAACTTACAGTGGCCTTGGATAGATCAGAGACTAAGTTTGCTAAATTAGAGGTATTTTGTTCAGAGTTCTCTATCTGTTACTGAGTGGATGATGGAAAAGGTTTATTATTGTTAAACCTGTTTCTTCCACCATTATTAAAGCCTTGTTGAGGCCTTTGATCCTTCCATGAGAGATTTGGATGATTTCTCCATGATGGATTATAGGTGTTTCCATATGGTTCACCCATGTAATTTACCTCTGCTATTGCAGGGTTCTCAGGATCATAAGCTTCTTCTTCATAAGAAGCCTCTTGAGTACTGTTGGATGCAGCTTGCATTCCATTCAGACTCTGAGAAATCATATTGACTTGCTGAGTCAATATTTTGTTCTGAGCCAATATGGCATTCAGAGTATCAACTTCAAGAACTCCCTTCTTCTGAGGCGTCCCATTACTCACAGGATTCCTCTCAGAAGTGTACATGAACTGGTTATTAGCAACCATGTCAATGAGTTCTTGAGCTTCTGCAGGCGTTTTCTTTAGGTGAATGGATCCACCTGCAGAAGTATCCAATGACATCTTTGATAGCTCAGATAAACTATCATAGAATATATCCAGGATGGTCCATTCTGAAAGCATGTCAGAAGGACACTTTTTGGTCAGCTGTTTGTATCTTTCCCAAGCTTCATAGAGGGATTCACCTTCTTTTTGTCTGAAGGTTTGAACATCAGCTCTAAGCTTGCTCAGCTTTTGAGGAGGAAAGAACTTGGCTAAGAAAGCCGTGACCAGCTTATCCCAAGAGTTCAGGCTGTCTTTGGGTTGAGAGTCTAACCATATTCTAGCTCTGTCTCTTACAGCAAAAGGGAAAATCATGAGCCTGTAGACTTCAGGATCTACTCCATTAGTCTTAATAGTATCACAGATCTGCAAGAATTCAGTTAAGACTGAAAAGGATCTTCAGATGGAAGTCCATGAAACTTACAGTTCTGCTGCATCAGAGAAACTAGCTGAGGTTTCAGCTCAAAGTTGTTTGCTCCAATGGCAGGAATGGAGATGCTTCTTCCATGTAAATTGGAATTAGGTGCAGTAAAGTCACCAAGCATCCTCCTTGCATTATTGTTGTTGGGTTCGGCTGCCATCTCCTTTGCTTGTTCGAAATTTTCAATAAGGTTGTCTCTGAATTATTGTAATTTAACTTCTCTTAGTTTTCTCTTCAGAGTCCTTTCAGGTTCTGAATCAGCTTCAACAAGAATGCCTTTTTCTCTGTCCCTGCTCATAAGAAAGAGAAGAGAAAAAGAAAAGAAGAGGAATCCTCTATATCACAGTAAAGAGGTTCCTTATTGTTAGTAGAAAAAGAAGAAGAAAAAAAAATTCGAACACAGATAGAGGGGGTTCGAATTTGGTGAGTGATGTGAGGAAGAGATGTTAGTAGATGAATAAATAGAATAAGATGAGAGAGGGAGAGGATTTTCGAAAATAATTTTTGAAAAAGAGTTAGTGATTTTCGAAAATAGTTTTTGAAAAAAAAGTTAGTAATTTTTTTCGAAAATTTAAAATAAAAAATTAAAATAATTAGTTAATTAAAAAGAAATTTGAAAAAGAGGGAAGATATTTTCGAAAATTAGAGAGAGAGAGTTAGTTAGGTGGTTTTGAAAAAGGTAAGAAACAAACAAAAAGTTAGTTAGTTAGTTGAAAAAAATTTTGAAAAGATAAGAAGTTAGGAAGTTAGAAAAGATATTTTGAAATCAAAATTTTTTGAAAAAGATAAGATAAGAAGATATTTTTGAAAACATATGATTAAAATTAGTTTTGAAAAAGATTTAATTTTTTTAAAAATCACAATTAATGACTTGATTCACAAGAAATCACAAGATATGATTCTAGAACTCAAGGTTTGAATCTTTCTTAACAAGCAAGTAACAAACTTGAAATTTTTGAATCAAAACATTAATTGATGATGCTATTTTTGAAAATATGATGTAAAATTAAGAAAAAGATTTTTGAAAAATATTTTTAAAATTTTCGAAAATAACTAAAAAAATGAAAAAGATTTGATTTTTGAAAAAGATTTTGAAAAAGATGAGATTTTTAAATTGAAAATTTGATTTGACTCATAAAAACAACTAGATTTTAAAAATTTTTGAAAAAGTCAAATCTAATTTTCGAAATTTTAAGAGAGAAAAAGGGAAAGATATTTTTTTTATTTTTGAATTTTTATGATGAGAGAGAAAAACAAGAAAAATGATGCAATGCGTGAAAGTTATGGATCAAAACAATGAATGCATGCAAGAATGCTCTGAATGTCAAGATGAACACCAAGAACACTATGAAGATCATGATGAACATCAAGAACACATTTTTGAGAAAATTTTTAATGCAAAGAAAACATGCAAGACACCAAACTTAGAAATCTTTAATGCTTAGGCACTAAGAATTCAAGAATGCATATGAAAAACAAGAAAAGACACAAAACATGCAAATGCAAAGATCAAACAAGAAGACTTACCAAGAACAACTTGAAGATCATGAAGAACACTATGAATGCATGAATTTTTTTTCCGAAAAATGCAAGATGAACATGCAATTGACACCAAACTTATAACATGACTCAAGACTCAAACAAGAACACAAAAATATTTTTGATTTTTATGATTTTATGATTTTTTTTGTATTTTCTTTTAATTTTTTCGAAAATATTTGGGAACAAGGAAGCAATGAATTCATAGTCCTCAATCAAAATCCTGGGAATTAGACATGGCTTAATAGCCAGCCAAGCTAAAACATGTTATATGAAACACTAGAATTTATTCTTAAAAATTTTGAAGAAAAATATATTTTTGAAAACACATTTTTTTTTAAATTTTTTTCGAAAACAAAGGAGAAATTTTTGAAAGATTTTTGCAAAATTTTTGAAAAGAAAACGAAAAGAAAGTTACCCAATCTGAGCAACAAGATGAACCATTAGTTGTCCAAACTCGAACAATCCCCGTCAACGGCGCCAAAAACTTGGTATACGAAATTGTTACTCAGGTTGTGAATTATTGTTCGAAATTGATTCCCTGGCGATGGCACCAAAAATGGATGCACAGAACCATGGTCTAAACATATCTTCACAACTTCGCATAACTAACCAGCAAGTGCACTGGGTCGTCCAAGTAATACCTTACGTGAGTAAGGGTCGAATCCCACGGAGATTGTTGGTATGAAGCAAGCTATGGTCACCTTGTAAATCTCAGTCAGGCGGATATAAAATAGTTATGTAGTTTTCGAAAATAGATAATAGAATAAGGATAGAAATACTTATGTAGATCATTGGTGAGAATTTCAGATAAGCGCATAGAGATGCTTTCATTCCTCTGAACCTCTGCTTTCCTGCTGTCTTCATCCAATCAGTCTTACTCCTTTCTATGGCTGGCTTTATGCAAGGGCATCACCGTTGTCAGTGGCTACATCCCCTCCTCTTGTGAAAATGGTCCAAGATGCCCTGTCACGGCACGGCTAATCATCTGAGGTTCCCGATCATGCTGGAATAGGATTCACCCTCCTTTTGCGTCTGTCACTATGCCCAGCACTCGCGAGTTCGAAGCTCATCACAGTCATTCAATCATTGAATCCTACTCGGAATACCACAGACAAGGTTTATACTTTTCGGATTCTCTTGAATGCCGCCATCATTCTAGCTTACACCACGAAGATTCCGATTAAGAGATCTAAGAGACACTCATTCAATCTAAGGTAGAACGGAAGTGGTTGTCAGGCACACGTTCATAGGGAATGATGATGATTGTCACGTTCATCACATTCAGGTTGAAGTACGAATGAATATCTTAGGAGCGAAATAAGATGAATTGAATAGAAAACAGTAGTACTTTGCATTAATCTTTGAGGAACAGCAGAGCTCCACACCTTAATCTATGGAGTGTAGAAACTCTACCGTTGAAAATACATAAGTGAAAGGTCCAGGCATGGCCGAATGGCCAGCCCCTCTGATCTAAGAACCAGGCGTCCAAAGATTCCAAAAGTATCTAATACAATAGTAAAAAGTCCTATTTATAATAAACTAGCTACTAGGTTTACAGAAGTAAGTAATTGATGCATAAATCCACTTCCGGGGCCCACTTGGTGTGTGCTTGGGCTGAGCTTGAATGTTAAACGTGCAGAGACTCTTTCTGGAGTTGAACGCCAGGTTGTAACGTATTTCTGGCGTTCAACTCTGGTTTGTGACTTGTTTCTGGCGTTTAACTCCAGACAGCAGCGTAGAACTGGCGTTCAACGCCCTTTTACGTCCTCTAAACTCGGCCAAAGTATGGACTATTATACATTGATGGAAAGCCCTGGATGTCTAATTTCCAACGCAATTAGAAGCGCGTCATTTTGAGTTCTGTAGCTTCAGAAAATCCACTTTGAGTGCAGGGAGGTCAGAATCCAACAGCATCAGCAGTCCTTCTTCAACCTCTGAATCTGATTTTTGCTCAAGTCCCTCAATTTCAGCCAGAAAATACCTGAAATTACAGAAAAATACACAAACTCATAGTAAAGTCCAAAAATGTGAATTTAACATAAAAACTAATGAAAACATCCCTAAAAGTAACTAGATCCTACTAAAAATATACTAAAAACAATGCCAAAAAGCGTACAAATTATCCGCTCATCAGTGGTCGTCGTCCCTCTGCGTCGCCCACAGGTGCTCTGTTCTGCTCCGCTCGTCCGCCTTGCCTATTGCATCCTCTCGTCCCGCTTTGCCTCACCGCGCCTCGGGTGCCTTGTCTCGAATTGCCGCTCCTCGACTCCGTTTTGCTGTCTGGACTGGTTCTGCAACAACAGATGATGATTGAATTTTGTTTTAGTTTTTCAACTGTTGGATCGGAGGAGATGAAGGGACCAGGTGGTATGTGGGAAGGAAACCAGTCAGATGGCTTTCATTTGTTTGAATTGCAAAGATCGGGAGTAGAATGAACATGTGGATTTCTGTCAATGTTGGGTAATAATTCTTCTCAATAATGTCTTCCTCCCACTACACTAAGAATGGGAGAAATGTTATGCTTAAAATAACTAGTAGTCAAACGGCATCCTCTCCCGATTCTAATGCTTCAGGTACAATGTTGAGAAATCTTGATTGTTAAATACCTCTAATTTTGCGGCTACAGTGGCTTGTTCCGATTGACTTGTTGCAGTTGAAGGAAATTTTGGATTCGGATCTAGTGCCATTGAAGTTGAGGTATATACTGCTGAACCCATGCTTATGTTTATCTATTTAATTGTCCTTCCATTGTGTTATGTGGATTGATGTCCTTATCTTTAGTTATATTTTTATCATCATATAATAGAATGGTTTTTATTTTAGTCTATACATTATTGTTAACTAACAACTAGAATTAAGATCTTATATGAGTGTCTTGCCATGCCGGAGTGTTCTTTTACTATCAGTGTCTTGCCAGGATCCATCTAAAGGAGGTGGAACTTGTGGATTTGATATATATATATATATATATATATATATATATATAGTTTCATGTGCCTTTGTGAGAATGAAAATTTCACTACTCATTGCAAAGGTATCTTACAACCTCAATAATATAATTCTACCCTTTTAGTAAAGTAATGATCATGAATTAGATTTTGTATGTTATTTTACAGATTATAATGTTGCACAGCACAATACGAGGGCACATGTAATTGCAGGTTGTTACTGCCAATTGAAGTGGTGTATTGATTATTATTCATAGCAAACTTTTTCAAGTTGAAAATGAGGGTAATGTGTTGTGTCTGCAGGAACAATAACTGGCATTTCGGTTGCTGGGGCATTTGGAATTGGAGCAGGTATCTAGTACTTGAAGAAAGTGAGAGCTAAATAAGCATCAGTAACATGTGGAGTTCAAAGCAATGAGAACATACTCTTCTGTCTGATATATAATTTTTTCTTTAGAAAAAATTACGTTAATAAATTCTTTATCTTGTTGTATTGTATAAAATTTGATTTGTTATATTTTTGGGAATAATTTTAACAATTCATTTTATATATATTTATTACTATTATTTCTGTTTCATTTTATCCGATTCCTTTTTTTTAGTATGTTCTTAAGATAAGATATTTTGAAAGTTAAAAAAAAAGAGAAAATATTTTTGGTATAATTTATATATAAATAAATAAAAGAATGATAGTGACAAAATAAAAAGGATTATAGGAATATCTTTTTTGTTGTAGAATCATTGAATAGAGATTATAGGAATATCTTTCATTGAATATTTATAGTTTTATCGAATTTTCAATTAGGTCCCTACACTTTTTTTTCTTTTCAATTGGGTCGCTAAGGGTATACAAGTAATTTCACAATTCACCAACATTTTTTTGACGTTTAACGTTAATAAGGACTAAATTGAAAAAAAATTAACATATAGGGATCCAATTGAAAGGAAAAAAAGTATAGAGACCTAATTGAAAATTTTGCAAAACTATAGGGACCAACAGAGTAATTAAACCTTAATATTATAAAAATATGTTATTTTTAAGAAAAATTAAAGACTAATTTGTCACTTTTTGGGCAAAAAACTCAAATAAGTCATGGTGAGAAAAATTTTACACAAATACGTCAAACCAAAATCTGGTTTATGAATCAACCAATACACGTTTATATGTAGTTCAAACCAGCTCAATTCGAACTCCATTTACATATAATCTGAATCACCTTGATTCGAATTATACACACACGCACACACACTAATTCAAATTAGGGTGATTCGAACTACCTACGCACGCGTTTCCAAGTAATTCGAATTTGACTGATTCGAATTATTCATGGTATAATTCGAATTATGCTGTTAAAAAATTAATAATTTATTAAAAAATTTTATTAAAAAAATTAATAATTTAAAAATTAAAAATATATATATATTTTATTTCATACATTGAAAAAAAGCTAACAAAATATTTAATTACGATACTTCTTTAAAATATTAATGAGCTATCAATTCGAATTTCATACAATACTCTTTTGTCCATTTTTAATAACTCATGAATATTTTTTAATAAATTTTTTTAATAAATTTATTTAAATTATACTACAAAAAATATTTTATCCTATGCAAAATAATTTAAAAAAAATAGCGTAAAAAATGTTAGGAGTACTATAAAAATTTGTAATGTTCTAATAACTTAGGTAAATACATGCATGTACTCAAATTTTATCTACATAGTCAATAATAATTTAGAAATAAAAGAAAATATTTTATTCCATACAAAATAATTAAAAAATATATTTTATTCTATACAAAATAATTTTAAAAAAATTGTTTAAAAGATGTTATGAGTACTATAAAAGTTTGTAATATTCTAGTGATTTAGGTAAATACATGATAAAAATATTTTTTTTTTAATTTTTAAATTATTATTGACTATGTAGAGTATTTCTTTAATGTCCTAAGTCATTAGGACATTACAAATGTTTATAGTACTCCTAACATCTTTTAAACCATTTTTTAAATTATTTTGCATAGAATAAAATATTTTTTTGTGGTATAATTTAAATAAATTTATTAAAAAATATTCATGAGCTATCAAGAATGGGCAGAAGAGTATTGTATAGAATTCGAATTGCTTACCATATAATTTGAATCAGATTGATTCGAACTTCCCATGCGTAATTCGAATCATGTAATATCTTACCATATAATTTAAATAATTTTATTAAAAAATTATCATGAATATTTTTTAATAAATTTATTTAAATTATACCACAAAAAATATTTTATTCTATACAAAATAATTTAAAAAATGGCTTAAAAGATGTTAGGAGTACTATAAACATTTGTAATGTCCTAATAACCTAGGACATTAAAGAAATACTCTACATAGTCAATAATAATTTAGAAATTAAAGAAAAAATATTTTTATCATGTATTTACCTAAATTACTAGAATATTACAAACTTTTATAGTACTCATAACATCTTTTAAGAATTTTTTTTAAAATTATTTTTGTATAGAATAAAATATATTTTTTAATTATTTTGTATGGAATAAAATATTTTCTTTCATTTCTAAATAATTATTGACTATGTAGAGTATCTTATTTAAAATTTGAGTACATATATTTACCTAAGTTATTAGAACATTACAAATTTTTATAGTACTCCTAACATTTTTTAAGCCATTTTTTTTAAATTGTTTTGCATAGGATAAAATATTTTTTGTAGTATAATTTAAATAAATTTATTAAAAAAATTTATTAAAAAATATTCATGAGCTATTAAAAATGGACAAAAGAGTATTATATGGAATTCGAATTGATAGCTCATTAATATTTGAGAAAAGGACAAATAGGTCCCTGACCTTTTGTCCTGCGGACATTTTCGTCCCTGACCATTGAAAAATACTTTTAAGTTCCTGACCTTCACAAAACTTGGACGGATCAGTCCCTGATGAAGATATTTGGACGGATCAGTCCCTGACGGAGGCATTTGGACGGAGGGACTGATCCGTCCAAATTTTATGAAGGTCAGGGACTTAAAAGTATTTTTCAATGGTCAGGGACGAAAATGTCCGCGGGACAAAAGGTCAGGGACCTATTTGTCCTTTTCTCTTAATATTTTAAAGAAGTCTCGTAATTAAATATTTTGTTAGCTTTTTTTTAATGTATGAAATAAAAAATATATTTTTTAATTTTTAAATATTAATTTTTTTAATAAAATTTTTTAATAATTTTTTTTAATAAATTATTAATTTTTTAACAGCATAATTCAAATTATACCATGAATAATTCGAATTAGTCAAATTCGAATTACTTGAAAACGCGTGCGTGGGTGTAGTTCGAATCACCCTGATTCGAATGACTGTGTGTAATTCGAATTTAGTTGATTCGAATTAGTGTGTATGCGTGTGTGTATAATTCGAATCAAGGTGATTCGAATTATATTAAAATGGAGTTCGAATTGAGTTGGTTCAAACTACATATAAACGTATATTGATTGATTCATGAATCAGATTTTGGTTTGGTGTATTTGTGTAAAATTTTTTTCACCATGACTTAATTAAGTGATTTGCCCTCACTTTTTTTATAATTATTGGAGATTAATTTTTTTAAAATTATGAAAGATTAATAATTAAGAATAAATTACTAAAATCGTTTCCAATTTTTTAAGATACTGATAACAATACCTTTTACTTTTGTTAACAACAAAAATATTCAATGTTTTAAAATGCCACAACAATCCCTAACTTTTCTCAAAAAGTGTTATAAAAATCAGATTTTAATATAATTTTTTGCACGTATAATTGCAAAAAGTGATATTTTTTTTAAAGTTTGATAATTTTGCACTAAATAGTTTTTTTTGTAATTTTTTGTCATTAACCAAGAATACTTTTAAAAAATAAAAAAATTATCTTATTTGTTGAGTTTTGAAAGATTTTATCATTTATTGTGATGACAAATATTTGGTTAAGTTGATTGGGGATTAATTTCAATTTATTTTATGATTAATTGTGTAATAAAATTGTACGATTGTTATGTAGTTTAATGCTAATTTAGCTATATCTAAAAAGAATTAACCATCAAGAGTATGAGGATAATATAAAAGAGATTACTGTTGGCAATAAAAAAAAATTATCCTGACAATATTGAAGAAAAGTAATAGCTTGTAAGCTATGTTTTTACTATAAGAAGAAGATCAATTCTCAAGAAGAGATAAGGAGAAATTTCATAATATATACTTCACACGTTTGAGTGTCATTCTTCCTCGTTTGGACCTCAATTTGGTATATTTATTTTTTGTTGAGTTTTCTTAGAAAATTGAAAAAGGCTTATGATTTTGTGAGAAATTATTTTTTTTTAAAAAATATATGAGTGAAAAGGTATAAGTTAAAAAGAAAAACCAAAATAGTTTGAGTCTTTGTCATTTGTTTGGTTTTGAAATTTTTGGTTTGTCTTAGCATTTGTTTGAGAAGCACCAAATTATAGTTTCATTGACGTAGAATCAGTTTGGTTCGTTTATCTTTGTTTTAGTCTTAAAATTAGTACTTATAATCTTGGTGATTGATATAGTGAAATTTTACCATTAAAATGTGAATCTTCATTCAAGTAATAGATTATAATCTTTAGAAGATTATCATGAATGAATCTGATATTCCAATAAAATTAACACCCAAAAAATAGGTTGTCCCTAATAAAAGTAGATAATGATAGAAAATAAGAAGAAAAAAAGTGAAATCAAATGCAAAGGTAGTGAACATGATGCATTGCGCCATAAGATTCGAGGAGTACAACAGAGTCTCCTGATATAAAATAGCAAAGAAAATATGAGAGAAGTTTCAAATAACTCATGAAGGAAGAAAACAGATGAGAGAAACCTAAACTGATATGCTAATGAATGATTATAAATTGTTTTTCATGAAATAAGAAGAGTCCATAGACGAAATATTTGAGATATTCTTAATTATAATCAATAGCCTTGATGCATTGAGAAAATAATTCACTGAAAAGGAGTTAGTCAGAAAAATTTTAAAACCAACTAGTGAGAGATAAAAGCTACTGTTGTACGAGAAAGAAATAATCTTAACAAAATCATTTATGATGAGTTAAAAAGAAAGATACTAGCATACGATCTTATTCATTTAGAGACAAATAAAAAAGAATGGTGCTGTTCTAAAGTTAAAGATTGAGGCAAATCTAATGATGAACTTTACAGTAATGATGAGATCGTATTCTTTGTAAAGAGGATGAGAATGATCCTAAAATATAAAAGAAGAAAAATAGGTTCTTCATAATCTAAAGAGGACAAGAAGGAAAATAACAAATTAAACTGTTACTATTGCAATGAACCTAGACACTTTAAATCAAAATGTCTCTTGCTAAAAAGAAAAGAAGAATTCAAAAGGGAAAAGAAAAAAGTTCTGATAGCCTTCTGAAAAGATTTAAAAAATGACTCATTTAAAGACTTAAAAGATTTAGAAAATGACTCATCTAAAGATGATAACGAAGAACAGAGAGCACACATCTATGTTATGGCTAAGGACAAAAAACATATTTCAGAGATAAATTATTTTGACTATACTACTGAAGAGTTATATGCTATTATTGATGATTTATCTCATAACTCTATTAAGATCTTATCTAAATATACTAAGTACAAAAAGGAAAACGAAGCATTGAAATATGATATGTTTTCTTTACAAGCAAAATTATGTGTATGATAATACCTTTATTGTTAATTTGAAAAATGAAAATGATGTTTAAAAATTGAAATTAAGAGGTTGAAAGAAAAAATATTTGCATCTAATCTTGTTGATATTGTTGTTAAAAATAAAAAAATTGCATAAAACTATAAAGTCTTTGAACAATGATTTATCAAAATTTGTTTAAGAATCTAATAACTTAGATAAAATCTTATTTATTTAAAGACTTATATCGCAAAAAACTAGTTTAGGATATTAAGAAGGAAGCACTACTATTTTCAAACTCATTCTCATCAAGTTTCTACTTCATATAATCAAAGCAGAAAATCATCATATAATTTTACAAAATCAGCAAAAAAAAAAAATTGCTATAGATATAATAAACCTGGACACACTAATAAACAATGCTTTATTTCCTTAAAGAAATATAGTGATAAAATATATACTATTGTAATGGATTATAATGACATTGTGTAGCCAAAAAAAATTCACATCAAAGGATCCAAATTAATTTGGATACCTAAAATTTCTTAAGCTTATGCAGGTTTACCTAGCATCCAAAAAAAGGAAAAACATCTGGTATATGAATAGCGGATGTTCGCGACACATGACAGAGAATATAATGGTGACTTCATTAATCTTGGAAATCATAATAATGGTAAGATAACTGCCATAAAAAAAGTTGGCAAGATTTCTCAATTTTTGTAGACAATGTTCTTTTAGTGGATAGTTTGAAACACAATTTAATTAGTATTAATCAATTATGTGATCTTGACTATTTAATCTCTTTCAATCATTTTGAATGTAAAATTGTTTATTAAGAAACTAAATTTATTTTATTTATAGTCAAGAGGTGTGATAATGTGTATGATCTCACCCTAGATAATTTGAAAAATTAAAATGTAAAATATTTTTTGTATTATGAAAAATAAATTTGGCATAAAAAATTAGGGCATGCAAGCATATTTCAAATTTTAAAATTGATCAAAAGAAATTTAGTTAGAGGTCTTTCTAACATTAAGTTTGCAAAGACATTATTTGTGATGCTTATCAAACCGGTAAATAAGCAAAATTCTCTTTTAAAACTAAGGAAGATGTCTCAACTAAAAGAATTTTGGAACTTTTACATATTGATCTTTTCGGTCCAATTAAAACTCAAAATTTAGGTGAAAAATCCTATGACTTAGTTATTACAGATAACTACACTAGATATGGTTGGATTTTCTTTCTTACTCATAAAAATACTACTTTTAATATTTTTAAAAAATTTAGCAAAAGAGTTAAAAAAATTGTAAAATTATTTCTATTAGAAGTTATCTAAAAAAAATTTGAAAATTATCTTTTTAAAATATTTTGTGATCAAAATATGATTTCACACAATTTCTTCTGCCCAAGAACACCTTAATAAAATAGTGTTGTGGACAAGAACAATAAGAGTCTCAAAGAGATGGTTAGAGCCATGTTATATGAGAATAAAATTTAGTTGTTAACATTGCATGCTATATTTTGAATCAAACTATTATTAGAAAATTCTTGAAAAATACACCTTATGAGCTATGCAAAGAAATTCTTCCTACTTTTTATTATTTTTATGAATTTAGAACAAAATATTTTATTTTAAATCGAGAATAGAGATCTCACCAGAATTATCCTCATGAATTTATTATGAATTTTTATAATGGATAGATACTAATTTATACAGATATAAAAATATTCTTTTTAGATCTATTTGCTATTGACACGTACACTTTTGTTGGTAGAAATGAGGCAGCTTGGCAGATTGCTTCAGAACTTCTCATGGCTAGCTTGGTATCTAGGATCAACGAACATTGACAAAGATGTTGGGTCCCGTTATGTGAAGCTACTTCTTTAGTGCGAATGGGCCTTATTTTTGGAATTTACATCTAGTTTTGTTTTCTGCATATTTTAGTGTCTGGATATGTAGTACCTCCTTTTTTTTTTTTGTGTTAAACTAACATTGGGCCAACATAAATAACATAAAAACTTTAGAAAAAAATATAAAATTAATTAAAAAAAAGGATATAGCAAATTTTATTAATATTGAATTGAGATATTTTAATTATAAATTTTGTTCTCATATATTACAAATTATTTATTATTTAGTATAATTATTTGTTTAAAAACTCAATTAAGTTTTTGTTACTAAATAATTATTATTCTATTCATATTTATAATATAATTCAATTATTATTTAAATAAATTATTTATTTAAATTAATTTTTTAATATATGTTTTATTAATATTTATTTTAGTCATTTTAAAATTAATTAAAAAAATATTTTAATTTTTTAAATTAATTCAAAATTCTAATTTCTATCCCAATTAAAAAAACTTTAATTAAAAAAAGCTAATTTAGGATAGAAAAAACATAAAAAATTAACAAATATTCTCCACATACAAGTCCATACAAGTTACTTTAACTTAATTTACCTCACGCGCTGATACTCTTCTTCTTCTTCTTCACCCTTGATACTTCGTTATCGCTGTCACCAACACCATCATTTCCTCATCTTTTTCCTTCTTTTCTCATTGGAATTTCTTCTCCTTCCTTTTTCTCCTTCTCCTCCATCATCTTTGTCCTCCTTCCTTTTCATCCTTCTCTTCCATCATCTTCATCATTATGATCATCATCGTTATAGTCATCGTTGTCTTCTTCTTATACTATCGTCGTTATCGTTGTCGTCGTTATTGTTATGATTATTATAGAATTTTTGTCATATTGATGACGTTGCCTGATTCAAAATTGATTTGGATGTGTTTTTGTTGATAATTCAGTCATTTTTGTGTGTTATTTTCAAACTGAGTCTGTATGTCGCAATCAATATAAAAATTCAGTTTTCGAGTTATGAATCTGAATTATTATTATGATGAATCAGTTTCATTCTCGTTTCAGTGTATTTTAAAAAACTTTTGGTGTATTTTGAAAATCTTTTGATGCATTATGAAAATTTTTCGGTATATTTTTATTCTGATAAATTCTGTATAGTTCAAAACTCTTCTTCTTCTTCTTCCTCTTCATCTTCTGTTGTTGCTTCTTCTTCTTTTTCACCATCATCATCATCATTTTTTTCTTATTCATATTTTCCTTCTTGTTTTACATTCTCAAGTTTTTTCTTATTTTACTCTCTTAACAAGAATAAAAACAAAAAAATCAAATAAAGAAGAAGAAGAAACACATAATGCTGTAAAATTACATGAAAATGATGAACCTACATTCATTCAACTAAAAGAAAAAAAGAAATAAGAAAAAAAGAAGAAAAATGCATTAAAGAAAATATTGTTATGCATTTGTAGAAAAATTTTGATGTAAGAGTTCTGAGTCTGAATTATTATTTTGATGAATCTGTTCCATTCTCGTTTTGGTGTGTTTTGCAAATATTTCGGTGTATTTTATAAATTTTTCGTGTATTGTAGAAATATTTCTATGTATTTAATTTTTATTCTGATAAGTTCTGCATAATTCAAAATTTTTCCTCTTCTTCCTCCTCCTCATCTTCTGCTGCTTCTTCTTTTTCATTTTCTTATTTCGTTTTCTTATAATTCTTCTTGGGAGAAAAAATCAAACTAAGAAGAAAAAATACATAATATTGTAAAATTAATAGAAAGAGGAGGAGGAAAAAATACAGTAGCAATAACAACAATAAAAAGAACGATGATGAGGATGAAACACGCAAAGAAAAAGAAGAAGGAACGTGAAGAAAAAGGAGCAGGAATGCAAAGAAAGAGGAGGAGGAGGAGGAGGAGGAGGAACGCAGGATACAAACGTTGAAGAAGATCCGTTTCTCATTTTGCGCTATTCATTATGTTGAGAAAGCGCGTGTTTACACGCTCTCTAAATTGAGGGTTGTTTTAGTTGGATTTGAGCTAACTTGTATAGACTTGTATGTGTAGCAGATATAAGAACCGGAGTGAACGCTTTAATAAAATAATAATTTAATTACCCAAAATAGGTTCAAAAATATAGAAATAATATTTTGAGAATAAAAAGGTGAATTTGATTTCAATGAATTTTTCTGAGTTGGAAAATGTATCATTTCTAAAAAGTTTTTATAAAAATGCATACTTGCGCTTAAGCCGGTAGTACCGGCTCTAATTTGTCCTGTACCATGTATTTTAGAAAATAAGATTTTGAAAATTGATTTACTGTTTTGAAAGGATAAAAATAATTTAGAATTAAAAACCGGACACTAATCTTAAAGGTTTTGGCCCAAAGTGGGCCAAACAGATTAAAAATACTAACAGGTTGGACAGGGCCCAAACTGAGCCCAAGTCCTAACATATATAAGGCCAACTAATGATCTTTCAGCTCATTTTTACCACAAAGAGAGAGGAAAACGCGGATTGAGAGAGGAGGGAGAAGAAAGGGGGTGACACTATCCATTGTCACCTTCCAAGAGCCATAACTTGAGGTGCAGAGCTTCGATTGACGAGCTGTTTACGGCCACGCGAAGCTCTCGTTGAGCTCTTTATTTTTATCTAGGCTTTGCTGGTAAGAACTCACATTTCAAGCTCCAGTTTCCTGCCCTAACTTTTATGCATTTTTGGATTTGATTTTGAGTAGATTTTGTGATTTTGCTTGTTTAGGTGATCTCTAGTAGCGGAAAATTATCGGACTTTGCCCCAATCATCGTAGGATAAGGTAAAAAACCTCTATATTCTTGTGGTTTAGTGTAGTGTGAGCTTTAGTTATTAATACATGGTTATGTTGTATGTATGAAGCTTGTTTTTGGAGTTGGTTGTGGCTTTTCATTTGGCTTTCGTGGTTTGGAATTTGGTGGAAGCTTGTTGGAATCAAGTTTGGTGTTTGAGCATATTGGAATTTGGCCAAGGTATGGTTTCTATTTCCTTTATGTAATATATAATATTTTTGGACACTTAGACTAGTAAACCTTAGGAAAGGATTGGATTGATGATAATTGTTGGTTGTTTTTTATTATTGTGGTTAATGATGATTGTTGGGAGCTATTGGTGTCAATGAGTATTGATGGTGGGTTGAATTATGTATGAGGCATGTGAATTATGATGAACATTTTATGAGTTGTATGTATTGGAGTGTGATTATGATATTGTAAAGGAAATTGATGATTGGTGTTGTTGATGAGAATTGATAGATGTAGTGGTGGTGTTGTGTGGAATGAATTCGAATAATAATAATGATGATTATATGATTTGATGATGAATGATGATAATTGGGTACATAGCTTGAATATGGAATAATGTTATTATAATTGGGATTAGTGAATGAATTGAGGAATGGAAGTGATTTGGGTATTTTGGTAGTGATATATGTGGATTCGTGGTGAGAAAAGTTGGAAGAGAATGAGTGATTAGGTGTGGAAATGTTCGGGATATGATTGACAAATAATGGTAAATGTGTGGTAGTGTTTTGGTAATGAATTATGGTTGTAAATGTTTGATTTGATTTTAAGTTTTGGAAAAATAGAGAACCTTGTGAAACTTGGTAAAAATAGATTTTTGGTGAACTTTGATGGATCATATCTTGAGCTATGGTTTTTGAAATTGAATGAATTTTATATCAAATTAAAGATAATTCAAAGAGCTTTAAAACGGTATAGATTTGGTAGAAATTTAAATTTTGTAGAGAAAGATATGATCGTTAGAAGTTGGTGCCATAAATCTGATTTTTGTAATGATGTAGAAAATTGTGAGTTCTGGTTTGTGTGCGCACGCACACTGCTGTGCACGTGCTCTGAATAGTGGCTACGCTTTGACTTGTGCGTACGTACAATCTTGTGCGCACGCACACCCTGTGATTTTCAGAAAATATGCGTACGCACACACTGGTGCACACGCACACATAGGGGGATGCATTCGGTTGAGAGCGCTAGCACACTTTGGTGCACGCACACACCCTGCGAAATTTGGAAGTTGTGCGTACGGACAACCTTGTACGCACGCACAAGCTGGGAAAACTCTTCTGGGTGTGCATTGATAAACCCAAATTTTGTGGTTTATCTTGTGCTTAATTTGGGAGATTTTATCAACTTTTCTTACATTTATTCAATGAAATAGCATGGTTTTGTAATTCTCCCTAAATTTGCGCTTAAGTGTGAAAACATGCTTTTTAGGCCTTAAAATAGCTAAATTTTACTCACTTTAATTCCATTCGATGCCTTGATATGTTTGTTAAGTGATTTCAGGTTTAGAAGGCAAAGATTGGGTTGAAGGAATGAAGAAAAGCATGCAAAGTGGGAGAACTTATGAAGAAATGAAGGAATCGCAAAGTTGTCAAGCCTGACCTCTTCCTACTCAATCGATCATAATTTGAGCTACAAAGGTCTAAATGAGGCGGTTTCAGTTGCGTTGGAAAGATAACATCCGGGGCTTCAAAATGATATAAAATTTTCCATAGTTTCCTAGCGTCTAAATCCTTGAGGAAAATGTGGCTAGCAATTTCTAGCTCATTTTGGGCCCAATCCAACTCATTTCTGATGCTATTGAACCCAAGGATTAAAGGGGGATGAACCAAGTAGTCATAGTTTAGTTTTTGCATCATGTTGTAGGATAGAATTCTAGAGAGAGAAGCTCTCCCTTCTCTCTAGAATTTAGGGTAGTTTAGGTTTAATTCTCTCAAATTCATCTTTCAATTCTTGTTTTGATTTCAATTCTCTTTATATTTTAGTATTCTATTGTCTTAATCTTCTTAGTTTCTCTTGTTAATTTATTATTTTACTCTCTTTTATGTTGATGAAAAATTGTTGGATCTTAATTTTTTTAATTCAATTTTATGTTTCCATGCTCTTCTATGTTTATCTTCATTGTTATTGTTGATTTCTTGCTTGTGGTAGTCATGGGTTTTACTAACTCTAGCATTTGTGATCTTTACTTTTATTGCACACTAGGTGTTTGATAAAATATTTACACTAGTTTTTGAGTAGTTTTCTTCACTCTTGGCCTAGGCTAAGGGAATTGAGTGACCTTGAGTCATTGGGTCTTATTGAATTGGTGATTTGAGAACCTTATGTGGTCAATTTGATAACCATTGACTCTAGCCTACTACTAGGTTAATTAGTAGCTAGGTTAGGACTTATGGATTGATATTGATCAAGCCATTTGACGTACTTCAAGCCTAGTAGTAGATATTACATACTTAAGGCTTTTAGAAGTAGACTTAATGAGCTTAGTTCCTCATAATTATCAATATATGGTTTGTTGACAAGGATGGTGATCTCAATTACCTATGTCTAGCCAAGAGTTCTTTTCCTTTATTTTTTTAGTTCTTGACATTTTACTTTCTTGTCATTTATTTTATTGCCTCTTTTATCAATCAAACCCCCTGTTCTTCATAGCCAATAATTGATCACTTCATTGTAATTCCTTGTGAGATGACCCGAAGTTTAAATACTTCGGTTAATTCTTATTGGGATTTGTACATGTGACAACCAAAATTTTTAATGTGAGAATTATTTGTTGGTTTGGAGTTATGCTTACAACGAAGTTCTTATTTCTATAAGAGAAATTCTAGACCGACACGACAATTTATCACTATCATGCGTACACACAGCCCTATGTGTACGCACACTGCCCTGTTTTTCAAAGAAAACCTTGTTTTTAACTATTTTACTTTCCCGGAAAGCTTGCAAACTTTCGTAACACTTACTTAAAACCTTTTTACCAGTTTTAGGGTCCTGAATAAAGAGAGAAAATAATAAGTGAATAAAAAGGGCATCTTTGGTTATGAGTTTAGAAGACGTTGATTAGTGCACGAATTTCCACACTTCGTACAGCTGA
Organism: Arachis hypogaea; assembly: GCF_003086295.3. Classification (NCBI taxonomy): domain Eukaryota; kingdom Viridiplantae; phylum Streptophyta; class Magnoliopsida; order Fabales; family Fabaceae; genus Arachis; species Arachis hypogaea. The sequence goes on along the minus strand of NC_092050.1, from coordinate 116,883,072 downwards.
ACCAGCAAGTGCACTGGGTCATCCAAGTAATACCCGAGGGAGTCAAGGTCGATCCCAAGAGGATTGTGATTTGAAGCAAGCTATGGTTATCTTGTAGATCTTAGTCAGGAAGATAGAAAAGTTGATTGATTGTTTAAACGCATAAAAAGAAAATAAATAAAACATTACTCAGTTGATGGTGAAAGCAATGATAAGAAGATGGTTAAGGCTTGGAGATGCTTTGTTCTTCTGGATTAATCCGGTCTTACTGTCTTCTTCAACTGTGAATGATTTCTTCTATGGCAGGATGTATGTGATCAATGCCTTTCTTACAAGATCGTCAATGCTTCTCCAGATCTGAACCCCAGGGTTAATGCGAATCAAGTCTGATTGAGGGTGAAGCTCCTACAGTCCATTCTCTTTAGTAATCCTACTCAAAACACCACAGACAAGGTCGAATCTTCTGGATCAGAGGATGCTGCTCCTTTGGTTCTAGCCTCTACCACAAAGACTCTAATCTCCCCATACCTCCGCTGAACTGGTGTCTCGAGAAGTCCTCAACAAAGTTGTGGATTAGCCGTCTAGAAGATGTATAATCAAACTAGTGGTTCATCATTGTCCGATGAAAGACTCACTCTGTAGAATGAGATAATCTTGTGCCAGTTCAACGCATTCATAATGATGAAAAATGGATATACATCTTAGAATAGAGAATCAAATACGTGTTGAGACAGAACAATAGTACTTTATTAATCCATAAAACTCAGCAGAGCTCCTCCCCTCAACCTAGGAGGTTTAGAAACTCAAACTGATAGAAAATACAATGTGGAATTCAAAAATATGGCAAAACATTTGCATAAAGTCTTGAAGAAGGGTGATCCTTGTCCTTTAAATGCTAAACTAATGACTAAGGATTGCATAAGAAGGGTAAAACAGTCTTTTAGTGCTAAAATCCACTTTTGAGGCCCACTTGGTGAGTGTTTGGGCTGAGCTTGATTGAGATCTACGTGCTAGGAGGCCTCTAGAGTGTTGAACGCTGGCTAGGGAGTCCTTTATAGGCGCTGGACGCTGGTCTCTTCTTCTTTGGGCGCTGGACGCCAGAATAGGGCAGAAGGCTGGCGTTGAACGCTAGTTTTTGGCTTTCAATTCTAAAGCAAAGTCTGGACTATTATATATTGCTGGAAAACTATGAATGGTATATTTCCATAGCCATTAAGAACGCTCCATTTGGACTTCTGTAGCTCCAGAAAAGCTCTTTCGAATGCAAGGAGGTCAGATCCGGACAGCATTTACAGTGCTTTCTCTGTCTCTGAATCAGACTTTTGCTCCTGCTCCTCAATTTCTGCCAGAAAATACCTGAAATTGCATAATAAAAAAATCAAAGTAGAATCCAAAAATGTAAATTTTGCACTAAAACCTATGAAAAATCAATAAAACTTAAACAAAACATACTAAAAACTATATGAAAATGATGGCAAAAAGCATATAAAATATCCGCTCATCAGTGATTTAGGCTTAGGATGTTCTGTGGATGAAATAGCTAGAGAGTTTGGATAGAGTGTTGAGGATGGATGATGAGTTTAAGACTTGGAAATGAATGATTATGGTTAAGGAAATAAGTATGCATGGAAGGGTTCTATGAGCAGTGGGCTCTGAGATGGGTTATGTACTTGTGATACGCTTTATTCTCCGTCGTAGAGGATGTGGTAGGCTTCTTCCTACGTTCGGATGTGAGAGTGGAAGCTGGGCTTCCCACTCACGTTTTGCTCTCATGAAGAAGGTGGTAGGGCAATCATCCCTCGGAATTATTCCTCCTGAGAATGCGATTTCTCTTTGGTTGCAAGGTGGTAGGGCACTAACCCACGGAATCATGCGGCATCCAGAGGAAGGTGGTAGGGCACTCTCCCTCGAAATGTTTTCCTCTGAAAGGAGAAGGTGGTAGGGCACTCATCCCTCGGAATTATTCCTCCTTATGCGCAACAGAGAGACTAATCCGGGAGTTACCAACAGGATTTTGTGTCGGGTTTGGAACTATAACCGACATGTGATATCACAACCAATAGGATAGGTATTCATCATATGCATCTCTTATGTTCTTGTTTGCTTTGATTACTTGCGGTTTACCTAAATGTATAACATGCCTACATGCTTCTTGAATTACTTGCTATATTTAAATATTATCTGGGTATTACTTTCTTGCATTATCTGTGATTGACTGGTGCTGAGGAGGTTAGGTAGGCGATGACGATGGGATCACATGGAGGGTAGGTTGGTGAAGGCTGTGGGACAGCGGTGACTATTTTTAGTTAGAAATTCCCTAAGTTTTAGATACACTGTTTATGGTTTATGGTTCAAATTTTTTATTTTGTTAAGGCTTGAATATTCTATATTGATGTGAAGTTCTAGGATTGCCTTCGGTGTCCCAAAACCTTACATCATACATATTGGAAACTGTTACCATACTGAGAATCTCTGGTTCTCATACCATATGTTGTTGTTACTTTTCAGATGCAGGTCGTAACCCACATCGGTGAGTTGCGGGATGGTGACAGAGCGGAGGATCTTTTGTTATCTTTTCAATATTTTTGATTATTTTGCTGTAGTACTTTCTCTCACCTTTCTGTTTTAGACTTTATGGCCTTAGATGCTTGATTTGAGAGATAAGTTGTATAAGCTGTTTTAAACTTCAAAAACTCTTTGTACTTCAGTTTCACTAGCCGGCCTAAACTCCGCAGGCTGTGACTAGTTCTCTTTTTGGTATGTCATACTTATATATCTTTTTAATTTGATTATTGCCTTGTGTATCTTAGAGCAATCTACAAGGGTTATATGTGTTATCTCTTGTCCTGTTCGTGCTTACGCATTTAGTTAACGTGTGTGAACGCTTCGCGTTTTGTATTTTCGCTTTACGTGACATTGAGCTTTATTCCTTCATTGGGCTTCTAGTTATATATATTTTTGGACATATATTATATAATATAAGATTTAGAACTGTCGTGGTACTTTGTTATTCTTTGCCTTACGACTAGAGGTAAGGCTTAGGGTAATGGGGTGTTATAGCAGATCTCAAAAATTAAATATGAAGATCGTGAACTCACCTTTGAATCAACACTTTGTTTTGATTTCAATATAAAAAAATACTACATACTAACTAATATGCACAATTTAAAACTACAAATATATCTACCTATATTCTTTCTCTAGGTATACTCAAATTAAAGAGCATATATCCACTTCCTCCTCCTAGCATATGTCATTATCATTTTCTTGTCAACTCATAACAATAATCCACCTTTTTAATTAATATTTTTTTAGTTGTTCATGATATTTTCCAGCCCAACAGGTCAATAACTAATCCGTTGCAGATCTGAAAGAAATTATTGTATGTGCGTCTTTTTCGCTCCTTTCGCATGTCTATGTGTGTTTTCCGCTCGTTTCGCACCTGTGTGTATGAGTTTTTTTTATGTCGTATTCACTCTCATCGGATCCCATCAGAATTCCACAGTTAAGCGTGCTTAGGCATGACTAGTATTAGGATGGGTGACCTCCTGGGAAGCGCTCATTTCGCAAGTGTGCGTCTTTTTCACTCCTTTCACACGTGTGTATGTATTTTTCGCTCATTTTGCACGTGTGTGTCTGAGATTTTTTTTTATTTTTTTACGTTATATTCACTCTCACCGGATCCCATCAGAATTTTGTAGTTAAGCGTGCTTAGGCGTGAATAGTATCAAGATGGGGGGCCTCCTGGGAAGCGCTCATTTCGCAAGGGTGCGTCTTTTTCGCTCCTTTTGCATGTATGTATGAGTTTTTTTTTACATCGTATTCACTCTCACTGGATCCCATCAGAATTCTGCAATTAAGCGTGCTTAGACGTGAGTAGTCTTAGGATGCGTGACCTCCTGGGAAGCGCTTATTTCACAAGTGTGCGTCTTTTTCGTTCCTTTCGCCCGTGTGTATGTGTTTTTCGCTCGTTTTGCACGTGTGTGTTTGAACTTTTTTTTTAAAGTCTACAAGGCAGGATTCAAACCTCCGATACTTGCTTAAGTGGATGAGTAAGCTGACCACTCGACCAACCCAAATTAATTTTCCTATTTTTTTTCCGGTTAGGCAAATTAATGCAAATTTTCTTGATCATTCAGATTGTCATTTAAAGATCCAACATTTATTAACTTTACACCATAAACAAAAAATTGGAGGCCCAATTAACTCTTTTGAAGCCCAAATCAATGTGTTCCCAAACGAAGTCCGATTCCACAAAATTCCATTATGTCATTATAAAAATACATGTGAACCATTAAAGTGAATACCAAAAGATGAGGGGCAGAGCGGCACTAACCAGGATGTGGGGTCACCCGACCAGGACTCCACCTCTGGGAACAAGCAACTGGCGATTTACGAACTACGAAGTGAGCCTGACCGCGACGGACCACCATGAACACACATAGCACCCAAGCGCCAGTGACAGCGACAGTGAGCAGCCCCTCCTCTTGGAGGGAGTTAGGGTTTCCTTTGCTTTGAGGAGAGGCATGGAGTGAAGATCCAACTTCCCTTTTTTTCGTTCATTTTTTTCTGAGCGCCCACTGAGGCCCAAAATGCGAACCTCTCACTGACAGAACTCGGCACACACAAACCCCGTTCAGTTTCATGCAACCTACTCGACCGACCCGTGAGCGCCACCACCTCGCTAACAACCTGCTCTAGCCACACAAGGGACACAACGCATGTCAGCAGGAGATACAAGAAAACGGTATCTCTGTAAATATGTACGAAGTTGCATCTTTACCGTAGATGGACCCATTTATTATTGGAGATCCATCAATGGAAATAATTTCAAGATCAACACGAAAAAAACTGAATTCAAATAACATGACTTTTATCTCAACTATTGAGCCTAATAACATTGAAGAAGCTCTAGATGATCCATTTTGGATGAAAGTAATGGAAGAAGAGTTGTAGCAATTTGAGAAAAACTAAGTGTGGTCGTTGGTACCTAGGTCAATTAGGAAAAAAGTAACTAGAACTATATGAATTTTCAAAAATAAGTTGGGAGAAAATAGCACTATAGCAAGAAACAAAGCTCGACTAGTGACTCAAAGGTTTGACCAAAAAGAAGAAATTGATTTTGATGAGTCTTTTATTTTGATGGCTAAAATGAAAGCTATTAGATTGCTACTCGCATATGCTGCACACTAAGAATTCAAACTTTTTCAAATGGATGTAAAATGTTTCTTTCTTAATGGAATTATAGATTAAGAGGTTTATGTTGAACAACCCCCAGGTTTTGAAAATAAAAGTTTTTCAAATAATGTTTTCAAACTGTCTTAGAGTCTTTATGGATTAAGACAAGCTCCTAGAGTTTGGTATGAGAGACTTAGTTCTTTTTTACTTAAAAATAATTTTTAAAGGGCTACAACTGATACTACTCTATTTATAAATAATTTCAATGACAATTTTATTTTAGTCCAAGTATATGTTGATATTAATTTTAGAACATTTAATGAATCTCTTTGTGCAGAATTTGCTAGCTTGATACCATTGAATTTCATATGAGTCTCATGAATGGATTCACTTTTTTTCTTGGACTATAAATAAAACAAATAAAGGATGGAATTTTTGTTCACAAAAAAAATATGCCAAAAAACTAGTCAACAAGTTCGGAATAGAGCATCTTAAGTCGATGAGTACTCCTATGCATCCCTCTAGCTACAATGATGAAAATGCAAAGGATATTGATGAGACAAGATACTAAAGAATGATAGGTTCGCTGATGTATCTAATTGCTTCAAGACCTTATATAATTTTCAGTGTGAGACTATGTTCAAGATTCCAATTCCAACCTAAAGAATCTCATTTAAGTGTTATGAAGACAATCATTTGCTAAATTCTTGGCACTACAAATTCTGGATTATGGTATCCTAAATTAGAATATTTTAATTTAGTTGGTTACTCAGATTCTGATTTTACAAATGATAGAGTAGATAGAAGATACACCATTGGTATTTGCTATACCATTGAAAATACTCTAAATGTGTGGACCAGTAAGAAATAAAGAACAGTGATATTATCCACTACTAAGGCTGAGTATATTGTTGCCTCTTTACTTTTCTTAACTTCTTTCGTGGTTGGCAAAGGAAAAGATTGCAAATGAACACTACTATCATTTTTGCGGTCATAGAAAAAAGCTTTGGACAAATTTGTTGAGGTTATTGACATCAAGAGAATGGAAGATTGAATACTACTAATGATTATGTTAGGGTCACGTGTGATAGATTGGATTGGGGCAGGATGCGGTGCGGTGGCTACGAGTAGCATTCACTTAAAGGTTGTGGGACGATAATGTGATGGCTATAGTGACTGCGGTGATAGTGGTTGTGGCTTGGCATTTGTAACACCCTAGCTTTTATAATGAAACAGTATTTTGTGAAAATTTGATTTTTTCGTAATTAGTTTTAGTTTGACGAACTAGTTTCGAATCTTGAAAGAAAATATATAATAATATAATATTATTATTATTATTATGTTATTATTTATTTTACCCGCTATAATTAAAATAGAGTTTTGATGATAATGTTATTATCAAGTTTAATATCGACCGATATAAGTAAATATCGCTACTCTTTGATGAACTTAGCACTGCTAAGTTTTATCATGGATCTTTTATCCTTATAATTACCATGTTACTAATGTCATTTATATTAGTAACTAATACATTTACATCCATATGTATTATCACTTGTGTTTTAATATATCTAGCTTTCGTAATTATCCGTTTAAGATATTTATTGATTAGCCATGATTAGTTTTGATGAATAATCACTCTAATAACATGACACGTGGCCCCTTAATGACACACATCCCACTTATTACACCACATCATCATCTTAATCTCATTTCTCTTCTTCATCATCGAACCATGAGAAAAGAAAAAGAAAGAATTCTAAGAACACATAAATTTCTAATCTTGATTTCTTGAGTTTCATAACTCCCCTAAAAAATCTAAACCGATTAAAGTGCCCGTCTCTTCTCTCTCTTTATAATGGTACTGGTTTTCTTGGAGGAAAGTATAACGACCCAATTTTCAATATGGCATGCTCAAACCGAAACATCGAGTGTTACCAACTTGAAACTACACTGACACTGTTATTAATAATATCAAGCCTGTAATTGGGTTAAGGAAACTCAATTTTTATGAAAAACCTTTCTTAAAGAAATTGCGAATAAGAAGAAACGAGAGATTACGCAAACTTAAAAGATAAATAAATACATACATAAACAGGATAATATATATGAAAAGTTAGTTACTCTCTCACGATTGTGTACATATATATAACTCAAAACATCTCTGGGGTCTGGCCCATATAAGAAGCTCCTAATCTGACACCTAGACTAGCCTAGTCTTCTAATCTGGTCTCTCAAAAAATGAAAGTGAGAGTCTAAAACAAAAGAAATACTGAACCGGAGCACTGCCAAAAGAAGATGTTGATGATACTACCTAATCGCTGTCAGAAGTCAAGTCCACAATCTCTGTATCCATCTCAAGATCATCATTGTCCTCAAAATTCAGATCTACAATCTCAATTTCCTCAATTTCCTCATCGTCAGAAATAATGATGACTTTATGGTGTACTCTGGGGACTACCGTCATTGCTATCGCCTACGAAAGTTGTACCACTAGGAAAAATCTGCTTAACTACTGAGGGCAGACCAGATGCTGTGGCTGAAGTCTCGATAGGCTCTTTGGTAAAAGGGTTAGAGGAGCACGTAAAAAGCGACTCTATCGACATATCTAGTCCTACTAAAGGAGACTCAGGAATGTAGTCATCGATGACAGGACCAGTCTCAGGCACTACCTGATCATCCTGATGTGCTGGAACAGGACCTCCATGCATGTGATCAAAAGGATGGTGAACAGAATTAGGATCTAACCACGACAGCGGAAAAAACATCGGTGCATCAGGATCAAAGAGAGGTGAACTAGCGGGTGCTGAAAGGGATGATCTCTAACTACGTACTTACAAACTCGAGGCTCTCCACAGCCACCACATAAAATGTTGTGAAGTACAGGATCCTCGTACACATAAGGCTGCTCGACCTAATAGAAGATGACACCCGTCTCCATCTAAAGGAGGTAGGAAAATAGGGGGTAAGAACTGGAGAGTTCTTAGTAGGATCGGGGTGAAATAAGTTAATTTACTTTTTACAAAATGGCCACGTGTTCCAGAATAATTAGACCACAACAAAAGAACATAGAGAAAACAAGAAACAAAAGCAAACAACAGCATAAGATACAACTACAAGAATGACTTCAACACACACAAGAGATATGCGCAACCAAGTATAATGCTTGTCTAGTCCTAGTGCAGGTAATGAGCTCATCTGTCAGTTTTCGAGTGGCACCCGACATTACATCCTTATGGGCGTTGTCTCTCATTGCCATTGCTTCGGGCTATAGCACCCGCGGTACACTCTTAGGTTATAGCGCCCGTACATTCTTGGCTATAGCACCCGTATCTTTCCCACGATTAAAGTGACGGGTCACACTCTTGGGCTATAGCGCTTATACCGTTCTTCCGCAAATCGCCGGATAAATTGATGACAAGAAGAGTCATTGGTGTAGCACTTCCAACCAAATTATTGAATCAAATAATCAAATACCTTTCAAGATATAATAATTCCTTATCCAGAATTCTACAATTTTTCTAAAATAATCAACTGAAACAGAATAGGTCATGAGATTTAACTTTAGAATCACTTTTTCGAATATCTTAGAGTTATGCTTAAATTCTATAAATACTTTAAAAATATATAAATATATCCACAGAACTAAAAATACATAAATATGGTTAAACTTTGAAAAATGGCATATTCTGCAAGTTATCTTAATTAAATTACCGTATTTTAAAATTACTCTAAATAACTTTGAACTTCTAGAAAAGAGACCCAGTCTTCACTGGTTACTTTATAAATTATTCAAAATATGGTATAAATCTTCAAATACCCAAAACTTCATTAAAATAAGTAAACTGCACAGTTCCTCTGTTTTCAAAATAAAATCTTTTTCGTTCAATTAGAGTCATATTTTTTCCAAAGTGGTCTTCTACTTTAAACCCTTTACTACAAACCAATTATTTTTCTTCAAAAACTAAACTCAATTAAATTCAATAAACTTCATATATTTTAAAATAAATATATTTTTTTATTCATTAAATTTTCTCAAAAGCCAAACCTCTGCTCCGTTTTACTTGAAACCTCCGTTCGAAATATTCGTTTTAGTTATATTTAGTTCCAAATCAAATCCAGCCAACAAAACTCAGTAACATACTGTTATATAACTTAGACTTCAGCCAAATACTTAACAACAACATCTTAGATCTTGGTTTCTCAACATGGCTGAATCACAACAACAATTCCAGCAGTAATTCAACTAAATTTCCATCAGCCAACAATCATAGATTTAGACAACAGACATCAACAGACAATATTCCAACCACATATATCAATTAATTCATAATGTTAACCAATTAAAGAGTCAAACCCTACCTCTATGAACCACAAAACTCTCACAAAATACCAGAGGAAGTTTCTGATCGGTCAAATGGAGCAAAAATGTCAAAAACTTGGTGGTTCTTCCCCTCCTTTGGTTCAGCCAAACTGGTTCCTGGCAGGAACAGTTCCACTTCATGATTTCATCGAACAAAACAAACATCACCATGCAGAGGAGGAAGATAGTTACTTCTATAGGATTAGAATTTTTGTAGGGGTCATGGATCTCAAGAAATCGAGCTCGAAAAGTCAGAAATTAACAAAATCCTCCAAATTCTCTGATGCATGGTCATGGATGCCTTTTGGGGAGAGAGAAAAAATTTTAGCTTTTTATATGAGTTGATTAGTGGCTAAGTGTCACTCAATCAAGGGGGAGATGCATGCGTCGCGACACGTGAGGCATTAAGTGCTGCGTGTTGCGATTTTAAACTACGGAGTCAATGAGGTTAACCTTTTAAATATCTTAGAAAGTAATTAAGGTAATTGGACATGGTAAAAACTCAAATAATTATCTCAATGGTAGTACTTAATTAGAATAAATATTGGGTAAATTATTAATGTAAATAACCGTCTTTCTTCAAATAAAAGTAAATATTAACATAATATTAATATTACATTATTATTCATTTTATTTGAAAGATCGCCGAAAGGAAAAAAACTTATCATAGACGTGACGCGAACAAAATGTAAAACTCGCATATGCGACTCTATCAAAAAACCAGGATGTTACATTCTACCCTCCTTAAAGAAAATTTTGCCCTCAAAATTTTCTTTACCTATAAACAGATGAGGGTAGTTTGCTTGCATCTCATCTTCTAGTTCCCAGGTATGCCCAACTTCAGCATTGCGTTCCCATACTACTTTGACGAAAGAAACCGTTTTGCCTCGCAGCTGCTTATCACTCATATCGACGATCTCGACCGGTGTTGCCGGATATGTTAGATCATTCCGCAATTGTACTCTCTCGAGTCGCAAGACATGACTCTCGTCGAGATTATATTTCTTAAGCTGGGAGACATGAAAAACATCATGAAGGTTGGACGGGGAAGGTGGAAGAGCTATTTGATACGCGATTGGACCGACTATCCTAAGAATCTGAAAAGGACCCACGTACCTAGGGTTTAGCTTATTGGTTTTATTGGAACATGTTCACTTTTCTTAAATTCTAAAAGCTTACGTCTATTATCGGCATAAAAAATATCAACGGGTTGCACGTGGTAATTTCAAGCAAGGCATGGAGGCAAAGATAAACTATCTTTGTGTGGGAGCACAAGTGGCAAATCTAGCATTGGCCCCATTTCCAAAACTTGGTGAGTGGATTCATAATTAACTTATGCAAGAGAATGTCAACATCAACCAAGAATCTCTTGAGCAACAATAAGAGATGTGGAGAACCAAAGAATCACACCAAGATAATGATGATGGGGATGATGAAGATGAAAAAGACAATGAGGAAGATGATGAAGATGATGGCAATGACAATTAAGGTGGTTGAGTTTTGTTTTGTTTGATATATGTGTTTTTTTCCTTTTAATTATTTGCATGAGTGTTATTTTGCTCGTCTTATTTGATGCATTTATGATTTCTTTCCTACAAGTACTTATTATGTTTTGTTCATCACCACCCACCAATGTAATTGTGCTTGATACATAAAGCAAGCAAAGATCATGAACCAAGAATGAAATGAAAAGAGAGGGTTAAACAAAAAGAGCATGACTATTTGAGTTTGGAATACTAAACTAACTAAGAATGTTCAACACAAACTGAGTCAAATTGCTTGAGGCCTTAATCTAAAGGACTATTATAGGATCCTTACAATTGACAAAGCTTTGAAGAAGCAAAATATAATGAATAACTCTTAACAAAAAGGGGTTGAAAGAGAAGCCAAAGGCTCTGAGTACCACTGACTAGTAATATTGAAAAGAAGCATAAGCTCAAAAGAGCCTCCTAGTCAAGTGCTTATGGTGCTTATGTATCAAGCAAAGCTTAAAAACAAAGCATTTAGAGTCAAAGCTAAGATCAAGGTACAAAGCACCCCATAAAAGAAATAAACGGTGAAAAAAAAAAGAAAATAAGCTTGCTTCAAGGTGGTGCTTCAAGGACTATAATATAATCAGGATAGAGGTCTTGAAAGATTATAACCATTTGTGTAGAATTGAGAATAAGTGAAAAGGCTAACCAAAACCATTTGAATTGCCACCATTCACCCTTGAATTTTAAGCTTAACCCTTTAATGTCAAATGTATGATTCTTTGTTTGCTTGACTACCGACAAAATCTCAAGTTTGGTGTTGTGATGCATGAGTATGTTAAGTACTTTTCTTTGGTATTTCTTAGAGAAAATTGATAACTTTTACTTGATAATCATGTGCTTTTATACATTATTCAATTAGTACTTTGAGTGTTTTGATTTCTTGTTAATTATAGGTGAATGATAGCAAAAAAGAAGCAAAGCATGAACAAAGAGAGCCAACAAAAAATGCACCCTCTAGGAGGCAGAGAAGCTGGCCTGCAACACGCCAGCAAGAGGGCGTGCCAAACACCCACATGACTGAAACAGGGGAACTTGGCATGCACACGCTAGCTCAAGGGCATGGCACGTTGAGCCAACTTCCCAGAGGCCCCAAATCACACAATTTCATGGCGTACGACAAGTTAGGACATGGGCGTACCACACGCCAAGGGTGATCTCTCAGGATTCTTTATTTGAGGAGGCATGCAACACGCCAGGTCCAGGGCGTGCCATACACCTTTCTTGAGCTCCACGAAGCCAAATGTATGGGTGGCGTGCAACACGCCAATAAGAGGGCGTGCAACACGACAAGACAAACCCTCTCAGGACCAACTTTGAAGCTGGCGTGCAATACGCCAGCACGGGGGCGTGCCACACGCCCAATGAAGAAGGTGGCGTGCCACACGCCAATGCAAGGGCGTGGCATACTGGGCCAACTCTCCAAAGGCTCAATTCAGGGCACTTCAAGCAAGAAAGTGGTAGTGTAACACACCAAGGTTGGGCATGCCACACGCCTAAGAGAAGATCTCAAATTTCAAGCTCAAAGTTAGCATGCGAACACGACAAGTATGCACCTCTAGGATCAACCAATTTTATGGCATGCCACACGTTAATCAACAAGGGCGTGCCATTTCTACATGCCTTCGAAGCATCATCCAATGTTAAAAGCTGGCTGATAAACCACTATTTTATGATTTATCTTGTGCTCAATTGAGTGTTTTTATCAATTCTTCACCCACTTATTCATAAGATTTGCATGGTTTTACAATTCCTTCTTTATTCTATGATATATGTGAAAACATGTTTCCTATACCTTAAAAATATTAATTTTAATTATCCTTTATTACCATTCGATGCCGTGATCTGTGTGTTGAGTATTTTCAGGCTTTATAGAGCAGAAATGGCTTAGAGGACGGAGATGAAACATGCAAAAATGGAAGGAACGCACAAAATGGAGTTTTGAAGAAAATGGCAGCGACACGTACGCATGGACGACGCAGACGCGTGCCTAGTGCAAAATGCAAGCGACGCGTACGCGTGACTGACGCATACATATGGCAATCAAAAGCTCCAAATGACGCACACACGTGACCCTCGCACACGTGTGACGGACACCACGTGCAGAAAATTGCAGAAGTCGCCCCCAGCAATTTCTAGGCCCTTTTTCGGCCCAAATCCAAGCCTAAAAACACAGAATAGAAGCTGGAGAATGGCGGAATCAAAAGGGGAGCTATTCATTGATTCATTCAAAAATTTTAGGTTTTAGATGTAGTTTTAGAGAGAGAGAGAGAGGCTCTCTCCTCTCTCTTAGGTTTTAGAATTAGGATTTCTCTTAGAGTATGGTTATTTCTTCAATCCAGGTATGTTTCTTTAATTTAATTTCTCTTATACTTTTATTCATTCTATTACTTTAGTTGATTACTTAATGTTGCCAATTTGGTTTATGGATTCTTATGTTTAATTTGATTTGATTTTCCATTTAATATAAATTGAGGTATTTCAGATTTAAGATTACTTTCTTTAATTTATGTTATTGATGCTTCCAATTAATCTTCTCCTGGTCAAGGCATTTTTATTCGAATAGATTTTTTCCCCTTTTGGCTTTGGTTAAGTAATTGGGGATACTTGAGTTGTCAAACTCAGCTGTTGATTAAAAATTGAAAATTTCTGATTGATTTGGATCCCTCTAAAGCTAGTCTTTCCATAGGAGTTGACTAGGACTTGAGGAATCAAATTGATTAGTCCACTTAACTTTCCTTTATTTAGTAAGGGTTAACTAAGTGGGAGCAATAACAATTCTCATTATACCTGATAAGGATAACTAGGATGGGATTTCCAGTTCTCATACCTTGCCAAAAGTTTTTCTAATTATTAATTTAATTTCCTTGCCAATTTATTTTCCTGTTCCCTATTTCAAAAACCCAAAAATATACAATTTTCCATAACTAATAATAAATCATACTTCCCTGCAATTCCTTGAGAGACAACCCGAGGTTTAAATACTTCGGTTATAAATTTTATTGGGTTTTGTTACTTGTGATAACCAAAGTTTTTGTACGAAAGGATTCTTTGTTGGTTTAGAAGCTATACTTACAACGTGATTATTTTCATAAAATTCTTTACCGATAGAAAATCCGAATCGTCAAAATGGTGCCGTTGCCGGGGAATTGCAATTGTGTGCCTTATTATTGGTTATTGTAAATATTTTCTTTTACTTTTTATTTGTTTTTGTTTTTGTTTTTAAATTTTATTAGCTACTATGAGTTCTCACCCCCGTCGCTTTGAGTTTGGTTCCAATGTTTTTGTTGTAAGGAATGGAAGCTATAACAGGAACATGCATCAAGATCGGAACAATCAAAGATGGAAGGAGCCACGAAGATCTGATCAACCCTTTCGGCAACAAAACTTTCCAAAATACCAGGGACAATGACCATTCTACGATGCATACCCAGACAATAGTTATGGTGGACCCTCTCGTGACAAACCACCTCCACCTAATTACTATGGTCAAGAGCCATTCCGAGGTGCATACCAAGATGATAGAAATGGTGGACCCCCTTGTAGTTACCAACAAGCCCCATCATATGCCTATAAACCACCTCCTCAACATAGCTTTGAACCACCATACTCACAAGCCAATCACAACCATTCACCTCCATATGACCTCAACCCTTATCCACCCCAATTCCAATCCAATTACTCCCAAGAACCACCACTTTCATATGCACCATGTCTATATCCGTCGACCCAAGAATCACAGGATTGTCTTAAGGAAACCGTGGATAAATTTCATGCAACCCTTCATCAATTGGAGAAAGCAATAAATCGATTAGCCCCCAGTACGAAGGAGACACTAGAAGCTCCAGTCGACAGTAAGGAGCATGACTTTGTACTGGAAAAAGTAGAGGAAGCTGGAATTATCCAAGAAGATTAATTGGTTGAAGACTTTGGAGATGCTGAACCTCCATGGGAATCAAGAATTGTAGAGAATTCCGCCAAGAAATTTGCAATAGATGCTAAGGAGGATAGTGCACAACCCCCAAAGCATGAACCTTATGAAGAACTGGATGGAACAGATCAAGAAGCAAGTTTCGTTGGTAATGATGATCGTGAACTAAGCTCTTCTAGTGATGAACTTGCATCCATAATTGATCTTTGAGGCTAAAGAATCTGCCCCAAGTGAATCTGAAGATGATGTAGAGGTATATTTTTCTCAAGCTCCAGCTTATGACTTGAGTGATGAGGAAAAAATCGAAGACTTTGATCAAGACGTGGTTGCAATTGAAGAGGTTTGTAAGGAAGTGGAAGAATACACATAAGAGTACAAGGGAGTGGAGCTTGAAATACCACTAGAAACACCTCTCCCAAGGCCATTACCACCCAATACAAACTTCAAGTGGGTAAAATCCTTAGCCTTTATCTTTACCTTTCCACTTGAATATGGTTTGCTTGAAACCGATGGCCAGCTTAGAGCTCTTTGTGCCTTTAAGAGAAAGAGGAAAATGGTTAGTAATAGAAGATGGTATCCAAGGTTCAATACGGTTCCACGATCCAATTGGAAGTGCAAGGATTAGTATAGAGCTCGATTTAATGGGTTTAGGAAGAATTTTGGGTATCTCAGTGGAAATTCAGGTTGTGAACTGCCCGGTTGGAACAATGTAGATAAAAACGAAGACGGTTACAAAAGCAAGGTTTGGGATCCTGGAATTTATTCTGACAATCAACATCCCTGGGGCCTAAAATCCTGCTTTAACTTGCTTGAAGGCTTTACGTGCCTAGTTTGGGACCCCGGAGGCTATTGGAATTGCAAACGTTGGTGGAGATTTCTGGGTGAATTCAAGCACAAGCCACCATAACAAGGAGCTCTTCAAATGTCCAACTTAAGGTCTTTAACTAAAAGTGCTAGGTGGGAGACAACCCACCATGGTATGATCGTTCTTTTTCAATTTTAATTTTATTTTATTTTGTTTGTTTTTAGCTTTATTTTATTTTATTTTATTTTATTTTCCCTAGTATCATTCATAACATCCGCATCCGCATCTGCATTTTGCATTCTGCATTTTCTATTAAAAAAAAGGGGTCACACCACGCGTGCGCATGGGCCACACGTGGGCGTCGATTCCAAATCGGCGTCGCCATCCAACACCCAGAAAGTTGGGCTGGAATCGTGCGGCTGGTATGTGTTAGGCACAATTTGGGCCACGCATGCGCGTCGTTGACGCGTACGCGTCATTTTCACTTACACACACCACGCATGGGCGTGGGCGACGCGTACGCGTTGTGTGAAAATTTTTGCCCCCTAATTGAAACAGAGAGTTGCGCCAAAACGATGCTGGAATTGTGCGTTTAGTACAATTCTAGTCGACGCGTATGCGTCTCTCATGCGTACGCGTCATTTTCATTATCCCTCATTTACGCGTTTGCGTCAATGACGCTTTTGCGTCGTTGCACTTCTGCCTCATTCACGCTCTCGTGTGGCCCACGCATCCGCATGGATTTGAAATCACTTAACCCCCCCGATGTGGAAACCCTAACCCCAGCGTCACCTTTTTCCCCCTCCCCAACGTTCCACCTCCATCCCTCTCTTCTCCCTCCAACCTCCCACTGCCACCGCCGCCCAGCCCGCCGCGCCACCACCGTCGACAACCCCTCGCCGCATCGCCCTCACCCCCTCTTTCCCCCATCTCTTCCTCTTTTCTCCTTCTCCTTCCCTCTCTCGCACCACCACTGCCCCCTGCCCCGTCGCCAACCCATCCCGCCGCGCCGCCACTGCCACCGTCGACGACCCATACTGCCGTACCACCCCCTTCCCCTCCCTCCTTTTCTCCCTTCTCTTTCCCTCCCTCTCCCACCCCCTGCCACCACCGTGGGACTCCCAGTGCCGCTGTGCCACATCCCAATGCCGCCGTGCCGCCCAGCAGTGCCACCACACCACCACCCTCTCTCTTCGTTCAATTTCTTTCACTGCGCACACCAGGTTCCACTGCATTCTGATTCCTTTCCCGTTCCAGTTAGTTAGTTTGCATATTTTTCAATTCTATTCAAATTAAGATAGTTAGAAATGCATGTTCGTAGTGGATTTTAGGTGGTTAGGTAGCTAGGATGTGGTTAGTGGATTTAGGTATGATAATTGCGCCATTCTTGCTGCTTGCTTTATCTATTTCGCAATTCTGAAATTGATGTGCTATTGATGTTGCTATTCACTCCTGTTCCATTTCTGTTCGATACTATTTTGTTTCCTCATATCTTAATTGAGTGTTGCCAATGCCTATATAACTGCACATACATTATCATTCTTGTTGCCATTTGCTTTATCCTCATTGATTCAGTAAGCCGAATACATTGCATTCATATCCTATAGAACTGGCATAAAATCTGGAGTTAAACACCCAAACTGGCACAAAAGCTAGCGTTTAACTCCAAGAAAAGTCTCTACACGTGAAATCTTCAATACTCAGCCCAAGCACACACCAAGTGGGCCCGGAAGTGGATTCTGCGTCATTTACTCATTTCTGTAAACCCTAGGTTACTAGTTTTCTACAAATAGGACCTTTTGCTATTGTATTTTGGAGACTTTTACATACTTTTCATTTTGGGGACTTGTATGTTCACGCTTTGGGAGGCTGGCCATTCGGCCATGCCTAGACCTTTTGTTCTTATGTATTTTCAACGGTGGAGTTTCTACACACCATAGATTAAGGTGTAGAGCTCTGCTGTTCCTCATGAATTAATGCAAAGTACTATTGTTTTTCTATTCAACTCAAGCCTATTTCTGTTCTAAGATATCCGTTCATTCTTCAACATGATGAATGTGATAATCCGTGACACTCATCACCATTCTCACCTATGAACGCGTGCCTGACAACCACTTCCGTTCTACATGCAAACAAGCTTGAATGTGTATCTCTTGGGTTTCTAATCTAAGATTAGAACCTTCGTGGTATAGGCTAGAATCATTGGCGGTCATTCTTGAGATCCAGAAAGTCTAAACCTTGTCTGTGGTGTTCCGAGTAGGATCTGGGAAGGGATGACTGTGACGAGCTTCAAACTCGCGAGTGTTGGGCGTAGTGACAGATGCAAAAGGATCAATGGATCCTATTCCAACATGATCGATAACCAACAACTGATTAGCCGTGCGGTGACAGTGCATTTGGAATATTTTCACTGAGAGGACGGGAGGTAGCCATTGACAACGGTGATGCCCAACATAAAGCTTGCCATGGAAAGGAGTATGAATGATTGGAAGAAGGCAATAGGAAAGCAGAGGTTCAGAAGGAACAAAACATCTCCATACGCCTATCTGAAATTCCTACCAATGAATTACATAAGTGTCTCTATCCTATTTTATGTCTTATTCATATTTTAATTATCAATTCTCCGTAACCATTTGAATCCGCCTGACTGAGATTTACAAGGTGACCATAGCTTGCTTCAAGCCGACAGTCTCCGTGGGATCGACCCTTATTCACGTAAGGTTTATTACTTGGACGACCCAGTGCACTTGCTGGTTAGTTGTGTGGAGTTGTGATAAAGAGTTGAGATTACAATTGTGCGTACCAAGTTGTTGGCGCCATTGATGATCACAATTTCGTGCACCAAATGCTGCCCGATTTTTCTGTAAATTGTTTCACTCAACTCCCATTTATAAATTGGCTTTGGTACTTTTGAACTCTGCACTAATTGGTTTCAACCAAGCCAATTCATGGATGAATGGGCTAGCATTCCTACTCCTTCTGGTTCCCTTCTTAGTGAAATCGCACTATTGATGATTTTATTCATTTTTCACTTCTTTTATTTATTTGATTTATCATCATTAATCTGCATTCTCTACTTGAATGTGAGTTGTTGGTTCTTCAAGTTTGTGCAATTTTTGTTAATTAGGAACTACAATACCATACCACTCACTTTAACTTCACTTTTTAACTCTTAACTGCATTAACTTTCTAACTTCTCTCTTAGTTTTCAACTAACTACTTTCAACCCATTTCAAGGCATGATTATTGTTGTTCCTGATAAACAAGCATTCCGCATATCATAGATCTTGGATTGTGATTTTTATTTAAATTATTTGACTTTTAGCTTGCATACAGTCCAAAATTCTACATCTATCTAACTCACTTCATGCTTATATTGCTATTTTATTCCTCTTTTTCCTATCTATGCTTATATTGCTAAAATACTATTTGCTTACCTATTTTTCTGCTTTAGTTTAATAAATTGTATCCTGGATCCTCTACTTTTCAGGATGTCTGACCCTAAAGGGAAAGAAAAAGTTAAAGCAGGCACGTGCAAAAGGAAAAGAGGAGAGTCCTCTATGGCTTTGCTAGATATACTGCATGATGATTCTTGGCGTGAGAAGAACTTTACTCCGCAGGAAAAAGCTGATCAGTTAGTGCCTGCAACCGACCCAGTCAAGTTTGCAAACCGATACTGTGAACTAAAGTATCCAGTCTTTGCAACTTCAAGGAACCTATATCTAGAAAAAACCCTCAGAATTCCAGCTGAATTACAACAGTACACCATAGAATAAATCAAACAGCGAGGCTGGTACTTTCTGGAGAGGGATTTGACTGAGGTTAATGCATCTTGGGTCAGAGAATTTTACTGCAACTATTTTAAAATGACCCTGGATGCAGTACAGCTCAGAGGCAAACAGATTCTTTACTGAGGAGGAAATTGAAGATATCCTTCATTTCCTGTCCAAATCCGATCAACCAGATGGTTATCAGCAGGTTGAAGAAGATATGAGATTTATGAGATTTGATTGGGAAGCAGTGAAGCGCACTATAGCTATTGATCCCGCTGTCCCATGGGTTATGGGTAAGTCAACAGTGCACCCTAAAGGCATCAAGATCAACTACCTGAACGATGAGGCTCGGCTATGGCAACAAATCTTAAGCAATTATGTGATGCCAAGCACTCACGAGGCTGAGGTGCCAGCTGCCATGATTACTCTTATCTGGTGCGTGATGGAGGGCAAGCACCTGTACCTTCCCTGATTTATCCGGTACTCCATGTCCAGGGTCCATGTCCGAAGCACTCTGCCCTTCCCTTATTTGATTACTCAGATGGGCCGCCGAGTCGAGGTACCCTGGGAGCTTGCGGATGAAAAGCCACCAGCCGCCGACTGCAAGAAGATCATCCCATATGGCAGAAAGTTCGTAGCTCTGGGCTACAGACCGCCCTCTCTCACTGCCTCAGCTGATGCAGCCACATCTTCTGCTGCCCGTTCAGCACCTGCTGCACCACTACACCCACAGCACCCTCATCTGCCTCCCAGCCCATTTACCACTTAGTGCACTGCCTCTTTGAGCGGCTGGACCAGATGGAGCACCACAACCAGCGGCGATATGAGCGGTCTGAGCGTCGCAGCATCTGACGCTATGAGCATTTGAAGTTGATTATCCTCAGGCACCCACACAGACTGCAGCACCTCAGGCCGCCATAGAGACACCAGCAGAGCACCCTTCCGGAGATGCCACTTCTTCACACCCAGCCTGATTGAGCATCGAGGATGATGCTATTATATAAGTGTGGGGAGGTCGCCATCTCTGGCAAACTTTATTTTGGTGAACTACTTTCAGACTCTTTATCCTATTTATTTCTTTTTTTTGTATTTTTGCTTTATTTTTATTTATTTCATTTTATCTTATTTTCCTTTTCAGTACTTGCACATTTTCTTTTACTGTACTTTTGTTTATTTCTACTTTATTACATTTTGCATTTTGGGCTGTATATATATCTTAGATATTTAGCTTAATTTGCACTATTAGCTTTTTTAGTTATGATATAGAAACATATGGATTATTTAGCTTAGTTTACCCTTTTAGCATATAATAATTTGGTTTAATTGAAAATAAAAGAGTAAACTAGAAATTTTAGTTTTTCAGAATCACAATAATCCACCCACTATATATATAGCAATAAATGTTGGTAAATTAACAATATTTTTCAAGGAAAATACTTATTTTTTTTAAGAGCCATTCAAAGATTCATATTGAGTTGAATGAAAACTCTTAATTCCTACTTGCATGATATGCATAACTGGTATATAGTTTCTGAGCCAAAGAACACACAACCCATGAGTTTCTGAGCTTAATTGCGTGGTTACATTATTTAACCGTAGTTTTCATTCCTGTGTGTTTCTCCCTTCTTCACTATAATTGCAGACTTTACTTTGTTTCATTCTATATGTCCAGTATTCAATGTATTTATATTCTTGCATATGATTGAGGCCATTACTTGTTCTTTGCTCACTTATCCTAAATAAGCCTACCCTTTTATGTCACCCTTGTTAGCCCCCTTGAGCCTTTCAATCCCCTTCTGTTCTATAACCACATCACTAGCCTTAAGCAGAAAAATAAATTAAAAACCCCAAATTGGATCTTTGGTTAGCTTAAGATAGAGATTGTGTATCAATTAAGTGTGGGGAACTGTGGGAACATGGGTCGATAGGAAAGGATTAAATTGATAAAATAATCAGAATTTGGGTGCATGCTCATGTGAAACTTAAATAATTAAAACACCATGTGCATTGATATTTTATGTTTATGTTATAAAAAATTTTTTTTAGTAAATAAATAAATAAGGGGACAAAATTACCCCAACAATGAGTTTAGTAAAAAGATTAATGCACATAGGATAAAATTAAAAATAATCTGATGCATGAGTATGTGACACAAAAGTGGGAAAAATTGGAAAGTTAAGCATAATTTTAGAATCATATAGAACATGTATATGTTAGGTGAGTGATAAACCCATATTTTATGATATATTCTGTGCCTAATTTGAGTGATTTATTCAATCCTTCACCCACTTATTCATATTAATTGCATGATTTTACTTTCCCTTCCTTATTATGTGATGTATGTGAAAAACATGTTTCCTATGCTTTAAAAGTAATTATTTTAATTTCCCTTTATTACCATTCGATGCCGTGATTCATGTGTTGAGTAATTTAAGATCTTCTAAGGCAGGAATGACTTAAAGGATGGAAAGAAAACATACAAAATTGGAAGAAAAGCATAAAACAGAGTTTTTGAAGAAACAGGCAGCGATGCGATCGCATGGACAACGCGGCCGCATGCCAGCGCGAATTAACAGCGGCGCGACCGCGTGCTTGACGCGATCGCGCGCCTTAAGTGAAACGCATATGACGCAGACACATGACTGACGCGACCGCGCGACAAGGAAAACTCCAATTGATGCGACCGCGTGACCCACGCGGCCGCGTGACAGAGGCCACGGACTAGAAATTACAAAAAACGCTCCCAGCAATTTCTGAAGCCCTTTTTGGCCCAAATCCAAGTCCAGAGGCACAGATCAGAGGTTTTGAAGTGGGGGAATGCATCCATTCAGAGGAGAGTCTCCAATTAGTTAGTATTCATGATTTAAATGCAGTTTTGAGGGAGAGGCTCTCTCCTCTCTCTTTTAGGATTTAGATTTAGGATTTTATTCGCTTTCAAGATTATCTCTTTCTATCAGGTTCAACATTCCTTTTATTTATCTTTTCAATTTAATTTATGAATTCTTCTATGTTACAGATTACTCTTTTGAATTAATGTTATTTGAGGTATTTCAGTTTACAATTGTTTCTTTTATTTATATCACTGTTGCTTTCCATCTGAAGACATTTTTATTCTGGTAGATTTACTTTTCCCTTTTTGGTCTTGGTTAAGAAATCAGTAACTCAGGAGTTATCAAACTCAAACATGATTGATAATCGTTATCTTTGCTAATTGAATTGAACTTTAATAATCCTAATATTTCCTTAGGGATTAACTAGGATTTGAGGATCTAACTAATTAGTCACTTGACTTTCCCTTGCTCTAGCAAAGGTTAACTAAGTGGAATTAAGGTTCAATTTTCATCATCATTGATAAGGATAACTAGGATAGGACTTTTAATTTCTCATACCTTGCCAAAAGTTTATTTTACAGTTATTTATTTATTTTACAGTCTTTTACTTAATTCAATTGCAATTTAAGTTACTTGTTCCTCATCTTAAAAACCCCAATTTACAATCTTCATAACCAATAATAAGAACATACTTCCCTGCAGTTCCTTGAGAAGACAACCCGAGGTTTAAATACTTCGGTTATTAATTTATTTAGGGGTTTGTTACTTGTGACAACCAAAACGTTTGTAAGAAAGGTTGATTGCTTGGTTTAGTAACTATACTTGCAACGAGAGTTTACTATAACTTCTAAACCATCAATCTTCCTGGTTCTTTCAAAATGGCGCCACTGCCGGGGAACTGCAATTGTGTGCCTTATTATTGGTTATTGTAAATATTTTTCTTTTACTTGTTTTTTTGTCTTTATTTTCCCTTTTTATTTCCATTAGCTACTATGAATTCTCACCCCTCTCGCTTCGAGTTTGGTTCTAATATTGTTGAAAGGAGTGAAAGTTATAACAGGACCATGCATCAAGGTCAGAGCAATCAAAGATGAATGGAGCCAAGAGGATCTGATCAACCCTTTAGGCAACAACACCCTCCAAGATATCATGGACAAAGACCATTCTACAATGCATACCAAGCAAATAGACATGGTGGACAACCTTGTAGTTACCAACAAGTCCCACCCTGTGCTTATAGGCCATCCTCTCAACATAACTTCGAACCACCATACTCACAAGCTTCTTTTCACCATTCGCTACCATACGATCCTCATTTACCCCGATTCCAATCCAATTACTCCCAAACGCCACCACTTCCCAATGTACCACGTCCAAATCCAGCACCCCGAGAATCAGAGGTTCGCCTCAAGGAAACGGTAGATCAACTTCAAACAACCCTTTATCAACTAGAGCAAGCAATAAGTCAATTATCTTCTAGACGTTCAAACATTCAAGGACCTCCCACAACTCCGTATGGACAATCTAATGATGAGCGTAGCATGAGGGAGATACTAGAAACTCCAGTGGACAGAACAGAGCATGACTTCGTACTGGAACAAGTAGAGGAAGCTGTCATTACACAAGAAGAAGAGTTGGTTGAAGACCTAGGAGATGCTGAGCCTCCATGAGAATCCAGAGTTGTGGAGAATTCTGTCAAGGACGTTACAATTGATGCTGAGGAGGATAGTACACAGCCCCCAAGGAAAGTCTTTTATGAAGAACTGGATGGAATAATCCAAGAAGCAAGTTTCCTTGATAATGATGATCTCAAGTCAAGTTCTCCCAGTAGTGAACTTGCACCAGCAAGTGAATTCTCTAAGATCGCAGAATCTTCCCCAAGTGAATGCGAAGATGATGCGGAGGTAGATTTCTCTCAACCTCCCGTTTATGACTTAAGTGATGAGGAAGACACAGAAGGCTTTGATCAGGACATGGATGCAATTGAAGAAGTCTGCAAGGAAGTGAAGAAATTCACAGAAAAGCACAAGAGAGTAGAACTCACAGAACCACTGGAAACACCTATCCCAAGGCCATTACCACCTAATACAAGCTTCAAGTGGGTACAATCCTTAACCTTTATCTTTACTTTTCCGCTTGAATATGGTTTGCTTGAAACAGATGGCCAGCTTAGAGCTCTCTGCGGCTTTAAGAGTAAGAGGAAAATGGCTCGTACTCAGAGCTGGTGCACAAGGTTCAATAAGGTTCCACGCTTCAACTTGAAGTGTACGGATTGGCATCATGATCTATTGAATGGATCTCGGAAAACGTTTGGTCACCTTGGTAAAAATATACTTTCTAAACCGCCCGGATGGAAAAATATAGATCAAGACGAAGGCGGATTTAAAAGCAAGGTTTGGGATCCTGGAATCTATTCTGACATTCGTCACCCCGGGAGCCTGAGAATATGTTTGAAGCTGCTCAGAAGCTTCACATGCCTAGTTTGGGACCCCGGAGGCTATTGGCATTCCAAACGTTGGTGGAGATTTTTGGATGAATTTAAGCGCAAGCCACCATAACAGGAAGCTCATCCAATGTCCAACTTAAGGACTTTAACTAAAAGTGTTAGGTGGGAGACAACCCACCATGGTATGGTCGTTTCTTTTTCAGCTTTATTTCATGTTATTTATTTTTATTTCCTTTTTCAATCGAACCTGAATATTATTCATTCGCATTGCATACTGCATACTTGCATACCTACATAAAAAAAGGGGTCATGCGACGCGACCGCATCGCTCATGCGATCGCGTCAGTTGTGAAAAATAACCACCCACGCGTCCGCGTCACCCACGCGGTCGCGTGATCTGGAGATCGGCGTAAATCTCCAACATCCAGAGAGTTAGGCTGGAATCGTGCGGCCATTGTGCGTTTCGCACAAAATGACCCACGCGGTCACGTCCCTGACGCGATCGCGTCACTTGCACAACACCAATCCCACGCGACAGCATGAGCGACGCGATCACGTCGACCCCCATTTCACCCCGGCCACGCGACCGCGTGCCCCACGCGACCGCGTGCCCCACGCGATCGCGTGGATTCAAATTTAATAACCCCCAACCACGCGAAACCCTACCCATTCGCGCCCCCCCAGCCCCTTCTCCTTCCTCTCTTCTCTCCACAACCACCACCCACAACTTTCAGCCACCACCACCGCCCACCGCAACCCCCGACGACCACCCAGAAGCCGCCGCCACGCCATCCCCCTTCCTCCTTCCCCCTCTTTCTTCTTCTTCTTTCCTCTTCTCCCTCACTGCGCTGCTGTCACCACCTCACCGCGCCGCCGTCACTACCGCACCATCCACCACCACCCACACCCCCTTCCTTCCCTTTCCCCTACCCACATTACCCTACCCCAAACCTCCCCTGCCTCCGCAAGCCCTCACCGCTGCCGTACCACCCTCAACCGCCGCATCAACCGCCACAGCCACCACCTCCAGCCACCTCTCTGCCCCACTTTCATTCCTACGCCTTCCAGGTTCTGCTGAACGCCACCCTTCTTTCCTTTCATCATTAATTTCCTATTTTTTTGTTTATGTTCATCATTAGGCTAGTTAGATATGCATGTTGTAGTGGATTCTAGGTTGTTAGGTAGTTTAGGATGTGGTTAGTGAATTTAGGCCTGTTTAATTGCGCTGTTCATGTTTCTTATTTTCTAATTTTCACAATTCTGCTATTGCTGTGTTGTTAATATTGTTCATATGCTGTAATTTCTTGTTCATGCTGCTTTTTTTTACACTGCTTTTCCATGTTCTTATTCCCTTTATGTAATTGTAGCTATATTTTAATTCATATGAGCTATTCTGATTGCTATTTATTTTCCGGGAACACCTAATTTTAGCCGGGATGCTGCCCAAATTTCTGTAAATTGTTTTGATTTTCATTCCTGTTTTGGTTTTGGCAAACCTGCACTCTGCTTTACTCAGCTTTTACCAAACCAATTCTTGAATGACAGGGCAAGCTTCCTTATTCTTTTTCATTTCCTGGTTTATAAATTGCATCTTAGATGATTCAATTCCACTCTTTGTTATATTCATTTGTTCATCCTTAACTTCCTTGTTTGAACTTGAGTTATCTGTTGCTTTAATTTGTGAATTCTTGTTATTTAGGAAATGCTCTTCATGCCACTTACTCTAATCCACTTTTTACTAATTCACTAATTTTAACTGCCTAACCTCTTTGTCATTCCTAACCCACTTACCTTTCAAAACATCTCTTCTGGTTTTTCACTATTCTCTCTAACATTCTAACCAAGGCATGACGAACGTTTTTCCTACTTAACATGAATCCTTTTACATTGTGGATTGTGAATTTTTATTCTCGGACTTTTCACTCCTATACAATCCTTAATGCACATTTACTTAACTCATTTTTATTATTCTATTGCTCCTTTGCCATTATATGCTTCTTTCGATTATTTGTCTACCTGCTTTCCTATTTTTATTATATCCTGTTTTTCTGTTTTTCAGGATGTCTGACACCCAAAGGAAAGGAAAAGGAAAGGCAACAACTGGCAAACAGAAAAGAGGAGAAGCCTCCATGTCCATCCTGGACCTCATGCATGATGACTCCTGGCGGGAGAAACACTTTACCCCGCAGGAGAAGGCTGACCAACTACTCCCTGCTACTGATCCCATTAAATTTGCAAACCGATACTGCAAGCTGAAGTATCCGGTGTTTGCAAACTCCAGGAACCTGTACCTGGAAAGGACTCTGAAGATCCCAGAAGAACTCCAGCAATACACCTCTGATCAGATCAAACAAAGAGGCTGGTTCTTCCTGGAGAGAAACCTGACTGAGGTTAATGCATCTTGGGTAAGGGAATTCTACTGCAATTACTTCAAAACTTCCCTAGATGCAGTGAACCTAAGAGGGAAGCAGATTCTGGTTACTGAAGAGGCTATAGAGGATGTTCTGAAGCTTCTGCCTAAATCCGATTAGCCAGATGGATATCAAAAGGCTGAGGAGGATATGTGCTTCATGAAGTTTGATTGGAATGCAGTCAAGGCCAGGATAGCCCTTGACCCAACTGTCCCATGGGTCATGGGTCAGAACACTACCATGCCTAAGGGAATCAACGGACATACTTGAACGATGAGGCTCGGCTATGGCATCAGATCCTAAGCAACTATATTATGCCGAGTACTCACGAGACGGAACTACCTGCCGCTATGATCACCCTCCTATGGTGTGTGATGGAGGGTAAGGACCTGTACCTGCCACGCTTCATTCGGTACTACATGGCCAGAGTCCACGTTCGAGGCACTCTCCCCTTCCCCTATCTGATTACACAGCTTGGCCGTCGAGCTGACGTGCCCTGGGAGGATGCTGATGAGAAGCCACCTGCTACAGAATGCAAGAAAATTATCCCTCACAGCAGGAACTTTTTGGCTTTGGACTACGGACCTCCATTCCTCACTCCTACTGATGAGACAGCCACACCATCTGCCAGCCCTTCTTCCTCCACAGCTACCCCTGCTACCACCACTGCACCTCCACCTGCCTCAGAGCCAGTTTATCACCTAGTGCACCGCCTATTTCGACAGCTAGACCAGATGGAGCGCCGCAACCGGCGCCGATATGAGAGAGCTGAGCGTCGCAGCAAGCGACGCTATGAGCACCTGAAGCTAATGATACGATCTGGCGATATCCCCTCCGAGCCTGACACACCATCAGAGCCATCTGAAGAGGAGGCGGATGATCACGAGGCAGATTCCCACCCCCAGAGAGAGGCTGAGCAGGCAGGCACAGAGCAGGTTGCATCACAGCAGGAGGCCCCGTATCAGATTCAGGCTGCAGACCCTGAGGTTCCTATTCAGTCAGCACCTCCTCTGCAGCAGGCAGACCCTCAGACCACCACCACAGAGACTCTGGCTACCCAGCCTTCCAGTGATGACACCCCCTTCACACCCTGCTTGATTGTGCACCGGGGACGATGCTTCATTTTAAGTGTGGGGAGGTCACCATCTCTGGCGTATTTTTTGGTGAACCACTACAGACTCTTTTTACTTTATTTTACTACTTTTTCTGTATTTTTCTCTTTTATTTTTATTTTTATTTTCTCAAGTACTTATACATTGCTATTTTCATGTATTTTGACTCTATTTCTGCATGTTGCACCTTAGTTCATATTTTAGCTATTTAGTTTAGTTGCAATTCCAACTTATTAGTTATAGAAATTGTGGATTGATTAGTATAGTTTACCCTTTTTTTTAAGCATGAGATAACTTAGTTTAATTTGAAAATATAAAAAGGAAGTAAACTAGAGACTTGAACATAATAGAAACAACCCACACCTTGTATATATAGCATTCCATGTTAGTTAGTTAACAACATTTCATCAAGGAGAAACACAAACTTTAAAGCCACTCAAAATCAATTTTACATTTAGAATAATGGGAACTCTTGATTTTTACTTGCATGACATATATAACTGATATATGATTTCTGAGTTAGAGAACATACAGCCTGTGAGTTTTGAGCTTAATTGTATGGTTACATTCAAACCATAATTTTTATTCCTGTGTGTTCCACCCTTCTTATTTATTCTGGTGTTCTTTACTTTGTTTTAATCTATATGTTCGATTAGAGAATAGAAATACATACCAAGAGAGTGATTGAGGCCATTGTTGATTTTAGCTCACTTATCCCAAATTAGCCTACCTTTTACATCACCCTTTTTAGCCTCATTGAGCCTTTAAATCCCCTCTTATTCTACAAACCACATTACTAGCCTTAAGCAGAAAAACAAAATAAAAATCCCAAGTTGAATCCTTGGTTAGCTTAAGATAGAAATTGTGTAATTGTTTAAGTGTGAGAAACCTATTGGGAATATGGATGATAAAAACAAAGGGTAGAAAGTTAAAAAGAATAAAATAATTCAAAATAAAAATTTTTTGGGAAGCATGCTCATATGAAATCAAAATAATTGAATTACCATGTGCATTAAAAAAATAATAAAAAAAAATATTTATTTTTCAGTATTTGAATAAAGGGGATACAAAACAATTCCCCAAATGCAAAATAAAGCAATGCACATGGGACAAAATTAAAATTAATGCATGAGCATGTAACATCAAAAGTGGGAAAAATATGGGAAAATAGGTAAAGAAGCTTTGCTTTACAAGTTATGTATGTTAGGTGAGATCTTAGACTAATCAAGGATTCGCTCAATTAGCTCACTTAGCTTATACATATACCCTTACCTTTACCTTGGCCCATTACAACCTTAATTAAAGACCTCATGACTTTTGTATGCCTATATTCTATAATTGTTGATTAGTTAGATGAAGAACAAAGTTATAGAAAGTAAGGATAAAAAGAAGAATAGAGTGATTAACCCAATAAACACTGAGTGACCAGAGAGTAAACACAAAATCCAGTGAGGGTTCAATAGCTCATTAACATATATCTCTGCTTGAATTATTAATCGTCTTGCAAGTTTATAAAATATTTTCCCATCTCAATTGTAAAAGTGCTTTATCATTATCTGAGGTCTGGCTATATATATGATTCCTTGAGAAATGTGAATTAATTCAACTACATGTGAGCTTTATATACAAGTGAATAAAAATAATTAGAATTGCATGATGCATTTAGGTAGTTGCATTTTGAATAGATTGCATTGCATGAGATTCCACCACTTCAACCTTACCTTACTCTTTATCTTGGATTTAGCGTGAGGACATGCTATTGTTTAAGTGTGGGGAGGTTGATAAACCCATATTTTATGATATATTCTGTGCCTAATTTGAGTGATTTATTCAATCCTTCACCCACTTATTCATATTAATTGCATGGTTTTACTTTCCCTTCCTTATTATGTGATGTATGTGAAAAACATGTTTCCTATGCTTTAAAAGTAATTATTTTAATTTTCCTTTATTACCATTCGATGCCGTGATTCGTGTGTTGAGTAATTTCAGATCTTCTAAGGCAAGAATGACTTAAAGGATGGAAAGAAAACATACAAAATTGAAAGGAAAGCATAAAACGGAGTTTTTAAAGAAACAGGCAGCGACGCGATCGCATGGACGACGCGGCCGCATGCCAGCGCAAATTAACAGCGACGCGACCGCGTGATTGGCGCGATCGCGCGCCTTAAGTGAAACGCATATGACGCGACCGCGCGACAAGGAAAACTCCAATTGACGCGACCGCGTGACAGAGTCCACGCACCAGAAATTACAGAAAACGCTCTCAGCGATTTCTGAAGCCCTTTTTGGCCCAAATCCAAGTCCAGAAGGCACAGATCAGAGGTTATGAAGTGGGGGAATGCATCCATTTAGAGGAGAGTCTGCAATTAGTTAGTATTCATGATTTAGATGTAGTTTTGAGGGAGAGGCTCTCTCCTCTCTCTTTTAGGATTTAGATTTAGGATTTTATTCGCTTTCAGGATTATCTCTTTCTATCAGGTTCAACATTCCTTTTATTTATCTTTTCAATTTAATTTATGAATTCTTCTATGTTACAGATTACTCTTTTGAATTAATGTTATTTAAAGTATTTCAGTTTACAATTGTTTCTTTTATTTATATCGCTGTTGCTTTCCATCTGAAGACATTTTTATTCCGGTAGATTTACTTTTCCCTTTTTGGTCTTGGTTAAGAAATCAGTAACTCAGGAGTTATCAAACTCAAACATGATTGATAATCGTTATCTTTGCTAATTGAATTGAACTTCAATAATCCCAATCTTTCCTTAGGGATTAACTAGGATTTGAGGATCTAACTAATTACTCACTTGACTTTTCCTTGCTCTAGCAAAGGTTAACTAACTGGAATTAAGGTTCAATTTTCATTATCATTGATAAGGATAACTAGGATAGGATTTCTAATTTCTCATACCTTGCCAAAAGTTTATTTTACAGTTATTTATTTATTTTACAGTCTTTTACTTAATTCAATTGCAATTTAAGTTACTTGTTCCTCATCTTAAAAACCCCAATTTACAATCTTCATAACCAATAATAAGAACATACTTCCCTGTAGTTCCTTGAGAAGACGACCCGAGGTTTAAATACTTCGGTTATCAATTTATTTAGGAGTTTGTTACTTGTGACAACGGAAACGTTTGTAAGAAAGGTTGATTGCTTGGTTTAGTAACTATACTTGCAACGAGAGTTTACTATAACTTCTAAACCATCAATCTTCCTAGTTCTTTCAGTGAGATTTTAGACTAATCAAGGATTCAATTTATAGCTCACTTAGCCATATATATATATATATATATATATATATATCCTCACCTTTGCCTTAACCCCATTACAACCTTGAAAAGACCTCATGATGTTTGCATGTGTACATTGAATAGTTGTTGATTGGTTAGATGAAGAACAAAGAAGAATAGAGTGATTAACCCCAAACACTGAGTGAATAGAGTGTATACACAAATCCAGTAAGGGTTCAAATAGCTCATTTCCATATATCCACATTTAATTATTGATTGTCTTGCAAGTTTGTGAAATCTTTTGATTAACTCAACTCAATTGTGATTGTGTTTTAACATGATTTAGCCTTGGCTGTGCATATATGTTTCCTTGAAGAATTTGACTCAATTTAACCACATGTAAGATTTATATATATAAGTGGATAATAATTAGAATTGCATGATTCATTTAGGTAGCTTGCATTTAGAATAGATTGCAGTGCATAGATTCCACTATTCTACCTTCACTCTTTTTCCATTTCTCGTGAATTTAGCATGAGGACATGCTATTGTTTAAGTGTGGGGAGGTTGATAAACCACTATTTTATGATTTATCTTGTGCTCAATTGAGTGTTTTTATCAATTCTTCACCCACTTATTCATAAGATTTGCATGGTTTTACAATTCCTTCCTTATTCTGTGATATATGTGAAAACATGTTTTCTATGCCTTAAAAATATTAATTTTAAGTATCCTTTATTACCATTCGATGCCGTGATCTGTGTGTTGAGTATTTTCAGGCTTTATAGGGTAGGAATGGCTTAGAGGACGGAGATGAAACACGCAAAAATAGAAGGAACGCACAAAGTGGTGTTTTGAAGAAAATGGCAGCGACGCGCACGAATGGACCTCGCGGACGCGTGCCTAATGCAAAACGCAAGCGACACGTATGCGTGACTGACGCGTACGCGTGGCAAGGAAAAGCTCTAAATGACGCACACGCGTGACCCACGCACACGCGTGACGGACGTCACGTGCAGAAAATTGCAAATGTCGCCCCTAGCGATTTCTAGGCCCTTTTTCGGCCCAAATCCAAGCCTAGAAACACAGAATAGAAGCTGGAGAATAGGGGAATCAAAAGGGGAGCTATTCATTGATTCATTGACAAATTTTAGGTTTAAGATGTAGTTTTAGAGAGAGAGAGAGAGAGAGAGAGAGAGAGAGAGAGAGAGATGCTCTCTCCTCTCTCTTAGGTTTTAGAATTAGGATTTCTCTTAGAGTATGGTTATTTCTTCAATCTAGGTTCAATGTTCCTTTAATTTAATTTCTCTTCTACTTTTATTCATTCTATTACTTTAGTTGATTACTTAATGTTGCCAATTTAGTTTATGGATTCCTATGTTTAATTTGATTTGATTTTCCATTTAATATAAATTGAGGTATTTCAGATTTAAGATTGCTTTCTTTAATTTATGTTATTAATGCTTCCAATTAATCTTCTCTTGGTCAAGGCATTTTTATTCGAATATATTTTTTCCCCTTTTGGCTTTAGTTAAGTAATTGGTGACACTTGAGTAGTCAAACTTAGCTGTTGATTGAAAATTGGAAATTGCTGATTGATTTGGATCCCTCTAAAGCTAGTCTTTCCATAGGAGTTGACTAGGACTTGAGGAATCAAATTGATTAGTCCACTTGACTTTCCTTTATTTAGTAAGGGTTAACTAAGTGGGAGCAATAACAATTCTCATTACACCTGATAAGGATAACTAGGATGGGATTTTCAGTTCTCATACCTTGCCAAAAGTTTTTCTAATTATTAATTTAATTTCCTTGCCAATTTATTTTCATGTTCCCTATTTCAAAAACCCAAAAATATACAATTTTTCATAACCAATAATAAATCATACTTCCTTGCAATTCCTTGAGAGATGACCCGAGGTTTAAATACTTCGGTTATAAATTTTATTGGGTTTTGTTACTTGTGACAACCAAAGTTTTTATACGAAAGGATTCTTTGTTGGTTTAAAAGCTATACTTACAACGTGATTATTTTCATAAAATTTTTTACCGATAGAAAATTCGAATCGTCAAAATGGCGCCGTTTTCGGGGAATTGCAATTGTGTGCCTTATTATTGGTTATTGTAAATATTTTCTTTTGCTTGTTTATTTGTTTTTGTTTTTGTTTTTTAATTTTATTAGCTACTATGAGTTCTCACCCCCGTCACTTTGAGTTTGGTTCCAATGTTGTTGTAAGGAATGGAAGCTATAACAGGAACATGCATCAAGGTCGGAACAATCAAAGATGGAAGGAGCCACGAGGATCTGATCAACCCTTTCGGCAACAACACTTTCCAAAATACCAGGAACAACGACCATTCTACGATGCATACCCATACAATAGTTATGGTGGACCCTCTCGTGACAAACCACCTCCACCTAATTACTATGGTCAAGAGCCATTCCAAGGTGCATACCAAGATGATAGAAATGGTGGACTCCCTTGTAGTTACCAACAAGCCCCATCATATGCCTATAAACCACCTCCTCAACATAGCTTTGAACCACCATACTTACAAGCCAATCACAACCATTCACCTCCATATGACCTTAACCCTTATCCACCCCAATTCCAATATAATTACTCCCAAGAACCACCACTTTCATATGCACCATCTCCATATTCGTCGACCCAAGAATCACAGGATTGTCTTAAGGAAATCGTGGATAAATTTTATGCAATCCTTCATCAATTGGAGCAAGCAATAAATCGATTAGCCCCCAGTACAAAGGAGACACTAGAAGCTCCGGTCGACAGTAATGAGCATGACTTTGTACTGGAACAAGTAGAGGAAGCTGGAATTATCGAAGAAGATGAATTGGTTGAAGACTTCGGAGACGCTGAACCTCCATGAGAATCAAGAATTGTAGAGAATTCCATCAAAAAATTTGCAATAGATGATAAGGAGGATAGTGCACAACCCCCAAAGCATGAACACTATGAAGAACTGGACAGAACAGATCAAGAAGCAAGTTTTCATAGCCCAGGAATCCATGAACTTCAAGTTATCACTCAAGCTCACATTTGAATTGCTGAATGATTGGATCATTAAGCTCTGAACTTGAATCACAATTAGAATTGAAGATCAATTGTAGAAGATTTGATTTGGTTTTATTAGATTTGAATTTGAATTTGAATTTTAGATTTTGTTTTAGATTTAATATAAACGGATCCTGAAAAACTTGGAGGGGACTTCTTTTTCAGCCATTTTTCATACATTGTCTTTGATTTTGAAGCTTAGCATGAGTCACTAATCTCCTTGGTTAAAGTTAGGAGCTTTGTTGATTCTAATAGACTAATATTATAGATTTTCTACTTTTGATTATGCATTGATATTTTCCTAAGATAAAGTTTTCGTACTTTATCATAAGGGTTTGAATCTATTGGAAAATAGTTCAAATCTTAACTAAATTTTAATTATCATATTGGAAAACATGGTTTTTGGAATTAAGCTTCACAACTCCTTCTCACAATTCTTTAAGTTATGAAACTAGACCTTGATAAGTGATATCGAATCAATTAGGGTTAATTCTTGTAAATTGTGTGGTTTTTAAATTAGTGAACGTACCTCACCTCTTTTCATAAGCAATTAATCAAGAAATTTGTAGTTTATTAAGTTAGGAGAAATTGAATTACCAAGGGATTGGGATTTTATTACTCATGATTTGTCATAGATATATCTTGCATAATTAAAGTAGAGAGTGAAAAGTATTTTTCTTGAAGTTTAACATCTCTGAAACCTTAACTCTTTTACTCATATTACTTTCTCAAACACTTACTGCTTACTTTCACTTAATTCATTATTTTATGTTAAAGACTTCTAAAACTCTAAATTTTTATTGTCTAATTAGATTAATCACTTTATCACTGTTGCTTAGTCCGTTAATCCTTGTGAAAATGATAACCGGCTCCCGTGACATTATTTGGTACAACTCGATGCACTTGCTGATAGTACTTTACAAAAATACGCATCAGCCCACACTTAGGAATCTTAATTCACTCAAGAATGTCTTTCCAAACATCATAGTGGCAATTTTTCTCATGGTAGATGATAGCCATGAGCTCCTTCGATCCAATCAGTTCAACGAATGCAATTCCTCCTTTCCTAGCAATTCTTTGCTAGTAGATTTGGAAGACCCATAATTTTTTCATCTTTGAAGCTCATCCATTTCAACCATGTAATGTAGTTGAAGCGTCTATCAAGTTGGTTGATGAGTTGTAGAGAGCTTTGGCCCCTTCTAGACAACTCCATTAAATCAACAACCTTTACTTTCTCTTAAGTTATTCTCATCCATTTGATCTTATGTCCATGACATAATTTGTTGAGAGAAACCCAATTCTTTCTTATTTGTCTTACAACTTGGATTCTTGAATTTCATTTTCACAATTAATGAAATATCATTCTATCTTTAGTAAAAAAACAAGATAGCACAATGATGACATCACTTTTTGAAAATTTGTAAACAAAAGTAACAATTTGATTTTGGCTTTTTTTAATAAATAAAAAATGAGTAAAAGAGAAATAAGTCATTGACCTTTTTAATTGCAAATATTTAAGCCTCTCAAGATTGAAAAATACATTTAAATTCTTTACCTTTCAGAATGCGTGACAGTTATACCCCTCCGTGGAGTTGGGGTTACAAAATGTATCAAAGAATGCTGATCTAGAGGAGAGAGAGATGACGTGTATGTTATGGTGATGATGTAGATGGTAGACAAAAGTTAAGGAAAAAATAGGTCCCTTGTACATTAAAGGATGTCGTTTTGACCTTGATCCCTATTTGTTCAAAATTCATCAAAGCCATGGCCATTGATGGTGCTCTTGGAATTTGTTGGGAGGTGAGGAACAATTATCCGTGGCCAGTGAAGGGGTCATCAAACACACGGCATGGTGGGCTAGACAAGAAATATTTATTTCAACCATGAGTGGTTGCACCATGGCAAGAAGAGATGAGAGGGACTGGAATGCACCAAAGTGTTTCTACAGCATATATGCCATTCTCTATAAGTCAAGAACAACAACTAACCCTAATAGAATATTTCTCGGGCACCCATACTTCAAGGTAAGTTCATATTATCTTGTATTTGGATGAATAATAGTATTACAAGTATTTTCTTTGGCTTGATAAGCACTTAGAAAAAATTGGGAGCATATAGACTCAAGCATTGGATGATGAAGATGATGCTAAGGGAATAGATGTTGAAGAACATTTGTTTGGAAGGCAAGAATTGAAAAAAATAGGAAGATTTAGAGAAGAAATTGTTATCTTTAGAAAATAAAAAATGCATGAATTTATGGCCTACTGTGATTAGTTTAGTTGTTGCTTTTGTTGCTGTGTACTTCTTAAAGGGGTTAAGAATATGGATGTACTTGTTAGTGTTGAATTAAAAATTACGATGTGTAATGTAAAGTCTCTTTTGGACTCATTCCAATTTTCTTTTCAATGAAAATAACTAAATAAGAACACAAGTCAAATATTATCTAAGGTAGTAATTTTAAATGGATTATAACTACCACATTAACGGAAGTAGCATAACATAAGCATATATGCCAATAAATGTATCTGGCTTAATCCTAAACATGAACACCATAAAATCTAAGCTTCACACAAAGTAATCACAACATAAATTTGCTACAAAACAACAAAATGACTAGATAAAATGTAAACAAGTTTGCCAACAAAAATAGCTAATAAACATTGTTTGATTATTGCCATTAACTAGTACAAAAAATAGAATTGATGCAGTTAAATTTAATTCTTTTGATTTTTGGAGCCAAGATTAAGGATGAACTTGAAAATTCCTAAGGTACCATTGCTAATTGCTTTCAAGGTCTCTTTTGATGGTCGTCTACTGATGCTTGTAGTATGAGTTCGTGGTGGATTTGGTAAAGGATTTTAAGTTGTTAAAGGCCTTACAATTGGTTGTTTGGGCTTGAATTTAGATGCAACAACTTGAAGCTTGGGTCATCCCATTCTCGGCAGTTGGGATGGAGCCTTGAATGGAGTATGGATTGGAGCAAATGGTACTATTACTAC
Source organism: Arachis hypogaea (assembly GCF_003086295.3). Lineage (NCBI taxonomy): Eukaryota > Viridiplantae > Streptophyta > Magnoliopsida > Fabales > Fabaceae > Arachis > Arachis hypogaea. The sequence goes on along the minus strand of NC_092050.1, from coordinate 116,845,400 downwards.
TGGTGCAATTGCTAATACTACTGCCTGCATTCGTGCATTTGATGACACATTTGAAGTATTCTGGCCAATGACATTACTCTATAAGATTAATGTAAATATACAATAGACTAAAATTTAAATAGGATTTTTAAAGTGCTAAAGATCACAATAAAATATAATTGAGTGAAAGTATATTGTTTAAGAAGGTCTTACAGTAGATTATGCAGACACGCTAATTGTTTCAATAGATTTTTTACCTTGTGATTGGTTCACATCCTATGTAACAATGATTCAGCATATATATAAAATGGACACATTAGTCCCTATACTATCTTAAAAATGACATAATAATCACTAACTAATATTAAAATAGATAATATATCTCTATACTATATTAATTTAGACATGTTAGTCTCTATACTTGCATACCTCTGGTTGAGGTGCTGACTGTGAAAGGGGAAGTATAACCAAAGCTTGTGAGTCATTAGCAGGCTTCTTAGGCTTTTTCTTCTTTGATTTCTAGTTGGGGTTGCTTGGTGCTCCTTTGCAGGTCTTATAATCATGATTTTTCTCATTGCACTTGCTACATGTGACTTGAAAGCTCCTTTTCAGCTTTTCTCCATGAATGTGAGCTTCAACTAGGTCCTTATGGCGATTGTGCACTTTTGGCCTCTCAATAAGCCATTTGATGGGTGGTGGAGCAGGCTTCAAGTAGCAGTTTTAGTCCAGAATTTTTCACTGGAAACTAATTGAATGTAGTGTGCATATGTGTTGTGAATGGATTCCATACATAGTCAAGGATGCACACAATCCTATGCCTAATCATATCTCTTTTTTATTGTAGCAATGGCATGTATGTATGGCATACCTAAATTAAACTATTTACCAGTCAATTGTCATTTATTGTATAAACATGTATGTCTGATAAGGTTCACATCCACTTTGGTTGTCTTTCGATTAACTTCAAACTTTTTTCTTTCATTGTCTCCTACCCAATCAGCAGTCCACTTGTTGCTGGATTTTGTGAGCCTCTATAACCTTTTCTCCTGGACTAGTGCAAGCTTCCTAGGATAGTACTCTAGGAGCCTTATGTGCTTAGTCATTCTTCTCATCAAGTAGCACCTTATTTCTTCACACATTGTCAATATGGGTTTGCACATGTACTTCACAATTTTTGCATTAAACACCTCGTGCATATTGTTTGTAAGGTTATCTACTTTGGGTCCGTGGCTGAAATAAGCTTTAACCCAAGGCGAAGGGTCAAACTTTATCAAATATTCCCAGGCAACCTTGTTAATCTCTTTTAGTTTTTCCATGATCTCTTTGAACTCTGGTACTATGGTGCACTTAGCACACTCTCAGACTATCTCTCTGACATGCAAATCCTTAAAATGATTGATGAAATTCTTTCATATGTACATAATACAGTTGCGATGGTATACATTCGGCGTGACCTCCTTTAATATTGGTAGCAACCCTTACAATCATATGATATTGCAAACAAAAATTATTGCAACAACAATCCATAATAGTGCAATATTATGACCAAAGTATACTTATTTAATCTTATCAAAATAAACAATATAATGTAGGACAATCAAAATAAATAAAACAAAACAAAAACATACTATTCTAATCTTACCAAAGCATACTAATCTATTCTTATCAAAACAAAACACATTTGTTTGTTTATTCAATCAAAGTAAACAATATAATGTATTTACCTTTTGCTGGTCGAACATAACGTTCTAACCAAATTGTATAACATCACCTAAGTCTTCCTGAAGCAATGTAACAAACCACTTCCATGATTCTTTAGTCTCTGATCTAGCAACACCATAAACCACCACATAAAATTGATTGTTCACATCATGTGCCACTGTTGAAAGTAGTTGGCCTCCATGGTATGTTTTCAGAAAAGCCCCATCTAGATGGATCAATACCCTGCATTTTCTTAAACCCTTGGTTGCAGTCATCGAAGGATATATAAATTTTGTCAAGAATAGGGGGATTGTGCGATAGAAATCACATCTAGTCTTGTTGTTGACCTGGGATTACTTTTAATTATCTCCAAGGCTTACTTCGTGAGCTTCCCATACTGCTCCTTTTTGTTTTCCATAATCCTCTCTTTAGCCTCTTCACTGGCCTATAAACCATCTTCAGATGCACCACCAAGTCAAACTCTTCTCTGAAAAAGTCAATTGCCTCATTAGTTGTGATATGAGGTTGAGTAGCCATTCTCTTCTCCACTTTCTTACTAATCCAATGCTGATAAGCAACATTACTACCTAAATCTATTGCACATGTATGCTTTGCCTTGTAGGTCTTCACTTGGAAGTATAACAGTATTGTTGTAGGAAAAATGTGCCAGTCATCAACAGTCCTCACCCTTGCAGCCAACTCTCACCCTTTTCTTATCATTTTTAATCCAAACTAGTTTCCTTTCGTCAGATATAAACATATCCTTCACTACCTCCTTGAACCTATCAATAGTTGCAAATTTTGTTCCAACCTCAAATCTATCCTCTCCAAACGCATACTCATCATCAAACTCTAGAAATTGGTGCTTGTATCCCTCATCTTCCGAAAACACTGTTGTGTGAAGCTCCTTTGATTCATACTAATAAACAGGGTCATCTTCATCTAAATCTACTTCATTCACATAACATTTGATTGAAAGCCTAGAATTGGACTGCACAATAGACTTGGTTCTTCTAGGATGATAGCAAGCCTAACACCTCTCTTAGTACTACCACTTTCAGTTGCACTCTTTGTTCAAGTTCCTTTTTTAACACCACTTGACTTTGGCCATTTTCCTTGCTTCATATTGACTTTCTTCTTTGGCACAACCTTCTCCTTTTCTTTAAAACTTCTTTTTCTCTTAATCCCATCATTTTCATCATCAAAGCCAAAATAATTCTCATCATAAATAGTTTCAGTCATAGCAGAAGGAGGTTTATACCATTCGTCCTCTGTACTGTCATTCCCATCATCTTCTGATGATGATGATGATTGAAGCTCCCTTAAAATGTTATCAACGTCAAATGGATCATCAAATTCTTCCACCCTCTTTTCTGCACCAGCATCTTCTTTTTCAACATTGTCCACTGTCTCGGGCTTATCAACAGGGTGGTCGAAGTATATGTAGAACTCATCAGTTTTTAAATTCCTCAGCTTGTTCTGTCGAAATTTATTGATTCATGCATCTCCTTTCAAAATGTGTAGTCTAGACTCAGTATCACTACTTGTTGGGTGGGTCATACCAATAAACTGTCTTATATGAGATATATCCCAAATCCTTGAATAATGTTACCAAGTCACCAAAATTTATGAAATCTAAGTCTATCTTCAAAAAATTTCTACATTTCCATTAAGATACACAAGAGTTTTCGTAAGAACCCGATCTTTCTGTCCTGAAAATTTCATTTATTCCTTTTAAAAATTCTAATTTTCGTGAATTGATATCTGTATGTGTAATTGATAGATATTAAGGAAGAGGAATAAAATTAACTTATATCACCAAGTTCAATATTATTTTACTCTGTTTTAATTAACAGCGAAATTCGATAATTTCAAAAAATTACCATTTTGATTTAATTATTCTATGGAATAATTACTTTCGTAAGATTTTAATCATCTCTTTAGTTGTTCTTGAAAAGAGTTGATAAATGAATTATTGAAGCACACTATTTTAATGAACTAAAATCTTGAACCGGATTGGTTTCTTCTCTTTTGGCCCAAATAAACCACCTCCCACCCAATTAAATCCAATCCTAATTACCTCTTCTCTCAGCACCACTTGGTACTCAGTCATAAACCATAGTTTCACCTCCTCAGATGTGTGTTACTGCTGTGTTGGAAGGAGGAGAAGACACGAAGCCATCATCAACAGCTCAGTCCATCCTTCTTTCTATATAAAAGTAGGTAAGTAGCTTCAATTTCTCTTCTTCCCAAAACACACATCAAATAGAGAAAAGAAAGGAAGGAAGGGCCAGTGATGGAAAAAGAAGAGAGAGCAGAGAAGAAGACGGCCAAAGTTGAAGCAAGAGTTGCATTTTACTCACCTAGTTGATTCATGAAGCTTCTCTGCAAAGTAAAAACCAGTGATTTCACCTTCTTCCCTTACTTCTCTAATTCGAACCTCTGATCAACTCCTTGCTCTATTCCTCTATCTTGCCCGATTTTTGAAACAGTCACCATCACAAGAGAGAAAGGGTAAGTAATTTTTCCTTTCTTGTATTTGTTTTGGCCGAATGGCCTCGTGTGTGTGATAAAGAATATTTGTTCTTGTTGCGATTAGGGTTCGGTTGCAAAGAGGCAGCAGAGGCAAGCTTTGTGTGTTTAACCAACAAACAAGGTAAGGGTTAGGAAAAATTAGATTAGTGCTATGTGCAATTAGTTGTTATAGTAATTGATGATAATGATTTTGTGTATTTTGAAGTTATACTTGCTGCTAGTATTTGTTGATGATGATTTTTTATATTGAATGTTGTAAGAGTTGCTTTAAATCTTGCTGACGAACCATGACTTGAGATATGTTATTGTTGATGAGATGCTGAAAATCTATATTGTGACATTATCGTTACAACCTATTGTACAAATTTTGGCATATTGAATTAAGAATTATTGGGCTATGATAAGAGTTGAGACCTATATATATGACTATATGTCCTTAAAATTTATGAGTCACAAGGCTGAAAACTTTAGGAAAACAAGTTTAGTGATTAAAAGAGTAAGAATCTATGCTGCAGAATTTTTGCATAATTTTGGACAGTAACTTGCAGTGAAAACTGGGAGCAATCTAGACGTGATTTTTTGTCCAAATGATTTTTCTAATAAACTTCAAGAAGTCAAGATTACTCCATAAAATTTTTAAGGAATTTGGCAAAGTGGTTTGGGAGATATGAATTTTCGAAATTTGGTAGTTGCTGCTGAATTTTCTGGTTTTCAAGTTCTGCAGTGTCATTTTCCAACTACTAGAACTTTCGATTTACTTAACATCCTGAGTTGCTACCAAAGAAAATTTGAATTTTTTAAGTCTATTTTAATTGAGTATAATTTTCATGTTAATAGCTATTTTATAGACTTAATTAAGTCACTTGGAAGCTGGGTTGCTTGCTGGAAATTCTAAACTGATTTATGAAAGAAGGCATCACTTTCAATTAAAAATTAATTAAACAAATAAAGTGATATGTACCTGAAACTTGTTTTCTCTGAAACTTAAGGGTGTTGAGTGTAACCTCACCAAAATTTAGAAGCAATGGATTAGAATTGAAATTATAATATTGATTTTAAGAAAATACTGCTTCTTGCTATTTTCTTAAAATCTTTATGAGTGCAGTAGCAGACTTTCAAAATTTTGTATAAAATTCAATTCTATTCTAAATGTAGTAAAAGTTAATTCAAATTAAAGATTATTTCCAAATTTTTTAAAAGTATATGAACTTAGTTAAATGGAAATGTGTAAGTTGTTCCTAGGAGGTTCAAAGTTAAACAGTGATACGGAGGTATACGTATTTATAAGGTGATGTGGAGGCATGATGAAAAGAAAGGAAATGAAAAAGAATGAATGAAAAAAGATAACTGAGAATTGCTTGTTTGATTGGGCATTTGTGCCAAACCACTAATGCGGAAGCACCCATCTGACTGATAGCCTAAGATTACTAATGCGGGAATGTCCGCCTAACTGATAGTATGTTCCTTACTGTAATGCACATAGAAATGCTAGCGACATTAAATTGTGATTTGGCCTAACTGACACGGATAACCCGTGATGCCACGGTATCTGACTGACATGGGTTCATCCATGATGATACCAATGTGCTTGATTAACACAGTAGAGAAACCATATTCAGGATTTGCTCCAAGTAACGTCGGATTACGGGTAGACAACCGACGCATGAGCTCATGGCCTGACTAGGAATAGACATGCATCATCTTGTTTGCGCTTGTGAATTATTTATATCTATTTCCTAACTGTTTATGATTATTGATTCTATTTATCCGCTATATATTTTTGTACTCTGTATTTCCGTGCTGTATTTTATTTCCATTCAATGAAAACTTAAAGACAATACCCAATCTTTCTACCCTAAAAATTTCATTTATTCCTTTTAAAAATTCCAATTTTTGCGAATTGATATCTGTATATGTGATTGATAGATATTAAGGCAGAGGAATAAAATTTAACTTATATCGCCAAGTTCAATATTATTTTACTCTGTTTTAATTAACAGCGAGATTTGGTAATTTCAAAAAATTACCCTTCTGATCAATTATTCTATGGAATAATTACTTCCATAAGATTTTAATCATCTCTTTAGTTGTTCTTGAAAAGAGTTGATAAATGAGACATTGAACCACAATATTTTAATGAACCAAATCTTGAACCGGATTGGTTTCTTCTCCTTTGGTCCAACAAAATCACCTCCCACCCAATTAAACCCAACCCTGATTATCTCTTCTCTCAACACCGCTTGGAACTCAGCCACAAACCATAGTTTTACCTCCTCATATGTGTGTTGCTGCTGTGTTGGAAGGATAAGAAGACACGAAGCCATCATCAATAGCTCAGCCCATCCTTCTTTCTGTATAAAAGTAGGTAAGTAGCTTCAATTTTTCTTCTTCCCAAAACACACATCAAACAAAGAAATGAAAGGAAGGGCTGGCAACAGAAAAAAGTGAGAGCAAGGAGGAGGAAGGCCAAAGCTGAAGCAGGAGTTGCATTCTACTCACCCAGTTAATTCATCGAGATTCTCTGCAAAGTAAGAACTAGTGATTTCACCTTTTTCTCTTACTTCTCCAATTTGAACCTCTGACCAACTCCTTCTTCCATTCCTTTAACTTGCCCGATTTTTGAAACAGTCACCATCACAAGTGAGAAAGGGTAAGTAATTTTTCCTTGCTTGTATTTGTTTTGGCCGAATGACCTCGTGTGTGTGATAGAGAATATTTGTTCTTGTTGCGATTAGGGTTCGGTTGCAAAGAGGCAGCAGAGGCAAGCTTTGTGTGTTTAACCAACAAACAAGGTAAGGGTTAGGAAAAATTAGATTAGTGCTATGTGCAATTAGTTGTTATAGTAATTGATGATAATGATTTTGTGTTCTTTGAAGTTATACTTGCTGCTAGTATTTGTTGATGGTGATTTTGTATATTGAATGTTGTAATGATTGCTGAAAATCTTGCTGATGAACCATGACTTGAAATATGTTATTGTTGATGAGATGCTGAAAATCTATGTTGTGACATTATGGTTACATTATACCTATTGTACCAATTTTGACATATTGAATTAAGAATTCTTGGGCTATGATAAGAGTTAAGACCTGTATATATGACTATATGTCTTTAGAATTTATGAGCCACAAGGCTGAAAACTTTAGGAAAACAAGTTTAGTGATTAAAAGAGTAAATATCTATGCTGCAGAATTTCTGCATAATTTTAAACAGCAACTTGTAGTGAAAACTGGAAGCGATCTAGACGTGATTTCTAGTCCAATTTTTTTTTTAATAAACTTCAAGAAGTCAAGATTACTTCATAAAAGTTACAAGGAATTTGGCCAAGTGGTTTGGGATATATGAATTTCGAAATTTGGTAGTTGCTGTTGAATTTTTTGGTTTTCTAGTTCTACAGTGTGATTTTCCAACCACTAGAACTTTTGATTTACTTAATATCTTGAGTTGATACAAAAGGAAATTTGAAGGTCTGTAAGTCTATCTTAATTGAGTACAAGTTTCATGTTCAAAGCTATTTTTTAGACTTAATTCAGTCATTTGAAAGCTGGGTTGCTTGCTGGAAATTCTGAACTAATTTATGAAATGATGCGTGAGCATCTTTCCTATCTTTTTCTAGTGAATTTGCATTTAAGTTGTTAAGTTTAATCAAGAATTAATTATCTTTTAGCCACTATGGATGCTACTTTGAGTTTTGTGCAATTCTGTTTATTTTAGGTAGCATTCGGCTGGATTTGATAGAGTTTCTGCAACGCAAGAATTAAAGGAGATGACAGCGAGGAACGACGCGTGCGCGTACTTGACACGTGCGCGTGATTTGAAGCTTTCCATGGCGACGCATGTGCGTGCCTGACGCGTATGCGTGAAAAGCGAAGTTGCACAGCGACGCGTGCGCGTACCTGACGCGTACGCGTGACACGCGAAGAAGACCATCGACTTGTACGCGTGACTGACGCGTACGCGTGACATGTGACACATGCAGAAAACGCAAAAAATGCTGGGGGTGATTTCTGGGCTGTTTTTGACCCAGTTTTCAGCCCAGGAAACACATATTAGAGGCTGCGGAATGGAGGAATCATGCGAACACTTCTAGTTATTTCCCAAGTCAGGTGTGGATCCTACGAAGCAAGTGGTCCCCATCCATCAATTGAAGACCTGCTGATTGTTACAATTAATTCTGATTTGAACTTTAATTTTTAAATTGGAAAATATATTATTTTAGTTTTAGAAATTATATTTTAAATTTATTAGGATTAGATATAAAATGGAAAAGAAACTTCCTTTTTAGGGACCCCAACATTAGTTAACTTTTCATTCCACCTCAGCCCAATTTACAATCCTAGTTTTTCTTCTAAACCTCCATCGTTAAGGCTAGGAGCTCTGTCTATTTGTATGGATTGATTTTATTACTTTTCTATTTTAATTCATGTACTGATTTATAACTTAAGAATTGTTTTCGCTCTTTATCTTATGAATTTGGGTGGAACGGAAGTATGACCCTCTTTCTAATTGAGTTCTTGTATAACTTGGAAAAGCTCTTTACTTGAACAATAGCTTAAAAACAATTTCTCCTAAATTCTAATTATCTGGACTTAACGGGATACGTGACATATAATCCTCTTATATTTGGATAATTAGGATTTTGTGGCATAATAACTAGAATTAAACTTCACCCTCTAATTGGAATTAATTGACCGAGGAATTGGCAGTTAATGAGAATTAGAGGAGACTAGAAAGGTCTAAGGAATTAGGGTCTAGTCACATATAGTTTGCCATGAATTAAATCTTACATGACTAAAATAGTTAGTAAGAAAAGTTAATCCGTAAAAATAGATAACTCTGAAACCTTAACTGTTTCTCTATATTTTATTCCCAACTTATTCACCTGCCTGTCTTTAAACTCTGAATTTACTATCTAATGCTCTTTGAACTCTCAAACACTATTTTCTGCTTGTCTGACTATGCCTATCACTCAATTATTGTTGCTTGATCCATCAATCCTCGTGGGATCGACCCTCACTCACTTGAGGTATTACTTGGTATGACCCGGTGCACTTGCCGGTTAGTTTGTGGGTTATAAATCCACACCAAGTTTTTGGCACCGTTGCCGAGGATTGATTGTGATTAACAACTATTAGTTGCTTGATTGCTTAGATTAGGCGTTTTAGTTTTGATTTTTTTTATTTTTATTTGTTGCTCTATTAATTTTGAAAAAATTAGTATTAATATTTTTCCTTAATTTCTGAAATTAAGTTTGGTCTTACCTAGTTAATTTTATTCTAATTTTCTTGTTTATTTTTCCTATTAATTTTCGAAATTTTTTGTCTAATTTCTGTTATTATTTTCGAAAATTTTTCTATTTTATTTATTTAGTATTTCGATTTTATTATTTTACACAGGTTACCTCACTGGGAGTTCTATGCACTCTGACATAGAGAATCCCATCTTTTCTTGTCTTCTGTCTGTTTATGAGCAGGAACAGGGACAAGGAACCTCTGTTAAACTTTGACCCTAAACCTGAAAGGACTTGTAGACGACGTTTACAACAAGCAAGACTTTACAAGGCTGCAGAATCCACTATTAATTCTAATGATGCTGCTAATGCCAATGTGGCAAATCTGAATGGAGATGAGCAACAAAAAAGAGTTCTTGGCTCTTATTCTGTCCCTACTGTAAATCTTTATGGAAAAAGAATTGTGGAGCCTCCTATAGCTACGAACAACTTTGAGTTGAAGCCACAATTGGTCACCCTGGTGCAACAAAATTGCCAGTATCATGGACTTCCTCATGAAGATCCAAATTAATTTATATCTATTTTTTTACAGATTTGTGATACTGTAAAGACAAATGGAGTGAACCCTGATGTGTACAAACTCATGCTCTTCCCGTTTGCTCTGAGGGATAAAGCAAAGATATGGCTAGATTCCTAGTCCAAGGAGAGTTTGGATACTTGGGACAAGGTTGTTACTGAGTTTCTTACTAAATTTTTCCCACCAAAGAAGCTGACTAAGCTTAGTGTGGAGGTTCAGACTTTCAGGCAGAAGGAGGGTGAAACTCTTTATGAAGCTTGGGAGAGATACAAGCTACTGACTAGGCAATGCCCTCCGGACATGTTCTCCAAATGGACCCAACTAGATCTCTTTTATGAAGGCTTGGGTGAGATGTCCAAGATGAGCTTAGATACTTCTGCAGGTGGTTCACTACACAAGAAGAAGACACCAGAGGAGACTATTGAGCTTATTGAATTGGTGGCTAGCAACCAATATTTATACTCATCTAACAGGAATCTTGTGAACTCTGAGACTCCTCAGAAGAAGGGTGTTATGGAAGTAGAAGCTCTTAATGCTATTCTTGCTCAGAACAAGCTTATGTCTCAGCAAATAAATCTACTTACTCAACAGATGGGTGGAATGCAAGTCTCAGCTATGAACACACAAAATCCACCTCAAGAGATCTCTGATGACATGACAGGTAATTTTGTGCAAAATGATAATTATGATTATGCTCAATCCTCTTCTGAACAGGTCAATTACATGGGGAGTGGTCCTAGGAATCCCAACAATGATCCATATTCTTAGACATATAATCAGGGGTGGAGAAATCACCCAAATTTTGGGTGGAGGGACCAACCTCAGAGACCTCAGAACTTCAACAATAATTCTCAGGGCGGCTTCCAACAGAACAATTACAATAACCACCAATTTCAGTCTCAGCAGCAACAACCACCTCAGCAGGCAAACTCTAAATCCTAAGAAGATTCTAATTGGGAGATGATGAGGAGTTTTATGCAGGAAATCAGAGCCTCCATTAGAAATTTGGAGGTACAAATGGGCAAAATGAGTAAGCAATTACTTGAGAGGTCTGCAAGTACATTTCTAGGTGATACAGTGGTGAACCCAAGAGAAGATTGCAAGGTTATTCAATTTAGAAGTGGTAAAGTAGCTGGGTCTGAAACTAAGGTCAATGGGGAGATAGTTGAAAAAGAAGCCCTAGAGGAGAAAAAGGAAGAAGTAGAAGACGCCCCTCCTAAACGTGCAGACAACCCATTCCCTGATTCTCTTGACACTTATCTTACCCTGCCAAAGGCTCCTGAATACAAGCCAAAAATGCCATATCCTCAGAGACTTCAGAAGGCTTCCAAAGAAAAGCAATTCTCTAAATTTTTAGATGTCTTCAAGAAGCTGCAGATCAACATTCCTTTTGCAGAGGCTCTTGAGCAAATGCCTCTCTATGCTAAATTTATGAAAGAGTTGTTGACCGACAAGAGAAATTGGAAGGAACAAGAAACAGTGGTGTTAACCAAGGAATGTAGTGCCATTATTCAACACAACCTTTCTGAGAAGATGCCAGACCTAGGGAGCTTTGTCATTCCTTGAACCATTGGAGATGTCAGGATTCAGCGAGCTTTATGTGATCTTAGAGATAGCATCAATCTAATGCCACTTTCAGTGATGAAAAAGCTTCAAATTGAGGAGGTAAAACCCACTCGTATTTCTCTTCAACTAGATGATCTTTCTATTAAATTACCTGTGGGTGTTATTGAGGATTTACTTGTTAAAGTAGGACCATTTATTTTTCCTGTTGATTTTGTTATATTAGACATGGAAGATGATGTAAAATCATCTATTATACTTGGTAGACCCTTTTTAGCTACAGGTAGAGCTCTTATTGATGTGCAAAAGGGTGAATTAACCCTGAGGGTCAACGAAGAACAGGTGGTCCTTAATGTTTTTGAAGCTCTCAAGCACCCGAATGATTCTGAAGGGTGTATGAAAATAGATGTTATTGAACCACTTGTTCAAGAGGTACTGAAGGCTGAGGTACTTGATGACATTCTGGATCCTATTTCTGAGTATGAATTAGTGGAAGTTGATGATTCACCACCCCAGAAAGCTATACTTCACACGCCTAAGGCAGAGAAGAAAAACCCCCAAGCTTGAGCTCAAACCTTTACCTCCTTCTCTGAAATTTGTGTTCTTAGGTGAAAATGATTCCTATCCAGTGATTATTAACTCTTCCCTGAAGCCTGAAGAGGAAGAAGCGCTTGTTTCAGTGCTCAGGACCCATAAAACAGCTCTTAGGTGGACCATCAGTAACTTGAAAGGGATTAGTCCAACCGAGTGTATAAACAATATCCTGCTTGAAGATGATGCTAAACCAGTTGTGCAACCACAAAGGAGACTCAATCCAACCATGAAATAGGTCGTCTAAAAAGAGGTAGTTCCCAAGAAGGGAGGGATGACAGTGATCAAGAATGAAAAGAATGAGCTTATTTCTACAACAACAGTCACAGGATGGAGAATGTGCATAGACTACATGAGGCTCAACACTGCTACAAGGAAGGATCATTTCTCCCTGCCTTTTATTGATCAGATGCTTGAGAGGTTAGTTGGTCATGCTTTTTATTGTTTTCTAGACGGATATTCTGGATATAATCAAATTACAGTGGACCCCCAAGATCAAGAGAAGACAGTATTCACATGCCCCTTTGGAGTGTTTGCCTACAGGAGAATGCCATTTGGACTCTGTAATGCTCCAGCAACTTTTCAGAGGTGTATGCTTTCAATTTTTTCTGATATGGTTGAAAAATTCATTGAGGTATTTATGGATGATTTTTCTGTTTTTGGCAATTCTTTTGAATCCTGCCTTAAGCATTTATCTCTTGTCTTGAAACGGTGTCAAGAATCAAACCTTGTTTTAAATTGGGAAAAATGCCATTTTATGGTTACAGAAGGTATTGTTCTTGGACACCGGATTTCAGGTAAGGGGATTGAGGCTGATAGAGCAAAGGTGGAGGTAATTGAAAAATTACCACCACCAACCAATGTTAAAGGAGTCAGGAGTTTCTTGGGTCATGCAGGATTTTATAGAAGATTTATAAAGGATTTTTCTAAAATTGCTAAACCATTAAGCAACCTGTTGGTTGCTGATGTTCCTTTTGTCTTTGATTCTGATTGTCTGCATGCTTTTGAAACTCTGAAAGCAAACCTTACCTCTGCTCCCATTATAGCTCCCCCTGATTGGGATTTACCATTTGAATTGATTTATGATGCCAGTGACTTTTCTATAGGAGCAGTTTTAGGACAGAGGCATGGTAAGCTTGTACATGTCATTACTATGCCTGTCGTGTGTTAAATGATTCCCAAAAGAATTACACAACTACAGAAAAAGAATTATTAGCTATTGTGTATGTTGTTGATAAGTTTAGGTCCTATTTACTTGGTTCTAAGGTTATTGTTTATACTGACCATGCTGCTTTGAAGTACCTTCTAACCAAGCAGGATTCTAAACCAAGATTAATCAGATGGGTGTTGCTCCTTCAGGAGCTTGGTATTGAGATAAAAGACAGGAAAGGGTCAGAAAATCAAGTAGCTGACCATCTCTCCAGAATTGAGCCTGAAGCATGAGTACAACCACCCACGACTGTGACTGAGACATTTCCAGATGAGCAATTATTCCTCATTCAGCAGGCTCCATGGTTTGCAGACATTGTAAATCATAAGGCCATGAATTTTATCCCAAGGGAGTACAGTAGGCAACAAGTAAAGAAGCTATTGACTGATGCCAAGTATTACATTTGGGAGGAACCATACCTTTTTAAAAGGTGTTCAGATGGTATCATCCGGAGATGTATCCCAGATGAAGAAACACAGCAGATTCTTTGGCAGTGTCATGGTTCTGATTATGGAGGCCACTTTGGTGGTGAAAGGACATCTACAAAGGTCCTTCAGAGCGGGTTTTACTGGCCGACTCTCTTCAGAGACTCCAGAGAATTTGTGAAGTACTGTGACAGATGTGAGAAGGCTACAAATCTCCCTGCCAACCATGAAATACCACAACAGAGGATTCTTGAGGTTGAGTTGTTTGATGTGTGGGGTATCGATTTCATGGGAGCCTTCCCACCTTCACATTCAAATAACTATATTCTAGTGGTGGTTGACTATGTGTCCAAGTGGGTGGAAGCTGTGGCTCTACCCACCAACGACGCCAAGGTGGTAATGAGCTTTCTTCATAGGTATATCTTTAGCCGATTTGGTGTCCCAAGGACACTCATTAGTGATGTAGGAAGTCACTTCTGTAACAGACAGCTGGATTTTCTTCTGCAGAGATATGGAGTCCGTCATAAAGTGGCAACCCCCTATCACCCTCAGACAAGTAGACAGGTTGAAGTTTCCAACAGGGACCTTAAGAGGATTCTAGAGAAGACCGTCAGTGTTTCAAGAAAGGACTAGTCTAGGAAGCTTGATGATGTTCTCTAGGCATACCAGACAGCATACAAGACTCCCATTGGCATGTATCCTTATCAGTTGGTCTATGGCAAAGCCTGTCACTTACCAGTTGAGCTGGAGCACAAAGCTTACTGGGCAATCAGGTATCTGAATCTTGATTCAGAAGTTGCAGGAATTAAGTGAATGCTTCAGTTAAATGAGCTTAATGAATTCAGATATTCAGCCTATGAGAATGCCAAGCTCTATAAGGAGAGAACTAAGCTACTGCATGACAAGTAGAGATGGCAGCAGTACCCGTACCCGCGGGTACCCGCCCCGCCCCTACCCGGTCGGGGCGGGTTTAAACCCGAACCGGAGCGGGGCGGGTCTGGATCGTGGCGGGTCTGATGAGCGGGGCGGGGCGGGGTCGGGTTCAGGGTTAACCCGCCCCTACCCGCCCCGGAGTACATATATATAAATATAACTTTTAGCAATTAGGGTTAAGGTTCTCACAATCTCACTTCTGATTCTCACCCTCACCCACCGTCACTGTCTCACTGAACTCCTAGTCCCAACCCTCGTTTCTTCTTCAACTTTCTCCAAGGAACAACGCATCTTCTACAAGCCCCCTGTCTCTTCCGCGTCTCCTTCAAGCCCCCTGTCGCTCCTCCTCTGCGCCGCCTCTCAGCCCCACAGCCTCTGCGCTCCTGGCCTCCAGCCTCCAAGTCGTGCACTAGGCGAGCCTCCCCCGTGCCTCCTCTGCATCGTAATCGAGTCTCGGCCGGCTCCTCCTCCGCGCCGCCTCTCAGTCCCACATCCTCTGCCTCTGCGCTCCCGCCGGCCTCCAAGTCGCGCA
Organism: Arachis hypogaea; assembly: GCF_003086295.3. Classification (NCBI taxonomy): domain Eukaryota; kingdom Viridiplantae; phylum Streptophyta; class Magnoliopsida; order Fabales; family Fabaceae; genus Arachis; species Arachis hypogaea. The sequence continues at coordinate 116,830,124 of NC_092050.1, read as the reverse complement.
CCTCCACCAGATTCTTCCCGCATCGAGCAGGTACTGTTCTTGCCCCTATCCCAGCCTTTCTTTTCTTTTTGAATGACTTGATTTGTTTAATCTCTGGCTAATTTTGGATGTATGATTAGAATAGACAAAGAAGAAGCTCTTTTGTTTTTTGGGTGATAATAGGAACTGTATGTTTGTTGGTTCAATTTCTGATTACTTGATACACCGTATACGTGCAATTTCTCCATTATCAGTTCCTTCCAATTTCCAGTATCTACTCTAGAATGTCCTGAGCAATATTTTTATATAGTAAGAGTTTTCCTCATTAATTTTCTATTCTACTTTTAAGAACAGTACCAGTTGCTTTCTTATTACAAATGGAACCTTGTTATAATGTTCATATGGCAATTCAAGTCTTGAGACGAAATTTAATTTGTCTATAAACTGCAGCAAAATGTCCCAAACATGGTTTATCTTATAAGTTCCATGGTATTATTTTTTCTTAGAAGATAAGTTCTGTGTGTGGGGTTACACCAAGTGGATTTGAATTTAATCATGTTTGTAATTAGACCACTTACATCCAAATCTTTTTCAATTTTTTCACATAAAGTTTTATGAGTTTTTGTCTTTTGCTATTGAACTGTCCTCTGTATAAGATAATCTCCCTGTTAGAACTTCTATTATTGACCAATATTCACGTTCAGTCTCTATATAGACATATTTGGTCTTTTTTATTTGTTGCTTCTATTACTGACCAATATTCACGTTCATACTTAGTTCAATTTCAATTGCACGTGTATCAAGTATTCAGAAACACAATAAAACATAGCACCAAAAGAGTTAAAATGATGCTATATTGGTTTTATTCTAACTTTGTAATTTTGATTTTAATTTTGTAATTTTGATTTTATTCTGACTTTGTAATTTTGATTTTAATTTTATTGATATAGGTGTTTTCGAATTACTTCATGGCTAGTAATGCTAGAGAAGACACACAAAGCAACAATGTTGCTCCTAATGATAATGAAATTGAAGTTCAAAGTAATGCTAATCCAACTTCAGAAACTCCACAAGCAACGGATAATGTCTCAACTCCAGAAGGATCAACTCCTAATGAAGGTGACAATAAGACTCATGTTAAGAGTGCTTATTGGGAGTATTTTGATCGTTTGAAAGTTGAAGGTGAATGGAAGGTGAAATGCAAGTTTTGCAAGACTGTGCTTAGTGCAAATCCGAGAAATGGTACCAAGTCATTGAGGAATCATGTGGATCGATATTGTAAGAGAATAAAGGTGGCAAACTCTAGGCAATCATCAATTGTTGAATCATTGTCAAAACAATCACAAAAGCAAAAAGTGAATGAAGATGGTTTTGTGTTTGATCCTTCATTTACAAGAAAATGTGTTGCTGAAATGATTATTTTGCATGAGTATCCTATGAGTTGTGTGGACCACCATGGTTTGAGGCGAGCTTTTGCTTCAATGCAACCAACATTTAAAATGCCTAGTCGAAATACTGTCAGAAAAGACATCTTGAAGATGTATGGGGATGAGAAGCGGAAGTTAACTGTTCAACTGGATGAAAATGATAGTAGAGTTGCAATAACAAGTGACATGTGGACTTCCAACCAAGAAAAAGGATACATGGTTGTCACGGCTCACTATATTGATAGTTCGTGGAAGTTGCATATGCGCATATTGAGGTACTTTAAAAATTTTATAAACTTTTATACATTGTGTTGTTTTCATATGTTGAGTTTCGTTAATCTAAAAATGCATGCATGTTTGTTAATCTTTTCAGCTTTTGTTATGTTCCTTGTCCCCATACAAGTGAAGTTCTCACTGAAACGTTGATGAAAATATTGTTAGAATGGAACATTGATAGAAAATTGTCCACAGTTACATTGGATAACTGTTCTACTAATGATGCTATGATAGATGGATTGTTGGGGCGTTTAGATTCTTCATTCTTGATGTTGGGAGGTAAATTGTTACATATGCGTTGCTGTGCTCATATATTGAACTTGATTGTGAAGGATGGCTTAAGTATTGTTAAGGAAAGTATAGAAAAGATTCGTAGTAGTGTATTGTATTGGACTGCGACACAGAAAAGGAACGAAACTTTTGTGAGTTGGTGTGCTAAAACAGCGATCTCATTTACTAGGAAATTAGTTCTTGATTGCCCAACTAGATGGAACTCAACTTATTTGATGTTAGAAACTGCTTTGTTGTATAAAGCTGTCTTTCCTAGGTTAAGGCAGAAGGAACCCCAATATAAAACTGTGCCAAGTAATGAGGAGTGGGAACTTGCGAAGGAAATATGTGATAGATTGAAGTTGTTTTATGATGTTACTCAACTGTTTTCTGGGTCTAAATTTCCGACTACTAATCTTTATTTTACTCTGGTTTGTAAAATAAAAGTGTCATTGGATGAATGGGAAATTTCTACTAATCCGTTAATTGCTAATATGGCATCTAACATGAAGAAGAAATTTGAAAAGTATTGGGATGAAATTCATGGTATTATGGGTGTTGCTGCTGTTTTAGACCCTAGGTACAAGATGATTGGGGTTGAGTTTCAATTTGAAAAAATGTATCCAGATCCAACAGAATGCTCCAAGCAAGTTGATAGAATTCATCAGTTGTGTAATGAGTTGGTTAATGAATACACTCAAAAAATGAGTTCTAATGTGTCACATGTTGGTGCTGGTGTTGGTGTTGGTACAAAAGAAAGTAATGAAAGTGGAAATGCAAGTTTATTTGGGGTGATGATTATATGGTGTATCTTAAAAGAAGAAAAATGACAAGGAGTTCATATGTGAATGTTGAGTTAGATCATTATCTTGAGGAGGAAATTCATCCTCCAAATGATCCTAACTTTAATGTTTTGAAATGGTGGAAGAACAATCAAATGAAATTTAAAGTTCTTGCAAAAATAGCTAAGGATATATATGCTATTCCGGTGTCCACTGTTGCATCTGAATCTGCTTTTAGTACAAGTGGTCGTGTAATTTCTCCTCATCGTGCAAAGCTCAAACAAGACATAATTGAAGCTTTGATGTGTGGCCAAAGTTGGTTGTGGGCACCTTTGGGAAGTAAAGGTGATATATTGATTAATCTTCATTTATGTTAATTTTTTACATAGTATCAATTAAATTGTTAATTGTTATCTCTTTTGATTTTCAGGTTTAAATCTTGATTTGCAAACTTTTACTGATGATGAAGATGTTAAAAGTGATCAAGATTAAGGGTTGAAGTTCCTTTTATATCTAATATTGTAATTTTTTATTATGGTGTTACATTTGTCGTGATCTAACAATATATTTTTTTTTAATTTCAAGTTATTTTAGCTAATGACATTGTATGAATTTTATGTTTGTATTTTAAATTGTCTATGAATTTTAAATTTTTGTCTTAATTTAAATATGAATAGGTAAAAATTAAAATATTTAATTTTTTATAGGGGCGGGTCGGGGTGGGGCGGGTACCCGTAGGGGCGGGTTCGGGTTCTGTAATTTACTACCCGCGGGTACTGATGGGGCGGGTAGTATACGCATAACAGGACGGAGGGGCGGGGTCGGGTAGGGCAAAAACCCGCCCCTACCCGCCCCACTGCCATCCCTAATGACAAGAAGATTGCCATCAGAGTCTTTGAGCCAGGACAGAGAGTGCTTCTATATAATTCAAGGCTCAAACTCTTTCCCGGAAAGCTGAAAACCCGGTGGTCAGGACCGTTTGTGATTACCAGAGCTTCACCATATGGTCATGTGGAAATACAGGAAGAGAATTCTGACAAAAAATTTACAGTGAATGGCCAGAGGTTGAAGCACTATCTGGGAGGCAAAATCGATCGCCAGAGGTCTGCTCATCTGCTGAATTAGCAGAACTGATCGTCAAGCTAATGACGTTAAAGAAGCGCTTGTCGGGAGGCAACCTGATAATTTCGTATCCTTAGTTACTTTTTGTAGTAGTAATTTTCTTACTTATTTGATTTTTATTGAGTTTTTACTGCTTTTCTGATCATGCAGCTATTTTAGAACAGGAACCGGACACTTCAAAAAAAAAGTGCACACAACGCGCAAGCGTCGCTGACGTGTACGCGTCAGATGTATGTGCGTGAAAAAAATAAAAGTGAACAGAGAGTTGAGCAGGAGTGGCGCTGGAACTATGCCTTTCGCACAAACACGCCCACGCGTACTGATAAACCCCGATTTCGTGATTTATCTTGTGCTTATTTTAGAGGATTTTACCATCTTTTCCCACATTTATTCAATGAAACGGCATGGTTTTGTAATTCTCCCTTGAATTGTGTTTAAGTATAAAAACATGATTTTTAAGCCCTAAATTGGTGATTTTGATTCACTTTAATTCCATTCGATGCCTTGATGTGTGAGCTGAGTGATTTCAGGTTTATAAGGCAAGTATTGGATGGAAGAAATGAGGAGAAAAGCATGCAAAGTGGAGAATGCATGAAGAAACAAAGATTGGGAATGCATCAATGGACGCGCACGCGCAAAAGTGGTTTTACATAGAGACGCGCACGCGTACATGACGCGTCCGCGCGGGTGAAGATTTTGCCAATCAACGCGCACATGGCACGCACGCGCCAATACTCTCACGTGGCCCACTTGAAGGCAAAATGCTGGGGGCAATTTCTGAGCTGCCCAGGCCCAAATCCAACTTGTTTCTGAGTGTATTTCATGCAGAATTGAAGTACAAGAAAAGGGCGAGCAATTAGTTTAGCTAACATGAACCTTTAGTTAGTTTTCTAGAGAGAGAAGCTCCCTCTTCTCTCTAGAATTAGGAATTAGGATTAGGTTTAGTTCTTAGATCTAGGTTTAATTCATGCTTTGATTTACTTTTCTTTTGTAATTTCTTCTTCTTCTACATCTCCTCTCTCTAGTTTAGCATTTAATTCTTGTAATTCTATACTTTTATGTTGATGCACTTTTGTTCTTCCATTTTCCTTTAATACAATTTATGATTCATGTTCCTTTATTGTTCATTTGATTTGTTGTTGTTTAATTCCTTGCAATTGAGTAGTGTAGATTTACTTTCCTTGCAATTCTACTATATTTTCCTTTTATGCCCTCCAAATGTTTGATAAAATACTTGGTTAGATTTTAGAGTAGAATTCTATGCTCTTGACTTGGGAAGGTAACTTAGGAACTCTTGAGTTACTAATGTCCAAGTGATTGATGATTGGGAGTCATTAATGCTAGATCTCACTAATTGATTTGGTGGAGAACTAGGACTTATGGTCTTGGATTGACATAGCTCACTTGACTTTCCTTTATTAGTTAGGGGATGACTTAGTGGGGTTGATCCTTGCCAATTCTCATGTTGTGGTTAGTGATTAGGATAGAGATCCTTGACCACCAAACCTTGCCAAGGTCTTTTTAATTATTAGTTTATTTTCATTGCCATTTACATTTCATGTCTCTTATCAAAAACCCCAAAACATAACTCATAACTAATAACAAGGCACTTTGTTGCAATTCCTAGGGAGAACGACCCGAAGTTTTAAATACTTCGGTTTATAGATTTTAGGGGTTTGTACTTGTGACAAACAAATTTTTGCATGAAAGGTCTATTGTTTGGTTTAGAAACTATACTTGCAACGAGAATTCATTTGTGAATTTCTAAACCGTCAAAAGACCTCTCATCAAAATGGCGCCGTTGCTGGGGAGTTGCAATGGTGTTGTGTTATTGGTTATTGTACATATGTGAATATTGTAAATAGGTTTACCTTTTTGCTTCTTTGTTAGTTTTTGCTAGTTTTAGGATTTTATTTTCTTGCTTCTTATTTGATTTTGTTTTCATTTTCTCTTGCTATCATGAATTTTCACTTTGACTATGAGTTTGGTTCTAACTATGTTGTAGGAAATGAGGACTACAATGAAGATGTGTATCAAGAATGGGATAACCAAAGGTGGGAGGAGCCATATGCATATGATCAATCTTCATGGCAACAACCTCCACCAATGCACTATGAAGAAGAGCCATTCTATGATGCATATCAATCCAATGGCTATGGTGAATCCCCTTGTGACTTTCAAGAACCACCACCATATGCCTATGAGCCATATCCCCAACATAACCCTCAACCATACTCACAATCCCCTTTTTACCAACCATCTTCATATGACCCTAATCTATATCCATCCTACCAACAATCATATGAGCCATATGAACCACACATAGAGCCACCACTACTCCAACATCAACATTTTCAAGAGCCACCCCCTCCATATTATTACCAAGATGAACCACCTCCAATATATGAAAACTTTCAACCACAAGATGAACTCTACTTTCCACCACAACCTCTGATGGAAGAATACTCAGGTCCTTCAATCCAAGAGCCATATGATCCTACTCGTGATATCCAAGCGGAACAAGAGTCAAGGGATCGTCTCAAAGAAGCATTGGATCAATTTTAAGTAACCATGGAGTGTGTTATGCAACAAATAGAAAGAATGGGAAATATTGAACCACCACAACTCTACCAAAAAGAATCACCTTCCTACTATGAATTATGTCCCCAATTTGATGAACCCTTCCATCCACCCCAACCTCCAATGGATGACATCCTTGATGTTCTTGTTCAAGGACAAGAGGAGATGAAAAGGGATGTGCAACAATTCACAGCCGCCTTGGATGAGGTGGTAAACTGGTTAGCATCTCAATGCTTGAATACTCAAGGAACTCCCATGGTTACATGTGGAGAAACAAATGAAGAGCATAACATGAAGGAGAGGTTGGTGGGAAATGAGGAAAGTCGCTTCGTATTGAAATGATTGGAGGAAGCTACAATTGTTGAAGAAGAGGAAGAAGTGGTTGAAGACTTAGGAGATGCGGAACCACCTTGGGAGTCTAGGATTGAAGAAAACCCCTCCAAGATGATTGAAATTGATGCTAAGTAGGAATGTGCACAACCTCCAGGGCATATCCCTTATGAAGAATCGGATAGGATAGAGCAAGAATTGAGTCCCCTTGGTGATGAAGATCAAGCATCAAGTCTTAGTGGTGAAGAATCCTTTGAGCATGAAGAACCTTCTCCCGTTGTGTTTGAAAGCGTTGTGGAGATAAATTTTTCTCACCCTCCTAATTATGACTTGAGTATGGGAAAAGGCTTAGATAATATTGTTGAACAAAGGATTACATTTGAGAAATCTTATAAAGAGGTGGAAGTCCTTAGAAAAAGGAGGATGGGAATTGAATACGCTTTGTCAAGACCCTTGGAATCACCTTTGCCTAGGTTGCCATCTACACCTTCATTTGAGTAGGTGAAACTCTTTTCTATTAAGTTTATTATCCCACTTGAATATGGTTTGCTTGAAACGGATGGCCAACTTAGGATGCTTTGTGGGATGAAGCATAAAAGAAAGATGTTTCGTGGTTGGCGTTGCAAATCAAGGCTCATTATGGTTGATGCATCAAACATGAGATATAAAGGTTGGAGTAGTGCTCACCTAGATAGGTCTAGAAGGATTGTTGATCACTTTATAGAGAATTTACCTTGTTCACCACCCGGATGGGCTAATAATAAGAGTCAACTTCAAGACGGGTGTGAAAACAAAGTGTAGGACCCCGGATTATAAGAAGAAGATCAACTTTGGGAGCCCATGGTTTGTGAAGAATTCCATCAAAGCTTGGAGTTATTAACTTTGAATGATGAAGCACAATGGAAGTCCAAGCATTGATGGATGTTCAAGGATGGATTCAAGCACAAGCCACCTTGATGAGGAGCTCCCCATAAGTCCAACTTAAGGACAATAAACAAAAGTGCTAGGTGGGAGACACCCCACCATGGTAACATCTTTCCCTTTTCCTCTTTGTAAATGTTGGTAATTTAGGTTTAATTTCATGTTTTGATTGCTTAGTTGAGTTTATCTGGGAGTCTAGTAGGTTAAATAAGGTTTTATGATGTTTTGGTAGCTGTCTAGAGGTTTGGAATGCTTGGTTTGGTGCAAAAACATAGAAAAATTTTGAAAAAATAGAGCACCACCCACGCGCACGCGCACTCCACGTGTACGCGTGAATCAAGCAATTTTGGCCATCCACGCGCACGCGTCATGTACGCGTACGCATGGATTGAATTTTTTCGCCCTCCATACATTCACCCGAGCGTTGTGACTGAAGTGTGCCAACTTTGTGCCCAAGGCACGCGCATGCGCACCTTGCGCATACACGCCCCTCTTGAAATAAGCCATCGACGCGAGCGCGCCATTTACGCGTACGCACCGTTTCCATTGCACCACCATCCGCGCGCTCGCGCCTTGCACGCATACACGCGGATACCCTTCTTTTAATACACTTCCTTTCTTCTCCTCTTTCCATTTCTTTCCCCCTCATTTCTCCTTCCCTTCTCCTACTCTTCATCCAACACTACCAAATATCATGTAACACCATTTCTTTTAGTTAGTTAGTTAGTTTAATTTTTGTTTTCCATTATAAGTGTTGGATTACTAATCTTGTTTACTGGTTAATGCTGCTTATTACTAATAGGATGTTAGTCTAACATCATTGATGTTAATTGTCATTGTTGGATTCTTTGTTGAGGTTATATTTGGTTACTTGGTTCGGAACTTTTCATGCTTAACACTTTTGAATACCAAGTACTTGTTACATTGCCTTCATACATCTTACCTCTTTGAATTGCATGTTTTAGCCACCATGCATTCATCACCCACTGCTAGGCAACTGTATATTATCATTGCATTTTTTTTAGGTGATGCTTGTTTATGGTTTACCCTTATTCACATCACTTATTTCATGTATTGAGATTGTGGAATTGTGAAATTAGATCAAAAGCTTACCTAGTGACATATTTTTGAGCTTTGTAAAGCTTTGTGGGCCATGCTTGCTATGTGATTGATTTCCACTTCTATCTTCTTTTTTCTAAGTTCCATAGCATCCATGTGTTTCACCTCTATGTCACTTAGGTGTTGCAACAACTTCAATATCTGTCATTGATTGTTGTGTGAGTTTCATATACCATTTTGTTCACTAAGTCTACCTACACATCAATCAATGTCCATGCATTATCCAATTTCACAATTGCTTGATTAATTGCTTGAATGCTTTCAAGCACACTAGAATGAGTGAAATGTGTGCCTTCTTTTGTATATTTGTGACATGGTTTCTAAATACTAGAGTATGAGTTCTAAACTGCATGCAAGTTAGGACCCACACACTTATTTTTCATTAATGTCACACTAATTCACTCACTTAATTCTAGTGATTTACCTCATTCCAACAATCCATGCTTCCTTGCTTGTGCATTTACTTGTCTTATTATCTCCTATTTTCTATGTTAAGGATGAGTCATCATAAGCAAAAATGGAAGCGGGAGAAGAACACGCAGCATCGGTTGACCTACCAGCTGAAGGTAGCAACTAGGAAAGTCACCGTACCCCCTTTGCTCATCTTTGGATACACCGAGGACGGTGCAAACTTTTAAGTATGGGGAGGTCGTCCGACCGCTTGGCATTTTTAGGTGACAAGTTTCTAATCCCAACACTTTTGCATTTCATTTTTAGGTCTTTTAGGATTTTTGGTTGCATTGCATATGTATATATTAAGCTTAGTCAAAATCATGATATTTTCTAAGGATTTTATCTATAGGGCACCCCAATTGATTGAAGAAAAAAAATTTTTTAGAACTTGCTTGAATTATATACTTTGTGGATCATGTTTTGAGCTATGAACACAAGCATGTGAGATTTGAGCCTAATTGTGTGGTTACATCATACATAACCACTTACTTTCATTCTTGTGTGCATTATTCTCTTCCTATGATTGTAATCTTTGATTTGTTTGATTCTTTATGTCCATTATTTTGTGTATACATGCATTTATATGATTGAGGCCATTGTTCAAATAGCTCACTTACCCAAATAGCCTACCTTTTATCTTTCATTGTTAGCCAATCTTGAGCCTATTCTTAACCCATTTGTTCATAATTGTAGCACATTACAAGCCTAAGTGAAAAATAATAAATGTCCTTAATTTGAATCTTTGATTAGCTTAGGCTAGTGAGAGTGTTCATCATTTGATTTTGGGAAAGTTGGAAACATTGGGTAGAGATAAAAGTGTGTTTTTGTATTTGTGTTGAGAATCTTGGGAATTGGGTACATACTCATGTATTAATCATGTGTAAACCATATGCATTGATGTTCTTGTATACATTTTAGTTGAAAAAAATTAGAAAAATAAAAAGAATATATATATATATATATATATATATATATATATATATATATATATATATATATACAAGAAGAAAAAGAAAATATATAGAAAAGAAAGAAAAAGAATTGCAATAAAAAGGGGACAAAGTGCCCCAAAGTCAAGGTTCAATAAAAATCAATGCATATGTGTGGTGATCAAAAGAGAATACATGAGTGTGTAGAAAAGTGAAGGATGGGTAGTTAGGTTTGTTTAGAATTGTATAGGTAGTCATAAGTTAGGTGGGAAGTTTAAGTTGATCAAAGATTCAAATTTAAACTCACTTGACCATATGCATCCTACCTTGACCCTAGCCCCATTACAACCTATGGAAAGGTCCTCATGATATTTGTATGCATGCATGAAATAATTTTTGATTGTTAGATGAAAAACAAATCTTGGAAAGCATGATTAGGGGAGAATTGAGTGAATCAACCCCATACACTTGAGTGACTAGAGCGGATACACATCCGGTGAGGGTTCGATCGCTCAATTACATATTTCCACCCATGATCATTTTTTCTTGCAAGTTTGTAAAGTCTTTCAATGATTCAATTCAATTGTGGGTTGAGTTTATTGCTATTGCCTTAGCCCTTGTGTTTGTACACGTATTCTTGGAGATTGATTTATTTTGACCAAGCAATTGCATTCACGAAGATAGATTACATATAGATAGATTGTAGATAGTTAATTTGCATTGAATAAATGTTGATACCACTTTGCTTCTTTCTTGATTTTAGCATGAAGACATGCTTAGTTTAAGTGTGGGGAGATTTGATAAACCCCGATTTCGTGATTTATCTTGTACTTATTTTAGGGGATTTTACCATCTTTTCCCACATTTATTCAATAAAATGGCATGGTTTTGTAATTCTCCCTTGAATTGTGTTTAAGTATAAAAACATGCTTTTTAGGCCCTAAATTGGTGATTTTGATTCACTTTAATTCCATTCGATGCCTTGATGTGTGTATTGAGTGATTTCAGGTTTATAAGGCAAGTATTGGATGGAAGAAATGAGGAGAAAAGCATGCAAAGTGGAGAATGCATGAAGAAACAAAGATTGGGAATGCATCAATGGACGCGCACGCGTACAAAGCGTGCATGTGCAAAAGTGGTTTTACATAGAGACACGCACGCGTACATGACGCGTCCGCGCGGGTGAAGATTTTGCCAATCGACGCGCACGCGCACATGGCACGCACGCGCCAATACTCTCACATGGCCCACTTGAAGGCAAAATGCTGGGGGCAATTTCTGAGCTGCCCAGGCCCGAATCCAACTTGTTTCTGAGTGTATTTCATGCAGAATTGAAGTCCAAGCAAAGGGGGAGCAATTAGTTTAGCCAACATGAACCTTTAGTTAGTTTTCTAGAGAGAGAAGCTCCCTCTTCTCTCTAGAATTAGGAATTAGGATTAGGTTTAGTTCTTAGATCTAGGTTTAATTCATGCTTTGATTTACTTTTCTTTTGTAATTTCTTCTTCTTCTACATCTCCTCTCTCTAGTTTAGCATTTAATTCTTGTAATTCTCTACTTTTATGTTGATGCACCTTTGTTCTTCCATTTTCCTTTAATGCAATTTATAATTCATGTTCCTTTATTGTTCATTTGATTTGTTGTTGTTTAATTCCTTACAATTGAGTAGTGTAGATTTACTTTCCTTACGATTCTACTATGTTTTTCTTTTATGCCCTCCAAGTGTTTGATAAAATGCTTGGTTAGATTTTAGAGTAGAATTCTATGCTTTTGGCTTGGTAAGGTAACTTAGGAACTCTTGAGTTACTAATGTCCAAGTGATTGACGATTTGGAGCCATTAATGCTAGATCTCACTAATTGATTTGGTGGAGAACTAGGACTTATGGTCTTGGATTGACATAGCTCACTTGACTTTCCTTTATTAGTTAGGGGATGACTTAGTGGGGTTGATCCTTGCCAATTCTCATGTTGTGGTTAGTGATTAGGATAGAGATCCTTGACCACCAAACCTTGCCAAGATCTTTTTAGTTATTAGTTTATTTTCATTGCCATTTACATTTCATGTCTTTTATCAAAAACCCCAAAACATAACTCATAACCAATAACAAGACACTTTGTTGCAATTCCTAGGGAGAACGACCCGAGGTTTAAATACTTTGGTTTATAGATTTTAGGGGTTTGTACTTGTGACAAACAAATTTTTGCATGAAAGGACTATTGTTTGGTTTAGAAACTATACTTGCAATGAGAATTCATTTGTGAATTTCTAAACCGTCAAAAGACCTCTCATCACATACACGTACCTCACGCGTGCGCGTCGTTTGCATTTTTCGCCATCCATGCGTACGCGACCCTGACGCGTACGCATGACCCTAAAAATCGGCGTCAGTTAGTGTTTGGGTAGAGAGTTGTGATGGCTTGGGGCTGGAAGTGTGCTAAAGGCACAAACTTGATCACGCATACGCCTCCCTGACGCGTGCGCGTCCTTTGCACAAATGGCCATCCACGCGTGCGCGTGCATGACGCGCACGTGTCATATGAGAAATTTAGTTCCCAAGCCACGTGAACAGAGAGTTGTACGTGCGCGTGGCCGCCTTCACACGACTCGCACAAACCAAGGGCACGCGTATGCGTGCTTGACGCTCACGCGTCACTATGAAAATTGCGTAACCCACGCGTACGCGTGCTGTTCGTGTACGCGTCGCCAGCGCCGCACAATTACACTAGTTCGCCGCCCAGTTTTAATTTTCTTTCTCTCTCTCCCAAATCCTAATTCTTTCTTGTTCTTTTATCATTTTCTTCTTCTTTCATCATCCTATTTCTTTTTGTTTTCAGTTCTTCTTTGCTTGAGGACAAGCAAACCTTTAAGTTCGGTGTTGTCGCTTCGCTTATGGCTTTTCTATGGGACCAAAGGAAGGCGAATCATCTTCATTGAGGAGCATAGCCGGAGGAATGAGATGGCCGCCAACATAACTGAGATGGTTGAGTTCCTTTCATTCTATATTCCTTCCCTTTTTTCTATGTTATGTTCCGATTTTCTGCTATTTTGTCTCGTTTATTGCATGATCCTTTATTAGATAAATTCCTAGGTTTTAGTTTAGTTCTGTTAGTTGCTTTAATTCTGAAAGATGTCTCATTTATTGCACACTAAGCTTGAAATCAAAAAGAAAGAAGAAAAGATGTAGTGCATGAGAAATTGAGTTTAATTTTTAGAATAGTCTCATTGATTCAAATGTGGTGGTATTTTCTGTGACTCTGAATGTATGAAATGAACAGTGCATAGTTGAATTTGAATCAAAGAATGTTGATGTACAAGGAACAGGAATTTAGAGAACTATTATGAAGTCTCTGCAATAAGTAAAAGTTTAATCCTTGAAGCAAAAGAAACAGCATTGAAAATAATAATAATAATAATTAGCAAGGTCCAAGGCTCTGAGCATCAATGACTAGGGAGGTCAGACATGATTAAAAGCTCAAATAATTGTTTCCCTAGTCATATGCTTGTGGTGTGATTATGTCAAGTAATCCTTGAGACAGAACACTTAGAGTCGAGATCAAAGGCAATTAACAGAGTATGCCAAAGGCTTTGAGCACCACTGTCTCGGAGTAACTGAAAGGAAAATCAGAACTTAAAGAGAGTTCCCCAGTTAAGTGCTTGTGGTGTTTCTGTGTCAAGTAAAGTTTGAGACAAAACATTTAAAATCACGGCTAGGCTCAAGGTGCAAAGTACCAAAGAAAAAAAAAGAATAAAAGAAAAATTGCTGCATTCAAGGGTTAAATTGAGTTACAAAAGATTAGAGAATTCATAATATTATCCGGATTCTAATTCCGAATGACAGTGACATCCTTCCGATTCAAAGGAGAGTGAGATGCCAAAATTATTCAAGATTGCAGTTGTAAACCCCACTATAAGAAGAGACCTGAGCTTTACCGAACTCTCATTCTCATACAAATTCACATCCTAAGCCTATATGAGTTTTGGTTGCTTGAGGACAAGCAACAGTTCAAGTTTGGTGTTGTGATGCGTGAGCATCTTTCCTATCTTTTCCTAGTGAATTTGCATTTAATTTGTTAAGTTTAATAAAAAATTAATTATATTTTAGCCACTATGGATGCTACTTTGAGTCTTGTGCAATTCTGATTATTTTAGGTAGCATTCGGCTGGATTTGATGGAGTTTCTGCAGCGCAAGAATTAAAGGAGATGACAGCGAGGAATGACGTGTGCGCGTACGTGACGCGTGCGCGTGATTTGGAGCTTTCCATGGCGACGCATGCGCGTGCCTGATGCGTACGCGTGAAAATTGAAGTTGCACAGCGACGCGTGCGCGTACCTGATGCGTACGCGTGACACACGAAGAAGACCATCGACGTGTACGCGTGACTGATGCGTACGCGTGACATGCACCACGTGCAGAAAACGCAGAAAACGCTGGGGGCGATTTCTGGGCTGTTTTTGACCCAGATTTCAGCCCAGGAAACACATATTAGAGGCTTCAGAATGGAGGAATCATGCGAACACTTCTAGTTATTTCCCAAGTCAAGCGTGGATCCTACGAAGCAAGTGGTCCCCATCCATCAATTGAAGACTTGCTGATTGTTACAATTAATTTTGATTTAAACTTTAATTTTTATATAGGAAAAGATATTATTTTAGTTTTAGAAATTAGATTTTAAATTTATTAGGATTAGATATAAAAGGGAAAAGAAACTTCCTTTTTAGGGACCCCCACATTAGTTAACTTTTCATTCCACCTTAGCCCAATTTACAATCCTAGTTTTTTTTCTCTGAATCATGAGCAACTAAACCTCCATTGTTAAGGTTAGGAGCTCTGTCTATTTGTATGGATTGATTCTATTGCTTTTCTATTTTATTTCATGTACTGATTTATAATTTAAGAATTGTTTTCGCTCTTTATCTTATGAATTTAGGTGGAATGGAAGTATGACCCTCTTTCTAATTGAGTTCTTGTATAACTTGGAAAAGCTCTTTACTTGAACAACAGCTTGAAAACAATTTCTCCTAAATTCTAATTATCTGGACTTAACGAGATACATGACATATAATCCTCTTATATTTGGATAATTAGGATTTTTGTGGCATAATAACTAGAATTAAACTTTACCCTTTAATTGGAATTAATTGACCAAGGAATTGGCAGTTAATGAGAATTAGAGGAGAGTAGAAAGGTCTAAGGAATTAGGGTCTAGTCACATATAGTTTGCCATGAATTAAATCTTACATGATTAAAATAGTTAGTAAGAAAAGTTAATCCGGAAAAATAGATAACTCTGAAACCTTAACTGTTTCTCTATATTTTATTCCCAACTTATTCACCTGCCTGTTTTTAAACTCTTAATTTACTATCTAATGTTCTTTGAACTCTCAAACACTATTTTCTTCTTGTCTGACTAAGCCTATCACTCAATTATTATTGCTTGATCCATCAATCCTCGTAGGATCGACCCTCACTCACCTGAGGTATTACTTGGTACGACTCGGTGCACTTGCCGGTTAGTTTGTGGGTTATAAATTCCACACCATGAAAGAGGGCATCACTTTCAATTAAAAATTAATTAATCAAATGAAGTGATATGAACCTAAAACTTTTTTGTTCTGAAACTTAAGGGTATTGAGTGTAACCTAACACTGCCACTTGCTATTTTCTTAAAATCTTTATAAGTGCAGTAGCAGACTTTCAAAACATCGTATAAAATTCAATTCTAATCTAAATGCAGTAAAACTTAATTCAACTTAAAAATTATGTCCAAATTTTGTAAAAGTATATGAACTTAGTTAACTGAAAATGTGTAAGTTATCCCTAGGATATTTAAAGTTAAACGGTGATGGGGAGGTATGCGTATTTATAAGGTGATGTGGAGGCATGATAAAAAGAAAGGAAATGGAAACAATGAATGAAAAAAGATAATTGAGAATTGTTTATTTGACTGGGCCTTTGTTACAAACCACTAATGCGGAAGCGCCCGCCTGACTGATAGCTTAAGATTGCTAATGCAGGAATGTCCGCCTAACTGATAGCCTGTTTCTTACTATGATGCACATAGAAATGCTAGTGATATTATTGTGATTTGCCCTAACTGACATGGATAACCTATGATGCTAAGGTATCCTGACTGACATGGGTTCACCCATGATGATACCATTGTGCTTGACTGACACAGTAGAAAAACCATATTCGGAGTTTGCTCCGAGTAACGTCGGGTTGCGGGTAGACAACTAACGCATGAGCTCATGGCCTGCGCTAGGAATAGACGTGCATCATCTTGTTTGTGCATGTGAATTTCTTGTGAATTGTTTATTGCTATTTCCTAACTTTTATGATTGATTCTATTTATCTGTTATATATTTTTGTACTTTGTATTTCCGCGTGGTGTTTTATTTCCGTTCAACGAAAACTTAGAGACAAGACCCTAGTACCCCTTTCACCCTGCTGGGAATTTTAGGTTCTCACCCTTCTTTTCTTTCTTTTTCCCCCCTCCCCAGATGGGATCAGCAGAGGTATTCTTTGAGTTTTGGTTTGTCTTGAGCTACGAAGACCATATGTAGGGCGGAGTCTTCATATGGAGGACACTTCGGATCCGTATCTATGTTTCATGCAAACACGAGTTTCGAGTTTCTGTACATCGTCCACACTTTGATCCTGGCATGCCATACGTATTTACCTTATCCGAGTTACATCTAGCTAGAGACCAGTCCCCCTTTTCCGCCCTCTCTTTTTGGTAGGATCGCACCACGATGTACCTTAACTGGATTCTCCGTACGTATACGAGACAGACCTAGATCTTGCTCAGCGCCTTCCTATTACCGCAGTTCAAGTCCAGCATATGCCCAACGACCCCTGGGAACACCAGACAGTAGTTGTTCAGGCCGCACTTTCTAATCTCGCCGAGGCCGACCCTTCTGATGATTCACCCACCTGGGTTGATCAGTTAGAGGAGGATATGGAATCCGATGAGGAGCCTTTTCCTGAGGAGTTTGGACCACTTATCAAGGAATTGTTCTGAGACCATCCTAGAGTTTGATATAGCCGATCCTCTACTCCTTATGGTGATATGTAGTGTTACATTTCCTCACTTTTGTAGTATTTAGAGGGATACGACCTTTCAGTAGACCAATTCCAGCTTAGGAGACTCATGTGAGGGTTGGGACTATCTTTCTTATTTTTTGTATGTATATATATATACCTTGATGTAGTACTTAGTATTTTGATCTTTGGCATATATCTCCAAAACTCATCTTTTATATATATATCTTTTGTTATCATGTATCTATCTGTGATGTTGCTTTAAGTATTAACTTGCGAAAAAATAAACGAATTTTACGAAAAATAGCTTAATAACACTAATCCAACAAAGGCTTATATTAACACCTGATAATGAAATTCTGAGTTTTGAGTCGATTAGGTTCATACGACAAGTAACGCCTAAACGTTTTGCATTAGTCATGACATGTCAAAAATTATATTGTTACAGTTTCATTGGGTGTTCTACTAAAATGACCTCCATGATGAAAGTAGGAACAACATATATATCATTCATCTACATTATCAACACAAACTTAAATAAATCAGGAAACTCATCATTATTCCACAAATACAGTTAATCAATATCATCACTACAACTATCCTAACATAAACCCCCTTATAAAGATACACAATCACATATTAAACCTCACAAATCATATTCAAACCATAGATCAAGTGATAGAAATTTTGAAATTATTAAACATGACACAATTTTTTTATTCTTGTACCGGAATGAAAACATGAAATATTAACTAAATCCAACACCATGCATTGCCACAGTCATTTAAACACCAACGCACATAGTATCAAATATTTTCCTTACCTCTGTAGAAGATGCCAGCTTCTTCACCAACGATGCTTTGCGTTACCTTCGTCAATCACAACTTCAACTTAGCACAGCACCACTTTAAACTAGAAGGCAATTTTTTTGGAGTGAGAAAGACATTGGTTGTCTTTTCGTAGGATTTGATGTAATTGTTGGAATGGGTTACGGGTATTATGGGATTATGAAGAGATTAAGTGAGGTGGAGAACTGCAACGGCGTCGTTTTAATGCACAGGGACCTATTTGTCCCTCAACTTTTTGCCAATCATCTATATCATTACCGTAGTAGACACATCATCACTCTCCCCTTCAGATCAATATTATTCGTTACGTTTTTTAACCCCAACTCTACGGAGGGGTATAACTATCACGCGTTTCAAAAGGTGAGAAATTTAAATGTATTTTTCAATTCTACTTAAATGTCCGTAGTTGAAAAGGTTAAGGACTTATTTGTCTTTTACTCTAAAAAATAATCATATTTACTCTTTTAATCAATTTTTCAATTTTTTACAGATTTGAACATTCTATAACTATATCGCAAGCAGCTATAGTGCAGGCATTGACTGCGAAATAAGTTAAGAAACTATAACGCGGCCGCTACCAGCGCATTAGATCAATAGCGCAGTTGCTAGCAGTGTAATAGTGTGATAATGAGTTTAATGCCAATGTACTCTCGGAATACTTGTATTATTGTAACGATTTAACTACAATATTACGCACTTGTATGGTTAATTAAATATTCCATTTGAAAAAAAATTAACGATTTAAATTTTTTAAACTAAAAAAGTTTATAATTTAATATTTTAAAATTTTTCAAGATATGTCCAAAACTTTTTGATACGTCGATATAATGTTTTGGATAATGTTATGTTAGTTTATTTTTATTTTTCTATTCATCCAATTTTATTCAAATAATTTAAAATTATAAAATTTTAATTTAAAATTTAGATGAATATAATTTAAATTAACGAATGAATTCAATTCAACAAAAATAAATACTCGTATTATTATACTAGTGAATGCGTTATAATGTGTTATAGTACATTAGTACCTAACTGCAAAATAAAGAAATAATGTCTAAAATTGTAAAAAATTTGAATTTTTAACTTAAAATTATATTTTTTTTGTTTATTTAAAGAAAAGCTGTTTAATTTTAAAGGAAGGAAGTTAGAGAAATTTTAAGTCCAAATATTAAATTCATTTGATTGAAAATGTGTTTATCTAAAAAATAAAAATTTAACTTAATAAAAAATTAAATTATTTTATTAGATTAAAAAGAAACACTAAAGGCTAAGTAGCATTTTTCCTTTAATTATTGTGCTTTCTTGCGTATTACACCAATTTAAATATATTGTTATTTGAAAGATGTCTCTATAATAAGCCGAATTATTCAATTGTCCCCTGCTTCTGTCTTTAAGCTGTTGAACAAATATTACACTCTTGGTAGGCAAACCCCATGCATTTGAATGACAAGTGTACATGAATCTGAAGTTGTGATTTCACATGAACATAGTGGAAGTGGTGACTGATGAAACATTCAAACTAATTAGACTACGACATTGCATACTTTATCAAAGTCAGATACATATACGATGTTTTCCAATTGTAATAGTATACTAATTCATTGTTTGGCACATTACGGTGAGACTTTGTAATTTTAACCTCTGCTTTGCCGTGGAAATTGTGTAAAGTAACTTCGGAGTTTCTCAGGATCTGCAAGTTTTAGAAATAATTATTTACTAAGAACTTTGTGTATCGGAGTTTACTAGAATTAAAACCTGTAGGAATTATACCATGAGTCATGTCCAAATTTTGGCATGTGTACAAGTTTCGTCAATTTCCGTTAAAAGTTAAAAACAGTTTATACTTTGTTGATTCTTGCTGGCACATAGCGGCATAGCGCCCACTATTTTGGTCTTAATTATATAGAGTTGTAAGAAAAAAACAATCTAGGATAGTTTAATCCCCCACGCCCCACTTGATAATAATGTTGCTCCATCGAATAAGGGTGTATTTGACAAATCTGTTAGAAGAGAAAAAACATGTTTTAATTTTTAGTTTGGCTAATTTTTATTTTATAAATGCAGAAGTGATTTTGTATTCAAAATCATATTTACAAGAAGTAACAATGCTTAACTTTTATGTTAAAAACGAACTTTTAGTTATTGATACTCAATATTTATTTCTTTTTCATCAATTTAATCCTTTATTCATGTTATTATATTATTTACAGAATTCTTATTATTTCTCTTCATATGAGTTCTTTTTTCTATTATTTATTATTTTTATTTTTTTATTAACTTTTTATTTGATATTATACACTTTTATAATTGTAATTTTTGTATATTATATTTATTATTATCTTTTCATAATATGATTTATTGATCCCACTAAATAAAGTAAATTAAACAAAGCTAATGAGTTATAACTCAAATGACATAGTCTTCCCATACTCACCTGAAGGTCGCGAGTTCGAATCTTCCTATCTTTAGTAAAAAAATAGTAAATTAAACAAAAAAACTAACTATAAATAATAATAATAATAATCATAATAATAATATTATATCAATAAAAAATGATAGCGTACTAAAAATATACTATATAAAAAATATATTAGAAAAAAGTTTAAAATTAAACATGCATAAAAAAATAACATTATAATTTAATGTCATGTCTTTTTTAATAAGGGTTAGGTACAATTTTGATCCCTAAGGTATGGGCTGAAAATTTATTTCGTCTTCAGCCCCTTTTTTCGCTACAAAATGGTCTCAAATGTTTAACTTAGTTTTAAAAATCATCTTTTTAAACAAAATTTTAATTTTTATTACCAAATTATCCCTAATTAAAAAAAGAAAAAAAGAAAAGAAAAAGAAAAACGGGTTAAAGGCTGGAGAACAGGGGAAGGGGTTTTTAATGGAAGAAGAGGGGGAAGAGAAGGTGGGGAAGGGAGTTCGCCGCTGCTGCTCCTCGCCGCCGCCGCCACTACTCTTCGTCGTTCGATCGCTGGATCTCGTCGTTGTTCCTCGTCGTTCGATCCTCACCGCTGCTCCTCGACGTCGACGCCAGCAGATCTGGGAGGGTGGACGTCATGCGCCGCTCGCCGCTCGCCGTTTCTGCTTCTCCTCCTTGCTCGGTCGCCGGTCGCCGCTGCTTCCGATCGGATTTGCTATCCTCTTGGTCCACTTGACAATCATTCCTATCACTGGAACTGGGATTAACCCAGCTAAGAACCTTGGTGCTACCATTATCTTCAACAAGGACCATGCATGGAGTGATCAGGTATGTCTTCTTTATTTTTGGCTTTTTTTTCTCACTCATTTCTTTATGAATTTCATATCTCCTTTTCTTCATTGCAGTAGATTTTTTGGGTTGAGCCTTTCATTGGAGCTACTCTTGCTATCGTGTACCACTAGATAGTCATCTTATTTTATTTCTGTTTATGCTTCTGATTACATTGGGTCTTTCTTTGTGTTTATGCTTCTGTTTCATATCTTCTTTATGTTTTTGCTTCTGTTTATGCTTCTCTAATCTGATTCTATTTATGCTTCTGATTTTATTATTGTTACTGTTGGTGTTGTTTTTGTTCTTCTACTTCTAGTTGTTGTTGTTGTTTCATTGTTGCTGCTGCTTCTGCTTTGTTTTTGGTTGAATTTGAGGAAGAAGGAGAAGGGAAGGGGAAAGAGAAGGTAAAGGAGAAGGGTATTTTAGTTCGAATGATGATTTAAAACTAAGTTAAATATTTAGGACCATTTTGTAGCGAAAAAAAAGGTCGAGGATGAAATAAATTTTCAGCCCCTACCTTAGGGACCAAAATCGTACTTAACCCTTTTTAATAATTACTTATCTAAAAGTGATTTTAACTAATATTATCTAAACAATATTTATTTTATCAAAATCAATTTTAGTATAGAATTGCCAAACATAAATTATGTTAACACAAACTTACTTCTACCCAAAATCAATTCACTAAAATTACTTTCATTCAAACTCCAGTTTGACAAACGACAATCCAAACACATACTAAATGTCGGGTAAAATAAGCAGTAAAAATATTGATTTAATTCTAATTTATATTATGATTTTTGAATAATTTAATCGATTCTAATAAATTCTATTAGATTATACAATTCCACAATTTAAATCATGTTTTGTATTTTTAATTTACTCTGATTTTACATAACTCTTAATTTTAATTACTTTGGAGTATAACGGTGAAAAATTGAAAAGGTTTAATGTAATAGTTTAAGTAAAAATATTTAAGCCAAATAAATATTGAGTAAATATCTATATTTGTCTATTAATATTTTATTTTAGATAAATTAATCCTTAATCATGGCAATTTTTTTTACAGAAAAAAAAAGTTTATTCATAAAATAATTATCCAAAATTTACAGATAACAGATCACAAAGACAAATTCATATTTATAGATGTTGGAGCAGGTGCTTTCAATAAATTTTAAAATTTTTTTTACCAATACAACGTAATAAAATTTAGGGTAAAACACTATAATAAATCAAGAAGAATGAAATTTTACACAAATAAGCCAAATAGAAAACTGGTTCATGAATCCACCAATACACATTACTATATAGTTCGAATCAGGTTCATTCGAACTCTATTCACACATAATTCAAATCATGTTGATTCGAATTATACACAGACGCACACACACTAATTCGAATCATGTTGATTCGAATTACACTAACACGCACATAGTAATTCGAATTGACCAGATTCGAATTACTCATGATTTAATTCTGCCCTTTTTTTATTAAAAAATTAATAATTGATTAAAAAATTAATAATTTAAAAATTAAAAACATATATTTTATTTCATGCATTAAAAAAAAGCTAACAAAATATTTTATTACGAGACTTCTTTAAAATATTAATGAGCTATCAATTTGAATTTCATACAATACTCTTTTGCGCATTTTTAATAGCTCATGAATATTTTTTTATAAATTTTTTAAATAAATTTATTCAAATTATACCACAAAAAATATTTTATTCTATACAAAATAATTTTAAAAAATGGCTTAAAAGATGTTAGGAGTACTATAAAAATTTGTAATGTCCTAATGACTTAGGACATTAAAGAAATACTCTATATAGTCAATAATAATTTAGAAATTAAAAAAAATATAGTTATAACCAGTATTTATCTAAATTACTAGAATATTACAAACTTTTATAATACTCCTAACATTTTTTAAGCTATTTTTTTTAAATTGTTTTGCATAGAAAATGGCTTAAAATGGCTTAAATGCCCTTTATTTTAGGCAAAATAATTTAAAAAAAAATGGCATAAAAAAATGTTAAGAGTACTATAAAAATTTGTAATGTCCTAATGACTTAGGACATTAAAGAAATACTCTACATAGTCAATAATAATTTAGAAATTAAAAAAAATATAGTTATAACCAGTATTTACCTAAATTATTATAATATTACAAACTTTTATAGTACTCCTAACATTTTTTAAGCTATTTTTTTTAAATTTTTTTGCATAGAAAATGGCTTAAAATGGCTTAAAATGCCCTTTATTCTAGGCAAAACAATTTAAAAAAAATGGCTTAAAAAAATGTTAAGAGTACTATAAAAATTTGTAATGTCCTAATGACTTAGGACATTAAAGAAATACTCTACATAGTCAATAATAATTTAAAAATTAAAAAAAAATATAGTTACAACCGGTATTTACCTAAATTACTAGGACATTACAAATTTTTATAGTACTCCTAACATTTTTTTAAGCCATTTTTTTTAAATTATTTTGCCTAGAACAAAGAGAATTTTAAGTCATTTTAAACCATTTTCTATGCAAAATAATTTTTAAAAAATGTTAAGAGTACTATAAAAGTTTGTAATATTCTAGTAATTTAGGTAAATACTGGTTATAACTATATTTTTTTAATTTCTAAATTATTATTGACTATGTAGAGTATTTCTTTAATGTCCTAAATTATTAGGACATTACAAATTTTTATAGTACTCCTAATATCTTTTAAGCCATTTTTTAAAATTATTTTATATAGAATAAAATATTTTGTTAGCTTTTTTTTAATGCATGAAATAAAATATATATTTTTTAATTTTTAAATTATTAATTTTTTTAATCAATTATTAATTTTTTAATAAAAAATGGGCAGAATTAAATCATGAGTAATTCGAATCTGGTCAATTCGAATTACTATGTGCAGCATGTGTGAGTGTAATTCGAATCAACATGATTCGAATTAGTGTGTGTATGTTTGTGTATAATTCGAATCAACATGATTCGAATTATGTGTGAATAGAGTTCGAATGAACCTGATTCGAACTATATAGTAATGTGCATTGGTGAATTCATGAACCAGTTTTCCATTTGGCTTATTTGTGTAAAATTTCATTCTCCTTGGTTTATTATAGTGTTTTACCCTAAAATTTATTTGCGCTCATTATATAATTAAATTTGACTTTATTATGTTATTGAACTTCAATATCAACCTTAATTATATAGAACGGTAATCCTATATGTATAAGTATTTTTGTAATTAAATTCAACTAAATTGATATAACTCCAACAAAAAAAATGTGAGCATATATTATTACTTTTTTTCATGCTTCTGAAGCACATAAATTTTTGTTAGAAAGCACAAAAATCTATTAATATATCACAAAAATTTGTCATGTAACACAAATTTATTGATATAGTACAAAAATTTTTACACATTATATATAAATATTTATATATAACACAAAATTTTTACATATAATATATAAATTTTTATTATGGATATATTCTATTAATTAAGTGAGTTAATACTTTTGTTGCAAGAAAAATAAACAAAAAGCTACTGTTACGGATCCGGCCCACGGATCCCGGACCCACGGCTAAACCCGAATCCGGTTTCTCGGGTCCGACCCATCTCCATCTTCCGGAAGGCCCGAAATCGGCCCTCTAGAGCTCCTAACAGACTTTCGAATTCAAACATCTCCCTTATCTTAGCCAGATAAGATAAGATAAGATAAGATGCTCACCAATACCTATAAAATGAGGACCCAAGTCCCTCAGGTATGGATTCATTCCTCACACCTTATACCTCTCAGATCCATTCTGACTTGAGCGTCGGAGTGTCTTTGCAGGTACCTCCCCCCATTGCTCCAGTCAAGCAATCCGGCATCCGCCTCGACCCGCAGGTTCCCGACCCATCTCTCAACCCATACCAGAGACATCTTGTACATTGGTGCCGTCTGTGGGGACCTTTGCGCTAGCCGAGCCGGATGGGGGACGCCTTGGAGGAAACCCCCTCAAGCCAGGATGACTCTCGACAGCTTCATCCAACCCCAGAACACCGGGAGGTCACGAACCAAGCAAGAATAGCAAGCACTATCCACCACGCGAACAACCACGTCGCCACGGACCAACGACATCCTGAGAAAGCTAGGGACAAAGCGGCACAGACCATCCAGGATCTCTGCCTCCGAGTCCAAGAGCTTGAAGGCAAACTGAGCAACAGAGAAAAACACAACAACGAACACGGAAGCCAGGCAACTTCCAGATCAAGATCTCGCCGCGGCAGGTCGCCGACCCAACGACGCGATAGGAGAGACGGTCGCAGCACCTCGCGCGACCACGATCACGAGAAATCGCCGGAACGGCGGTACAACAAGAAACACAACCGCAGCGCTTCCCGAGATCTAAGTCGTCAACACGACTCAGACGAAGATCGGAGGTACCGAAATACCAAGCGCACAAGAAACGACCACACAATAATGGGAGCTACACCCTCCACAGAAAGAATCTTAAGGGCAAAACTCCCCAAAGGTTTCGACAAACCTACCGACATGAAGTACGACGGGACCAAGGACCCCCAGGAACATCTAACGGCCTTCGAGGCCAGGATGAACCTGGAAGGAGCGGCCGACGCGGTCCGATGCAGAGCCTTCCCGGTAACCCTTGTGGGGCCGGCAATCAAATGGTTCAACGCCCTCCCAAATGGATCCATAGCCAGTTTCCACGACATAACATGAAAGTTCATGGCCCAGTTCACAACTAGAATCACCAAAGCCAAACACCCCATCAACCTGCTAGGGGTCATGCAAAAACAAGAAGAATCCACAAGGAAATACCTCGACCGCTTCAACGACGAATGCCTAACGGTCGACGGGCTCACGGATTCCGTCGCGAGCCTCTGCTTAACCAACGGACTCATGAACGAATATTTTCGCAAACACCTCACCACCAAACCAGTATGGACTATGCACGAGATCCAGAATGTCGCCAAAGATTACATCAATGACGAAGAAGTCAGTCAAGTCGTCGCCGCCAACAAACGACAGCACGGCAACACCCAACACGGCAACTCAGCTCCTCGCCAAAATCCACCACCCAGAGAGAATCAAAGAGACCACCCCAGGCCGACAAATACAAACCGACCACCGAGAATTGGCAAATTCTCTAATTACACACCCCTGACAGCACCAATTACGGAAGTATACCACCAAATAGCAGACCGAGGCATCATTCCGAAAGCCTGACAACTCAAAGAAAGGACGGGAGGCAACAAAACCCTCTACTGCGACTACCACCGAGGTTACGGTCACAAAACACAAGATTGTTTTGACCTTAAAGACGCCCTCGAACAAGCCATACGAGACGGCAAGCTCCCAGAATTTGCCAAAATCATCAGAGAACCAAGGCGCGCGGAAAGAGACAGGTCACCGGAAAAAGACAGGCGTAACCCGAGAACCCAGAAGCAACCCCCCAGAGGAAGCCCAGAAGACGACCCGACCATCATAGTAAACGTCATCACGGGCAAAGACATATCGAGCAAGTCAAAACTAACAATGAAAAAAGATCTCAAAGTAATGGCGGTCAGAAACCAGACTCCAACCACTACAGCCGACAACACGATAACCTTTTTACCAAAGGACTGCCAGCACGGCACCTCGGCCGAAGATGCCCCCTTCGTCATCTCGGCCAGAATCGGAACAGGACTGGTACGACGGATACTGGTGGACACCGGGGCAGACTCGAACATCCTCTTCCGAGGAGCCTTCGACAAGCTCGGGCTCCACAACGACAACCTCCAAACACACCGCAACGGAGTCACGGGACTCGGGGACAACTTCCTCAAACTAGATGGCTCAATCACCCTTCCCATCACCATAGGAACAAGCAGCCAGAAGAAGACAATCCTATCCGAATTTGTAGTCCTAAAAGACTCCACAGCTTATAACGTGATTCTCGGAAGAAAAACAATCAACGACTTCTCCGCAGTCATCTTTACAAAATACCTCCTCATGAAGTTTAGAACCGAGGACGGATCCATCGGTACCATCCACGGGGACCGAGAGGTCGCAGCTGAATGCGACAACACCAGCCTAGCCGACCAACCCAAGCTAGAACCAGAAGAAGACATGGAAAAGCTACAAATAGGGCCAACCAAGGAAAAATACACCTTCATTAATAGGAACCTCCCATACGATCTTAAAGAAGAACTCTCCCAACTCCTGAAGCAAAATAGAGACTTGTTCGCATTCACACCAGCCGACATGCCGGGAATAAACCTCGACCTAATGTCCCACCGGCTAGCCGTGGACCCCAAAGCTAAACCAGTGGCACAAAGGAGACGAAAAATATCATCAGACCGAGCCGCTGAGGTCAAAAAGCAAGTTAAAGCCCTACTCGAAGCCAACTTCATCAGAGAACTCCCCTACACGACATGGTTGGCCAACACTGTACTAGTGAAAAAGTCTAACGGGAAATGGCGAATGTGCGTCGACTACACGGACCTCAACAAATCCTACCCAAAGGATGCCTTTCCCTTACCAAACATCGACGGACTAGTAGATGCCGCATCCGGCCACCGATACCTCAGCTTCATGGACGCGTATTCCGGCTACAACCAGATCCCGATGCACTGCCCAGACGAAGAAAAAATAGCGTTCATCACCCCAGACGGGACATACTGCTACACAGTGATGCCCTTCGGCCTGAAGAACGCGGGAGCCACCTATCAAAGACTTGTCAACAAGATAT
This sequence comes from Arachis hypogaea, assembly GCF_003086295.3. Lineage (NCBI taxonomy): Eukaryota > Viridiplantae > Streptophyta > Magnoliopsida > Fabales > Fabaceae > Arachis > Arachis hypogaea. The sequence goes on along the minus strand of NC_092050.1, from coordinate 116,802,041 downwards.
TCCAAAACCTATCCGAAAACAAACTAGAAGTCTACATAGACGACATGCTCGTCAAGACCGAATCCGGCGAGCAACTCACCGACGACCTCAAGGTCATAATGAACACCCTACGGAAGCACCAAATGCGACTCAACCCGGCAAAATGTGCCTTCGGGATGGAGGCAGGGAAGTTCCTCGGCTTTATGATCACGCAACGCGGAGTTGAAGCAAACCCGGAGAAATGTCGCGCCGTCCTCGAAATGACGAGCCCAAAAAACCTTAAAGATATCCAAAAGCTCACCGGCCGATTGACGGCGTTATCACGCTTTCTCGGGGCATCGGCCCAAAAGGCGATCCCCTTCTTCAAATTAATGAAAAAAGGAGCCCCTTTCAAGTGGAGACGGAATGCGAAGAAGCATTCCAACATTTCAAGAGAGTCTTAGCGGAACCACCAATCCTCGCCAAACCCCAAACAGGGGAAACACTCTACCTATACCTCTCCATAACGGAGGAGGCACTCGCAGCAGCGCTCATCCGTGAAAACGAGAAAAAAGAACAAAAACCCGTATACTTCATAAGCAGAGTCTTACAGGATGCGGAAGCTCGCTACTCACGCTTAGAAAAACTAGCCTTCACACTCCTTACAGCCTCCCGACGCCTACGACAATACTTCCAGGCCCATTCCGTGACGGTCCGAACCGACCAAGTGGTTAAGCAGGTACTACAAAAATCCGACCTAGCAGGCAGAATGCTAGCATGGTCCATCGAACTATCCCAGTTCGATATCAGGTTCGAACCCCGATACGCGATCAAAGCACAAGCCATGGCCGACTTTATCGCCGAAATGACACCAGGAAACTCCACCCCCGAATCATGGAAGCTACACGTTGACGGCTCCTCGAACATCACTTCCGGAGGCGCCGGAGTCATTCTTGAAAGCCAAAATGGAGTCGTGATCGAACAGTCAGTACGATATGAATTTTCGGTCTCAAACAACCAGGCAGAATACGAGGCCCTCTTAGCAGGCCTAGCCCTAGCCCGGGAAGTCGGAGCAGAAGTCCTAGAGGTAAATACCGATTCCCAAGTAGTCAGCTCCCAAATTAACGGAGACTACCAGACACGAGATCCCCTACTCCAACAATACCTCACCAAGGTAAACAAATTAAAAAAAGGATTCGAGCACGTCACCATACAGCACGTTCCTAGGGAACGAAACACAAGGGCAGACCTACTTTCCAAACTAGCCAGCACCAAACCTGGACACGGTAACAAATCACTAATCCAGGAAGTCGTCAAGTCACCTTCCGTGTCAACGACAACCAACGCTCATCTGACATTGTCAAATCAGGGGTCTTGGACCCATCCTATCCTACAGTACCTCCTCGAGGGAACACTGCCGCCAGACCCCAAAGAGGGAAAGCGAATAAAAAGGGAAGCCGCCAACTATACTATTGTCGCAGGACAACTATACAAACGCGGATTCTCGCAACCCCTGCTCAAATGTATTGAACCCGGGGACACGAAGTACATACTCCGCGAAATCCACAAAGGCTGCTGCGGCCACCACATCGGAGGCAAAACGTTAGCCTAAAAAGTCATCAGGGCAGGCTACTTCTAGCCCACAATTATCCGAGACTCCATACAAATATTTAAAAACTGCGACAAATGCCAAAGGCACGCCAATATCCACCAAGCCGCCCCTCACCAGCTCAGCATCATATCGGCAGAACGGCCGTTCGGCACCTGGGGTATCGCCTCGTCGGGCCCTTCCCTACGGCACCCGGTCAACTTAGGTACCTCATCGTCGCCATAGACTACTACACCAAATGGATCGAAGCCGAACCCCTAGCCTCCAAAACGGCAGCCCAATGCCGAAAATTCCTCTGGCGACAGATCATCACCCGATTCGGGATCCCCGAGATCGTTATCTCGGACAACGGAACCCAATTTGCTGACAAAAAGTTCAGAGAATTTTTAGAAGGATTACACGTATCTCACCGTTTCAACTTGGTAGAACACCCCCAAACAAACGGACAGGTGGAATCCGCAAACAAAATAATCGTCAAAGGACTCAAGAAGCGGCTCGACGAAGCCAAAGGACTATGGGCCGACGAACTCGGATCGGTCCTATGGTCATACCGAACCACATCGCAAACGACCACAGGAGAAACACCCTTCCGATTAACATACGGTGTGGAAGCGGTCATCCCGGTAGAAATCGGAGACCCAAGCCCCAGAAAAATGGTCGGCGGTAACGACGAGGAAGCAGAACGAGACCTCATTGACGAGGAAAGAACCATAGCTCATATCAAAGAGCTAGCCCTAAAACAGAGAATCAGCTTAAGATACAACCATGGCGTCATCCGACGAGAATTCGCAACTGACGATCTCGTCCTACGACAAAACGACATCGGTCCCCCGACCCCAAGAGAAGGGAAACTCACCCCCAACTGGGAAGGACCATACAGAATCAAGGCGGTAATCGGAAAAGGAGCATACAAACTCGAACAGCTTAACGGCGATGAAGTCCCAAGGACCTGGAACGCCGCAAATTTACGGCGATACTACACCTAGGCCGACCTAACTAGGTCACCCCTTTTTACTTGTTTATGTATCTTCCCATTTTACAACTCTCGAATTTGCTTATCTTCCCATTTTACAACTCTTGAAATTTCTTAAGTATCAATCCCGGGTACTCTTTCTCCCCAAAGACGGAGGGTTTTAACGAGGCCCACCCATCAATAAAATTCCATTAAAAAGCTATCCCTAAATTCTTCAATTTTAAGATGTCCCAAATACGGAACAAAATTATGGCCACGACTGGGGGACCGATCACCCCCCAGGCCCAACACACGGATATCCACGAAAATACGACCACACGACGGTCCGCTCATCCCAAACAGGGAATGAAATAAACCAAAAAATGGAACAGTCTTAAACGGAATATACAAAAAGGCCCGAACGGCCGAAAAAGTCATTTAACGAAATCCGGAGTTACGAAGTCACGGTTACACGGCCCACGGCCAAACCAAAATATCCAAAAAACAAGCCAAGTCTCAAGACAAAAATACAAAATTACAAGAGATAAAGCTACTCGAGGTCGACTACCCGACCATCACGAACGGTCTTGAACGCTCCAATCACAGACACGTCCACGCCCGGAGCCAGCACCAGGGCCTGTGCCTTCATCGTCTCCTCGGTAGCAGCAATCGCATCCTTAGCATCAGCCAACAACTCCGTTTTCTCCCTCTTCAAGGCAGCAACCTCGGCCTTCAAAGCCTCCGTCTCACCGAGAAGCACGGCAGCCTGGGAACCCACATTAGAAGCCTTTTGCCGCTCCTCACCCAGTTGAGAAAGAAGTGAAGTTTCAACCTCAAAAAGCCGGAGAATCTCTGCCCCGGCCTCCTCAGAAGACTTCACTGCCTTTTCCCTCGCAATCTCGGCAGCCTCAAGCTTCTCCTTCAGCTTAACCATTTCAGCCTGAGAGTGACGGAGTTTCTTATCCAGCAAACCAACTTGAGCCATCACGGGCTCAACCTTCCGAACAACGATAGCAGACCGAAGGAGGGCACTGAACACCGACTTGGCCTGGAACGAAACATCGCAACCATCAAAAAACGGCTCCGTACCAGGCATCAAGTGTTGATCAATAAAACCCGGGGCATCGAAACGATGATCCATCACACTAGGCACCAAACCCTCCTCCTCAAAAGTCTCGCTGCTCGGGTCCTCAGGCCTTTTTCTCTTCCGAGAAGCCTCAGTAGCCGTCACCACGACGACTTCAGGAGAGTTCGCAAGACCAGGAGAAACTTGAGCATCGGCCCGCGCACCCGAGGAAACCACCTCCTGAGAAACCGGCTGAGAATCCACGGCAGGATTGGAGACAGGGGTAGAAGGAGACGAAGATCCCTCCTCCCGACCCATCGCGGCTTTCAACCTAGCCAAAGAAGTCAGCCCACCAGCCATCTCAACTGAAAGAAACCAAAGAAAAAATCAAGTCACAAACTCGGGAAAACAAAACATAAAAAATCAAGAAAGAGACAGGGCACACACCGATATACGCCCGACAAGCCTCGGGGTCCCCCATGACATCCCGAGGATTCAACGGACACTCGCCAAACAAATGTCACAAAATGTTGGCGACATCCTTATCCTCCTGGGACAAGTTATCATAGGTGAACTTAGTCAAAACCGACGGGCCAGCACGGAAATTCCAGTACGTCGGAAACCGGCGGACGCCCTCCGGCGACTACCAAAACGGATGATGCCCCTGAACGGGACGCACCTTAAAATACTCCCTTTTGAAACAGTGAAAGGAATCCTCAAACAACCCAAAAATTCGGCGATGAGGCTGAGCACGGAATGACATATATCCTTTCTTATGCTTCCCTTCTTTAGTCGGGAGAGTGCATAAGAAGAGAAAAAGAAAAACAGGAACAGAAGTCGGAAGGTCAAGATACCGGCACACCAATTCAAAAGACCGCACGGCAGCCCAACTATTCGGATGAAGCTGAGACGGCGCCACGGAACACCGACTCAGCAAATCCTGAACAAACGGCGAGAAAGGAAACCGCACGCCGAGCCGTGTAAACATCGACTCGTAAACCCACATCCAGTCTGGAACAGTGGGCGAATGAAGATTTAAATAACAGACACGCTCATCGGCATCTGGAAGGGCAAGCTCGTACTGCCGCTCCATCTCACCGCCACCACAAATCGCCCCCTGATTACGGAGGCGTTGAAGATCGGCCTCCGTCATCCGTGACGGAACGCCCCACACGTCGCTAGTCAACCAAGTGTAGCGAGCGGGGACGCCCCTGGAGGGAGCCACGGGAGCACCAACACCCTCATTTCTCTGCCGATGCATACCTAAAACAGGGAAGAGCACCACCATCAGCCTACCAACCCTACGCAGAAGTAAGAACAGAAACCTACCGCTACTGCCAAAACCAACACGGTGGTGCACCGCCACTACTAACCAAACACAACCACACTCAGCCCCCCCCCCCCGCCCCAAAACTCAAATACCACCGCAGAAAACACAATGCAGCAAGGAAATAACAAAGTACAACGCATGGCAAATACAAAACAGGCATAGCACAAAACAACAAAAGAAGAAAAGCGAAGCACACCAACCTGGAAACAGAGAAAAAGATCCTGGGGAAGCTTGAGAAGCAGAAGCAGCAAAAAAGCACCAGAGAGCAGTAACACAGAAAGAGGAGAAGATTTCTTCAAGAAAGAACGAAAAAATAAAAAATAAAAACAAACGAGGGAATTAAAAGGCCAAAACGGTTAAAAAAGGAGGGGGGCGAAAATACACAAATAACCCTAAAACAAGGTAAGGCTCGTAGGGGCAAAAGAGGAAAATGCTCCCTCGCATTAAACACCTCCCTCGAAAATAGAAGCTAATAAAGTGCGCCTCGAAGAACGCAACAGACGCAGTAGGCTCGGAAGAGTCACGTCAAACCAAAACGGTCAGACGAACCTTCCAGCAAAAGCCGAGGCCGAGACACCGATCTCACAACGGAGAATCAAACGAACACCCAAGAAAAACTAAAGACCCAGCCCGCAGTCAAATACCACACCTCCCAGCGACAGACCGACCTTGCTCGCTCTCCCGCTGTGGGGGCAACTGTTACGGATCCGGCCCACGGTTCCCGGACCCATGGCTAAACCCGAACCCGGTTCCTCGGGTCCGACCCATCTCCATTTTCCGGAAGGCCCGAAACCGGCCCTCTAGAGCTCCTAACCGACTTTCGAATTCAAACATCTCCCTTATCTTAGCCAGATAAGATAAGATAAGATAAGATGCTCACCAACACCTATAAAATGAGGACCCAAGTCCCTCAGGTATTGATTCATTCCTCACACCTTATACCTCTCAGATCCATTCTGACTTGAGCGTCGGAGTGTCTTTGCAGGTACCTCCCCTCATTGCTCCAGTCAAGCGATCCGGCATCCGCCTCGACCCGCAGGTTTCCGATCCATCTTTCAACTCGTACCAGAGACATCTTGTACAGCTACAAATTTAAAATTGCAAAAGAAAACATAGAAAAGTATGAAGAAAAGGGGTAGGAAACGAAAGCATTGAGAGAAAAAGGGTGACAAGAGATGGCAAAGAGGGCATGAAGTGGTGGTGGAGTAAGAAAAAATAATGGTAAAAAGAGAAAAAAGAAGAAACAAAAAGAGGATGAGAGAAAAAATAAGGAAGAAGAGAAAAAGGAAAGGGGACAACTTTGAGGGAAGAGAAAAATGGAGTGTCACCAGTGTCAAGGCTAAGGTAACATCGAGAGCCTCAATACTAATTTATCATTTTTCTGTTCTTTTTACCGGACACAAAGCAAACGCGATTCTTTTCTTTTTACATTACTTGACAACACTCAAATAATAAAACTTCCAAAATCAAATTTGACAATTTAATCTCTAAGCTAATATTTCTTTTGATCTCTAAAATTAAATTAGTTAGTCAATCCGATCCTAATTTTTTAAAATGATCAACTACGTTTTTCAGTTTAAAAATGCAACTCATATTAGTCTGTAGGCAAAAACTCCTCACATCTATTAGTGTAACATTAATGTGAGTAGTTAATTTTTAAATATTTTGACACTTACTTGATGTCAATATCTTTACTTGTGGTAACAGTGTTCAAAATTTATTCATAGGACTTAATTAAATCAAAAGTGGTAGACAATAATTACAATTAAGCCCCATAAACTAACACAATTATAAGGCATCAACATTAAATAATAATCGTTATAGTGCTATAAGATGGTATACACATAAGCGTTACATTAGCGGTTGTAAAATAGGGTATTAATGACAACTACGTATATGAAAGTGTGAAAGTTAGTTTGGTTATTTTCAAAGTTAAAAATCATATCGATTCATAGTATAATTTTCGAGATCAAGACTGAATATTATCTCAGTCTATTTTAAAATATTAGAGAAACTAATGCCTAATAAAATAAAAGAAAATACTATTATCTTAACCTTTAAAAATGTCAGACGTTATAATCCTTTTCTTAAACTATTTTTTGGAAAAAGTAAGGTCTAATTTATTTATCCTATTATAATCTAAGGATCAATTTATAATCGTACACGTTTTAAAGTCTCATTTTCTTTCTTTTATTTTGTAGGGATAAGTACTTTTTTCGTCTTCAAGGTCTGGGTCAAAATCAAATTCGTCCTTAATCATTTTTTGTTATTAAAATCATCCTCAATCTTTATAAACACATTAAAACTGTCCTCCCCCCATCTACAAAAAATTTTGGACACATTTATTCCTGAGGTTGTTACCCGTAGTTGAACCATTTAATGATTAAGAAAATTAAGTTTTTTTTTAATTAAAAACCTCATCCCCAAACCAGAATCATAAAGCGTGTGTTAGGGTTCAGGTTTCAGTGCAGCCATGGCGTCGAAGTGTAAAATCCGGTCAAACCGTAATCAATTAAATAATAAATTAAATAGGAGCGAATATGGTTAGAAAATTTAACAATCGGAATTTGATAATTTAAATATGATATCTGGACTCAGTGAATTTTTCTGAGTCGGAAAACATAGTTTTCTGAATAAAAATGCGCACTGGAAATTTAACCGGCAATACCAGCTGCGATATGTCCGGTACTGTAGTTGAGAAAATTAATTAGAAGTGAATAGTTTTAAGAAATAAGAATTTATAATTTGGGAAGATAGAAATATTTAAAATACGATTTAAAACTCTAATCTTAGATGTTTTGGCCCAAAATTCGGCCAACAGACTAAACCAAGTGAACCGGACCCAAGTGGGTCCAAGACCCAACATATATAAATATTAGTTATGAGCATTTCAGCTCATTTACCCTAAAGAAAGAGGGTAGGGGCGCTGAAATGGAGAAGAGAGGAAGAAGAGAGAAAATCCTAACTTCATCAAACTTTAAATCATCATAACTTTGTCTTTGGAACTCCGATTGACAAGTCGTTTGCGGTCACGCGTCGCTCTTCTCATCCTCTACAATTTTATCTAAGTTTTGTGGTGAGTAATCCACTGTCCTCTGTCTAGATTTCATTTTTTTCTTTAAATTTGAATTTGGTTTGGGTTTTGAGAAAATCCTGTGATTTTGGTTGTTTAGGAGTGCTCTAGTATGAGCCATTAGTGAGTTCCATCAACCAATTTTGTGGGTTAAGGTAAGAAACCCTCTAACCCTTGTGATTTATCAATTTCATAAATCCTAGATTGATTATTAGTGTGAAATTGGTTATGTTAGAGTATTGGTTGATTTATGTGCACAATTGGGAGGTTGGTGTTGCTTGTGGAGCTTTGGTGAGGCTCGGAGTTAAGGGTTGGTAGAGACTCTCAAGAAGAAGCTCAATTTTTTTGGCTACAAGAGGTACGGTTTAAGTTTCATTTAAGTACCGTGTGGTGTGATGAGAATTCCTAGGCTAGATGCCCCTAGGATTAAGTTTGGATTGTGTAAATGGTCGGCACTAAAATGTATAGTTGATATGCAATGTAAATTCATGATTGGGTTGAGAATTGTGTGAATTGTATGTTTGGTGTGTTGAAAAATTGATAAATTAGATAATGAATATTAGTTTGTGGAATATGCATTTAAATTGTGAATTTGGGCCGAAGGCCGTGAATCTTGGGCCGGAGGCCGGAAAGAGGTAAGGAAGGTAAGTGATGTGTGTATTATGTGATGTCATATGAGATTGAAGGGAATTGTGATTGTTGTTATTTGGTTACAAGGGATTGTATGGATTATGTGGTTATTGGTTTTGAGGGAGGAATTGATGTCTTTGTTGATAATGCACGTGAGTTGTATATGATAACATAGATTTATATGTATTGGAAGTTGATGGAATTGGTATTGTTAGAACTTAAGATGTGGAATGAAATATATGATATGGTATTTTGTTTGAAATTGAGTTATTTGATTGAGATTAGTCAAAATGGTGGATTGGTGGATTGTGAATTTAATGAGAATGTTGAAAATATGAGTTGAGGAGGCTTGAGGTTGATTTGGTAAGTTTTGGTTGATTTTGAAAAGGTTTGAAATTGGTTTGTGTTGAAAATTTGGTTTTATTGGTTTTTATAAAAGTTGTGCTTTTGGCCTACTTTGACGGAGCAAAACTCGGTCCCCAGATCCCTGATTTGTATCAAACTTCTTTAGAAATAAAATTGGATCCGAGATGTTTGTGCCGTTCAAAGAACGGGTGAAAAATGATTTGAAACGAAAAAGTTATACCCGTCGGAAGTTTCGGGTTTGAAAATGTGATCCTGCAGCTTTTTAAACTTAGTAAATTTTTTTGTTAAACATACTCCGACATGCACGCATGGCCGACGCACACGCGTCACTCATGATTTTTACTCTCTCACGCGTGCGCCTGGCTGATGCGTACGCGTCGGTGTATTGATGCAGGTGCGTAGTACAAATTCCAGAGAGTTGTAATGGTAGCGTGCTGGTTTTGTGCGAGGAGCACAAAACACATCCACGTGTATGCGTGACTGACGCGCACGCATCACCCTACCTCTCTATTTCCCACGCGTGCGTGTGGGCGACGCTCATACGTCACTCTACTTTTCCATCTTCCACGCGTGCGCGTGAGCGACGCACACGCGTGACCCTGTTTTCAGCAAAAAAATGATTTTTGAGATTTTAAAACTGAATTTCAGACTTCCAAGCCTCCATTTTGATCCTTTAAGTCTTAAATCTTTATAGCATGCCTAGTAATGAAAAGAAGCTAGGACATATGGTAACTTGTGGATAAAGTAAAGTAAGAATCAATGATGAATGATGAGTAATGATGATTGTATGAGTTGCTGAGGATGATGGTGAGAGTGCTGTGTATGTTATGAGCCGGATGGCTGTGACAAGCATTGAAATATGGCTGAGTATATACATGTATATAATTAATGATTAAATGATTATGATTGATTGAGGAAGCTTGAACATGTGGCGAGTATGCCGGAGATACATATATGATTAATGAATGTGATAAATGGATAATGATGGAAAATGTTGAATGTGACGTGTGACTCAGGTAGTATGCAGTGGCGTTGTCCACTTACTCTAGGTATGAGATGGGGAAGGAGGATTATGATAAATGAGTTTAATTATGGAGTCTTGAATGAATGTATGTTTGAGATGCCTGGGTAGTAGCAAGGGTTTTGGTACGTCTCACTTGCTCCAGGTCAGAGATTGTGATGCCTGGATAGTAGCGGCAGTAGTGGTGGTTCCACTCGCTCCAGGTTGAGCTTTTAAATACCTGCCTAGGTAGATGCAGTGGCATTGATCCACTTGCTCCGAGATGTGGTGAGATATACCTTCCTCAGTAGATGCAGTGGCATTGATTCCACTTGCTTCAGGTTTGGTTTGCAACTCCTGGGGTAGATGCAGTGGTTAGCCCCCACTTGCTCCCAGTCGAGGTTGATTTAAGATTGGTGAAACTATCTGAGTTTCTCATTTCCTTGGGTAGATGCAGTGGGTCAGCTCCACTTGCTCCAGGTTGAGATCTGAGATTCTGTTGACCTCATGTCGTAAGTGTGGCCGGACACTGTGAAATTTATGAATGAGCTCGCCCCCGTGGATAAACACCAGTGAGGGTGCTATATGTTTATGTTGAGAATTACTCGAGTTGGGGATGCGCGACAGGGGGACAGTCCAATGGTTAGCTACCAGGACGTGTCGGGTTGGCTATATAACCGACATATGATATCATCAGCCATAGGGCAGGCATACATCATTTGCATATGTTTGAATTGTTTGGGTTTGCCTATTTGTTTTGGATTGCTATATCATATATGCTATGTTACCTGATTATGTGCTACTTGTTCTACTTGTACTTTAATTGTGTATTACTTGCCTGTATTGCTTGTATTTATACAACTGAGAGGTCCCTCATGCTGGTGTCGGTGGATGCTAAGGGCTGTTCTTGATGAGATGAGTTGATGATGTAATTGAATAATGATAATGATTATTGAATGAGGTAATTGAGCTCCCTGGGTAGACGCAGTGAAGTGATTTCACTTGCTCCAGGTAGAGAATGAGATAATTTGAGTTCCCTGGGTAGACGCAGTGAAGTGATTTCACTTGCTCCAGGTGAGGATATGAGGTAACGATATAAAATTAGTGAGATAGAATGGCTGGGGATGGTTTCATTTATAATTCTGATTGTGAATCGTCGGAGAGTTAGAAAGTTGGGAAGCATGAGGAATATGAATCAGATTTAGCATTCCCTTATGACAGTTGCCTATTTATGGATTAGCGAGAACATAGGATGAATATTTGGTGAAAGGAAGTTTATGATGCTTAGTGAGTTTTTATTACAATACATTGTATTTATTTGGCACTTTTACCGTACTGGATGGGTCGGGGGTTCTTATTTTGTATATATCTCTTGTTTTTCAGATACAGGTCCAGGTGCTCAGAAGTGAGCTGTGGTTCATCTGAGAGATGGCGAAGATATTTATTTTCTCTATGTTATATTTTGCTTAGAATCTCTCCACCTTTCTTTTGAAATGCCTATATTATGTATTGAACTCTTTTGAACTTGCCTATAAGGGTTTTTATATTTACTTTGGGAGAGATTAGGAGATACTGTTGTCAACTTCTATTATACTGTACCCTAGCCATCCTAAACTTCGCGAGTCGCGACTAGTGGCTATTTACTTATGTCATATATCTATATACTGTCCTTCTCTTATTCTCCTTAATGCTTTTATCTGTATATCGCTTTCAACTTCAAGCTTTATCTTTTAGTTGTCGATACGTGAGTGACACGACTTCGCCATTTTATTTTTACTCTTTTCAGGCTTCTCGATTAATACTCCTTTCAATCTTACTTATATTTATGTATTAAAAATCCCCTTTGAGAGTCGTTGATGAGAGGACTTTTTTGTCGGTTAGAATTTCACTAATGAAGTCTCGTTGTAAGTATAGTTTCTAAACCAACAATAATCCTTTCATACAAAAATTTCTTTGTCACAAGTACAAACCCTTAAATTTATAAACCGAAGTATTGAACCTCGGGTCGTTCTCCCTAGGAATTGCAATAAAGTTTCTTGTTATTGGTTATGAGGTATGTTTTGGAGTTTTTGATAAGAGACATGAAAGATAAATGACAATGAAAATAATCTAACAACTAAAAAGGTCTTGGCAAAGGTTGGTGGTCAAGGATCTCTATCCTAATCACTAACCACAACATGAGAATTGGCAAGGACCAACCCCACTATGTTATCCTCTAACTAATAAAGGAAAGTCAAATGAGCTATGTCAATCCAAGTCCATAAGTCCTAGTTCTACACCAAATCAATTAGTGAGATCTAGAGTTAATGGCTCCCAATCGTCAATCACTTGGACATTAGTAACTCAAGAGTTCCTAAGTTACCTTCCCAAGACAAGAGGAACAAAATCTAACTCATATCTAGAAGAGGCATTTCAACAAACACATAGAAGGCAATAAAGGCAAACATTATTAATTGCAAGAATTAAAGGAATCTACAACTAAAAAAAGCAAGAGATTAACAATAGAAAGGCAAAACAATTATGAAACAACAAAGAACTTACCAATTGCATTGAAGAAGAAATGTAGATCTACAAAAGAAAGTTCATAAGCTACAACTAACAATACAAAGGAATTTCAAGGGAAGAAGAATTCTACAACTACAAGAGAACAATTAAGAAAAGAAAAGGAAAATTAGAAGAGAGAAGAAGAACTAGATCTAGATCTAAAACCTAATCCTAATCCTAGAGAGAAGTGAGAGCTTCTCTCTCTAGAACTAACTTTTCCTCCAAAAATTAAACTAAACTAAACTAATGTGTAAAAGTATATCAATTCTCCTTCAATCCTTGGCTTAAATAGCATCAGAAATGACTTGGATTGGGCCCACAAGGCTTTAGAATTCGCTGGCCACGTATTGCTTTAACTGGGTCATATGGTAGCAACGATGGCAAATCTTATATCTTTTTGAAGCCTCAGATGTTAGCTTTCCAACGCAACTAGAACCGCATCATTTGAACCTCTATAGCTCAAGTTATGGTCGTTTAAGTGCGAAGAGGTCGGCTTGACAGCTTTTACGATTCATTCATTTCTTCATGAGTTCTCCATTTATACATGCTTTTTTTCTTCATTCCCTTGATCCAATCTTTGTCTCCTAAATCTGAAATCACTTATCAAACACATCAAGGCATCTAATGGAATCAAGGTGAATTGAATTTAGCTACTTTAAGACCTAAAAGCATGTTTTCACACTTAAGCACAATTAAAGGAGAAGTTATAAAACCATGCTATTTCATTGGATAATGTGGGTTAAAAGGTTATAAAATCCTCTAAATTCAACACAAGATAAACCCTCTAAATGGGGTTTATCAACCTCTCCACACTTAAACCAAGCATGTGCTCATGCTTAAACCAAGAGAGAGCAAAGGGTATCAACATTTATTCAAAGCAAATAACCTAAATGCATCTATCTACATGAATGCAACTAAATACAAAATGATTCTACCTACTTGGTTAAGAATAAACTAATCTCCAAGACATACATGCACAAGTGGGGCTAAGGTCCCATGACGACTCATGAATCCTACCAATTTAAATATCAAAATGAAGTTCAAGTAGACTTGCAAGAAGAATGCTCATGAAAGCTGGGAATCAAGGAATTGAGTATCGAACCCTCACCGGAAGTGTTTGCACTCTAGTCGCTCAAGTGTGTAGGGTCAATTCTCTCAATTCTCCCCTAATCATGCTTTCTAAGATTTGTTTTTCTTCTAACAATCAACATATATTTTAATGCATGCATACAAGTATCATGAGGTCTTTTCATAGGTTGTAATGGGGCTAAGGTCAAGGTAGGATGCATATTTGGTTAAGTGAGCTTGAAATTTGAATCTTTGATAAGTTTAAACTTCCCACCTAACCTATGACATCCTATACAATTTCAAAGCCAACCTAACTATCCATTTTTATCACTTTTTCACATGCTCATGTATTCCTTTTCATTTCACAACACTTATGCATTGACCCTTTTGAGCTTTGCTTTGGGACATTTTGTCCCCTTTTATTTCTTTCTTTTTCTTTTTTTTTTCTTTTCTATTTTTTTTCTTTTCTTTTCTTTTCCATAATTTTTTTCTTCTTTTTCTTTTCCTTTTTCTCATTTTTTCTTTATATATACAAGATCATCAATGCATAAGGTTTTACATTCATTACACATGAGCATGTACCCAATTCCCAATATTTACAACAAAAATATAAAACAACCCTTTTATTCACCCAATGTCCCAAGATTTTCCACACTTGAATGATACTCAAACTCACTAGCCTAAGCTAATCAAAGATCCAAATAAAGGACATTTATTGTTTTTCGCTTTAAGGCTTGTAATGTGCTAAAATTATGAACAAAGTGGGTTAAGCATAGGCTCAAATTGGCTAACAATGGAAGATAAAAGGTAGGCTATTTGGGTGAGTGAGCTAAATGAAACGATGGCCTCAATCATATAGATGCATGAATACACAAAATAATGGACATAAAGAATTAAACAAATCAAAAATCACAATCATAGAAAGAGAACAATGCACACAAGAAGGAAAAATAAGTGGTTATAAGATGTAACCACGCCATTAGGCTCAAATCTCACAAGCTTGTGTTCTAGCATAAAAAAAGTGATAAAATATATAAAAATTCTAACTAACATGCAACCTATCATGCAATGCAACATCTAGCTAACTTTGGTGTTGAAAAAGAAATTGTTACCCACGGAGATCGGTCAGACGACCTCCCCATACTTGAAGATTGCACCGTTCTCGGTGCATGCAAAGAAGAGCAAGGTGGATGGGTTGCTATAATTGATGAGCTTCTTCGAAAGGTTGTGCGGATGACTTGTTCGTTGCCCCATTTTGAAGCTTTTCCTTTTCCTCCTTTCTCGGTGGCCAACCTAAAAGGAAAGAAAAAGAAAAAAATTGAGCCTATAACAAATATATCAAAGCAAATAGAGCATAGGTGGGGGCTAATGCCAAATAAAAGTAGGGTTCTCACTACATGTTAGCTACGCATGTAAGTGAGAAAGCAATATAAGCTAATGGCATATTAACTAATACTGGATGCAAGAGTAAAATTAAAGCATGAAGAACATATGGAGCATCAAGTTTAAATAAGAAAGAGTGGGTCATGAAAGATAATATGAGCTCATATCAATGCACAAAGACACAAGAGTCATACAAGATTAAGCATTGATTTAAAAGTTTCATCACCCAACAATATCAAACAAGTCAAGAGGCACCAAAATAATGCAAGAAATTCTCAACGATTGAATAGGAAAATTGAACACCATTATTAAAATAAGAAACTAAAAAAAAAAGAAAAATTACAACAAGCTATAAAATCAAAATTAAAATGCATTGAATGAAAGTAAGCAAATGCAATAAAAGAAAATGGAAGAAAAGAGAAAAAAATTGTTTTTTTAGTATTTTATTTATTTATTTATTTATTTTTTTATTAAAAAAATTTTTTCAAGAGAGGAAGAAGAAAGGTAGAAAGAAAGAAGAAGAAAAGAAGAAAGAAGAAGAAAGGAGAAAGGAAAAAGGAGAAAAACAGGGTGCAAATCCATGCGTACGCGCGCATGGTGCGCGCGTCGATGGCTTTTCTTTTTTTTTTTTTTGAGAGTGACACGTATGCGTCATGTACGCATACGCGTCAATGGTTTTGTGCCAAAGGCACAATGCGCGCGCAGCGTTCGCACAACTCTCGGGTTTTTGGCTTGGGGTGGAATTTCTCAGTCCACGCGTACGCGTACATGACGCGTGCGCGCGGATTGGCGAAAATGCTTAATGCACGCGTACGCGTGCATGGCGCTCTTTTTTTTTTTTTTGGAAGCATAGAAATAGAATTTGACACTCTCCTAACCTATAAACACTCTAAAGTAACTAAAATTCAGATTTAACAAAAATCTTTAACAACAACTTGCACTTCAAGTAACCTATTTTAACAACAATTTAAACTAATCAAAACACACTATAACAACCTATCAATCAAAACAAAATGTATAAGAGTATATTAAAGAAGAGAACTACCTATGATGGCAACTCAAATCACTTATTAGGTATACATACAAGAGAATGGAAAGAGTTTACCATGGTGGGGTGTCTCCCACCTAGCACTTTTAGTTTAAGTCCTTAAGTTGGACATTTGGGAAACTCATGTCATGGTGGCTTATGCTTGTACTCATCCTTGAATCTCCAAGGATCCTTGCTCCTCAAATGGTTAACAGAGGTTCCAACCATCTTCACCAAGTTTGGATGGAGTTCCACCCAAGATATGAGCTCCCTTAGTTGGTCTTCATGCTTCGATCCGGGATCCCATATCTTATTTTCGCACCAGTCTTCAAGTTGATTTCCATGAATTCTCCGTTCGGGCGGTTGACAAGTAGAACAAGTAGAATTCTCTTGAGCACACCAAGTCCTCTTCCTATACCCATGTAAAGTAGCATTCATCCAATCATAGTCCCTATACTTTGAGGTTTTGACCTTGATGAGCCTAATTCCAAACCTCCAACCACTACACAACTCCCTTTTACTCTTAATTCCACAAAGAGCTCTAAGTTGACCATCATTTTCAATTAACCCATATTCAAGTGAGAAAGCAAAGCTTAGGGATAAGAATTTTACCCACTTGAATGTTGGGTTGGATGGTGACTTGGGGAAGGAGACCTCCCCACACTTAGACAATGCAAGGTCTATTTCTTTAGGCTCTTCTTTAGTTGTTTCCACCACTTCGCAAACTTCTTCAATTTCAACATTTTCCCCTTTATCACGTGGCTTGGTGTTGTCTTCAAGAACTTCAATTTCTTGCCCAATGAGAGGTGATTCAATTTCGGATAGGAATTTATTGATGAATGAATTCATCTCTTGATCAACCTCTTCATATTCTTCAATTTCGATATACACCAATTCAACTTTTTTCCCTTGGTAGCTCTTTTCTGATTCACTCTCTTTATCATTACTCACCAAGGGTATGGAAGGTTGTGCACATTCTTCTATAATTTTAACTTCATGTCTAATGGGAGAGGATTCCATTGTAGAGAGAAATTCATCCATGATTGAATCCATCTCTTGATAAGCCTCTTCCAAGTCTCCAACGATGACATGCCTTGGAGGTTGCGCACCCTCATCAACATCAATATCAAGCTTCTTGGAAGAGTGCTCCATGATGCTACATTCCCATGGACTTTCAACATCTTCCAAATCTTCAACCACTTCTTCCTTTTCTTCAATGATCATAGGCTCCTCCAATTGTTCTAACACAAAGTGGTATCCCTCATCACCCACCGGAGTTTCCAATCTCTCCTTCATGCTATACTCTTCAATTGTTTCTCTACATGTGGCTATGGAAGCACCTTGAGTGTTTAAGAATTGGTAGGCTAAATTATGCACTACCTTGGTCAAATTAGTCATAAACTCTAGGGTGTTCCTATGTATATCCGCTTGTCCTTAAAGTAGCAAGGTGAGAGAGTCATCTATTGGGGCTTGGGGTGGATAAGAGGGTTCATTATTTTGGAGAAAGGGTTCATAGTAGGAAGGTGGTTCTTCTTGGTAAGGGTATGGAGATGGTGTGCATTGAGGTGGTTCTTGGTAATAATCATGGTAGGATTGTGGTGGTTCTAAAGGCTCTTGCTCATAATGGTCATAAGAATATGGTATGGGTGATTGGTCATGTGATGGATATGGATCATAGGAAGGTGTTTGGTAATGAGAGGCTTGTAAGAATGGTTGAGGTTCATGTTGAGGATAAGAGTCATAGGCATATGATGGTGGTAGTTGATTATCACAAAAAGTTTCACCATAGCCATTGAATTGACATGCATTAGGATGGAAATTATACCTATATGCATCCGGAGGTTGTTGCCAATAGGAGTGATCAATTCCTTGAGGCTTCTCCCATCTTTGTTGGTTCCATCCATAATGAGTGTCATCATTGGAGTTCACATTTCTTACAACACAATTAGGACCAAACTCATAGCCAAAGTGAGAATTTATAGTGGAAAAACAAAATAAATCTAACAAAAAAACTAAAAACAAGCAATTGACAAACCTATTCACAATATTCACATATATACAATAACCAATAACATAACACCATTGCAAAACCCCGGCAACAGCGCCATTTTGATGAGAGGACTTTTGTGTGGGTTAGAATTTCACTAATGAAGTCTCGTTGTAAGTATAGTTTCTAAACCAACAATAATCCTTTCATACAAAAATTTGTTTGTCACAAGTACAAACCCCTAAATTTATAAACTGAAGTATTGAACCTCGGGTTGTTCTCCCTAGGAATTGCAATAAAGTGTCTTGTTATTGGTTATGAGGTATGTTTTGGAGTTTTTGATAAGAGACATGAAAGATAAATGACAATAAAAATAAACTAACAACTAAAAAGGTCTTGGCAAAGGTTGGTGGTCAAGGATCTCTATCCTAATCACTAACCACAACATGAAAATTGGCAAGGACCAACCCCACTAAGTTATCCTCTAACTAATAAAGAAAAGTTAAATGAGCTATGTCAATCCAAGTCCATAAGTCCTAGTTCTACACCAAATTAATTAGTGAGATCTGGAGTTAACGGCTTCCAATCGTCAATCACTTGGACATTAGTAACTCAAGAGTTCCTAAGTTACCTTCCCAAGCCAAGAGAAACAAAATCTAACTCATATCTAGAAGAGGCATTTCAACAAACACATAGAAGGCAATAATGGCAAACACTATTAATTGCAAGAATTAAAGGAATCTACAACTAAAAAGTAAGAGATTAACAATAGAAAGGCAAAACAATTATGAAACAACAAAGAACTTACCAATTGCATTGAAGAAGAAATGTAGATCTACAAAAGAAAGTTCATAAGCTACAACTAACAATACAAAGGAATTACAAGGAAAGAAGAATTCTACAACTACAAGAGAACAATTAAGGAAAGAAAAGGAAAATTAGAAGAGAGAAGAAGAACTCGATCTAGATCTAAAACCTAAAATCCTAATCCTAGAGAGAAGTGAGAGCTTCTCTCTCTAAAACTAACTTTCCTTCCAAAAATTAAACTAAACTAAACTAATGTGTGAAAGTATATCAATTCTCCTTCAATCCTTGGCTTAAATAGCATCAGAAATAACTTGGATTGGGCCCACAAGGCTTTAGAATTCGCTGGCCACGTATTGCTTTAAGTGGGTCATATGGTAGCAACGACGCGTTCGCGTACAGTGCACTTACGTGTCACCATACGTATAGCAACAATGACAAATCTTATATCGTTTCGAAGCCCCAGATGTTATCTTTCCAACGCAACTGGAACCGCATCATTTGAACCTCTGTAGCTCAAGTTATGGTCATTTAAGTGCGAAGAGGTCGGCTTGACAGCTTTTGCGATTCCTTCATTTCTTCATGAGTTCTCCATTTATACATGCTTTTTTTCTTCATTCCCTTGATCCAATCTTTGCCTCCTAAATCTGAAATCACTTATCAAACACATCAAGGCATCTAATGGAATCAAGGTGAATTGAATTTAGCTACTTTAAGACCTAAAAGCATGTTTTCACACTTAAGCACAATTAAAAGAGAAGTTATAAAACCATGCTATTTCATTGGATAAATGTGGGTTAAAAGGTTATAAAATCCTCTAAATTTAACACAAGATAAACCCTCCAAATGGGGTTTATCAGTCGTACCACCTTATTATCATTAACTTATGACTCGAGCATAGGGATTTGAATATTAGGGTGTTACATTATGGTATCAGAGCAGTTCGTCCTCGTGAGCCTAAGGGATGGAACTGCTTATGCTTCAATGCATACTCAGAGTCTATGCCTGTGCTAGTTAGGGTATCTAATCGATCCATCTAGCATGAAATCCATGAGTGTACCTTTGGTAATTTAAAGCACTTAACTGGAGATATTGAGTCTGATCACCTCGATATCGCTTGGCCAGTATGGACAAGACCCGAAGGGTGTCTCACGGACATGAATGAAGTAATCGGAAAGAGAAATTCTCAAGAACGAACCGGTGAGGGAACGCCGTGATAGGAATCTTGGCAGTGATATATATGAGAATGGTGTGTTGATTTTGGATCGATGAGTTGAACACTTAGAGGTGGATAGTTGCTTGAACGATTTGCTTAATTTGGTTTGAGTTGATTGGAATTTGATGATTTAGGGCAGAAGGGGCTTCAAATTGACATTGGAATAGTTGGATTTGAATGGGAATGAAAGTTTGTAAAAATCGAGCACTTGTATAGAAATTGGAGGATAACAAATTGTTAGGCAACGGATATTATAGGTTTTAAATGATTAGGTAATGTGAGTATAGAGATCAAGGATTTTTAAGAGGATGTGGTTGAGTCTCACGATGAGCATAAGCATTATTTCTGTCAGGTTGAGAAAGCTTAGAAGTGGGCCTAGGTTTTGTGATTCGATAGGAGAATATGACATGGATTCATGATTGGATTCTTGGTGGTTAATAATTAGAGTGACATAGCGGAAGCTTGCTGGAGTGTTAACATAGTATGGTAATAATAAGGAATAGTAGGGTATGATTAGAAATGCTTTATACTTTAAGTACTTAAAAGGTTAGTGAACTAATGCAGATAATGATTCTAGATAATTGGGATAAATTGTGACTATGAACTTTGATAGTTCTGAATTGAATGAAGAAATTATCGTTGATGTGTAATTGGATTTAGATGATAAGTGGGTGCAAGTCACTGTGTTTGAGAGATAAGTACTATGATATTTGGTCATAGTGACCTTGGATTTAGATTGAGATTTATAATGATTGGTTTTGAAAGACGAGTTTCAAAACCATTAAATTGAAATGCTGATGTTGTACTGAGATTAGTTTGAGGGAACCCGTGACGAGTGGCAAACTCCAGTTCTTAGGGGAGGTGCCGTCGAAATTTTTCCAAGAATTTGAAAGAGTGTTGGTTATGATTTTAAAAAATGATTTTTGATTTGAGTAATTTTAACAAAAGAGATGTGTTTCGAATATTTTTATAGATTATTAAAGAAAACCGGATTCTTATGATTTTGTTAACTTTTTATTTCAAACTCATTTGATTTCTAAAAACGAAGAGAGTTTTGATTAATTAGTCAAAGACTTTAAAACAATAATTTATATATAAATTTAAGGGTTTGGGAATAAGAAAGTAAGTTTGGAGGTTATGCTTGGAGTTGAGCTGTGATTAGTGGTAATTGGCTTGACAGAGAGAGAGAGGATAGTGATGGAGTATGATTAAGGTATGGTGATGATTTTTGGTTAATTATAGCGATGTGGGATGATGACCATGATTAATGATGATGGTGATATTATTGATGACATGATTTGAGATTTAATAAGATGTGAGTTGATGAGATGATGAAAGTAATGAACGAGGCTGTTGGTCAGCGTTGGACGAATGAGCGAGATCCTCGAAGATAAAGGAATTAGAGCGCGGCAACAGAAGCGCGCAGAGTAAAAAGACCTTGGGACTACTATGCGTTGGATGTAAAGGCAAACTACGCTCACATACTCGTGGTGGCAGATGGAATTTTCGAGGGCAAAAATTTCTGTTGGGGGGTAGAATATAAAACCCGGTCAAACCGTAATTAATTAAATAGTAAATTAAATAGGAGCGAATATGGTTAGAAAATTTAACAATCGGAATTTAATAATTTAAATATGATATTTGGACTCAGTGAATTTTTCTGAGTCGGAAAACATAGTTTTCTAAATAAAAATGCGCACTGGAAGAAGATGATAAATAGTGCTCAATGTCTTCTCCTCTCCTTCTTTCAATTTCTGATGGGTGTGTTTGAGTGTGTTTGTGCTGATTGGTTCATTAAATGAACCTTTTATATCTTGGGCTTGGGCCCAACTTGGGCCCGGTCCAACCTGTTAGAGTTTTTAGCCCGTTTGGCCCAACTTCGGGTCAAACCTTTAAAATTAACGCCTGGTTTTCAACTTCTAATATTTTTCTAAGGTTTTTGTCAGTTTTCACTTTTCTCGTGCGATACCAGACAAACTCGAACTGGTTCAACCGGTTCAACTACTGATTCGCGATTTTTCACAGTTTTTTGCAGAAGACACATTTTCTGACTCAAAAAACCCACTGTGTCCAAAAATCACTTTTAAATCCTCAAATTCTCACTCTAACTTTTCAGAATCTAATTTGGGCAATATTAATTGCTTAACTAACCGGTTGATTAGTTGCGGTTCTTACATTCTCCCCACCAAATAAGAAATTTTGCCCTCAAAATTTGAATTACCTGAGAATAGCTCGGGATAATCCTTTCACATCTTGGTCTCCAACTCCCAAGTATGCTCTTCAACTCCTACTCGCTTCCAAGCAACCTTAACCAATGAGACTTCCTTTTCTCACAGCTTCTTCACACTAGTGTCATCGATCCTCACTGGAGTTACTTGGAAAGTTAAGTTTTCCCTCAACTCAACAGACTCAGGCTCCAACACATGAGCCACATCCGATGTGTACTTTCGGAGTTGTGACACGTGGAATACGTCATGCAAGTTAGACATATGAGGTGGCAAAGCAACTTGATACGCCACCGTCCCAAATCGCCTTAAAACCTCAAACGGTCCTATATACCTCGGATTCAACTTCTTGGTCTTGATTGCTCTTCCAATCCCGGTTGTTGGTGTAACCCTCAGGAATACATGTTCTCCCACTTCGAATTCTAACGATTTCCTCCTCTGATCCGCATAACTCTTCTGTTGACTCTGAACAGTTAGAATCCTTGCACGAATCTTCTTAATGTTCTCAGTAGTCTCTGCTATCAAGTCTGGACCCAATACACTTACCTCACCAGATTCATACCAACAAAGTGGAGATTGGCACTTCCGTCCATACAAGGCTTCATACGGAGCCATCCCAATGCTTGCATGAAAGGTATTGTTGTACACAAACTCCACCAATGGCATGTAACGATCCCAACTCCCAGGTTGATCCAAAACACATGCTCTCAGCATATCCTCCAACGTCTGAATAGTCCTTTCCGACTGTCCATCGGTTTGCGAATGATATGCGGTACTGAGACATAGCTTCGTACCGAAAGCTCTTTGGAAAGCTCCCCAAAACCTTGATGTGAATCGGGGATCACAGTCCAACACTATGCTCGATGGCACACTATGTAACCTTACTATCTTTTTGATGTACAATCTTGTCAACTCCTCCATAGAATAGTTTACTCGGATAGGCAGAAAATGAGCGGGATTTGGTTAAGCGATCCACGATCACCCAAACCACATCAAATCCCGACCTAGTCCTCAGTAAACTGGTCACAAAGTCCATTGCAATTCCTTCCCACTTTCACTGCGGAATCTCAAGTGGCTGTAACATCCCTTACGGTTTCTGTTGCTCTATCTTCACCTTCTGACAGGTTAAACACTTTGATACCACTGTTGCTACTAGGGCTGGCAATGGGTAGGGTAGGGTAGGGTTTGAACCCTACCCTAACCCTATTCGCGGGTTGAAAATTTTATTAAAACTCTACCCTACCCTACCCGCAGGTTGAGAATCTCTCTACCCTAATCCTACCCGCACCCTAAAATTCTAAACCCTACCCTACCCTACCCACAGAAATATCAAATTTTTTCAAAGTAAATATAAAATTCAATCATTTCGAATTTTATACATATTAATAACATAAAAAATAAAAAAGTAATGCTCTAAATTACTAAATTAACTAACTAGTTTTAGTAGTTGTTCACTTATTGTAAGTCATTACATAAAGGAGGTTGTGGGTTCAACTCTCACTTCCTTCGCTATATACCTAATTTTTATAAAATATGTGTTATATATGAGGTGCGGGTAGGGTAGGGTAGGATACACCCTAAACCCATACCTTACCCTACCCGCATGCATATCCGGACCGTACCCTACCCTACCCACAGCGGTCGGGTAGCCTACCCTACTCAAACGGATTGGACCAGGTTGGGTATCCACGGGTAGGATATGAATTGCCAGCCCTAGTTGCTATATCACCCTTCATCCCAGGCCACCAGAACATCTTCTTTAGGTCATAATACATCTTCGTAATTCCAGGATGAATGGAAAACCCACTGTTATGATCTTCCGACAATAAGTCTTGCCACAAACTCCCGACATCCGGTATGCAAATTCTTCCTTTGTATCTCCAAAATCCTTCACCATTCCTAGTGAATTCTCTACACCTCTTATCACCAACTGGTTGAAACAACTGCTGAAGCTTCTGCTCATCTTGTTGAGCCCTTTGTATCTCTGATTTAAACGTGTTTGAGATTTGTAGCTGGTTTAAACAAGCTCTTCCGGTAACTTCACCAATATCCAGCTTAAGATCCACAAACTTATCTACTAGCTCCTCTTCCTTATTCCTCATCCAAGCTATTGTTAAAGATTTTCGACTCAACGCGTCTGCCACCACATTCGCCTTTCTAGGGTGATAACTCAACTCGAAATCATAATCTTTAAGCAACTCCATCCACCTCCTCTAACGCATGTTAAGCTCTTTCTGATCGAAGATGTACTTGAGACTCTTATGATCAGAAAATACGCTAAACTTCACTCCGTACAAGTGGTGTCTCCAAATCTTCAATACAAACACAATCGCCCCTAATTCCAAGTCATGAGTTGGGTAATTCACCTCATGCGGTCTCAGCTGACGCGATGCGTATGCCACCACATTCCGGTGTTGCATCAACACGCAACCCAAAACCTTCAGGGACGTATCACAATACACTTCGAATGGTTCATGCGGTTCCAACAAGATTAAAACAGGTGCTGAAGTTAACTTCTGCTTCAAAGTCTGAAAATTCTCTTCACACTCTGACGTCCATACAAAAGGCGCTTCTTTCCTTTTCAATTTAGTCATTGGTAGTGCAATCCGGGAGAATCCTTCAATAAATCTCCGGTAATATCCGGTTAAGCCCAAAAAGCTCCTGACTTCCGTCACAGTCGTCGGTCTTTCCCATTCCATCACCGCTTCTACCTTCGAAGGGTCTACGGCTATTCCTCCTTTGCTCACCATATGACCTAAGAACTTTACTTCCTCCTTCCAAAACTCATACTTCGACAACTTAGCGTATAACTTTTGCTCCTTTAGGATTTGCAGCGCAATCCTCAAGTGCTCCTCATGCTCTTTCACCATCTTAGAATAAACTAAGATGTCGTCTATGAAAACCACCACGAATTTGTCTAAAAAAGGACGAAAGACTCTGTTCATGTAATCCATGAAAACAGCAGGTGCATTCGTTAACCCAAAGGACATCACCGCAAATTTGTAGTGTCTATAGCGTGTTCTAAATCCAATCTTAGGGATATCGTCCTCCTTCACTCTGATCTGATGGTAACCGGATCTCAAATCTATCTTAGAAAACACTCCAGCTCCTTACAACTGATCCATCAAGTCATCTATCCTTGGCAGCGGGTACTTATCCTTTACAGTCACTTTGTTCAATTGTCGGTAATCCACACACAATCGTATTCCTCCATCTTTCTTCTTTACCAATAAAACTGGCGCTCCCCACGGTGATACACTCGGTCGAATGAACCTCTTGTTCAGAAGCTCTTCCAACTGAGTCTTTAATTCTGCCAGCTCTATCGGAGCCATTCTATATGGCGCAATTGACACTGGTCTGGCTCTCGGCACTAATTCAATCGCAAATTCAATCTCCCTTTGAGGTGGGAACTCAGGGATATCTTCCGGGAACACCTCCAGAAAGTCTTTAACCACCGGTATCTAACCTAAGCTCTGGGCATCCCCCAACGCATTAGCAGCCAATAGAATATAACCCTGACACTCCTCCCCACTACAGTGCACCATTATAGAGTTCAAGTAATATCCCGTAGCTACCACTGCTCCATTTTCTCCTTCCGGCATAAACCAAATTGACCGCTCAAAGCAATCCAACAAAACCCGATTCTTTGACAACCAATCAAACCCCAAAATCATTTCCAATCCAATCAATGGCAAACAGATCAAATCATGCACAAAGTCTCTACCCTCAAGCTTGAAACCTACTTTCCTACACCATGACCTAGTCATAACTGTCTGGTGCGGAGTATGTACATGCAGATCAAATAGTAACTCTGACACTTTCAAGCCTAATTCCTCAACTTTAGCAAACGAAATAAACGAATGCGATGCTCCAATATCATACAATGCAACTAAAGTCTTATCACCAATTAAACATATACCTTTCATTAACGGATCTGCCTTGGAAGCATCCTTGGCATTCACAGCAAAAACTCGCCCCTGGTGCTGACTCTGACCCGCACTTGGGTTCTTCCCACGTGTGCAATCCCTCTCAAAATGACCAGGCAAGCCACAGTTGAAGCACCCACCTATACCAACCTTGCAAGAGTCATATGGATGAAAACGTCCACAACGATCACAAGCTAAATCCGGAGAATTCTTACTCTGATTTCATCTCCCTTTGCCATGATGAATCTGATCATGGGTGTTCTTTCTTAAGCCTCCTAGATTTTGCAGCACATATCCTCTTCTCTTGAAGCTTTGTCCTCTCGGATGAAAATACTTGCCACGCCCCCGACTAGAGCTCCCTCCATGAGTGTCCTTGGACGCCGCCACGGTCTTGGCATACTCCTCCACCACTCTTGCCTTATTAACCAAGTCGGAGAAGACACGGATCTCCATAGGAGCCACAACAGTTATAATGTTGTCCTTTAGCCCCCTTTGGTATTTAATACACCTCCAACTCTCATAAGCCTCTGGGGCACCCTGACATACCCTAGAAAACCTACAAAGTTTCTCAAACTTGCTAGTGTAATCTGCCACAGACAGGGAACCTTGCTTCAGCTGCATTAGTTCCATCTCCTTTGCTTCCCTTGCAAACTCAGGGAAGTACTTCTTATAGAAGGCCGTTTGGAACACCTCCCATGGAATGTTGGTGTTCTGAAGCTATAGCAAGCGACACTCTGCTTGCCACCAGGGTTGGGCCTCTCCCGCTAGCTGATAAGCTGCAAACTCGACATATTGATTGATGGGAACATGCTGCGCCTGTAAAGCACGCTCCATATCCTGGAACCAGTTATCCACTTCAGTAGGATTAGTTGATCCTTGGAAAGTTGGTGGATGAATCTTGAGGAATGTCGCCAAGGTCATCGGAACACCACCCGTGTTATCGCCGTTTCCCTCAGCATTATCATTAGCATTCCCTTCACCATTCCCGTTTCCATTTTTGGCCGGTTGGCCCAATCTCTGCACAGCTTCCAGAGTTGCAGTAGCATTAGCCTCCATGGTATTTGCTAAATTACCCATGGCCGCTATTCACACCCTGGATCGAGCTATCCGATCCGAGATGTTCAGTAATAAAGCGACCAACCTCCTCAGGTCAGGCTATCCGACCTCTTCTCAAAGAGGTCGGTCAAATCGACAGGAAAGCCCAGTAAGGGGCCCAAATAGAGGAACACGACCCAAATCCAAAGGCAGTCCAAGCCTATAGAGATAAGGGCAGTTCCCTTGAAGATAATTTGACCTCAACTCAAAGATAAGATAAGATAAGATAACTAACTTATCTTATCTAAAAAGGTCACTCTATACCATTATAAATACACTGGAGCACCCAGGTATAACTCATACTCTGATTCTACTAAAAACCTGTTTAATACCAATACTAACTTAAGCATCGGAGTCTCTTACAGATACCCCCCACCTTCCGGTGATTAAGGATCAGCAGTGCAGCCAGTCCAACAAGTCAGACACGACAGCTCCGGTTGCCACCCATCAGCCAGACACGTCATCTCTGACCCGTACAGAAGATCTCGTTCGAGATCGACCTACAGTTTCAGGTAACCCTCGGAACATTGGCGCTGTTGCCGGGGACCTTGGAAGTCTTCCCATCACCATGGCGGACGATCATGACAATGACCACGATTCGGATCTAGAGGATAGAACACCGCACAAAAACACAGACACTACGCTAAAAGATACTCCGGAATCCAACGGGGACAAAAACTCATCAAATCCGGGAGTGATAGAAGCGCTTCAAGATCGTTTAAAGCAACTTGAAAATGAAACCCAGCACCAACGAGAAGTTGGGAAGGATCTACAAAGAGAGGTAAGGCGACGTCGAGAATTAGAAGATAAACTTCTAAAACTCGAAGCCGATCTCAAAGCAAAAGCTACTCGGACCACCCCCTGAGGACAACTCACGCAAAGATCAAGATTCATTCACTAGGGAAATCATGAAGACCAAAATTCCTAAGGACTTCAAACTTCCGGATATGACTTTGTACGATGGCACTACAGATCCCAACCATCACATTAGCAACTTCAGAAGTAGGATGTACCTCACTTACGCCTCAGATGCAGTTCACTGCAAAGCTTTTCCAACAACTCTCACGAAGACAGCAATCAGATGGTTCGATAACCTACCTCCGAAGTCCATCTCAAGCTTTGATGACCTAGCCAAAAAATTCTTGGCCAGATTCTCCATCCAGAAAGACAAGGCTAAGCACGCCCCCAGTCTACTAGGAATCAAGCAAGGAGATCGGAAAAGTCTTCGTAACTACATGGAAAGATTCAACAAAACATGCCTAGACATACAAAGCTTGCCAACAGAGGCCGCCATCATGGGCCTCATCAATGGCCTACGAGAGGGACCTTTTAGCCAATCCATATCAAAGAAGTACCCCACATCTCTAGACGAAGTGCAAGAACGAGCGGAGAAATACATTAACATGGAAGAAAATTCTCGACTAAGAGAAACCTCAAAATCTGGATTCACCTACCGGGATAAAGATAAAGAGTCCAAAAAGAAGGAAGATCGACAAGGGGAAAAATTAAAAAAATATCATAATTACACTCCCTTCGGGTGTCTCTTGTGGATGTGTACAAGGAAGTCTGCCATACAGAAAAAATACCCCCAGCTCGACCACTCAAAGGCAAAAGAGGAGGAGGAAACCGAAACGAGTATTGTGAATACCATCGTGTCCATGGACATTCCACCAACGAATGTTTCGATCTAAAAAATGTCATAGAAAAGTTAGTAAGAGAAGGAAAACTAGATCGGTATTTGGCCACCCGAGACGATGAGCAAAGAAAAAGGAGGGACGAGGAGGTCGGACGAACCGAGCGATCACCTTGTACGCCAGAAAGACATGTTCATATGATACACGGAGGATTTGCAGGAGGAGAAATCTCCAAATTATCCTGCAAAAGATATCTTAAAGAAGTATATCATGTCGAAGGAAAGGAGGAAGCACCCGACATCCCTGCAATCACGTTCACCAAAGAAGACGCATCCGGTATCATCTCAGGACACACTACAACAAACAAGGCTTTTCGCAACGGTCAAAAACCGTTGCCGTATATTGAAAAACCGTTCCCTAAACTTTAGGCAACGCTTTGGCAACGGTTTTTGACCTGTGGTATATGCGGCCGTTGCCAATGCTCAAAGACAACGGTTTTTTACCTAAGACAACGGTAACCAAAAAACTGTTGCCAAAGTTACTGGTATAGACAATGGTTTTGAAAACAAATTTTAAACAACGGTTTCAAACCGTTACTCGAGAAACAACGGTTTTAAACCGTTCTTTTTCATGGTACAACAGTTTAAAACCGTACCTGGATAGGCAACGGTTTTAAACTGTAGTAGTTTTGTTATCCACAATAGCAACGGTTTTAAAGCATTACCGTTGGTGTCATTTTTTGGTAACGGTTTTTGTACCGTTGCCAATTTATAGTTGTCTAAGACAACGGTTTAAAAGCGTTACCATTGATGTTTTTGGCAACGGTTTTAAAACCCTTGACATTTTATAGTCATCTAAGACAACGGTTTTAAAGCAATACCATTGATGTCATTTTTTGGCAACGGTTTTAACACCGTTGTCCTTTGTAACTTTTGACAACGATTTTTCGTAATATATAATTCTTTATTTATAATAGTAGTTTTCTCGTGAATGAAATTAATTTTATTTTTTTAAATTATTTAGAGTCAATAAATAATCTAAACTATTTGAATAAAGTCACTAAAGAAAAATAATTGAATATTTTTCATCAAATTTGACTTACAAAAATTGTTGTAAGATCCACAATCACATTAAAAATACCACAATACTATCATGACAACCTCGAACTATATCATCTAATGTAGCAAAAAATATAACAAAGAAGAGTTTGAAATAGCTAACAATAATAATATTCTCACTTGAACAGATTCCCAAATGGCATCTTTATCTTTAATCCCCTTCCAATTTGTGTAAATTAATGGACAAAATCTAAATTCCTTGCCATTGTGCCCAAAAATTTGCACAAGTTGTTTACAGCTTCATCAGTAGGACCAATCGCCTCTCCTTCAATATCTAGAGTAATTTCTTCTCTATCTTCCAACTGTCTTGCATGAATCTTCAAGCATTGTGTAGGTCCTCATGTTTTCTTCACTGTTGTCTCTATACAAAGATACTAATTATATTCCATCCCTCTTATTGATTTATAAGATATTTAATTGAAAAAAAACTAAAGAAACAAATTACCAAATTCAATTCACAAATTGAAATTCAATTAACACAAATTTTTAGAAATTTCGGCAACATTATGCCAGTAAATAGGACGTTTCTGAATTTAAACAAACAGCAAAATCAACCCATATAAACTCACAAAAATCAAATCAGCACTAATAAAACAGCTCAGAATAAGGCCATCAGCATCATCGCTCAATCAAAACAAGGCATGAAATCAGCCATTAACAAGGATAAAGCAGCACTAAACAACAAAATCAACCCATGTGAACTCACTAAAATCAAATCAGCACTAATAAAACAGCTCAGAATAAGGCCATCATCATCATTGCTCAATCAAAACAAGACATGAAATCAGCCATTAACAAGGATAAAGCAGCACTAAACAGCAACATCAACCCATATGAACTCACTAAAATCAAATTAGCACTAATAAAACAGCTCAGAATAAGGCCATCAGCATCATTGCTCAATCAAAACAAGGCATGAAATCAGCCATTAACAAGGATAAAGCAGCACTAAACAGCAAAATCAACACATATGAACTCACTAAAACTAAATCAGCACTAATAAAACAGCTCTAAATAAGGCCATCATCATCATTGCTCAATCAAAACAAGGCATGCAATCAGCCATTAACAAGGATAAAGCAGCACTAAACAGCAAAATCAACCCATATGAACTCTCTAAAATCAAATTAGCACTAATAAAACAGCTCAGAATAAGGCCATCAGCATCATTGCTCAATCAAAAGAAGGCATGAAATCAGCCATTAACAAGGATAAAGCAGCACTAAACAGCAAAATCAACCCATATGAACTCACTAAAACCAAATCAGCACTAATAAAACAGCTCAGAATAAGGCCATCATCATCATTGCTCAATCAAAACAATGCATGAAATCAGCCATTAACAAGGATAAAGCAGCACTAAACAGCAAAATCAACCCATATGAACTCACTAAAACCAAATCAGCACTAATAAAACAGCTCAGAATAAGGCCATCATCATCATTGCTCAATCAAAACAAGGCATGAAATCAGCCATTAACAAGGATAAAGCAGCACTAAACAGCAAAATCAACCCATATGAACTCTCTAAAATCAAATCAGCACTAATAAAATAGCTCAGAATAAGGCCATTATCATCATTGCTCAATCAAAACAAGGCATGAAATCAGCCATTAACAATGATAAAGCAGCACTAAACAGCAAAATCAACCCATATGAACTCACTAAAACCAAATCAGCACTAATAAAACAGCTCAGAATAAGGCCATCATCATCATTGCTCAATCAAAACAAGGCATGAAATCAGCCATTAACAAGGATAAAGCAGCACTAAACAGCAAAATCAACCCATATGAACTCTCTAAAATCAAATCAACACTAATAAAATAGCTCAGAATAAGGCCATTATCATCATTGCTTAATCAAAACAAGGCATAAAATCAGCCATTAACAAGGATAAAGCAGCACTAAACAGCAAAATCAACCCATATGAACTCACTAAAATCAAATCAGCACTAATAAAACAGCTCAGAATAAGGCCATCATCATCATTGCTCAAATAAAACATGGCATGAAATCAGCTACTAACAAGGATAAAGCAGCACTAAACAGCAAAATCAACCCACATGAACTCACTAAAATCAAATCAGCACTAATAAAACAGCTCAGAATAAGGCCATCATCATCATTGCTCAATCAAAACAAGGCATGAAATCAGCCATTAACAAGGATAAAGCAGCACTAAACAGCAAAATCAACCTATATGAACTCTCTAAAATCAAATCAGCACTAATAAAACAGCTCAGATTAAGGCCATCATTTGACAACATCAAAGTAAATAGTAGAAATTAAGAATAATATCAGAGTCTTTAACTCAACTGTAAACGTAAAAGTAACAACAATTGATGGACAAATTGCCAAGAGACAAGAAATCTATAACCTATTTTAACTCAACCCCAAAGCTAGCTCAAAGGCAAAGAATGTCTCACATTTATAAACCACCTAGAAACCTCATCTTTGAATGATGTTGGATTTGTAATGCTAGCAATGTTCATTACCTCACAAAAGTCACCAGAAATCTGCTTAGATTTTGCTTGTAAAGTCGTATGGTAATCACGCAACAAGCACTGGTCAAGAGTTTAAAATCTACCCTCTCGTATCTGCATCAGTTAGACGGTTTACATTATAGTAAGCAGCTTTTCGTATGGAAGGAAGAAAGCATAGTAATCAAGAACTCAAATGAGTTTTGACAAGAAAATGTTAGACGGTTTACATTATAGTAAGTAGCTTCTCGTATGGAAGGAAGAAAGCATAGTAATCAAGAACTCAAATGAGTTTTGACAAGAAAAAGAAACTCACTGATCTCAGGGAAACCTTCAAGCTCAATGGCGAAGCTTCTTTAAGTCTATTTAGGGTAGAAATGCACCATGCATCATTTGTTTCACTTGCCACTCTTTCCTAATGGAAATTTAAGTAATTAGATGGAAAAAGAAACCGTGAACTGTTACCAGAAAGTTAAGCCACTCATAATAGATAGATGTTAATCAAGACTAGCTGGTACAAATAGAGTTAACAAGATAAGAGACTACAACTAAAAGCAACACTAAAGACATTTTAGCAGCAGAATAAATGAAATTCTAAGATAAAGTTGTGCTAGAGGTACTTAAATTTAATGGAAGATGTAAAGCTCACCAAAGAATCAACAATCTGTTCTATTGTGTCATGGCAAAAGCATTTATCTACAATTTCAATCCTGAAGAAAATGAAAAGTAGAAAAAAGGGCTATCTTAAACTGTGAATCAGAATATAAGAAACAAAGTTAGTAAAGAGAGCATCTAAACAGCTATAGGAATTTTTTATTTTCAGAGAACCAGTTTCCAAATCAAAATCAGAACAACATTAGACATGTATCTTCTCAACACACTCTTGCAGACTACAGCATACACATATCAACATGTTCTACCTTACTATCGTAAAATAAACAAGAAGCACAACCAGTCACACATTTAATCTACAACCAAAATCCATTACATACGAAGCATTCAACTATTCGTAATAATCCAGTAAACTTTTCAGGCATTCAAAGTTTAAAATATTTAATTTAATAAAATATTCCCTACCTCGATGTCACAACTCGTGAAAATCACTAAACACAGCAGCTCCATCAGTGGTTCCAATACCAGCTCCCATGGCAGCAGCAGTAGTGATTCTGGGCAGCTTCAGTACTAGTTCCCGGCGGCTGAAGACTCCGGCAACTTGCAGAACCTAGAGGCGAGGCAGAACAGAGCCGTCTTCCTCAAATCCCAAGTAGCAGCTTCCCTGTTTCTTTTTCCATTCACGTTCCTCTCTATGGCCATGATGAAACAACGAATTGAACGGCGGCGTAGCCAGGATGCAACGGCGGTGGCTCCCTTTCCCTGGCCCCTGGCTCATGCGTAGTTCTTTCTCTCCGCAACATGAAAGTGACAGAAATGGAAGCTTCTGTGACAGAAACGAACGCAACGGCGACGGCAGCGGCTCAGCGACCCCTCGACGGCTCCTTCTCCTTTCTCGCACGACGATGGCGACTGCTCAACGGAGGCGACGACGCAGTGGCGTTGCGGGGTTAGCGCGGCTTCTCTTCTTCGTCCCTCACTCTCCCTTTGTGGACTCTCTTTCTCCTTCGGGCTTGGCAACGATGGCGACGGCGGCACCTAACCCGTCGGCGCCATCCTCTTCTCCTTCCTCCTCTCTTGTCCGTGTGTGTGTATGTGTTACGCTTATGAGTGGGGGGTTGTGTGCTCAGTGGGGGGGTGTTTAGGGTTTTAGAATTTGGAAATTAGAATTTTTTATTTAATTTGGAAATTTAGTTAGGAATGAGAGATTTTATAAAAGGATATAGATAAAATAGATATATTGATAAAAATAGGTGGATAGAATAATAATTTTAAAATCTAATATACTATATTAAAATTATTTAAAAATATTATTTATCAATCTATTGATGAATTCAAATAATTATTTCTAACAAAAAATATATATTTGTTATAACAAAATAATTATTTATAATAAAAATATATAATATTTATTATAAATTTATTTTAATTTTATTTTTTTCAAAAATAATATTTGTTATATAATAATCAATAATAGATATATAATATTTATTTTAAAATTATTTTAATTTTATTTCTTTATATTAATATTTATTATATATTTATAATAAAAATATATAATTTATTATAAATTTATTTTAGCCTTATGTGTTTAAAATATAATATTTTTTATATATTTATAATAATATATAATATTTATAATAAATTTATTTTAATATTATTTTTTTAAAATAACATTTGTTATTTATTTATAACAATAGTTTTTGAGTATTTTATAAATTCAGTATTTATAGAAAAAATAGTTTCAATTTATATAATTATCTAAAATTATTTTTATTAGTATTGTTTAATTTGTATAATTATTTAAATAATATTAGAAAATAGTTGTTTCATAAATAATTGTTGTAAGGGTTGTAAAACCGTTCTTTAAAATAGTCAAAGAGAACGGTTTTATTTTGTTACTATAGCATAATGAAAAAATGAACTTCAACAACAACACTGTAAAAACCGTTGTCTAAGACCATCTAATGGAACGGTTTTAAAGTGTAGTATTTCGGCAACGGTTTTAATGCGTTTCTTTTGTACAATTCTTTAAACAACAATAAAAAACCGTTGTTTAAAGCCAAATCATGGTAACGGTTATAAAACCGTTCTTTAAAATAGTCAAAGAGAACGGTTTTATTTTGTTGCTAAAAATTGATGAAAAACTGAATTCAACAGTAACACTTTAAAAAACCGTTGTCTAAACCTATCTAAGAGAACGGTTTTAAGGCGTTGCGAAATTTGGCGTTGCTAAAGGCCATATTTGTTGTAGTGACACGACGATCCCATGGTCATCACCATCATCCTGGCAAACGCCAATCTCCACCGCACATTAATAGACCAAGGGAGCTCTGCTGACATCTTATTTAAAACTGCCTTTGACAAGCTCGACTTGGAAGAAAAGGAGCTTAGAGCATACCCGAACAGCCTGTTCAGACTGGGAGATACCCCAGTACAACCACTTGGATACATCTCACTACACACAACGTTCGGAAAAGAAAACCAATCCAGAACTCTCAAAATAGACTACATCGTGGTCAACGTGAGTTCAGCCTACAATGCCTTAATAGGTCGAACAACATTGAATCAACTCGGCGCAATAGTCTCAACTCCACATCTATGCATGAAATTCCCAACTGCAGAAGGAATAGCTACAATAAAAGCAGATCAAAAGATGGCGCGCCGCTGTTATAACGAAAGTCTAAATCTCAGAGGCGGAAGAGAAGAATTCCATACAATTGAGCTTGGTGGAGTTCAGAGACGAGAAGAACTCCGTCCACAACCCGAAGGTGAAGTGGAGAAAGTTTAGATCGGAGACACCTCGGACAAAACAACCAATATTAGCACGACTCTAAAAAAAGACATAAAAGAAACACTCGTACAGTTTTTACGAGATAACGTCGACCTCTTTGCGTGGAAGGCTGCAGACATGCCAGGCATAGACCCCGAGTTAATGTGTCATAAGCTAGCAGTCTACCCTGGATCTCGGCCAGTACAACAGAGGCGTAGAAAGGTCAGACCCGAAAGATCCCAAGCTGTGGAAGAGCAGGTACAAGCACTACTGGAGGCAGGATTCATAAGAGAAGTCAAGTACCCACTATGGTTAGCTAATGTCGTCTTGTTGAAAAAATCAAACGGAAAGTGGCGAATGTGCACCGACTATACAGATCTCAACAAAGCCTGCCCAAAAGACCCTTATCCACTCCCAAGCATCGACGCTCTGGTAGATGCCTCCTTCGGATATAAATACCTCTCGTTTATGGATGCATATTTCGGATACAATCAAATCCCCATGTATCCACCAGATCAAGAAAAGACCTCGTTTTTAACACCAAATGCAAATTATTGCTACATTGTGATGCCTTTTGCTCTTAAGAACGTGGGAGCTACTTATCAAAGGCTAATGAATAAAGTCTTTTCAGATCATATCGGAAAAATCATGAAAGTCTACGTGGACGACATGTTGATAAAGACACAAAGTGAAGAGACATTATTGTCCGACCTGGTCCAAGTGTTCGACACTATAAGGAAGTATGGCATGCGACTCAATCCTGCAAAATGCACCTTTGCAGTAGAAGTAGGCAAATTCTTAGGTTTTATGCTCACACAAAGAGGAATTGAGGCAAATCCGGATAAATGCCAGGCCATACTCAACATGAAGAGCCCAACTTGTGTCAAAGAGGTACAACAACTCAACGGGAGATTGGCAGCCTTATCCAGATTTCTAGCGGGATCAGCGATAAGATCTCTCCCCTTCTATGCTACTCTAAAGAAAGGAAAGAAGTTCGAATGGACAATGGAGTGCGAACAAGCCTTCCAAGATTTCAAAATATTTTTAGGACGGCCACCTATCCTATATCGGCCACAAGAAGGAGAACCACTCATATTATACCTCGCGCTAGAAAGTCGGGCAGTAGCCTCAGCACTCGTTCGAGAAGAGAACAGTGAGCAACAACCCGTATACTTTATCAGTAAAACATTACAAGGATTCGAGCTAAACTACCAAAAAATAAAAAAGTTTGCCTATGCTCTCATACTAACATCTCGACGACTTCGCCCGTACTTCCAAGCTCACACCATTAAGGTTTGGACCAACCAGCCCATAAAAGGGATATTGCAGAAAACAGATCTAGCAGGCAGAATTTTACAATGGGCAGTCGAGTTATCCGAGTTTGACCTCCAATATGAAGCTCGGACAGCCATCAAATCACAGTACTTAGCCAACTTCATTGCAGAATTTACAGATACTCTAGAAACCCCACAGAATGAAATCTCTACGTGGACGGTTCCTCGAATAAAACTGGAAGTGGCGCAGGTATGATAATAGAAAGTAATCAAGGAACCCAAATCGAACCCTCTCTCAAATTCGGGTTCCCTGCCTCAAACAACCAGGCGGAATATGAGGCACTACTAGCTGGTTTAAAGCTGGCCAAAGAGGTCGGAGCTCAAAGACTCATTATCTTCAGCGACTCACAAGTGATCACTTCACAAATAACGGGGAGCTACCAAGCCAAGGACCCCAATATGAAAAAGTACCTGGGTAAAACTAGGGAACAACTCGGACAATTTCGGGAATATGAGATCCGCCACATACCCCGCGAATAGAATGCCCGAGCTGATTCACTCTCAAAACTAGCCAGCACCAAACCAAGAGGCAACAATAGAAGCCTCATCCAGGAAATACTACAGAACCCGTCAATCTCGGAAGAGGAAAAAATCCTAGCCATAACAGGTCTAGATCAAGGGTGGATGACTCCTATAATTAACTACCTCAAAACATCAACACTTCCCACAGATGAGAAGGAGGCAAAAAGGTTAAAACGGGAGGTACAATACTACACTATCATAAACAATACTCTATACAAAAGAGGAATTTCAATACCATTTCTAAAATGTGTACCGACTGCCAACACGAAGGAAGTTCTAGAAGAAATACACAGTGGCATCTGTGGCAATCATCCCGGAGCACAAGCACTCACCAAAAAAGTACTTCGGGCAGGATTTTATTGGCCAACTCTACAAAAGGAGGCCACAGAGTTTGTAAAGACATGTCTACCATGTCAAAAACATGCCAACTTTCACATCGCCCCGCCAGAGGAGCTCATCAGCGTAACCTCACCTTGGCCATTCGCGAAATGGAGACTCGACCTTCTCGGACCCTTTCCCCAGGGATCGGGACAAGTTAAATTCCTCATAGTAGGGGTAGACTATTTCACAAAATAGATCGAGGCAGAACCCCTAGCTAACGCCACTGCTCAAAGAAGTCAAAAATTTCTAAATAGGAACATTGTGACAAGGTTCGGGGTTCCATACTCCATCACCACAGACAATGGCACCCAATTCACAGATGCAGGCTTCAGAAAATTAGTAGCCGACTTAAACATAAAGCACCAGTTCACCTCCGTCAAACATCCCCAAGCCAATGGACAAGCTGAAGCTGCTAACAAAGTCATATTAGCCGGGCTAAAATGGAGATTACAAGATGCAAAGGGAGCTTGGGGCGAAGAACTTCCACAAGTCCTATGGGCATATTGAACAACGCCACATTCCACCACAAAGGAATCACCCTTTCGATTAGCATACGGAACGGAGGCAATGATCCTGGTAGAGATCGAGGAAGGGTCGCCTAGAGTGGTCCATTACAATGAAGAAGCCAACTCCCAACTTCAAAGGGAAGAGCTCGACCTACTTCC
This sequence comes from Arachis hypogaea, assembly GCF_003086295.3. Lineage (NCBI taxonomy): Eukaryota > Viridiplantae > Streptophyta > Magnoliopsida > Fabales > Fabaceae > Arachis > Arachis hypogaea. The sequence goes on along the minus strand of NC_092050.1, from coordinate 116,763,260 downwards.
CGAAATCCAAGAAAGAGCTCGGATCAGGAAAGAAGCAATAAAACGTCGAATGGCTTCCAGATATAATCAAAAGGTAGTGCCAAGAGGTTTCGCTGAGAATGATCTCATCCTAATCCGAAATGATATTGGAACAACTTGACCCGGAGAAGGAAAGCTAGCAGCAAACTGGAAAGGACCCTACCGAGTCATAGAAGTACTTGGAAAGGGCTACTACAGACTATCCGAACTCGACGGGCGAGAACTTCCTAGGTCGTGGCACGCCTGCAACCTAAGAAGGTTGATGAGCGGATAATTTATACGCTTTTTGACATTGTTTTTAGTATGTTTTTAGTAGGATCTAGTTACTTTTAGGGATGTTTTTAATAGATTTTGTGTTAAATTCACATTTCTAGACTTTACTATGATTTTGTGTGTTTTTCTGTGATTTCAGGTATTTTCTGGCTGAAATTGAGGGATTTGAGCAGAAATCAGATTCAGAGGTTGAAAAAGGACTGCTGATGCTGTTGGATTCTGACCTCCCTGCACTCAAAGTGGATTTTCTGGAGCTACAGAACTCGAAATGGCGCGCTTTCAATTGCGTTGGAAAGTAGACATCCAGGGCTTTCCAGCAATATATAATAGTCCATACTTTGGCCAAGAATAGATGACGTAAACTGGCGTTCAACGCCAGCTCTTTGCCCAAATCTGACGTCCAGCGCCAGAAAAGGATCCAAAACCAGAGTTGAACGCCCAAACTGGCACAAAAACTGGCGTTCAACTCCACAAATGGCCTCTGCACGTGCAACACTTAAGCTCAGTCCAAACACACACCAAGTGGGCCCCGGAAGTGGATTTATACATCAAATACTTACTTATGTAAACCCTAGTAGCTAGTTTATTATAAATAGGACCTCTTACTATTGTATTAGGTATCTTTGGACGCCTGGTTCATAGATCAGAGGGGCTGGCCATCTCGGCCATGCCTGGACCTTCACTTATGTATTTTCAAACGGTAGAGTTTCTACACTCCATAGATTAAGGTGTGGAGCTCTGCTGTTCCTCAAAGATTAATGCAAAGTACTTCTGTTTTCTATTCAATTCATCTTATTTCGCTTCTAAGATATCCATTCGCACCCAAGAACGTGATGAAGGTGATGATTATGTGTGACGCTCATCATCCTTCTCCCTTATGAACGCGTGTCCGACAAACACTTCTGTTCTACATGAATTAAGCTAGAATGAATATCTCTTAGATCTCCTAACCAGAATCTTCGTGGCGTAAGCTAGAATGATGGCGGCATTCAAGAGAATCCGGAAAGTCTAAACCTTGTCCGTGGTATTCCGAGTAGGATTCAATGATTGAATGACTGTGACGAGCTCCTAACTCGCGATTGCAGGGCGTTAGTGACAGACGCAAAAGGATAGTAAATCCTATTCCAGCATGATCGAGAACCGACAGATGAATAGCCGTGCCGTGACAGGGTGCGTGAGCATATTATTCACTGAGAGGATAAGATGAAGCCATTGACAAGGGTGATGCCTCCAGACGATTAGCCGTGCCGTGACAGGGCATTGGATCATTTTCCCGAGAGATGACCGAAAGTAGCCATTGACAGTGGTGATGTATCACATAAAGCCAGCCATGGAAAGGAGTAAGACTGATTGGATGAAGATAGCAGGAAAGCAGAGGTTCAGAGGAACGAAAAGCATCTCCATTCGCTTATCTGAAATTCCTACCAATGATTTACATAAGTATTTCTATCCCTATCTTATTATATTAAATTCGAAAACACCATTATCACTTTATATCTGCCTGACTGAGATTTGCAAGGTGACCATAGCTTGCTTCATACCAACAATCTCCGTGGGATTCGACCCTTACTCACGTAAGGTATTACTTGGACGACCCAGTGCACTTGCTGGTTAGTTGTATCGAAGTTGTGACAATCATGAATTAAGATCAGAGCACCAAGCTTTAGAGCCATTACCAGGATTTGTTCGAGCCTGGAGATCACAATTTCGTGCACCAAGTTTTTGGCGCCGTTGCCGGGGATTGTTTGAGTCTTCGGCAAGCTTTTGGTCCGTTAACATCAGTGCCAGATTCCCTTTTGATCCGGCAACAGCACCAAGTTTTTGGCGCCGTTGCCGGGGATTGTTTGAGTTTGGACAACTGACGGTTCATCTTGTTGCTCAGATTAGGTAATTTTCTTTTTATTTTATTTTCAAAAATTTTTCAAAAATATTTCTAAAATTTTCTCATCCGTTTTCAAAAAAAAATAAATAAAAATGTTTTCAAAAATTTTATTCAAAATATTTAAGAATGAATTCTAGTGTTTCATGAAGCATGTGAAGCCTGGCTGGCTGCAAAGCCATGTCTAAATTCTTTTGGACTGAGGCTTCCTAATCATCATCACAAGAGCAAGTTAGTTGTTGCCAATAAAATTTGCTGTTGTATGCATGAGAGGTATCTGCTGAAGCTTGGCTGGCTATTGGCCATGTCTAGTATTTTGGACTGGAGCTTTCTTTGAAAGCTTGGCTGGCTAGTGAGCCATGTCTAATTCCTGGACTGAAGCTTTAGACTAACATGGCAAGATTCCTGGAATTCATATTAAAAATTTTGGAATCCTTATTTTTCTTTTTCATATAATTTTCGAAAAATATAAAATAAAAATCCAAAAAAATTAGAAAATCATAAAAATCAAAAATATTTTTGTGTTTCTTGTTTGAGTCTTGAGTCACATTATAAGTTTGGTGTCAATTGCATGTGCATCTTGCATTTTTCGAAAATTTCATGCATTCATAGTGTTCTTCATGATCTTCAAGTTGTTCTTGGTAAGTCTTCTTGTTTGATCTTGATGATTTTCTATTTTGTGTCTTTTCATGTTTATCATATGCATTCTTGAATTCTTAGTGCGTAAGCATTAAAGAATTCTAAGTTTGGTGTCTTGCATGTTTTCTTTGCATTAAAAATTTTTCAAAAATATGTTCTTGATGTTCATCATGACATTCAAAGTGTTCTTGGTGTTCATCTTGACATTCATAGCATTCTTGCATGCATTCATTGTTTTGATCTAAAAATTTCATGCATTGCATATTTTTCATGTTTTTCATAAAAAATTCAAAAATAAAAAAAATATCTTTCCCTTTTTCTCTCATCAAATTCGAAAATTGAGTTGACTTTTTCAAAAATTTTTAAAATCAAATTGTTTCTCATGAGTCAAATCAAATTTTCAATTTGAAAATCTTATCTTTTTCAAAATCTTTTTCAAAAATCAAATCTTTTTCAAAATTCTTAGTTATTTTCGAAAATTCCAAAAATATTTTTCAAAAATCTTTTTCTTATTTTTGTATAAAATTTTCGAAAATAACATAAACAATTAATGTTTTGATTCAAAAATTTGAAGTTTGTTACTTGCTTGTTAAGAAAGATTCAAACTTTAAGTTCTAGAATCATATCTTGTGATTTCTTATGAATCAAGTCATTAATTGTGATTTTAAAAATCAAATCTTTTTCAAAAACTAATTTCTATCATATCTTTTCAAAAATATCTTCTTATCTTATCTTTTTCAAAAATATCTTTTCAAAATATCTTTTCTAACTTCCTAACTTCTTATCTTTTCAAAATTTGTTTCAACTAACTAACTAACTTTTTGTTTGTTTCTTAACTTTTTCAAAACTACCTAACTAACTCTCTCTCTCTAATTTTCGAAAATATCTCCCCTCTTTTTCAAAAATTCCTTTTTAATTAACTAATTATTTTTATTTTTATTTTTATTTCAAAAAATTTTTTCGAAAAATACTAACAAATTTTCAAAAACCAATTTTCAAAAATCACTAACTCCTTTTCAAAACAATTTTCGAAAATTATACCTCCCCCATCCTATTCTATTTATTCATTCATATCCTAACATCTCATCTCACATCTCTTCCATTCGTACAGTTGTGTTTCTTCCTTTACATCACATTCTTTATCTCCCCCTCTTTTCTTCCACTCACACAGGGATCCCTATACGGTGGTATAAAGGATCTCTATTATTATTATTATCATTTTTCTGTCCATTCTTCCTTGTCATATGAGCAGGAGCAAGGATAAGAACATTCTTGTGGAAGCAGATCCAGAACCTGAAAGGACTCTGAAGAGAAAATTAAGAGAAGCCAAAATACAACAATCCAGAGAAAACCTTTCAGAAATTTTTGAACAGGAAGAGGAGATGGCAGCCGAAAATAATAATAATGAAAGGAGGATGCTTGGTGACTTTACTGCACCTAATTCCAATTTACATGGAAGAAGCATCTCCATTCCTGCCATTGGAGCAAACAACTTTGAGCTGAAACCTCAATTAGTTTCTCTGATGCAGCAGAACTGCAAGTTTCATGGACTTCCATCTGAAGATCCTTTTCAGTTCTTAACTGAATTCTTGCAGATATGTGATACTGTTAAGACTAATGGAGTAGATCCTGAAGTCTACAGGCTCATGCTTTTCCCCTTTGCTGTAAGAGATAGAGCTAGAATCTGGTTGGACTCTCAACCTAAAGATAGCCTGAACTCTTGGGATAAGCTGGTCACGGCTTTCTTAGCCAAGTACTTTCCTCCTCAAAAGCTGAGCAAGCTTAGAGCTGATGTTCAAACCTTCAGAAAGAAAGAAGGTGAATCTCTCTATGAAGCTTGGGAAAGATACAAACAGTTGACCAAAAAGTGTCCTTCTGATATGCTCTCAGAATGGACCATTCTGGATATATTCTATGATGGTTTATCTGAGCTATCAAAGATGTCACTGGACACTTCTGCAGGTGGATCCATTCACCTAAAGAAAACGCCTGCAGAAGCTCAAGAACTCATTGACATGGTTGCTAATAACCAGTTCATGTACACTTCTGAAAGGAATCCTGTGAGTAATGGGACGCCTATGAAGAAGGGAGTTCTTGAGGTTGATACTCTGAATGCCATATTGGCTCAGAATAAAATATTGACTCAGCAAGTCAATATGATCTCTCAGAGTCTGCATGGAATGCAAGCTACATCCAACAGTACTCAAGAGGCATCTTCTGAAGAAGAAGCCTATGATCCTGAGAACCCTGCAATAGCAGAGGTAAATTACTTAGGTGAACCTTATGGAAACACCTATAACTCAACATGGAGAAATCATCCAAATTTCTCATGGAAGGATCAAAAGCCCCAACAAGGCTTTAATAACGGTGGAAGAAACAGGTTTAGCAATAGCAAGCCTTTTCCATCATCAACTCAGCAACAGAGAACTCTGAACAAAATGCTTCTAATTTAGCAAATCTAGTCTCTGATCTATCTAAGGCCACTGTAAGTTTCATGAATGAAACAAGGTCTTCCATTAGAAATCTGGAAGCACAAGTGGGCCAGCTGAGTAAAAGGATCACTGAAATCCCTCCTAGTACTCTCCCAAGCAATACAGAAGAGAACCCAAAAGGAGAGTGCAAGGCCATTGACATAAGCGCCATGGCCGAACCTGAAAGGAGAGGAGAGGACGTGAATCCCAAGGAGGAAGACCTCCAGGGACGTCCAGTGATCAATAAGGAGCTTCCCTCTGGGGAACCAAAGGACTCTGAGGCTCATCTAGAGACCATAGAGATCCCATTGAACCTCCTTATGCCCTTCATGAGCTCTGATGAATATTCCTCTTCTAAAGAGAATGAGAATGTTACTGAAGAGCAAACTGCCAAGTTTCTTGGTGCAATCATTAAGCTGAATGCCAAATTATTTGGCATTGATGCTTGGGAAGTTGAACCTCCCTTGTTCATCAATGAACTAAGTGATCTGGATCAACTGACATTGCCTCAGAAGAGACAGGATCCTGGAAAGTTCATAATCCCTTGTACCATAGGCACCATGATCTTTAAGGCTCTGTGTGACCTTGGTTCAGGAATAAACCTCATGCCCCTCTCTGTAATAGAGAAACTGGGAATCTATGGGGTGCAAGCTGCTAAAATCTCATTAGAGATGGCAGACAGCTCAAGAAAATAGGCATATGGACAAGTAGAGGACGTTTTAGTAAAGGTTGAGGGCCTTTACATCCCTGCTGATTTCATAGTCCTGGATACTGGAAAGGAAGAGGATGAATCCATCATCCTAGGAAGACCTTTCCTGGCCACAGCAAGAGTTGTGATTGATGTTGATAGAGGTGAAATATTCCTTCAATGGAATGAGAACTCCCTTGTATTCAAAACTCAAGGATCTCCCTCTGCAACCATGGAGAGGAAGCTTGAAAAGCTTCTCTCAAAGCAGAGTCAACCAGAGCCCCCACAGTCAAACTCTAAGTTTGGTGTTGGGAGGCCACAACCAAACTCTAAGTTTGGTGTTGAACTCCCATATCCAAACTCTAAGTTTGGTGTTGGAAAGTCTCAACAAAGCTCTGCACATCTATAAGGCTCCATGAGAGCCCACTGTCAAGCTATTGACATTAAAGAAGCGCTTGTTGGGAGGCAACCCAATGTTTATCTAATTCTTATTTTTATTGTTTTTCATGTTTTCTTAGGTTCATGATCATGTGGAGTCACAAAATAAATAGAAAAATTGAAAACGGAATCAAAAACAGCAGAAGAAAAATCACACCCTGGAGGAGCATCTGTCTGGCGTTCAGCGCCAGAACAGAGCATGGTTCTGGAGCTGAACGCCCAAAATGGGCAGCTTCTGGGCACTGAACGCCAGAACAGGCATGGTTCTGGCGTTCAACGCCAGAAATGGCACACAGATGGGCGTTGAACGCCCAAAATGGCCACCAACCTGGCGCTGAACACCCAGAGTTGGGTACAAAGGCATTTTTACATGCCTAATGGGTGCAGGGATGTAAATGCCTTGACACCTCAGGATCTGTGGACCCCACAGGATCCCCACCTACCTCTACTCACTTCTTCTCACCACTCTCTTTCACACAACCCCATAAACACTCTTCCCTAAAAACCCTTCACCACTCACATCCATCTCCTCTTCCCCATAAACCTACCTCATAAACTCCACCTACCTTCAAAATTCAAAACCAATTTCCCACCCAAACCCACCCATATGGCCGAAACCTTCCCCCCCTTCCCTTCCCTATATAAAGCCCTCCATTCTTCTTCAAATTCACACCACACACCCCTCTACACTCCTCTTGGCCGAAACCACATCTCCCTCTCCCTCTCCATATTTCTTCTTCTTCTTCTTCTATTTCTTTTGTTTATTGCTCGAGGGCGAGCAATATTCTAAGTTTGGTGTGGTAAAAGCATAGCTTTTTTTGTTTTTCCATTACCATTGATGGCATCTAAGACCGGAGAATCCTCTAGAAGAGGGAAAGGGAAGACAAAAGCTTCCACATCCGAGTCATGGGAGATGGAAAGGTTCATCTCCAAAGCCCATCAAGACCACTTCTATGATGTTGTGGCCAAAAAGAAGGTGATCTCTGAGGTCCCTTTTAAACTCAAAAGAAATGAGTATCCGGAGATCCGACATGAAATTCAAAGAAGAGGTTGGGAAGTTCTAACAAAACCCATCCAACAAGTCGGCATCCTAATGGTTCAAGAGTTCTATGCCAATGCATGGATCACCAAAAACCATGATCAAAGTAAGAACCCGGATCCAAAGAACTATGTTACAATGGTTCGGGGGAAATACTTAGATTTTAGTCCGGAGAATGTGAGGTTGGCGTTCAACTTGCCATACATGGAAGAGAACGCACGCCCCTACACAAGGAGAGTCAACTTTGATCAAAGGTTGGACCAAGTCCTTATGGACATATGTGTAGAAGGAGCTCAATGGAAGATTGACTCCAAAGGCAAGCCGGTTCAACTAAGAAGATTGGACCTCAAGCCTATAGCTAGAGGATGGTTGGAGTTTATTCAATGCTCAATCATTCCCACTAGCAACCGGTCTGAAGTTACTATAGACCGGGCCATCATGATCCATAGCATCATGATTGGAGAAGAGGTGGAAGTTCATGAGATTATACCTCAAGAACTCTACAAGGTGGCTGACAAGTCCTCCACTATGGCAAGGTTAGCCTTCCCTCACCTCATCTGCCACCTATGCAATTCAGCTGGGATTGACATAGAGGGAGATATCCTCATTAAAGAGGACAAGCCCATCACTAAGAAAAAGATGGAGCAAGCAAGAGAGCCCACTCATGGAGCTCAAGAGGCGTATGAAGCTCATCACCATGAGATTCTGGAAATGCCTCAAATGCATTTTCCTCCACAAAACTATTGGGAGCAAATCAACACCTCCCTAGGAGAATTGAGTTCCAATATGGGACAACTAAGGGTGGAACATCAAGAGCACTCCATCATGCTCCATGAAATAAGAGAAGATCAAAAAGCAATGAGGGAGGAGCAACAAAGACAAGGAAGAGACATAGAAGAGCTCAAGGACATCATTGGTTCCTCAAGAAGGAAACGCCACCATCACTAAGGTGGATTCATTCCTTGTTCTTATTTCTTCTGTTTTTCGTTTTCTATGTTATGTGCTTATCTGTGTTTGTGTCTTCATTACATGATCATTAGTAGTTAGTAACTTTGTCTTAAAGTTATAAATGTCCTATAAATCCATCACCTCTCTTAAATGAAAAATGTTTTAATTCAAAAGAACAAGAAGTACATGAGTTTCGAATTTATCCTTGAACTTAGTTTAATTATATTGATGTGGTGACAATGCTTCTTGTTTTCTGAATGTATGCTTGAACAGTGCATATGTCTTTTGAAGTTGTTGTTTAAGAATGTTAAATATGTTGGCTCTTGAAAGAATGATGACTAGGAGACATGTTATTTGATAATCTGAAAAATCATAAAAATGATTCTTGAAGCAAGAAAAAGCAGTAAAGAACAAAGCTTGCAGAAAAAAAAAATAGGCGAAAAATATATATATATATATATATATATATAAGGAAAAAGAAAAAGCAAGCAGAAAAAGCCAAAGCTCTTAAAACCAAGAGGCAAGAGCAAAAAGCCAATAACCCTTAAAACCAAAAGGCAAGGGAAATAAAAAGGATCCCAAGGCTTTGAGCATCAGTGGATAGGAGGGCCTAAAGGAATAAAATCCTGGTCTAAGCGGCTAACCCAAGCTGTCCCTAACCATGTGCTTGTGGCGTGTAGGTGTCAAGTGAAAACTTGAGACTGAGCGGTTAAAGTCAAGGTCCAAAGCAAAAAAAGAGTGTGCTTAAGAACCCTGGACACCTCTAATTGGGGACTTTAGCAAAGCTGAGTCACAATCTGAAAAGGTTCACCCAATTATGTGTCTGTGGCATTTATGTATCCGGTGGTAATACTGGAAAACAAAGTGCTTAGGGCCACGGCCAAGACTCATAAAGAAGCTGTGTTCAAGAATCATCATACTGAACTAAGAGAGTCAATAACACTATTCGAAATCTGAAGTTCCTATAGATGCCAATCATTCTGAACCTCAATGGATAAAGTGAGATGCCAAAACTATTCAAGAGGCAAAAAGCTATAAGTCCCGCTCATATGATTGAAGCTCTGTTTCATTGATAGTTTGGAATTTATATTATATTCTATTCTTTTTATCCTATTTTGATTTTCAGTTGCTTGGGGACAAGCAACAATTTAAGTTTGGTGTTGTGATGAGCGGATAATTTATACGCTTTTTGACATTGTTTTTAGTATGTTTTTAGTAGGATCTAGTTACTTTTAAGGATGTTTTTAATAGATTTTGTGTTAAATTCACATTTCTAGACTTTACTATGAGTTTGTGTGTTTTTCTATGATTTCAGGTATTTTCTGGCTGAAATTGAGGGATTTGAGCAGAAATCAGATTCAGAGGTTGAAAAAGGACTGCTGATGCTGTTGGATTCTGACCTCCCTGCACTCAAAGTAGATTTTCTGGAGCTACAGAACTCGAAATGGCGCGCTTTTAATTGCGTTGGAAAGTAGACATCCAGCGCTTTCCAGAAATATATAATAGTCCATACTTTGGCCAAGGATAGATGACGTAAACTGGCGTTCAACGCCAGCTCTCTGCCCAAATCTGACGTCCAGCGCCAGAAAAGGATCCAAAACCAGAGTTGAACGCCCAAACTGGCACAAAAACTGGCGTTCAACTCCACAAATGGCCTCTGCACGTGCAACACTTAAGCTCAGCCCAAACACACACCAACTGGGCCCCGGAAGTGGATTTATACATCAAATACTTACTTATGTAAACCCTAGTAGCTAGTTTATTATAAATAGGACCTCTTACTATTGTATTAGGTATCTTTGGACGCCTGGTTCATAGATCAGAGGGGCTGGCCATCTCGGCCATGCCTGGACCTTCACTTATGTATTTTCAAACGGTAGAGTTTCTACACTCCATAGATTAAGGTGTGGAGCTCTGCTGTTCCTCAAAGATTAATGCAAAGTACTTCTGTTTTCTATTCAATTCATCTTATTTCGCTTCTAAGATATCCATTCGCACCCAAGAACGTGATGAAGGTGATGATTATGTGTGACGCTCATCATCCTTCTCCCTTATGAACGCGTGTCCGACAAACACTTCTGTTCTACATGAATTAAGCTAGAATGAATATCTCTTAGATCTCCTAACCAGAATCTTCGTGGCGTAAGCTAGAATGATGGCGGCATTCAAGAGAATCCGGAAAGTCTAAACCTTGTCCGTGGTATTCCAAGTAGGATTCAATGATTGAATGACTGTGACGAGCTCCTAACTCGCGATTGCAGGGCGTTAGTGACAGACGCAAAAGGATAGTAAATCCTATTCCAGCATGATCGAGAACCGACAGATGAATAGCCGTGCCGTGACAGGGTGCGTGAGCATATTATTCACTGAGAGGATAAGATGAAGCCATTGACAAGGGTGATGCCTCCAGACGATTAGCCGTGCCGTGACAGGGCATTGGATCATTTTCCCGAGAGATGACCGAAAGTAGCCATTGACAGTGGTGATGTATCACATAAAGCCAGCCATGGAAAGGAGTAAGACTGATTGGATGAAGATAGCAGGAAAGCAGAGGTTCAGAGGAACGAAAAGCATCTCCATTCGCTTATCTGAAATTCCTACCAATGATTTACATAAGTATTTCTATCCCTATCTTATTATATTAAATTCGAAAACACCATTATCACTTTATATCTGCCTGACTGAGATTTGCAAGGTGACCATAGCTTGCTTCATACCAACAATCTCCGTGGGATTCGACCCTTACTCACGTAAGGTATTACTTGGACGACCCAGTGCACTTGCTGGTTAGTTGTATCGAAGTTGTGACAATCATGAATTAAGATCAGAGCACCAAGCTTTAGAGCCATTACCAGGATTTGTTCGAGCCTGGAGATCACAATTTCGTGCACCAAAGGTACTATAGCTAGAGAAGGTAAAAGATCTCATCATAGGATGCACTCTTTTTCCTGAAAAGGTTTTTTAATGAGGCACCAAGTTGAGATCCAGAAATTGTCCGACTCAAAAGGATAAAAACTCTATATGTACATATTTTCATTTTCTTTTAAATAAAATATATTAGATGTTCTACAAAGTTTTCAAGACGCATTAATCTGAAACATTCATCGTCCGATTATAAAGCGACAAATTGGCAGAAAGTGAAAAATAAATTCACTGCACGATCACAATAAAGACCAACAAAGATGAAAACCAAATTCATCTAAAGGTCGACTAAACGAGGATTTAACCCACCTTCTACAAATCGGCAAAGATAAAAATAGAATAATGCAAGAAGTTATCGAAAGTGATCCGGAGAAAGGACCTAACGAGGTCCTGATGGATTGCTAAATAATAACTTAAAAGACTGGCCGACGTTAAGAAGTCGGACCAAGTCAAACCAAGTTATAAGTAAACCCTGGAAAGAGGTCTGGCCAACCCTATAAAAGAGGATTACTTTAACTTAGAAGGGCTCGACATGACGAAGTCGGCCCAAAACATAAAGTTATAGAAGTAATCCCTGAAAGAGACTTGAACAAAGTCCAAGAAAGAGGATTACAAAATAACTTGATCCGACATAACGAAGTCGGCCCAAAACATAAAGTTATAGAAGTAATCCCTGAAAGAGACTTGAACAAAGTCCAAGAAAGAGGATTACAAAATAACTTTATCCGACATGACGAAGTCGGCCCAAAACATAAAAGTTATAAATGTAATCCCTGAAAGAGACCTGAACAAGGTCCAAGAAAGAGGATTACAAAAGTAACTTAGAAAGGCCCGACATGACGAAGTCGACCCATATAAAGTGCGAAGGCTACAAAAAGTAATACTTGGCAGAGACCTCACAAAAGGTCCAAACAAAACAGGATTTTTGTTTGTTGCCTCAAAGGAATCAAAGCCACAAGCACAAAAGCAACTCAAAGAGATCGAGCAACAAGGCTCCAACCCTACCAAAAGCCTAGAAAAAGTGCCTAGACGAGATAAAGATCGACATGATACTAAAGGCACGAAGTTGTGATAAAAATAAATTCAAAGGGGCTACCCAAATCAGCCCCAAGAACTCGGAAGCTATTTTTTGTTTTTCAGCCTAAAGTTGCTAAACAAGCAACTAAACAAGTGTCAACAGTCAGCAAAATGAAATTTACAAAATAAAGAGTTTAAAAGCCCACAAGCCAGGCTATCTACACAATCAAGATAAAAAAATTTAGTTAAACATCAAAAGCCTTCCCGGTAGCATCAGCACAGGGTGAAGGAGGGCGAGTCTGAATGGGCACAGCATCCACGGTACCATCATCCCGATTCAGGATTTGACAGTCCGGATCGGATACGGGATGACCAACCTCAACTGAAGGAACTGTAGAAATTGACACTTTGGCAGTAGGCGCAGGGAGAGGTTCGACATCATCATCATCTGGGTCGTTAGGGACAATCTTACCATCCCTCACAACATTGTCCAGGCTGAAGAGAGAAAGGTCGACCTCGGGAGCCAGAATTCGAACCTGCTCCTTCAGGTTCTCATAAGCAGCATTCACGCTGCCGACAAGATGACCCTGGAGCTCGGAGTAATCAACTCGGGCAGACTCCAACTCCTCCTTCAGACGCATTACCTCCTGATAGGATGTAACATAGCTGTCTTTATGCCTCAATGTTGTGTCCTCGGCCAACCTCACAGAAGCTGCCAAGGCAAGGGAGCTAGCGTTCTCGCTCTCCAGCTCCTTCTCCAGTTTGGTCACTTTCACTTCGAGCTCCTCCTTCAAGCCCTTCATCCGATTAAACTCCTATTTAGCCTCCTCCATGAAGGCTTTGGTGGCATGAAGAGGAAGATTTTGGGCAATTCGGTACAAGGCAGCTCCCATGTGCGCCATCTTGACACTACTCCAAGTTATAAAGTCCAAATGGCGAAGGAGTGATACATCATCCATAGAGAGGGCACCGTAAGGACCGATCTGCTGATCTACAAACTCGACTGCATCAAAATCAGGGGCATCAAGGTTGAAAGGCTCAATTGTTTTTTGTTTTTTGTTGGGAGGAGCACCAGAAGTGGCAACAGAGGCTTGAGGAGGATCAACCAAATGAACCCGGGGAGTCGGGATTACCTTCCTCGCCCCAGGTGAGCTCGGAATGGCCGGCTTTGACTGAGCCTGGGATGATCCCTCCCCGGCCGCCTTGGCCGAGACGTTTTGGGTTGCGGTAGCTTTCCTCGCCCTTTTGAAGGCCTTCATAGATTCATTATTCTTAATCATCTCTGCAAGCAAAACACAACAGTAAGGAATCAAGTCACAAATCGGAAAAGAGTTTGCGAACAATACAGGAGCAGACAATAGAGGAAAATCAAAAAGATAACTACCCAGCTCAGTTTGGAGGAGAGAGGGATTGGTTAAAAATTTCTTTGTGTCGAGATGGGGAGGCTAACCCCAGTGTTTTTCCAATACAGTCACAAAAGCTTGCTCAGCCTCATCCAACATTTCCCATGTATATCTAGATACTCTCACATCCTTTTGCCATTCCAAGGGAAAGGCGGGCTCGTCATTTTCATCCAGAAAAAAGGGCTGAGCTCCTTCAACAGCTCGGACCTTGAAAAAGTAATTTTTAAAATCACAGAAAGATTCATCAAACATGGAGAAGACCTTCTTTCCCTGGGAAGCTCGGAAAGAAACCCAAGCGGCTTTCTTCTTTACTACCCCAGGCTTCGTCAAAACAAAGAGATAGAAGAAAAGAGATTGTGAAGCAGGAATACCAAATCTATGACACAACAATTGAAAAATTTTTATGAAACCCCAGAAATTGGGGTAAAGTTGGGAAGGAGCAACATTACATGACCATAACAGGTTGGTCTCAAAATCAGTGAAAGGAAGAGTAATACTCATTTGACTAAAAAAGAAGTCGTAGGCGTAGAAAAAAGGCGCTCTCCGGTAATCCGAGTAGAGAAACAAACCCTCTCCTCAGAACTCGAAGATACAAGTTCATAGTTCTTTTCATCACCACCACTACCACAGATCTTATGAAATTGTCTAAGTTGCTGACAGAACTCAGAGTCAACCAAAGAAACACACAACAAAACCATAGAATCCACCCAATCAGCCATGCCCTCAGGGACTTGGGAAGACGTCTCAACAATATTTTTGCGAGAATACATGAGGCCAACTAATCCTACAACAAGAAAAGAAGATCAGATTACTAAAAAACATCTCAGACGAAGGACAAAACAACTCGACTAATATGATTCAGACGACACAAACAACAAAAGGAAAACCCCAGAACCCGCACAGAAGGTCCAGGGGCGTCCTTTGGAGGCAGTCAGGGAACAAGGATTCAGGAAAAACCTACAAAGCTAACAAGAAAAAGTCTTTAAAGTAAAAAAGAAAGCAACATGCATCCCAGAAAGCTACAAATCAGATAAAGCCAACACAGCTATATTCCAAATTCACAGTCTTAGCTTATCAACAAACACAATGGCAAAGCATATCAAAGAAAAAGTCATCAAAGATGCCACCTTTTCCAAGAAAATAAAAATCCCCCAGAAAAAGCAAAATGACAGAATTCATCAGTAGAAGCTATCAGCATGACAAAAGGAACAATCTTTTAAAGAAAACAAGCAGTGTGAGCCCCAGGAATGCAAAGGGACCATTTCAAAAGCAAAAAGAAAACTCTTAAGCATCAAACACGCAGGCACACAGTAATGCAAAAAGATTCAAACTTCAAGAGAAAATCGAAACCCTATCAAAAATCGAAGGCAAAAACGACGAAAGAGGCACAAAGAAAGAAAAACCAACCTGAATGAATGAAGAAGCTTCGAGAGAGGTTGAAGATGGAAAGACAAAATCACCGGCAAAATCGTTGAATGACGCCGCAACGCAAGAAAGGCAAAATGTAGGCGAAAAACAGAAAGCGAGAAAACGAAGGGAGAAGTTACAAAGAAAAATGAAGGAAAGAAACCGTTTCTGATTGCAAAAATTCAAAATAAAAGCCAAGGGAAATGGGACAATTAATACCAATTAATGAAGGTATTAAACCCTCGCACGTTCCCAAGAACAAAGCGCTGATATAAAAGCGCGCGCTTTTAGAGGAAAACGTTCCACATTCAAAAAAGGTTCTACAAAGAAAGGAATCGACAAAATGCTCGAGTTCGGCTTCACTAGAGAAAGATCGAAGTTAAAGGACTCGACCTCAAAGCAAAAGACCGAGCTCAAGTAGGGGCACTGTTCACACCCTAGGTCGAGCTATCCGATCCGGGATGTTCAGTAATAAAGCGACCGACCTCCTCAGGTCAGGCTATCCGACCTCTTCTCAAAGAGGTCGGTCAAATCGACAGGAAAGCCCAGTAAGGGGCCCAAATAGAGGAACACGACCCAAATCCAAAGGCAGTCCAAGCCTATAGAGATAAGGGCGGTTCTCTTGAAGATAAGCTGACCTCAACTCAAAGATAAGATAAGATAAGATAACTAACTTATCTTATCTAAAAAGGTCACTCTACACCATTATAAATACACTGGAGCACCCAGGTATAACTCATACTCTGATTCTACTAAAAACCTATTTAATACCCATGCTAACTTAAGCATCGGAGTCTCTTGCAGGTACCCCCCACCTTCCGATGATCAAGGATCAGCAGTTCAGCCAATCCAACAAGTCGGACACGACAGCTCCGGTCGCCACCCATCAGCCGGACACGTCATCTCCGGTCGCCACCCATCAGCCGGACACGTCATCTCTGACCCGTACAGAAGATCTCGTCCGATATTGACCTACAATTTCAGGTAACCCTCGGAACAGCCGCCATGAATTTGGCATGATTGTCAGCTGGTTGCTCATTCCTACTTTCTCGTGTACGCGTTTGACCTCATCCGCGAGTGGCCATGTAGGGTTCCTGTCTACACCAAACAATCGATATCAAGGTGATCAGTCTCAATATTAAAAGCCTAGTGTTTCAATTATCCCAAACAAGCACTCACAAATAAGCATGCTATGCATATATCAGTCAGATAACCTAATAGCATCACAGAAAAGACACACAAAGTATGCAATGAAGCACAATCGGTCCATCCCTCAGGCTCACAAGGACGAACCACTCTGATACCACTAAATGTAACACCCTAATTAGCCTAAGCTTTACCTCGCGTCGTAAAGCGAAGGTTAATCAGAGATTACGACAATTCTAAGCTCATACATAATACATATATAGAAAGAATAGTATAATATAGAAGCCCGATGAATGATATAGCTCAACAATAGAATTTGAAAAGCACAAAACGTACTAGCAAAGATTCTAACTTAAGGCACAAGAAACAGATAAGATATAACAAAGATAAGTATATAATATCATAGGAAACTAGCCACGACTCACGGAGTTTAAGCCGGCTAGCCATATACAGATATACAGAACCAGACAATAAAAACAGCTTATACAAGTTTTGTTCTCTCAATTACAAGTCTATAGGCAAAACAAAATACAAAAGTGAGAGACATATACAAAATAACTCAAAAGGACTCAAAAAGATATCCGGATCCTCTGCTTCTGTCACCAACCAGACAACTCACCGAGGTGGGTTGCGACCTGCATCTGAAAAACACAACAGAAAATATGGTATGAGAACCGGAGGTTCTTAGTATGGTAACAGTGCCCAGTGATGTAGGATATAAGACCCTGGGACGCCAAAGGCAATCCTAAGCTCCATATCCATCACAAGAATTCAAGCTTAAAGCATTCTAAAACAAATAAGCATAATATATAATCCTTAACATAAATGAACCGGATAATCTATCTTACAGAATTTTTACTCTAATCAAACACCGATGTTCCACAGCCTTCACCAACCCATCCTCCATGCGATCCTATCGCTACCACTTTCCGTACCTCCTCAAAATCAGTAGAAAGCACAATTAATAGCAATGCAAGTAATTCACAAGTAAAAGCACATAAGGCAAGTAGATCAAGTAAGCAAATAGGCATGTTATTCAATTAGGCATACAATTACAAGTCGGCAAAGCAAACAAGCAGGTAGAAAATGCACATGATGAATGCCTGTCCTACTAGCTGTGATATCACATTCGGTTCAACTGCCAACCCAACACATCTCCATGGAGATGTCACCTTTCGGAATTCTCATATGGGAACCCCCGAGATATAGTTCTCGGATCACTGTCCAGGTACCGACGCCTGCACGCTCTAATGATCCAAAGGGATGCGAGCGGGATACTCTTGCCACAGACCTCACATCTCAACGCAAGTGGGACGAACTACCGCCCTTATGCCACCGCCGCTACCTCGACAGGCGGGATCTAACTGCCGTCCCTGCCAGGCGCATAGTGTCTCATAATCTCAGTAAAAATAATATTTCAGTGGTTTTTTTGAAAACATTTTCAGTATACATGGATCCATCATCTCATTCAGAGTCCTCGACTCATCTCAACCACTGTCCATTCATATCTCAGTTTCCAAATATCAACAGTTCATCACTTCTCATCTCATATATCAATCATCCTTCACATAACGTTAAACCATCCTCAGCATGCCAGAAACTTAGGCCTCCGTTTTCTAAAGTTTTCCAAATAATATCACCTAGATCCATTAAATTCTTTCCCATGTTTTAACTTTTCAAAACTAGACCCAAGAGTCTAAAAATAGTGTTAGAGAGGCTTACAACCTTTTTGGGAAGGTGGAATACTTGAAAACAAAGAAAATTTTGAGAAACAGGGCGTGTGCGGCCGCACAGGGGTGTGTGTGTGCGCACACCCAGGAGATTTTAAAAGTGTGCGTGCGTACGCACAGATACTGAAATCCATAAGGTCTGTTCACTCGCACAGGGTGTGCTAGCGCCCCCAGCAGACTCCCCTTCCCGACTTGTGCGTGCGCACAGGGGTATATGCGTCCGCACAGGTCGCAATTCTCCATTGATGTGTGCGCGCACCAGCTGTGCTAGCGTTGTAACCAGTAGGCACTTCCCTGCCTGTGCGTGTGCACAGGTGTGTGCGTCCGCACAGAGTAAGATTTTCACAGGGTTGTGCGCGCGTCCAAGGCTGTGCGTGCACACACATCAGAAATCATAAAATTCTGCAACTTTGCAGAATTTTAGATTTTTAACACCAACTTTAAATGATCATAACTTCCTCTACAAAATTTTAATTTTCACAAACTTTATATCGATTAAAAGGATTTTCAAAGATCTTTAATTCTAGAGAAGTTTCATCAAATTTTGAAAACTGAGGCAAAAGTTATGATCGAACAAAATTCACCAAAAATCCTATTTTACCAAACTTCCTAATTTCCACAATTTCTTACCATACACTTTCCAAATCATACCAAACTATTCAAAAACTCAATTTTTCATCAAAATTAACTTGTTGCACCCTAATACACTAACATTACCACATTTTTCTTCACATATCATCCTCCTCCTTCTCAACATCAATATATCACATAATACACATTCTAATCAATCTTCTTTCATATTTTCCAACCACTTTACTAATTCATCAATTCCAATATTACACATATTATCACAATTCACTTATCAAATTCACACAATCAATCATCATCACTATATCATTGCCAATTCACAATAAATCATCATACATCAATATTCACAACTCATCAACCATTATCATTCATACCTATCCTATAGGTCACTAGCCTAAGTGTCCATGAATATTATATACTACATAGAGAAAATCGAAACCATACCTTGGCTGATTCCCAATATGCCCTTAACTCAAAATTGAGCACCAAATGAGCTTTTAACCAAAATCCAACCACCAATGCAACTCCAACAAGGACCAACAAGCTCCAAACTCACAATAATCAAGCTATATACATATAAATCACCACAAATCAATCTAGGGTTCCATTTAAACATAAAATCACAAGGGTTTGGTGGCTCTTACCTTTTCCAACAGATTTGATAGCAAAAATCCAAGGCTAAGCAAGGATTAGAGCAAACCTAAACATCCAAAATCACAAAAACTCACTTAATCCCAAAGCCCTAAGAACCAAAATTTTGAAGAGAAGAATAGAAACGATTTCATGGTTATCTCTCCAGTTTCTTGTATAGGTTTTGTAGAGCTTTTCACAAGGAATGCGTAGCCGTAAACGGTGCGACGATCGGAGCTCTGTAGCTCAAGATATGAGCTTGGGAAGAAGATGATGAATAGTGCTCAATCTCTTCTCCTCTCCTTCTTTCAATTTCTGATGGGTGTGTTTGAGTGTGTTTGTGCTAATTGGTTCATTAAATGAACCTTTTAGATGTTTGGCTTGGGGCCAACTTGGGCCCGGTCCAACCCGTTAGCATTTTCAGCCCTTTTGTCCCAACTTCGGGTCAAACCTTTAAAATTAACATTTGGTTTTCAACTTCTAATATTTTTCTAAGGTTTTTGTCGGTTTTCACTTTTTATCGTGCGGTACCAGATAGGGGTGAGCACGGGTAGCGGGTACCTGATTACCCCTCCGAACCCGAACCGGACCAATTAAATTGGTTCTGAAACCAACGGGTAATCGGGTCCAACCCGAACCAAATCGATGGCTTTTGTTAGTGATTGGTTTGGGTATCGGTTTTGGGGGTGCGGAACCCGAACCAACCCACGAACCCGATCATATATTAATTAAATAAAAAAAATAAAAATATATATATGGCTTTTCCATTAGACAATGATTATTCATTATTAATATGTTTGGATTTTAATGAGTTTAGTTTTTAATGTATTTGGTGTTTAACATGTTTGGATTATTTCTATTGATGTTTCATATTTATTGTACTTGTTTAATTTTTAAGATAAAAATTTGTTTTTTTTTATGAATTTCAAAGTCATCGGGTACCCAATTACCCGAACCGAACTAATCCGTTCTTAATAAGTTTAGTTTGGTTCGGATACATGTACAAAAAAATGCAAATCCGAACCAAACCGAACCAATTATATTTGGATCTGTTTGGCTCTAATTTTATCATAAATCTGAACCAAACCGACCCGTGCTCACCCCTAGGACCAGACAGACTCGAACCGGTTCAATCGGTTCAATTGCCAGTTCACGGTTTTTCGCGATTTTTCGCAGAAGACACATTTTCTGACTCAGAAAAACCCACTGAGTCCAAAAATCACCTTTAAATCCTCAAATTCTCACTCTAACTTTTTGGAATCTAATTTGGGCAATATTAATTACTTAACTAACCGGTTGATTAGTTGTGGTTCTTACAATTGTGATTGTTGTTATTTGGTTACAAGGGATTGTATGGATTATACGGTTATCGGTTTTGAGGGAGGAATTAATGTCTTTGTTGATAATGCACATGAGTTGTATATGATAACATAGATTTATATGTATTGGGGGTTGATGAAATTGGTATTGTTGGAACTTAAGATGTGGAATGAAATATATGATATGGTATTTTATTTGAAATTGAGTTATTTGATTGAGATTGGTCAAAATGGTGGATTGGTGGGTTGTGAATTTAATGAGAATGTTAAAAATATGATTTGAGTAGGCTTGAGGTTGATTTGGTAAGTTTTGGATGGTTTTGAAAAGGTTTGAAATTGGTTTGTATTGAAAATTTGGTTTTGTTGGGTTTTATGAAAGTTGTGATTTTGGCCTAATTTGACGGAGCATAACTCAGTCCCCGGATCCCCAATTTATACCAAACTTATTTAGAAATATAATTGGATCCGAGATATTTGTGCCATTTGAAGAACGGGTGGAAAATGATTTGAAACGAAAATGTTATGCCCGTCGGAAGTTTGGGGTTTGAAAATTTGATCCTACAGCTTTTTAAACTTAGTAAAATTTTTGGTTAAACGTACTCCGACGCGCACGCATGGCCGACGCACACGCGTCACTCACGATTTTTACTCTCTCAAGCGTGCGCCTGTCCAACACGTACGCGTCGGTGTATTGATGCAGGTGCGTGGTACGAATTCGAGAGAGTTGTGATGGTAGCGTGCTGGTTT
The DNA here is from genome assembly GCF_003086295.3 of Arachis hypogaea. Taxonomy (NCBI): domain Eukaryota; kingdom Viridiplantae; phylum Streptophyta; class Magnoliopsida; order Fabales; family Fabaceae; genus Arachis; species Arachis hypogaea. The sequence continues at coordinate 116,741,958 of NC_092050.1, read as the reverse complement.
TGTAAGAAGAGCATAAAACGCATCCACGCGTATGCGTGACTGACGCACATGCATCAACCTACTTCTCGACTTCCTACGCGTGCGCATGGGCGACGCTCATGCGTCACTCTACTTTTTCACCTTCTACGTGTGCGCGTGGGTGACGTGCACGCGTGACCCCTTTTTCAGCAAAAAATTTATTTTTGAGCTTTTAAAATCGAATTTCAGACTTCTAAGCCTCCATTTTCATCCTTTAAGTCTTAAATCTTTATAGCATGCCTAGTAATGAAAAGAAGCTTGGATATGTGGTAACTTGTGGATAAAGTAAAGTAAGAATTAATGATGAATGTTGAGTCATGATGATTGTATGAGTTGCTGAGGATGATGGTGAGAGTGTTGTGTATGTTATAAGCCGAATGGCTGTGACAAGCATTGAAATATGGCTGAGTATGTACATGTATATGATTAATGATTAAATGATTATGATTAATTGAGGAAGCTTGAACATGTGGCGAGTATGCTGGAGATGCATATATGATTAATGAATGTGGTAAATGGATAATGATGGAAAATGTTGAATGTGACGTGTGACTCCAGGTAGTAGGCAGTGGCGTTGTCCACTTGCTCCGGATATGAGATGGGAAAGGAGGATTATGATAAATGAGTTTAATTATGGAGTCTTGAATGAATGTATATTTAAGATGCTTGGGTAGTAGCGGCAGTAGTGGTGGTTCCACTCGCTCCAGGTTGAGCTTTTAAATACCTGCCTAGGTAGATGCAGTGGCATTGATCCACTTGCTCTGGGATGTGGTGAGATATACCTTCCTGGGTAGATGCAGTGGCATTGATTCCACTTGCTCCGGGTTTGGTTTGCAACTCCTGGGGTAGATGCAGTGGTTAGCCTCCACTTGCTCCCAGTCGAGGTTGATTAAGATTGGTGAAACTATCTGAGTTTCGGATTTTCTTGGGTAGATGTAGTGGGTCGGCTCCACTTGCTCCAAGTTGAGATCCGAGATTCTGTTGACCCCATGTCGTAAGTATGGCTGGACACTGTGAAATTTCCAGACGAGCTCACCTCCGTGGATAAACACAGTGAGGGTGTTATATGTTTATGTTGAGAATTACTCGAGTAGGGGATGCGCGACAGGGGGACAGTCCAATGGTTAGCTACCAGGACGTGTCGGGTTGGCTATATAACCGACAGATGATATCATCATCCATAGGGCAGGCATACATAATTTGCATATGTTTGAATTGTTTAGGTTTACCTATTTATTTTGGATTGATATATCATATATACTATGTTACCTGATTATGTGCTACTTGTTCTACTTGTAGTTTAATTGTGTATTACTTGCCTTTATTGCTTGTATTTGTACAAATGAGAGGTCTCTCATGCTGGTGTCGGTGGATGCTGAGGGCTGTTCTTGATGAGATGAGTTGATGATGTAATTGAATAATAATGATGATTATTGAATGAGGTAATTGAGCTCCCTGGGTAGACACAGTGACATGATTTTACTTGCTCCAGGTAGAGAATGAGATAATTTGAGTTCCCTGAGTAGACACAGTGAAGTAATTTCACTTGCTCCAGGTGAGAAAATGAGGTAACGATATAGAATTACTGAGATAGAATGGATGGAGATGGTTTCGTTTATAATTCTGATTGTGAATCGTCGGAGAGTTAGAAAGTTGGAAAGCATGAGGAATATGAATCAGATTTAGCATTCCCTTATGACAGTTGCCTATTTATGGATTAGCAAGAACATATGATGAATATTTAGTGAAAGAAAGTTTAGGATGCTTAATGAGTTTTTATTACAATGAATTGTGTTTATTTGGCACTTTTACCATACTAGGAACCCATGGGTCGAGGGTTCTCATTCTGTATATATCTCTTGTTTTTCAGATACAGGACCCGATGCTCAGAAGTGAGCTGTGGTTCATCTGAGAGATGGTGAAGATCTTTATTTTCTCTACTTTATATTTTGCTTAGAATCTCTCCACCTTTATTTTGAAATGCCTATATTATGTATTGAACTCTTTTGAACTTGCCTATAGAGGTTTTTATATTTCATTTAGGAGAGAATAGGAGATATTGTTGTCAACTACTATTATATTGTATCCTAGCCGTCCTAAACTTCGCGGGTCGCACTATTTACTGATGTCATATATCTATATAATGTCCTTCTCTTATTCTCCTTAATGCCTTTATCTGTATATCGCTTTCGACTTCACGCTTTATCTTTTAGTTGTCGATACGTGAGTGATATGACTTTGTGATTTTATTTTTACTCTTTTTCAGGCTTCTCGATTAATACTCCTTTCAATCTTACTTATATTTATGTATTAAAAATCCCCCTTGAGAGTCGTACCACCTTATTATCATTGACTTATGACTCAAGCATAAGGATTTGAGTATTAGGGTGTTACACGGAAAGGTCAAGGTCGTCTCGGACCAGGGGGTCTGTGCAGAAGAGGGGGCTTTTTTGTTGGCATGGAGAGAGACCAGTGTTGCAAGTTTCGGGAACCAAAGAAAACCCAGGTCGCCGATTTTAGGACTACGTCTACTATGAGGTGTGTTCATGTTTTATTGTTCTCAGCTGACCCCAACATTTTATTTCTGGGCACGGACTATGGTGGGATCATGTAGGTTAAAGATGAGTGTCAGTTTTTTCGTTGGGTAGACCCAGAAGCTGAAAGCAAAGATCCGCATGTTGCAAGGTTGAAGAGGAAAGTTGTAGCCCTGAAGGCAAACGTGAAGGCATCTGAGTGGAAGTTGAAGGTTGCTGCAGTGTTGGGCATGATTGGGTGGGTTGGTTGTTTATTTTGCTGGCTGCAGGTTTCGTTGAATCACAAGCAGGGTTTACCTTGTTTGCTGCCTCTGAAAATGGGTTGATGAAAGTAGGGTAGAAAATAGGGCAATTTTAGTTAGTTTGTACTTAGGCATTGAAATCTACTTTATTTAGTTAAAATCTGCTGCTATAGCTGGATAGAATTTGTGTTAATGAAATTAGTTTCTGTAGGTTAGTCTATGTGTATGTAAGTGATGGTGTGTGTCTGTAATTTCACAAGAAATTGGTAATGAAACTGGATCTGGTTGCTCGGAATTATGACTGAAGAATTGTGTCAACATAAATGGTAAAGTATGACTTGGTTTAATAATGCATAATATGTAGTATGCAATACTTGCTCAACATCAGAATGGAACCAGAAACAGATACATCAAAACACAACTATGTGACTTCATTCATTAACAAACCAAGGGTAATAAGCTTAAACCATTCATTAAACCAGATGACAGTTGGACTTAGAACAAAATAACAATAACTCTGTTCACTTTTACACAACATTAACCATAAAGAGTATGTAATAAGTTGCAACCAAAATGAAATCTCACAAATATATAGTATGATCAACGTAGCTCTAACTTTAACAAGCTAACAACTTAAAGTAGTCCCTAAAAATTCTTAAAGTTTTCCCCAAGCTTTTGGAGGCAGTTTTGCCATCAGCCTCAACTTTCTTGGAGAAACATGTAGTGCAATGTTGTGACTGAAGGAGACTTTGTTCATAATTGGTTGGCTTGAGCTGGATGTACCCTTCTCCTTGGCAGCTGGTGGTGGTTGTGTTGAAATTCTGATGGGCTTCATTTTGGGCCTTCGCTGGGGAGTAGATGCTGGTGTTGTTTGGGCCTAGATGCATGTGTTGTGGGCTTGGGGATGGGCTGGGAATGGGATGACTTGGACTTGGTTATGGGTGCTATGCTGGTGGCTGGTTGGGACTGTAATGATGAGTTTCCTTGCAGTTTGGACCTCTTCCTCCCTCTGGTAGCAGATTGCATATTTGCTCAACCCATTTAAAACCTCATAAGTCTGTGCAGCAGACCAGTAAAGCCTCCACTCACCGGCTGCCCTGCCTCTTCTCTCTATCTTCTTCCTAATTCAAGGTAAAATTGTTCCTCTGAACTTTTGAATTCTTTCTCTATTAACAGCCTATCTACTCATCAGGTACACCCTAATTTCTTCTAGCATAGTAATAATGGGCTTTTCTCTAGACTCTAATATTGCACCATTAAAGCTTTCACACATATTCTTTACAAGAGTATCACATTTGGAATGGAAGTTAAACCTGGACCTGCTCCAAAATCTAGGAGGAATAGAGTTGAGATGCCTGTGAGCATCCACATTGACCACTCGGACCACTGCCATTTCTCTCTCCCAATTCTTTCAGTATGTAGCCTTTGCACACCTCCACATCAATTGCTTTAATTGTAGTCCCGAAAACTTTTTTCTAAAGTTGCTGTAGAGATGGCACACGCAAAACCTATGATCTACACCTGGGATTACTTCATCAAAAGCTGGCAGTCAACCCTAGCAAAGGGAGGTAAAGTTGTCCATGCATAAGTATGTTAATAGTCAAAATTAATGGAGTTTATTAATTCAATTTAACACAATTATTATTTATCTTCTGCTGATCAGACATGAAGGTTGCCCTGCCAATTGTCTCAGACCTGAAATCATCAATTAGCAGCTTCAGAAACCAAGTCCAGGTATCTTTCATCTCTAACTCCATAACGGCATAGGCGATAGAGAGCATTTGATCATTGGGGTCCCAACCTATAGCAGTCAACAGCTGCCCCCCTTGAGGTGTTTTGAGAAAGCAGCCATCTAGCCCAATGAACTTCCTACAGTGCACAAAGATTTTTTTACAAGCCTCTAAGCATACATAAACTCTCTGAAATATGCAGAAGTTGTTCAAGGATGAGTGTTGCTGCTCAATCTCAAAATTAGGGGACCTCTGTACCTTGATAAGTGATGAGCGGATAATTTATACGCTTTTTGGCATTGTTTTTAGGTAGTTTTTAGTATGTTTTAGTTAGTTTTTATTATATTTTTATTAGTTTTTAAATAAAAATCACATTTCTGGACTTTACTATGAGTTTGTGTATTTTTTTGTGATTTCAGGTATTTTCTGGCTGAAATTGAGGGACCTGAGCAAAAATCTAATTCAAAGGCTGAAAAAGGACTGCAGATGCTGTTGGATTCTGACCTCCCTGCACTCGAAGTGGATTTTCTGGAGCTACAGAAGCCCAATTGTCACGCTCTCAAATGTGTTGGAAAGTAGACATCCTGAGCTTTCCAGAAATATATAATAGTCTATACTTTACTCAAGATTTGATGGCCCAAACCGGCGTTCCAAGTTAGCATAAAATTTCTGGTGTCAAAACGCCAGAACTGGCATAAAAGCTGGAGTTAAACGCCCAAACTGGCACAAAAGCTGGCGTTTAACTCCAAAAAAAGTCTCTACATGTGGAAGCTTCTATGCTCAGCCCAAGCAAACACCAAATGGGCCCGGAAGTGGAATTCTGCATCATTTACTCAATTCTGTAAACCCTAGGTTACTAGTTTTCTATAAATAGGACCTTTTGCTATTGTTTCATACTTTTTCAGATACTTTTTCATCATTGGAACTTAAATGTTCACGTTTGGGGGCTGGCCTCACGGCCATGCCTAGACCTTTTGTTCTTATGTATTTTCAACGGTGGAGTTTCTACATGCCATAGATTAAGGTGTGGAGCTCTGCTGTTCTTCATGAATTAATGCAAAGTACTATTGTTTTCTATTCGATTCACGCCTACTTCTTCTCTAAGATATACACTCGTTCTTCAACTTGATGAATGTGATGATCCGTGACACTCATCATCATTCTCACCTATGAACGCGTGCCTGAAAACCACCTCCATTCTACATGCAAACAAGCTTGAATGTGTATCTCTTGGGCTTCTAATCTAAGATTAAAACCTTCGTGGTATAGGCTAGAATTATTGGTGGCCATTCCTGAGATCCGGAAAGTCTAAACCTTGTCTGTGGTATTCCGAGTAGGATCTGGGAAGGGATGACTGTGACGAGCTTCAAACTCGCGAGTGTTGGGCGTAGTGACAGACGCAAAAGGATCAATGGATCCTATTCCAACATGATCAAGAACCGACAGATGATTAGCCGTGCGGTGACAGCACATTTGGACCATTTTCACTGAGAGGACGGGAGGTAGCCATTGACAACGGTGAAACCCAACATATAGCTTGCCATGGAAAGGAGTATGAATGATTGGATGAAGATAATAGGAAAGCAGAAGTTCAGGAGGAACAAAGCATCTTCATGCGCTTATCTGAAATTCTCACCAATGAATTACATAAGTATCTCTATCTTATTTTATATTTTATTCATGTTTTACTTATCAATTCTCCATAACCATTTGAATCCGCCTGACTGAGATTTACAAGATGACCATAGCTTGCTTCAAGCCAACAATCTCCGTGGGATCGACCCTTACTCACGTAAAGTTTATTACTTGGACGAGCCAGTACACTTGCTGGTTAGTTGTGCAGAGTTGTGACAAAGGGTTGAGATTACAATTGTGCTTACCAAGTTGTTGGCGCCATTGATGATCACAATTTCGTGCACCAAGTTTTTGGCGCCGTTGCCGAGGATTGTTCGAGCTTGGACAACTGACGGTTCATCTTGTTGCTCAGATTAGGTAATTTTATTTTATGCTTTTTACTTTTTATTTTTCGAAAAATTTCAAAAAAAAAATAATATTTCTATTCTGTTCTTCAGAGTTTTTAAGAATGAATTCTAGAGTTTCATGATGATTTGTTGAAGTCTGGCTGGTTGTGAAACCATGTCTAAACTTTTGGACCGAGGTTTCAACTTATCATCACAAGAGCTTGTTGATTTCTATCAATTTTGCTATTGAAAGTAATGATCTGCTAAAGCTTGGCTAGCCATTGGCCATGTCTAGTGTTTTGGACCGAAGCTTTCACTAAAAGCTTGGCTGGCTAATAAGCCATGTCTAATTCCTGGACCGAAGTTTTTAGACTAACATTGCATGATTCCTGAAATTCTTATTAAAAATTTTGAAAACCTTATTTTTCTTTTCGAAATAATTTTCGAAAAAAAATACAAAAAATATTTTATAAAATCATAAAAACTAAAAAAATTTTGTGTTTCTTGTTTGAGTCTAGTGTTTATTTTTAAGTTTGGTGTCCTGCATGTTTTATTTATTCCTGCATCTTTCGAATGTATGAATTTTGTTCTTCATTAATCTTCAAGTTGTTCTTGATGATTTCCTTGCTCTGATCTTTAAATTCTCTTGTTTTGTGTGTTTTGTTGTTTCTCATATGCATTCTCAATTTGTTAGTGTCTCTAATATAAAAATTTCTAAGTTTGGTGTCTTGCATGCATTGTTTGTTTGATCTTAGTTTTCATGATTAGTTGCATTTTGATTATTTCTCATCATTAAAAATTCAAAAAAATTTTCAAAATTATGTCTTTTCAAGTTAATAATACAGAGAATTGAAGATTCAGAACATGCAGCAGAGGAACTACAGAGAAAAAAAACTGGGCGTTCAAAACGCCCAGTGAGGAAGGAAAACTGGCGTTTAAACGCCAGCTAGGGTACCTGGCTGGCCGTTAAACGCCCAAAAAGGTAGTATTTTGGGCATTAAACGCCAGAATGGATACCATTCTGGGCGTTTAACACCAGGATGGCACAAGAGGGAAGATTTTGTTTTTAATTCAAATCTTTTTCAAATTTTCATAATTTTTCAAAATCAAATCTTTTTCAATTCATATCTTTTCAATCATATCTTTTCAAAATCAATTTCTTTCCATTTTCTTTTTTTTTACTATTTTCAAAAATCCTTGCTACAATTAATGATTTAATTCAAAATTTCCAAGTTGTTACTTGCCTATTAAGAAAGGATCAAATTTTAAATTCTAGAATCATATCTTTTAAATTTCTTGTTAGTCAAGTAATCAACTTTAATTTTAAATTTCTTTCTTAAATTTGATTCTCAATCATATCTTCTCAATCATATCTTCTCAATCACATCTTTTTCAAAATAATTTTCAATCATATCTTTTTGATTTCTAATTTCAAAATCTTTTTCAAAAATCACTTAACTACTTTCTCAATTCTAATTTTCGAAAATCATCAATCAATTTTTCAAATTTCTTTTAATTATTTCAAAATCTTTTTAATTTAGTTTCGAAAATTCTTCCCCTCTTCTCACATCCTTCTATTTAAGGACTAACACTCCTCCACTATCAGCAATTCAGACTCTCTCTCTATAAGTTCAAATTCTCCGCTCTCTACCTCCTCCTTCTATTCTTCTTTTTCTCTGACATCTCAAGGAATCTCTATACTGTGACATAGAGGATTCCATACTTTCTTCTTCTCTCTTTCATATGAGCAGGAGCAAGGACAAGGGCATTCTTGTTGAAGCTGATCCTGAACCTGAAAGGACTTTAAAGAGAAAGCTAAGAGAAGCTAAAGTACAACTCTCTGTAGAGGACCTAACAGAAATTTTCAAACAAGAAGAAGCCATGACAGCCGAAAACAACAATAATGATAACAATGCAAGGAAGGTGCTTGGTGACTTTACTGCACCTACTCCTAACTTCTATGGGATAAGCATCTCTATCTCTGCCATTGGAGCAAACAACTTTGAGCTTAAGCCTCAATTAGTTTCTCTAATGCAACAGAATTGCAAGTTTCATGGACTTCCATTAGAAGATCCTCATCAGTTCTTAGCTGAATTCTTGCAAATCTGTGATACTATTAAGACCAATGGGGTTGACCTTGAGGTCTACAGACTTATGCTCTTCCCTTTTGCTGTACGAGACAGAGCTAGGATATGGTTGGACTCACAACCTAAAGAAAACCTGAACTCTTGGGAAAAGCTAGTCAATGCCTTCTTGGCAAATTTCTTTCCACCTCAAAAATTGAGTAAGCTTAGAGTAAAAGTCCAAACCTTCAGACAGAAGGAAGTAGAATCCCTCTATGAAGCTTGGGAAAGATACAAGCAATTGATCAGAAGATGTCCTTCTGACATGCTTTCAGAATGGAGCATCATAGGTATCTTCTATGATGGTCTGTCTAAACTGTCCAAGATGTCATTGGACAGCTCTGCTGGAGGATCTCTTCATCTGAAGAAGACGCCTGCAGAAGCTCAGGAACTCATTGAAATGGTTGCGAATAACCAATTCATGTACACTTCTGAAAGGAATCCTGTGAATAATGGGACAAATCAGAAGAAAGGAGTTCTTGAGATTGATACTCTGAATGCCATATTGGCTGAGAATAAAATATTGACTCAGCAAGTCAATATGATCTCTCAGAGTCTGTCTGGCATGCAAGCAGCAATAGGCAGTACCAAAGAAGCTTCATCTGAAGAAGAAGCTTATGATCCTGAGAACCCAGCAATGGAAGAGGTGAATTACATGGGAGAACCCTATAGAAATACCTATAATCCTTCATGGAGAAATCATCCAAATCTCTCATGGAAGGACCAACAGAGGCCCCAACAAGGCTTCAACAACAGTAATGGTGGAAGAAACAAGTTTAGCAATAGCAAACCCTTTCCATCATCTTCTCAGCAACAGACAGAGAATTCTAAGCAGAGCCACTCTGACTTAACAACCATAGTCTCTGATCTAATTAAAACCACTCAAAGTTTCATGACTAAAACAAGGTCCTCCATTAGAAATTTAGAGGCACAAGTGGGTCAGCTGAGTAAGAAAGTTACTGAACCTCCTCCTAGTACTCTCCCAAGCAATACAGAAGAGAATCCAAAAAGAGAGTGCAAGGCCATCAACATAACCTACACGGCCGAACTTGGAGAAGAGGAAGAGGCAGTGATTTCCACTGAGGAAGACCTCAATGGACGTCCATTGGCCTCCAAGGAGTTCCCTAATGAGGAACCATGGAAATCTGAGGCTCACACTGAGACCATAGAGATTCCATTGAATTTACTTCTGCCATTCATGAGCTCTGATGAGTATTCTTCCTCTGAAGAGGATGAAGATGTTACTGAAGAGCAAGTTGCTAAGTACCTTGGAGCAATCATGAAGTTAAATACCAAGCTACTTGGTAAAGAGACTTGGGAAGATGAACCCCCCTTACTCACCAAAGAATTGGATGACTTGACTAGGCAGAGATTACCTCAGAAGAGACAGGATCCTGGAAAGTTCTCAATACCTTGTACCATAGGCACCATGACCTTTGAGAAGGCTCTGTGTGACCTCGGGTCAAACATAAACCTCATGCCTCTCTCTGTAAAGGAGAAGCTAGGGATCCTTGAGGTACAAGCTGCAAGAATCTCACTAGAGATGGCAGACAATTCAAGGAAACAGGCTTATGGACTTGTAGAGGATGTCTTGGTAAAGGTTGAAAACCACTACATCCCTGTTGACTTCATAATCCTAGACACTAGAAAGTGTATGGATGAATCCATCATCCTTGGCAGACCCTTCCTAGCCACAGCAAGAGCTGTGATTGATGTTGACAGAGGAGAATTGGTCCTTCAAGTGAATAAGGACTCCCTTGTGTTTAAGGCTCAAGGATCTCCCTCTGTAACCATGGAGAGGAAGTATGAGAAGCTTCTCTCAATGCAGAGTCAAATAGAGGCCCCACATTCAAACTCTAAGTTTGGTGTTGGGAGGCCATCATCATGCTCTGAGTATCTATAAGGCTCCATGAGAGCCCACTGTCAAGCTATTGATATTAAAGAAGCACTTGTTGGGAGGCAACCCAATTTTATTTAATCATATCTATTTATTTTCCATTGTTATTTTATATTTTCTGTAGGTTGATGATCATATAAAGTCACAAAAACAATTGAAAAAGCAAAAATAGAATGAAAAATAGTATTAAAAACAGCACACCCTGGAGGAGAAACTTGCTGGCGTTTAAACGCCAGTAAGGGTAGCAGAATGAGCGTTAAACGCCCAGTCTGGCACCATTCTGGGCGTTTAACGCCAGAAATAGGCACCAGACTGGCGTTTAACGCCAAAAATGGGCACAGAGCTGGCGTTGAACACCAGAAATGGGCAGCAACCTAGCGTTTAACGCCAGGATTGGCAAGCAAGGGGCGTTTACACGCCAATATGGTGCAGGGATGAGAAATCTTTGACACCTCAGGATCTGTGGACCCCACAGAATCCCCACCTACCTCATCTCTCTCTCTCTCTTCTTCATAATCTCTTCACCAATCAAATCCTACCCTCTTCTCCATAATCTCTTCACCAATCCACATCCATCCATCATAAAACCCCATCTACCTCACCATTCAAATTCAAACCACTTACCCTCCCAAACCCACCCATACATGACCGAACCCTACCCCTCTCTCCACTCCTATATAAATCTATCTTCACTTCTTCATTTCCAACAACATAAACATTCCTTCTCCCCCTTGGCCGAAACACTAATCCCCTCCATCTCCTTTATTTCTTCTTCCTCTACTCTCTTCTTTCTTCTTTTGCTCGAGGACGAGCAAACCTTCTAAGTTTGGTGTGGTAAAAGCATTGCTTTTTGTTTTTCCATAACCATTTATGGCACCTAATGCCGGAGAAACCTCTAGAAAGAGGAAAGGGAAGGCAAAAGCTTCCGCCTCTGAGTCATGGGAGATGGAGAGATTCATCTCAAAGATCCATCAAGACCACTTCTATGAAGTTGTGGCCAAGAAGAAGGTGATTCCCGAGGTCCCTTTCAAACTCAAAAAGGGTGAATATCCGGAGATCCGACATGAGATTCGAAGAAGAGGTTGGGAAGTTCTCACCAACCCCATTCAACAAGTCAAAATCTTAATGGTTCAAGAGTTTTATGCCAATGCATGGATCACCAAGAACCATAATCAAAGTGTAAACCCGGACCCAAAGAGTTGGCTTACAATGGTCCGGGGGAAATGCTTAGATTTTAGTCCGGAAAATGTAAGGTTGACATTCAACTTGTCCATGATGCAAGGAGATGCATACCCCTACACTAGAAGGGTCAACTTTGATCAAAAGTTGGACCAAGTCCACATAGACATTTGTGAAGAGGGCGCTCAATGAAAGAGAGATTCAAGAGGGAAGCCGGTTCAACTAAGAAGGCATGACCTCAAGCCCGTGGTTAGGGGATGGTTGGAGTTCATCCAACGCTCAATCATTCCTACTAGCAACCAGTCTGAAGTTACTATAGACCGGGCTATCATGATCCATAGCATCATGATTGGAGAGGAAGTAGAAGTTCATGAGGTTATATCCCTAGAACTCTACAAGGTGGCAGACAAGTCCTCTACTTTGGTAAGGTTAGCCTTCCCTCATCTCATTTGTCACCTCTGCAATTCAGCTGGAATTGACATAGAGGAAGACATCCTTATTGATGAGGACAAGCCCATCACTAAGAAAAGGATGGAGCAAACAAGAGAGCCCACTCATGGACAAGAGCATGAGGAAATTCCTCATCATGAAATCCCTGAGAAGCCTCAAGGGATGCACTTTCCTCCACAAAATTATTGGGAGCAAATCAACACCTCCCTAGGAGAATTAAGTTCCAATATGGGACAACTAAGGGTGGAGCACCAAGAGCATTCTATCATCTTCCATGAAATTAGAGAAGACTAAAGAGTCATGAGGTAGGAGCAACAAAGGCAAGGAAGCGACATTGAGGAGCTTAAGCACTCCATAAGATTTTCAAGAGGAAGAACAAGCGGCCATCACTAAGGTGGACCCGTTCTTTAATTTCCTTGTTCTTTATTTTTCTATTTTTCGTTTACTATGCTTTATGTTTATTTATGCTTGTGTCTTTACTACATGATCACTAGTGTCTAAGTGTCTATGCCTTAAAGCTATGAATGTCCTATGAATCCATCACCTTTCTTAAATAAAAAGTATTTTTAATTGCAAAAAGAAAAAGAAGTACATGAATTTCGAATTTTAAAACAGATTAATTACTTTGATGTGGTGGTAATACTTTTTGTTTTTCTGAATGAATGCTTGAACAGTGCATATTGTTGAATTTGTTGTTGATGAATGTTAAAATTGTTGGCTCTTGAAAGAATGATGAAAAAAGAAGAAATACTATTGATAATCTGAAAAATCATAAAATTGATTCTTGAAGCAAGAAAAAGTAGTGAAAAGCTTGCAGAAAAAAATATATGCGAAAAAAAAAGAGGCAAAAAATAAAAAAAAAAAGAGAGAGAAAAAAAAAAGAGAAAGAAAAAGCAAGCAGAAAAAGCTAATAGCCCTTTAAACCAAAAGGCAAGGGTAAAATAAAAAGGATCCAAGGCTTTGAGCATCAGTGGATAGGAGGGCCCACAAGAATAAAATCCTGGCCTAAGCGGCTAAACCAAGTTGTCCCTAACCATGTGCTTGTGGCGTGAAGGTGTCAAAGTGAAAAGCTTGAGACTGAGCGGTTAAAGTCGTGGTCCAAAACAATAAGAGTGTGCTTAAGAGCTCTGGACACCTCTAATTGGGGACTCTAGCAAAGCTAAGTCACAATCTGAAAAAGTTCACCCAGTTATGTGTCTGTGGCATTTATGTATCCGGTGGTAATACTGGAAAACAAAATGCTTAGGGTCACGGTCAAGACTCATAAAGTAACTGTGTTCAAGAATCAACATACTAAACTAGGAGAATCAATAACACTATCTAAATTCTGAGTTCCTATAGATGCCAATCATTCTAAACTTCAAAGGATAAATTGAGATGCCAAAACTGTTCAGAAGCAAAAAGCTAGTAGCCCCGCTCATCTAATTAAGACTGATCTTCATAGATGTTTTTAGAATTCATTGTATATTCTCTTCTTTTTATCCTATTTGATTTTCAGTTGCTTGGGGACAAGCAACAATTTAAGTTTGGTGTTGTGATGAGCGGATAATTTATACGTTTTTTGGCATTGTTTTTAGGTAGTTTTTAGTATGTTTTAGTTAGTTTTTATTATATTTTTATTAGTTTTTAAATAAAAATCACATTTCTGGACTTTACTATGAGTTTGTGTGTTTTTCTGTGATTTCAGGTATTTTCTGGCTGAAATTGAGGGACCTGAGCAAAAATCTGATTCAGAGGCTGAAAAAGGACTGCAGATGCTGTTGGATTCTGACCTCCCTGCACTCAAAGTGGATTTTCTGGAGCTACAGAAGCCCAATCGGTACGCTCTCAATTGAGTTGGAAAGTAGACATCCTGAGCTTTCCAGAAATATATAATAGTTCATACTTTGCCCAAGATTTGATGGCCCAAACCGGCGTTCCAAGTCAGCATAAAATTTGTGGCGTCAAAACGCCAGAACTGGGATAAAAGCCGGAGTTAAACGCCCAAACTGGCACAAAAGCTGCCGTTTAACTCCAAGAAAAGTCTCTACACATGGAAGCTTCTATGCTCAGCCCAAGTACACACTAAATGGGCCCGGAAGTAGAATTTTGCATCATTTACTCAATTCTATAAACCCTATGTTACTAGTTTTCTATAAATAGGACCTTTTGCTATTGTTTCATACTTTTTCAGATACTTTTTCATCTTTGGAACTTAAATGTTCACGTTTGGGGGCTGGCCTCACGGCCATGCCTAGACCTTTTGTTCTTATGTATTTTCAACGGTGGAGTTTCTACACACCATAGATTAAGGTGTGAAGCTCTGCTGTTCTTCATGAATTGATGCAAAGTACTACTGTTTTCTATTCAATTCACGCCTACTTCTTCTCTAAGATATACACTCATTCTTCAACTTTATGAATATGATGATCCGTGACACTCATCATCATTCTCACCTATGAACGCATGCCTAACAACCACCTCCATTCTACATGCAAACAAGCTTGAACGTGTATCTCTTGGGTTTCTAATCTAAGATTAAAACCTTCGTGGTATAGGCTAGAATTATTGGCGGCCATTCCTGAGATCCGGAAAGTCTAAACCTTGTCTGTAGTATTCCGAGTAGGATCTGGGAAGGGATGACTGTGACGAGCTTCAAACTCGCGAGTGTTGGGCGTAGTGACAGACGCAAAAGGATCAATGGATCCTATTCCAACATGATTGAGAACCGACAGATGATTAGCCGTGCGGTGACAGCGCATTTGAACCATTTTCACTGAGAGGACGGGAGGTAGCCATTGACAAGAGTGAAATCCAACATACAGCTTTCCATGGAAAGGAGTATGAATGATTGGATGAAGACAATAGAAAAGCAGAAGTTCATGAGGAACAAAGCATCTTCATGCGCTTATCTGAAATTCTCGCCAATGAATTACATAAGTATCTCTATCTTATTTTATATTTTATTCATCTTTTACTTATCAATTCTCCATAACCATTTGAATCCGCCTGACTGAGATTTACAAGATGACCATAGCTTGCTTCAAGCCGACAATCTCCGTGGGATCGACCCTTACTCACGTAAGGTTTATTACTTGGACGACCCAGTACACTTGCTGGTTAGTTGTGCGGAGTTGTGACAAAGGGTTGAGATTACAATTGGGCGTACCAAGTTGTTGGCGCCATTGATGATCACAATTTCGTGCACCAATTAGCATGTAGCAACTCTGAGCAGTAATCAGCAATCCTCTTGTACTGCTTTCTGTACTCTCCCTGTATGTCATCCAACGCAGCTTGCCTTGACCTAGCTGCCATTGAGGTTATAACTGTCAGATTCAACTTCCTTTGTGCCTTGTTCACCAATTCCTTGATCTTAACCTTCGAATTATGTTCCACCTTCTTCTTAAAAGCTCTACTCAGCCACGAGGTATGTATTATCCCAACCCTATGCGACTGGCCACATGTATGCTTAAGGTTCATGGACCGAAGTTGCCAAGTTGCTTCCTCTCTCATCTTAGCAGCATATAACCAAAAAAGACAACCAGACTGACAAACAGCCCTCACTCTAAATAAGTCAAGCTTGGCATACCTGAGTCTCCTTCTTGTTTGTACTGCATATAATGTCACAGTGTCTTTAAATTCCTCTCTTGAAGCAAAAACTGTTCCCACTTCCCTCGTCATGTCTTTAATATCCTTATGAATTGGATAGCTCCTTGACTCATAGTTATCTTCCCCTTGTCCTTCCTCATCATCTGAACCAATACCAACCTCATACTCCAAATCCACTTCATCGCTATTGAAGCCTTCCTCATCACTAAATTCACCATTCATAACCCCTTTGCCTTTATGAACCCTCTCACTATCCTTGGCACTTGTATCTTCCTCAAACCCACTCTCATAATCATATTCCTCTTCACTGTCTGTAAAATGAACGTCGTCTGCACCATCAACCTCAAGATCAGACGGAATAAACTCATCATCATCATTGTCATCATCGCTATCTGTCTCATCCCGTTCATTTTCAGTAGCCACATCTGGTTCTGAGTTATCTCTTTCAATAACTTGTTGCACATCATCATTTTCCACATGTTGACCTTGTTCACCCTCATAAACCACCAACTGATTACTGGGAATGTTCTCTGTTTGGCCTCCAACATCAATAAACACAGCTTCAGAAAATTCTTCTGCATCCTCAACCACATGCACCACAAACACCTCAACATGACCCCTCAACTTTGCTATTCTACACATCTTAAGTGCATCTTTATTCGTAGCAAATAATTTTAGAGCCTTCTCTAACCATTCATTTGCTAGATCCTTATACCACAGAGCTGAAATATTCTCTTTTGTGTATCCAAACTGCCTTGGCTCTGTATATACCTCAAATACAGACCAGCAATCACTCTCAACATCTTCAATGAGTGTCTTTTGTCCCCCTAAATACCGCAACGTCCCATCTTCATATCCGAATCGATCCCCATGGTAGACAGTCAGAGTAAAGCTTCCCATTTCTTAAAGAGACAAAAAAATGTAAATCAAACCCTCTTAGTTTTAGGAAACTAAAAGAATCTGTTCAAACATTATTACGTTCAACCTCGACCAAAACCATAACAAATGCTGCATACATACCTGAATAGCGATGACAATGTCGAACCGACCTCTTTCCTCACCCTTGCTAACAACGTCCAAATACAGTTCCGATACTCCTCCGTGACGACAGACCACTGCTAGGGCATCATTGAACATGAAACATCACCTTTGAAGTGTGTAATGACAAATGAGATAGTGAATGCCTTTCGCAGGAATGAAAACGAAACATTAGGGACCCTCATGGGTAAATATGTCCGAAAATTTTTGTAGATGTGGGGAAGGATGATTTTAATGTGTTTTAAAGATTGAGGATGATTTTAATAACAAAAAAAGATTAGGGACGAAATTGATTTTGACCCCAGACCTTAGGGACGAAAAAAGTACTTATCCATATTTTGCACGTTAATTTGATTTTCCATTTATGTAATAACTCATGTAATGTAGTTCATGGATAAAATAAAAATTTATTCGTATTGGAGAGTAATTATTAAACCTCATAAATCTACTCAATTCACATTCCAAATTAACCCGCTTTTTTTTTCAACCACCCTCTCCTTTTTTTTCTCTTATTTATTTATTTTAAAAAGGTTAAAATCCAAATAAAGCCATTAGCCTTTGATGTTTGTTCTTTCATTACTGGTTAGTTACAGAAATTTACTAATAAAAATTATTAGAAATTGTTACGGATCCGATTTTCGGGTCTCACACTAGAACATCCTCCAATCCAGAGATCCGGAACGCTGACACAACGAGGATGACCAAAGGCACCATCGAGAGGCCAAACAAACAAGAAGCGAGCACGTGACAATGGGAGCTACCCCATTCACCGAGAAAATCCTAAAGTCCAAACTCCCTAAAGGTTTTCACAAACCCACCGCCAAGAAGTATGACGACACCAAGGATCCCCAAGAACACCTAATGGCCTTCGATGCCAAGATGAACCTGGAAGGAGCTGCCGATGCAATCCGATGCAGGGCCTTTCCAGTAACCTTAGCCGGCCCTGATATCAAATGTTTCAACGGCCTCCTGAATGGTTTGATGGCTAGTTTTGACGACGTCTCTAGAATGTTTATGACCCAGTTCACCACCGGGAACACCAAAGCAAAGCACCAGATCAGCCTACTCAAAATCACCCAAAGGCAAGATGAATCCACAAGAAAATATCTTGATAGGTTCAACGATGAGTGCCAAACAATTAACGGATTCACGGACTCGGTCGCCAATCTTAGTCTGACCAATGACCTCATGAACGAAGACTTCTGAAAGCACCTCACCACCAAGCCAGTCTAGACCATGCACGAAATCTAAAGCATCATGAGAGAATACATAAACCACAAAGAGGTGAGCCAAGTCGTGGCTGCCAATAAACGGCAGCACGACAACATGGCACCCCGTAGTAACCCACCACCGAAAGGTACCCCGAAAGAACAGCCCAGACCCGCTGTCCCCAACCGACCACCTAGGGTAGGAAAGTTCAAAAACTACACCCCTACCCACTCCCATTATAGAAATCTACCACTAAACAGCAGCGTGAGGCATCCTTCCGAAGGTGCGACAATTAAAGGAACGAACAGGTGGCAACAAGAGCTTATACTGCGATTACCACCAAGGATACAGACATAAAACCCAAGATTGTTTCGACCTAAAAGACGCCCTCGAACAAGCCATCCGAGACGGCAAACTCCCCAAATTTGCCAAAATCATCCTAGAACCTACGAGAAATGAAAGATAAAGATCACCAAAACACAAAGGATGCAACCTGAGGACGATATGACAAGAACCTCAAGAAAATCCAAAAACCAACCCACCATAAACATAAATGTCATCAACAAAAAGGACATGCCGGGAAAGTCAAAATCAGCACTAAAAAGGATCTCAAAGTCCTACCGTAAGAAATCAAGCATCTCCTCGGTTCCAATGGCGATCACATTTTCCCTGGATGACTGCCAACACGACACCTCGGCAGAAGATGCCCTCTTCGTCATCTCGGAAAAAGTCAGAAGCGGACTTGTGAAAAAAATGCTGGTCAACACCGGAGCTGTTTCCAACATCCTCTTTAGAGGAGCCTTCGACAAGCGTAGTCTTCGAAACAAAAATCTGCAAACCCACCACAATGGAGTAATCAGACTCGAAGACAACTTTCTCAAACCAGACAGTTCCATAGTACTACCGCTAACCATTAGAAATAGAAGCTAGAGAAAAATCATCCTCTCCGAGTTCGTGGTTCTCAAAGACTCCACCACCTATAACATCATCCTCGAAAGGAAGACGATCAACGACTTATCCGCTGTCATTTGCACCAAGTTCCTCATCATGAAGTTCCAAGCGGATAACGGCACCATTGGAACAATACACGGGGACCGAGGAGTCGCTGTTAAATGCGATAATACCAGCCTAACCATCCGCAAAAGATCCCGAGATGCGTCTGGCATCTTTCTCACCGACCTCGATGCACGCCAAGACCCCAGCCCACGCAGAACCATGGGAGGAAACGATGAAGAAGCAGAGCGGGACCTCTGATGAGCGGATAATTTATACGCTTTTTGGCACTGATTTTAGTATGTTTTTAGTATATTTTAGTTAGTTTTTATTATATTTTTATTAGTTTTTATTTAAAATTCACTTTTTTGGACTTTACTATGAGTTTGTGTGTTTTTCTGTGATTTCAGGTATTTTCTGGCTGAAATTGAGGGACCAGGGCAAAAATCTGATTCAGAGGCTGAAAAAGGACTGCAGATGCTGTTGGATTCTGACCTCCCTGCACTCAAAGTGAATTTCCTAGAGCTACAGAAACCCAATTGACGCGCTCTTAATTGCATTGGAAAGTAGACATTCTGGACTTTTCAGCAATATATAATAGTCCATACTTTGCCCAAGATTTGATGGCCCAAATTGGCGTTCCAAGTCTGCATAAGAATTCTGGCGTTTAACGCCAGAACTGGCATAAAAGTTGGAGTTAAACGCCCAAACTGGCACAAAAGCTGGCGTTTAACTCCAAGAAAATTCTCTACACATGAAAGCTTCAATGCTCAACCCAAGCACACACCAAGTGGGCCCCGAAAGTGGATTTTTTACACTAAACACCCTAGCTTACTCATTTTCTGTAACCCTAGGTCACTAGTTTACTATAAAAACTACTTTTAGTAATTCATCTTGTACCTCATGACATTCTATATGTTTCATATTGTATCTTCTACGGCATGAGTCTCTAAACCCCATTGTTGGGGTGAGGAGCTCTGCCGTTCTTCATGAATTAATGCAATTACTACTGTTCTCTATTCTATCACGCTTGCTTCTATTCTAAGATATTCATTCGCACTTCAACCTGATGAATGTGATGATCCGTGACAATCATCATCATTCTCACCTATGAATGCGTGCCTGACAACCACCTCCGTTCTACATGCAATCAAGCTTGAATGTGTATCTCTTGGGTTTCTAATCTAAGATTGAAACCTTCGTGGTATAGGCTAGAATTATTGGCAGTCATTCTTGAGATTCGGAAAGTCTAAACCTTGTCTGTGGTATTCCGAGTAGGATCTGGGAAGGGATGACTGTGACGATCTTCAAACTCGCGATTGTTGGCCGTGTGACAGACGTAAAAGGATCAATGGATCCTATTCCAACATGATCGAGAACCAACAAATGATTAGTCGTGCGGTGACAGCGCATTTGGAACATTTTCACTGAGAGGACGGGAAGTAGCCATTGACAACGGTGATGCCCAACATAAAACTTGCTATGGAAGGAGCCTTGCGTGCATGAAGAAGAAGATAGTAGGAAAGCAGAGATTCAAAAGACAAAGCATCTCCAAAACCTCAACATGTTCTTCATTACTGCATAATGACGTTGGGATTTTTGCCAGTAAAGAATTTCATAAAAACAGTCGCGTTGTAGATATAGTCTCTAAACCAACAAAAATCCCTTCGTACAAACGTTTTGGGTGTCACAAGTAACAAACCCCTTTAAAAATTGTTAACCGAGTATTCAAACCTCGGGTCGTCTTCTCAAGGAACTGCAAGGAAGTATGTTCTTATTATTGGCTATAAAGGTTGTAATCGGGGTTTAGAAGGTGAGATGCAAGTGATTTAAATGACAAGTAAAGTAGATGATAATTAAAATAAATAAATACTGTAAAGCAAACTTCTGGCAATATAAGAGAAATTGGAAGTCCAACTTAGTTATCTCTCTCAACAATAATGAAAGTTGAATCTAAATTCCACTTAGTTAACCTTTGCTAAAACAAAGGAAAGTCAAGGGACTAATTAGTTTGACCTTCGAATCCTATTTATTTCCTAAGAAAAAGTTGGGATTATTGAAGTTCAGTTCAATTAGCAAGATAGCGATTATCAGTTATGTTGAGTTTGATAATGTTGAGTTACTGATTTCTTAACCAAGACCAAAAGGGGAAAAAGTAAATTGCTGGAATAAAAATGTCCTTAGATGGAAAGCAATGGTAAAACAAATTAAAGAGAAAGCAATCAATAACTGAAATACCTCAAATAATCATTAATTCAAATCATAACATGGAAAGGGTTCATAAGTCAAGTTGGCAACATTTATAGATACGAATAAAAGCATTAAAGTAAAAGTAGCATAGAAACATAAATTAAAGTAAATGCTAAACCTGGATCGAGAGTCACTCTTAAAAACTAAGAGAAGTCCTAAATCCTAATCCTAATCCTAATCCTAAGAGAAAAAGGAGAGAATCTCCTTCTCATCTAAATCATGGAAAGTAGTAAAAATGCGAGCTCCCTTTTGAATAGATGCATTCCCTCACTTTATAGCCTCTAGTTTATGTGTTCTGCACTTGGATTTGGGCCAAAAGGCTTTAGAATCCACTTTGAGCGTATTCTGTAAATTCTGATACGTGGCCTCTGTCACGCGTCTGCGTGGGTCACGCAGTCGCGTCATTCGGAGTTTTCCTTGCCACGCGGTCGCGTCAGTCACGCGTCTGCGTCATATGTGTTCTACTTAAGTCACGGGGTCGCGTCAGTCATGCGGCCGCGTCGCTGCTTCTTCGCTCCTAGCACACGATTGCGTCGTCCATGCGATCGCGTGGATGCCAGTTTCTTCAAAACTCCGTTTCGCACTTCCTTCCATTTTTGTATGTTTCTTTTTCCATCCTTTAAGTCATTCTGCCTTAGAAAATCTGAAACTACTCAACACACTAATCACGGCATTGAATGGAAGCAAAGGTAATTAAAATAATTAATTTTAAAGCTTAGGAAACATGTTTTTCACATACATCACATAATAAGGAAGGGAAAGTAAAACCATGCAATTAATATGAATAAGTGGGTGAAGGATTGAATAAATCACTCAAACTAAGCACAAAATAACTCATGAAATATGGGTTTATCACATAACAAGTATTTATTCATGTTCTTTTACTTTTTACAATCAAATCTGAGAATTATTGATATCCTGACTAAGAGTTACAAGATAACCATAGCTTGCTTCAAGCCGACAATCTCCGTGGGATCGACCCTTACTCACGTAAGATATTACTTGGACGACCCAGTGCACTTGCTGGTTAGTTGTGCGGAGTTACAAAAGTGTGATTGTAATTTCGTGCACCAAGTTTTTGGCGCTGTTGCCGGGGATTGTTCGAGTTTGGACAACTGACGGTTTATCTTGTTGCTTAGATTAGGAATAATTTATCTTTGTTGGTTTAGAGTCACTAAATTTGAGTCTTTTATTTGAGTTTAATTTTATATTTTAAGTTTGGTGTCAATTGCATGTTTTTATTTTCTTTTGATTTTTCGAATTTGCATGTTCCTAGTTCTTCTTGATCTTTAAAAATTCTAAGTTTGGTGTCTTCTTTGTGTTTTCCTTTAAATTTTCAAAAATTTGTGCTTGATTTTCTAAAAATTTTAAGTTTGGTGTCCCTTGTGCTTTTATTTACTTAAAATTTTTCAAAAATTTGTTCTTGGTGTTCATCTTGATCTTCAAAGTCTTCTTGGTGTTCATCTTGATATTCAAAGTTTTCTTGTTTGTTCTCTTTGTTTTGATCTAAAATCTCTAAGTTTAGTGTCATTTTGTTGTTTTCTCTTTCCTCATTAAAATTCAAAAATCAAAAAATTATCTTTTCCTTATTTTACTCATAAATTTCGAAATTTTGCATTAAATTAGTCAAAGATTTTCAAAATCATATCTTTTTTTTAGTCAAGTCAAAATTCTAATTTCAAAAATTGATCTTTTCAAATCTCTTTCAAAAATCAAATCTTTTTAATTTCTTCAATCATATCTTTTCAATCATATCTTTTTTTTAATAAATTTCAATCATATCTTTTTTTAAAATAATTTTCAATCATATCTTTTTTATTGCTAATTTTCAAAATCTTTTTAATCAATTAATTAATTTAGTTTTCAATTTGCTTTTATTTCATTTTCTTCTAATTTTTGAAAGTTCTATTTTATTTTTCATTTATTTCGTTTTATTTTATTCGGTTAATTTTAATTAAAATAAAATAAAAATAAAAATATATTTTATTTGCAATTCATATCAATTTCCTTTTCTTCATCATGGACATAAGTGGAAGTGAATAGTCCAGAAGGACTCTGGGGTCATATGCCAACCCCATTACAGCTGCATATGGGAGTAGCATCTGTATACCTCCCATCAAAGCAAGCAGTTTTGAGCTAAATCCTCAGCACATTATCATGGTGCAGCAAAATTGTCAATATTCCGGTCTTCCACAGGAAGAACCTACTGAGTTTCTGGCACAGTTCTTACAAATTGCTGACACAGTACGTGATAAAGAAGTGGATCAAGATGTCTACAGATTATTACTGTTTCCATTTGCTGTAAAAGATCAAGCTAAGAGGTGGTTAAATAACCAACCCACAGCAAGCATAAAAACATGGAGACAGTTATCAGACAAATTCCTGAATCAATTTTACCCTTCAAAAAGGATGACACAGCTAAGGCTGGACATCCAAGGCTTTAAACAAGAGGATCATGAATCCCTTTATAATTCCTGAGAGAGGTATAGAGGGATGCTAAGGAAATGCCCCTCTGAAATATTTTCAGAGTGGGTACAGTTAGACATCTTCTACTATGGGCTTACAGAAAGAGCTCAAATGTCTCTAGACCACTCAGCTGGTGGATCTATATACATGAGAAAGACAATTGAAGAGGCTCAATAACTCATAGATACAGTTGCTAGAAATCAACATCTATACTCAAGCAATGAGCCCTCCAAAGAAAAAGAAGCTATGGTAGCAACTACTGATCATAATCCTCAAGAACAGATTGTTGAACTAAATCAGCAATTACTTCTAATGACAAAACAATTAGCAGAATTCAAGGAGATGCTCCAAGACACTAAAAATGCTAACAAGAATATAGAAGCACAATTAAATCAGACAAGACAGCAGCTATCTAAACAGATAACAGAAGAATGCCAAGCTATTCAACTAAGGAGCGGGAAGACATTGAATAATTCAGCTCAAAGTAGCAAAAAGTCAAGAAAGGAACAAATAACAGAGGATGATCAAACCACTGTCCAAAATCCCTCTGAGGACAGCAAGAGCCCAGAGAGGAATAATTCTGGCGTTCAAACGCCAGAAAAGGGAGAAAAGTTGGCGTTAAACGCCCATTCCTTGCCCAGTTCTGGCATTCAAACGCCATAAAAGGGTGGGAAACTGGCGTTAAACGCCCATCCTGCACCCAATCCTGGCATTCAAACGCCAGTGAGGGATCAGACACCTGCAAGTGCTGATAGTAACCCCTCTAAGAAGGCTTCTCCAACCACTTCTGTAGGGAATAAACCTGCAGCAACTAAGGTTGAAGAATATAAAACCAAGATGCCTTATCCTCAGAAACTCCGCCAAGCGGAACAAGATAAACAATTTGCCCGCTTTGCAGATTATCTCAGGACTCTTGAGATAAAGATCCCGTTTGCAGAGGCACTTGAGCAAATACCCTCTTATGCTAAGTTCATGAAAGAGATCTTAAGTCATAAGAAGGATTGGAGAGAAACTGAAAAAGTATTTCTCACTGAAGAATGCAGTACAGTCATTCTGAAAAGCTTACCAAAAAAGCTTCAAGATCCAGGAAGCTTTATGATACCATGCACATTAGAGGGTGCTTGTACTAAGACAGCTCTATGTGACCTTGGAGCAAGTATCAACCTAATATCTGCATCTACTATCAGAAAGCTTGGGTTGACTGAAGAAGTCAAACCAACCCGGATATGTCTTCAACTTGATGATGGCTCCATTAAATATCCATCAGGCATAATTGAGGACATGATTGTCAAGGTTGGGCCATTTGCCTTTCCCACTGACTTTGTAGTGCTGGAAATGGAGGAGCACAAGAGTGCAACTCTCATTATAGGAAGACCTTTCCTAACAACTGGACGAACTCTTATTGATGTACAAAAAGGGGAAGTGACCCTGAAAGCTAATGAGGATGAGTTCAAGTTAAATGCTGTCAAAGCTATGCAGCATCCAGACACATCAAATGACTGCATGAACACTAATATTATTGACTCTTTGGTGGAAGAGATCATTATGACTGAGAGTCTTGAATCAGAGTTAGAGGATATCTTTAAAGATGTTCAGCCTGATCTGGAGGAACCAGAGGAAATAAAAGAACCTCTAAAAATCCCTCAGGAAGAGGAGAAACCTCCTAAACCCGAGCTCAAACCACTACCACCATCCCTGAAATATGCATTTCTGGGAGAGGGTGACACTTTTCCAGTGATCATAAGCTCTACTTTAAATCCACAAGAAGAGAAAGCACTAATTCAAGTGCTAAGGACACACAAGACAGCTCTTGGGTGGTCCATAAGTGATCTTAAGGGCATTAACCTAGCAAGATGCATGCACAAGATCCTATTGGAGGATGATGCTAAGCCAGTGGTTCAACCACAGAGGCGGCTAAATCCAGCCATGAAGGAGGTAGTGCAGAAAGAGGTCACTAAGTTACTAGAGGCTGGGATTATTTATCCTATTTCTGATAGCCCCTGGGTGAGCCCTGTCCAAGTTATCCCCAAGAAGGGAGGCATGACAGTAGTTCATAATGAAAAGAATGAACTGGTTCCCACAAGAACAGTTACAGGGTGGCGTATGTGTATTGACTACAGAAGGCTCAATACAGTCACCAGAAAGGATCACTTTCCTTTACCATTCATAGACCAGATGCTAGAGAGACTAGCAGGCCATGAATACTACTGCTTTTTAGATGGCTATTCAGGCTACAACCAAATTGCAGTGGATCCTCAAGACCAAGAGAAAACAGCATTCACATGTCCATCTGGAGTATTTTCTTACAGAAGAATGCCTTTTGGTCTGTACAATGCACCTGCAACCTTTCAGAGGTGCATGCTCTCTATCTTCTCTGATATGGTAGAGAAGTTCCTGGAAGTCTTCATGGATGACTTCTCAGTATTTGGAGACTCATTCGGCTCCTGTCTTGATCATCTAGCACTTGTCCTAAAAAGGTGCCAAGAGACTAACCTGGTCTTAAACTGGGAAAAATGTCACTTTATGGTGACTGAAGGAATTGTCCTTAGGCACAAAATTTCAAGCAAGGGAATAGAGGTGGATCAAGCCAAGGTAGAGGTGATTGAAAAATTACCACCACCTGCCAATATTAAGGCAATCAGAAGCTTTCTGGGGCATGCAGGATTCTATAGGAGGTTCATAAAGGATTTTTCAAAAATTGCAAAATCTCTAAGCAACCTGCTAGCTGCTGACATGTCATTTGTGTTTGACACAGAGTGTCTGCAGGCGTTTGAAACCCTGAAAGCCAAGCTGGTCACAGCATCAGTCATTTCTGCACCTGACTGGACATTACCATTCGAATTAATGTGTGGTGCCAGTGACCATGCCATTGGTGCAGTGTTGGGACAAAGGCATAACAAGCTTCTGCACATCATTTACTATGCCAGTCGTGTTCTAAATGATGCACAAAAAAATTACACAACCACAGAAAAAGAGCTGCTAGCAGTGGTTTATGCCATTGACAAGTTTAGATCCTATTTAGTAGGATCAAAAGTGATTGTGTACACTGACCATGCTGCTCTTAAATATTTACTCACAAAGCAGGATTCAAAACCCAGGCTCATAAGATGGGTGTTGCTTCTGTAAGAGTTTGATATAGAAATAAGAGACAGAAAAGGGACAGAGAACCAGGTAGTTGATCACCTATCCCGGATAGAACCAGTAGCTGGGGCGTCCCTCCCTTCTACTGAAATCTCTGAGACCTTTCCAGATGAGCAACTCTTTGCCATTCAGGAAGCACCATGGTTTGCAGACCTTGCAAATTATAAAGCTGTGAGGTTCATACCCTAGGAGTACAGCAGGGTGCAAAAGAAAAAACTAATTTCTGATGCAAAGTACTACTTGTGGGATGAACCATATCTCTTTAAAAGATGTACAGACGGAATGATCCGCAGATGCGTCCCTAGAGAGGAGGCACAGAAGATCCTGTGGCATTGCCATGGATCACAGTATGGAGGACATTTCGGAAGTAAGCGCACAGCCACTAAAGTCCTCCAATGTGGTTTCTACTGGCCTACTCTCTATAAAGATGCCCGAGAGTTTGTGCGTAACTGTGATAGTAGTCAAAGAGCTGGTAACTTACCTCATGGTTATGCCATGCCTCAACAAGGGATCTTAGAGATTGAGTTGTTTGATGTATGGTGTATTGACTTCATGGGTCCTTTCCCACCATCATACTCAAACACTTACATTCTGGTGGCTGTAGACTACGTATCTAAATGGGTGGAGGCAATTGCCACACCCACTAATGATACCAAGACTGTGCTGAAGTTCCTCCAGAAACATATTTTCAGCAGATTTGGTGTTCCCAGAGTACTAATCAGTGATGGGGGGCACCCATTTTTGTAATAAACAGCTTTACTCTGCCATGGTCCGATATGGAATTAGCCACAAAGTAGCAACTCCATATCATCCACAGACAAATGGGCAGGCTGAAGTCTCTAATAGAGAGCTAAAAAGAATCCTGGAACGGACTGTAATTGCCCGTAGAAAGGATTGGGCAAAGAGCTTGGATGATGCTCTGTGGGCATACAGAACAGCATTCAAGACTCCTATAGGAACCTCTCCATACCAGCATGTGTATGGCAAAGCCTGTCATCTGCCCGTGGAACTGGAACATAAAGCCTAATGGGCAACCAGATTCCTAAACCTGGATGCTAAGTTAGCTAGTGAGAAAAGATTGCTCCAACTAAATGAGCTAGAGGAGTTCAGACTCAATGCTTTTGAAAATGTAAAAATTTATAAGGAGAAAGCAAAAAAGTGGCATGACAAGAAATTGTCATCCAGAGTCTTTGAGCCAGGACAAAAAGTTCTGCTGTTCAACTCTAGGCTCAGATTATTCCCCAGGAAATTAAAATCCCGGTGGAGGGGACCATATGTGATTACAGGAGTGTCACCATATGGATATGTTGAGCTTCAAGATATTGATTCTGACAAAAATTTCATTGTTAATGGACAAAGAATCAAACATTATCTTGAAAGCAATTTTGAGCAAGAATGCTCAAAACTGAGGCTTGAATGAAGCTCAGTAAAGGTCCAGCTAAAGACAATAAAGAAGCGCTTGCTGGGAGGCAACCCAGCCATTAGCAAGTTATTTGTTTTAAATAATACTTGTAGAAATTTGATATACACTTTCTTCAAAGGTTAATCATCAAAATTGAAGGAATTCAAAGCGTTACAGAAGGATTCAGTGCAAAAAGCAGAGAAAATGAGCTTGCTGATAAGAAAACGCCAGTAAAGGGCATTTTGGGCGTTAAACGCCAGAATGGGTACCATTCTGGGTGTTTAATGCCAGTAAAGGTACCATTTTGGGCGTTAAACGCCAGAATTGGCACCATTATGGGTGTTTAACGCCAGAATTGCAGCATCCTGGGCGTTCAGCAAAACGCCCAGTGATAAAGGGGTTTCTGGCGTTTAACGCCAGCCAGGGTACCTGGCTAGGCGTTAAACGCCCATAATGGCCAACAATTGGGCGTTAAACGCCAGAATGGATACCATTTTGGGCGTTTAACGCCAGAAAGGCAGGGGGAGGAGATTTTGTTTCCAAATTCAAATTTTTTTTCAAATTTTCATGTTTTAACTCATAATTTTCTGCATAAACATGTTTCAAACTTTCATTATTCACCCTCAATTTTCAAAAATTCAACAATTCTCTAAATCTCTTTTTCAATTTTCTTTCAAATCCTTCCCAAATCTTCTTCAAAAACTCAAGTATCTTTTCAATTTCTTTTCAAATCTTTTCAAACCCATCATATCATCTCTTATTTCTTAGATGCATAACCAAATTATCAGATTTAACCTCTTTATATCTTTTTCAATTGAAAATCTCATCTTTTTCATATCATGATTTTATTTTCTTCCACCAATCATATCTCTATGGCATATCTCTTTCAAAATTTTCAAAATCCCCCCCTCCTCTTATAAATACACATTCAGCCATCCCCTCCTCTCCACCATTCGAATTTGCCTCTTCTCCTCTCTCTCCCCTTTCCTTTCTTTTGCTTGAGGGCAAGCAAACCTCTAAGTTTGGTGTGTTTTTCCGTGATCACTGAGCTAAGACTCATCAAGATCATGGCACCTAAGGGAAAGCAAACCAAATCAAGAGGCAAGAAAGAGAATACTCCAAAGAGTCTTTGGAATCAAGAGATGTTCCTAACCAAAGAACATGCAGACCATTACCACAAAATAATGGGTCTGAGGTCAGTGATCCCGGAAGTTAAATTCAATCTGAAAGAAGATGAATATCCAGAGATCCAAGAGCAAATTCGAAATAGAGGATGGGAAATTCTAGCTAATCCTGAAACAAAGGTTGGAAGAAACATGGTTCAGGAATTCTACTTAAATCTGTGGCTAACAGATAAGCAGAGAATAACTGGAACCGCCTTTCATACCTACCGAACCATGGTCAGAGGGAGGCTTATTTACTTCCATCTGGACAAAATAAGAGAGGTCTTCAAACTGCCTCAACTACAAGATGATCCAGAATCCTTTAATAGGAGAATGGTGAGAGTAGATAAGGGGTTGGATCAAGTTCTAGAGGACATATGCCTCCTTGGAACTAAGTGGATAACCAATTCAAAAGGTGTCCCAAACCAACTCAAGAGGGGAGATCTCAAACCAGTTGCAAGAGGCTGGTTGGACTTCATTGGACATTCTATATTGCCCACTAGCAACCGCTCTGAGGTCACTGTCAAAAGAGCAGTGATGATTCATTGTATTATGCTTGGAAAAGAAGTAGAGATTCATCATCTGATTTCTTGTGAGATTTACACAATTGCAAACAAGAACTCTACTAAAGCCAAACTGGCCTACCCAAGCTTAATTTCTCTGCTATGTAAAGATGCTGGGGTGAGGATGGGAGTAGATGAATTCATCCCAATCGAACACCCAATCACCAAGAAGTCAATGGAAGGACAAGTGCAAGACAACTTCATAAAAAGGAGGGCGCAGGAGTTCCTCCCAGAAATTCCTGAAATTGACTACTGGACCCGCCTAGAAGCATCTGTTACCAAGCTGCAAGAAGCTATGGAACAACTTAAGGAAGAACAGCAGAATCAAAACTGCATGCTCTGCAAACTGCTGAAGGAACAGGAGAAGCAGGGGCGTGAGCTACAGGAGCTGAAGCGCCAGAAGCTCTCCCTTGAAGGACCAAGCACCCCACAGATTGAGGGAGCATCCACTTCTCAAGATCAAGGTTGTTGAGTCCTAACTCTGTAATAACCTTTATTATTAAGAGTCTATTTTAAGAGTCATTTATTTTTCTTTTTTTTACTTTTCTGTCTTCTATTATTATTAGTTTGCTCTTATATTTATTTTTGAGTCTTATTTTCATTCCATGATTAATAAAATTTAAAGTTTATGTCTTAAAGCTATGAATGTCCTATGAATCCATCACCTTTCTTAAATAAAAAGTGTTTTTAATTGAAAAAGAAAAAGAAGTACATGAATTTCAAATTTTAAAACAGTTTAATTACTTTGATGTGGTGGCAATACTCTTGTTTTCTGAATGAATGCTTGAACAGTGCATATGTTTGAATTTTTTGTTTATGAATGTTAAAATTGTTGGCTCTTGAAAGAATGATGGAAAAGGAGAAGTGTTATTGATAATCTAAAAAGTCAAAAAATTGATTCTTGAAGCAAGAAAAAGCAGTGAATAGAAAAAAAAAGAGAGGATGATATGCGAAAAAAAAAGAAGAAAAAGAAAGAAAAAGCAAGCAGAAGAAGCCAATAGCCCTTTAAACCAAAAGGCAAGGGTAATAAAAAGGATCCAAGGCTTTGAGCATCAGTGGATAGGAGGGCCCTCAGGAATAAAATCCTGGCCAAAGCGGCTAAACTAAGCTGTCCCTAACCATGTGCTTGTGGCGTGAAGGTGTCAAGTGAAAACTTGAGACTGAGCGGTTAAAGTCATGGTCCAAAGCAAAAAAGAGTGTGCTTAAGAGCTCTGGACACCTCTAATTGGGGACTCTAGCAAAGCTGAGTGACAATCTGAAAAGGTTCACCCAGTTATGTGTCTGTGGCATTTATGTATCCGGTGGTAACACTGGAAAACAAAATGCTTAGGGTCACGGTCTCATAAAGTAGTTGTGTTCAAAAATCAACATACTTAACTAGGAGAATCAATAACACTATCAGGATTCTGAGTTCCTATAGAAGCCAATCATTCTGAACTTCAAAGGATAAAGTGAGATGCCAAAACTGTTCAGAGGCAAAAAGCTAAAAGCCCCGCTCATCTAATTAATACTGATCTTCATAGATATTTTTGGAATTCATTGTATATTCTCTTCTTTTTATCCTATTTGATTTTCAGTTGCTTGGGGACAAGCAACAATTTAAGTTTGGTGTTGTGATGAGCGGATAATTTATATGCTTTTTGGCACTGTTTTTAGTATATTTTAGTTAGTTTTTATTATATTTTTATTAGTTTTTATTTAAAATTCACTTTTCTGGACTTTACTATGAGTTTTTGTATTTTTCTGTGATTTCAGGTATTTTCTGGCTGAAATTGAGGGACCTAAGCAAAAATCTGATTCAGAGGCTGAAAAAGGACTGCAGATGCTGTTGGATTCTGACCTCCCTGCACTCGAAGTGGATTTTCTGGAGCTACAGAAGCTCAATTGGCACGCTCTCAATTTCGTTGGAAAGTAGACATCCTAGGCTTTCCATAAATATATAATAGTCCATACTTTGCCCAATATTTGATGGCCCAAATCGGCGTTCCAAGTCAGCTTAAGAATTCTGGCGTTTAACGCCAGAACTGGCATAAAAGCTAGAGTTAAACGCCCAAACTGGCACAAAAGTTGGCGTTTAACTCCAAGAAAAGTCTCTACATATGAAATCTTCAATGCTCAGCCCAAGCACACACCAAGTGGGCCCCGGAAGTGGATTTTTTACACTAAACACCCTAGCTTACTCATTTTCTGTAACCCTAGGTCACTAGTTTACTATAAAAACTACTTTTAGTAATTCATCTTGTACCTCATGACATTCTATACGTTTCGTATTGTATCTTCTACGGCATGAGTCTCTAAACCCCATTGTTGGGGTGAGGAGCTCTGCCGTTCTTCATGAATTAATGCAATTACTACTGTTCTCTATTCTATCACGCTTGCTTCTATTCTAAGATATTCATTCGTACTTCAACCTGATGAATGTGATGATCCGTGACAATCATCATCATTCTCACCTATGAATGCGTGCCTGACAACCACCTCCGTTCTACATGCAATCAAGCTTGAATGTGTATCTCTTGGGTTTCTAATCTAAGATTGAAACCTTCATGGTATAGGCTAGAATTCTTGGCGGTCATTCTTGAGATTCGGAAAGTCTAAACCTTGTCTGTGGTATTCCGAGTAGGATCTGGGAAGGGATGACTGTGATGAGCTTCAAACTCGCGATTGTTGGCCGTGTGACAGACGCAAAAGGATCAATGGATCCTATTCCAACATGATCGAGAACCGACAGATGATTAGCCGTGCGGTGACAGCGCATTTGGAACATTTTCACTGAGAGGACGAGAAGTAGCCATTGACAACGGTGATGCCCAACATAAAGCTTGCCATGGAAGGAGCCTTGCGTGCATGAAGAAGAAGATAGTAGAAAAGCAGAGATTCAGAAGACAAAGCATCTCCAAAACCTCAACCTGTTCTTCATTATTGCATAACAAGTATTTATTCATGTTCTTTTACTTTTTACAATCAAATATGAGAATTATTGATATCCTGACTAAGAGTTACAAGATAACCATAGCTTGCTTCAAGCCGACAATCTCCGTGGGATCGACCCTTACTCACGTAAGATATTACTTGGATGACCCAGTGCACTTGCTGGTTAGTTGTCTGGAGTTGCAAAAGTGTGATTGTAATTTCGTGCACCAACCTCGCAGACGAGGTCAGGAGCATTGCACACCTATAGGAGCTAGCCCTAAAAATAGAGAATAAGCCAGAGGTACAATCGCAGCACGGAACGACGAGACTTCATACCAAGAGACCTTGTCTTGCGACGAAAGGACATCAATTCCCCACTCCTGGAGAAGGGAAGCTCACGCTCAACTGGGAAAGTCCCTATTGATTCAAGACGGTAATTGAAAAAAGAGCCTACATGCTCGAAAGACTAGACAGGACCAAGCTCCCGAGATCCTGGAATGCCACCAACTTACGGTGCTACTATATGTAGAAACATCCTTCCAAAGCAACAAGATTGAGGTCGTTTAAGACTATCTCTTTACCTTTTTTTTTCTTTTTTCACTTTTATTTATTGCTTAAGTTGTTTAATCGCATAGTTTCTTACCGAGCACTCTTTCCTACCCACATGGGGAGGTTTTAACGAGGCCCAAATCTCAAATGAAATTCATCTTTTCAAAAGCATTGCCCCGTCTAACGGCAAGAACAAAACGCGGCTACCATTAGGGATCGATCACCCCGAAAGCCAATAGAACAGATATCCAAATAACAAAATGGATATCCAAAAAAGTAAACGCCTACCCGCAGATCGATCACCCCGAGGCCAACAGAACGGAGATCTAAATAACAAAATGGATATTCAAATAAATAAATGGCTACCCGGGGATCGATCACTCTGAGGCCAACAGAACGGATATCCAAATAACAAATTGTATATCCAAATAAGTAAACGGCTACCCGGGGAACGATCACTCTGAGGTCAACTGAACGGATATCCAAATAACAAAATGGATATCCAAATAAGTAAACGGCTACCCAGGGATCAATCACCCTGAGGCCAACAGAACGTATAGCTAAATAACAAAACGGATATCTAAATAAGTAAACGGCTACCCGGGGATCGATCGCCCTGAGGCCAACAGAATGGATACCCAACTAACAAAATAGATATCCAAATAAGAAAACAGCTACCCGAGGATCAATCATCCCGAGGTCAGCAGAACAGATATCTAAATAACAAAACGGATATCCAAATAAGTAAACGACTACCCAGAGATTGATCACTCCGAGGTCAACGAATGGATATCCAAATAAAAAATGGATATCCAAATAAGTAAATGGCTATCCGGGGATCGATCACCCCGAGCTCAACAGAACAGATATCCAAATAACAAAACGGATATCCAAATAAAGTAAACAGCTACCCGAGAATCGATCGCCCCGAGGCTAATAGAACGGATATCCAAATAACAAAACGGATATCTAAATAAGTAAACGACTACTCGGGGATCGATCACCCCGAAACCAATAGAACAGATATTCAAATAACAAATAGATATCCAAATAAGTAAACGGCTACCCGGGGATCGATTACCCTGAGGCCAACAGAACGGATATCTAAATAACAAAAAAGGTGAGACCAAGCAAGCATGCTCTCATGCTCCAGAGGCAAATGTTCTAAACTTGATCTTCGGGCCCTTCTTCGGAACGGTCACCGAACCCGGCATGTGATGAGACTCCCAAATCACTCGACGACTACCGACCTCGCCCAAAGAACGCGCTCCTCGCCAGACCATGAAATGGCCAGGAATTCCCCGAATCTCCGACCTCGACTGGAAATACCAAACAACGATCTCCTTGCCAAGCCACAACGGCTAGGAAAAGGTTCCTCCAGTGATGAGACTCAACACGCTCACTCTCTCGCTCCAAGGACAACTATTATAGATCCAGGTCCCACATCGGAACGGACTCCAACCTGGTTACCCAAGGTTAGCCTCCTTTTGACGGTCCAAACCGGCCCTACAATCTCTATCTAACATTCGAATTCAAATACCTCCCTTATCTTAACCAAATAAGATAACATGAGATAACTACCACTAGCTTTATAAGGGGAGCCACAGGCCCCATCAGGTACTCACTCATTCCACACACCTTATACCTCTCAGATCCTCTCTGACTTGAGCATCGGAGTGTCTTTGCAGGTACCACCCCCCCATTGCTCCAGCCAGGTGATCTGGCAACCGCCTTGACCAGCAAATCTCGGATCTATCTCACAACCCGTACCGAAAACTTCCAGTATAGAAATGATGGTAATCAGTGGCTAAGAGAATGGGGGTTGAATCTTAGCCCCTTTTTGGTGTATATTAATTTCTATTTTTTCAAATAACTTCAGGAGATATTTCTGCTTTTTGTCTCATAACTAGTCAAGAGATATTTTCTTTTTGTCTCGCAACCGATTAGGAGATATTTTTTAATTTTGTCTCCAGTGCAAAAAAAATAGAATAGAAGTAGAAGAGAGAGAGAGAATCACACCCAGAAGTATCCTGGTTCAGCTGCTAAGTGCAATGCAATCTGCATCCAGTCTCTATCACAACAGTGATGGGATTTCACTATAATCATCAGATTACATATACCAATTCTTCCCTAGGAACTACCCATTCCTATCTGGGACAAATCTAGATTCTATCCCTAAATCTGAACTTGACTTGGACACCTACCAAGTTTTCAACCGCAAAGTGCTAACCCAACTTGCAAGGAAATCACCACAGGATCATGAAACACAACATACAGATGCACAAAGGAACTCTTAGACATCTATAGCTTTTTCTTTAATTTTGCTCACTGCCTTTTTCCTCTCACTGGCTTTTTCTTACAAACCTCACTCTGTTTGCCTTTTACCATAAGACTCAGATAGACAAAACTAAAGAAAAGAAAACAAAATGAAACTCATTGAAGGAGAAGAACTCTGTTAGCTTAGGGTAGCTATGAGAACTCTGTGCTTTCTCTCCTTCCTTCAATCCTTGACCGTTCACCCTTATTATAGAAAGGGAAGCTTCCAAGGTTGAAACCGGTTTAACCAAGCCACCAACATCTTCTCCAACACACAAGCAGTTTCGGTTCGGACAGAGAGAAGAGAGAGGAAAAACCGAAAGCAAACCAACATGCATGTACCTCTCTCAACCCTTCTCATGAAGCTTCTTCATTCTGAGTCCTTGATCTTGACTTTGGCTCCAAGAAAGAACTCTGACCCTTGATGAATCTCTGATCCTTGACAGCTCCTTCCTTTCCATATTTGCTTCTTCCTCTACGTAGCTCTAGTAGCTACCTTCTGTCTTGGATGAACAAAAATAGAAACGAGCTTTACCACAGAGATCTTCTTCTCTGACCGAGGCCAATTGCTTTTATTCTTGGCATGAAGATCTTGAAGCTTCTTCTTGAAATCTTGCCTTCAGCGGCAAAGATCTTAGCCACACCATGCTTCGGATCTTCCTTGTTTAGAATCCATCATCAACCTAGCCTTTTTCTTCTTCATAGCTTCGGTATTTTCTCTGTACTTCTCTTTTCTCTGATAACTTGTTCACTCTTCTTTCCTGAGTGAAGTGACAACCGAAACAATAAGAGAGAGAAGAAACAAAACATTCAATGTAAAATTAAATGAAATTGAAATGTGGACTTCGGTCACCTATGTGAGCATTTAATCAAATTGAATTTTGTATTCCAGTAACCAATGCATGCATTCAATTTAATTAAAATTTGAATTATACCATCAAAAGAGAGTGGGTAACCGAACCATTTCTCTTTCCATTCCTTCTTTCTTTAATTTCAGACCAAAGGCTTTGTTGGTCTTTCAAAAAGATTGTATTGGGCTACATATTGGTTTCCTGGCCCAATTAGCTTTGTTCTTTCTTTAAATAATTCAGCCATATTGCATGTAATATTTTTGCACAAAGGCTTATCACTTTTTTTTCATCATATTGGGCTTATGTTGTCTTTTGCCCAATAATCAAAACCTGCACATTAACAAAATCATCATACAAATAATTGAAATTAAATATTGAAATAACAATTTTCTAATTAACATTAATAATATTTAATCATCATAATAATCCAAGTTTCCAAACTCAACTAAAAACATTTTAAATTTTAAAAGAAAATTATCCACAATATAAATCAATTTTAGCATAAATCATTTTAAAATATATTTAAGCAGTGTGTCTCATTATGCTACTCATCTTGTTAAAATTAAAAAATCTGTTATTTTTTTGAAATAAATCTTTTCAATATATATACACACACACTAAAATTCCTTCCAAAACATATGAACAGGTAGATAAAGACAATGGTAATCATTGTAAGAGGGTGTCGAAGCTTGCCTCTTGTCATTATTTGTAGCATATATATATATATATATATAGCAATTGTGAACCCCGGCCCATATATATAAACCCATCCAAGGTTAAAAACCCACAAAAGTAAAACTTTCTAACACAGTATAAAAACATTCCACATAAAAAGAGAGGCAGGGAATTGAAGGAGGAAGTAATAAAAACATGGAATTCTCTTGCAAACACTTTAAGGTAGGGAAATGTGAAGGAGAGAAACTAGTTGACGGGGAAACCATCCCTTTGGTGCTACAACCTTCTGAGGCCAACAAGAATGACTTGGAATCATTGTTGTTGGCTCTGAAGAACAACAAGGAATGGTTTGAACAAATGATCATAAAGAACAGTGCTGTTCTTCTAAGAGGCTTTGATGTAAAGAACGCTGAGGAATTCAATGAAATTGTTGAGATCTGTGGCTGGGAAGACATTCGTTATGTCGGACCGGCGCCGCGCACTCATATTTACAAGAGAGTTTGGACGGCCAATGAAGGTCCCCTGTCAGAGTTCATATACTATCACCATGAAATGGTTTTGGTAAGTCTTATGTTATATCTTTAGAAACACCATTAAACCCATTGTCTAGAGACCAATTTTCATCAAAATATAAAAGTCTAACTTATTTGTTATTTTTCAATTGATCCATTGATTTAAGACTTGGTTTAGTAAAATTTTTATTTTTTAAAAATAACTTATTAAAACTAATTTTTGAAAGATAATTTTTTAAAATTTATATTTGGCAAATCAAAATTTCAATAAATACAAGCAATAATAATTATATTTAATATAATAGTTTTAAAATTTAAAAAGATAAAAATAAACATAGGTATAATAATAATTTTAGATATTTATTAATATATAAAATTATATTAGACATTTTAATTTTGATAGAGCACAAATCAATTTTAAAAAATTTTGCTTAAGTACTTTTAAAATATTCATAACTTTTAAAAAACTACAAACACAAATATATAGTCTTTTTTAGTTACTAAATATAATAAGATAATTGTATTTCTTCCAAAAATTTTGCCTAACCAAAGCTTAAAATCTTTCTCCTTTTGGATTCTCCTAGCCACTTTAAACCCAACAAAAATATCAAAGATGCATTTCAAATTTTTCATTGTGCACAGTAGAAATTAGAAACTAGAGAAGCTTCACTGAATTTAAGATGCTCGTCAAGAACGAATTTCATCATTTAATTAATCAAAGAGTCAATATCTAATGATGAAACCAAGAAAGATAGCCTTAGCTTATGACAATATATGATAGACAATTTATATGTTATGCAAATATTCATGGTATATCCTTTCTAGTAACTATAAAATATATATGCAGATTATGTCATAACTAGTAGTACTTGTGCTTTTGCAAATGCTATTTTTGGCAGAAAGCCATGATGATGCAAGGTGAAATAGATAAAATGATTTATTAATTCTATATTTCAACTTGTATGCTAAAACTTAATTGAATCAGTTTTTTTTTTTTCTAAATTAAGCTTTTGACATCATCTTTGACTTTGAATTTGGCCAATTGCAAGTAAAAAAATTATTTTGGAGAATTATATGCATTTTCTGTGTGGTCTACTAATTTCCCTGTAATAATAATAATGTATGTTTACAAAATTGAGTGTGGTTTTTAAATGAGCAGTTCAAGGAATGTCCCTTGAAAGTTATCCTGTTTTGTGAGATACCACCCCCAGAAGGAGGACAGACCCCGGTCGTGCCGAGTTTCAAGGTGACAGAAAAGATGGTGGAAGAGTTCCCGGAGGCTGTGAAGGAAATGGAGGAGAAGGGATTGAGGTACACATTTACAGCTCCTGGTAAAAATAACACTGGTTCCATGAGAGGAAGAGGGTGGGAAGATGCCTTTGGGACCTCAGATCCCCAAGAAGTTGAGAAAAGGTATTATTAAACCTCCAAAAACCCTATATGATAATTCTGTGTATTTATTTAGCAATTTAAATTTTTAGAAGATATAGGTTAGTAACATGGTACTAAAGATTTTATAACTAAAAGTTTAAAGTACAACTTTTATTACTCCTGTTTTATTTTTAAATAAAAATAAAATTGTAGCATAAAATAAAATAAATTCATACATTATTCACGTTTA
Organism: Arachis hypogaea; assembly: GCF_003086295.3. Classification (NCBI taxonomy): domain Eukaryota; kingdom Viridiplantae; phylum Streptophyta; class Magnoliopsida; order Fabales; family Fabaceae; genus Arachis; species Arachis hypogaea. The sequence goes on along the minus strand of NC_092050.1, from coordinate 116,702,574 downwards.
GAAAAAAAACAATAATATTTAAGGAGAGAAAAAAAATAACTAAAATTTGCCTTATTTAATATTTATTAATTATTGTTATAATTAATGAATGTTAAATAAGACAAATTCTAATTATTTTTAGTTAATTTTTTTGTTACTAAATATTTACAAAAAAAATTACTCATATATTTCTATCTAACGGTTTTAACTCTTAAAGAAACAGGTTCATAACAGTTTTAACATCTAGCTTTTATGTATTGCAAAACTAGTATTTTATCAACTTTACATTCTATACATAAAATTCATTTATAAAAAGTTCAAGAATCTGAACTTTCGATTTCGGAAGTAAAGTAAGACTTATAGCGGCCAAACTACATTCATCTAACAAATTTGGTTGGCTTTTACATAAACATGCCCCTCATTACTGAAAGAGGAGTGTTCTGCACATCCTTTAACGTTCTTCTATTTAATTCAAGTCTTATTATCTTTTAAAATAGTAGCAGTATAAATCTTATTTATTGAAGCAAAAGAAATTAAAGCAGATAGATTAATAAGCTGAATTTGTTACAATTTTATTCTATTTGTGGTTTAATTTGTTAATATAGAAATTAGTTTAGATAGTATTATAATTATTAAAAAATTATACTAGTTAATTGTTTTAGCAATGTTTTTTTATGATAAGAGCGTGACTATTCAAAATTTATATAATTTGAGTCTCTAATTCTAATCATCGTACAACAAACAAACACATTTTGATTCTATTTCACTTTGTGATTCAAAAATTGAAAATTTTAAATTAAATTAAAAATTTTATGATTATGGTTAGAAGTATGCAAATTATTGATTTTATAAAATGTCTAATAGAATTAGTAGCTATATGCCAATTGCAAATGTGTTTAATATAGTAGTATTGCAATACAAAAATGCTATGCACACACTAAAGATTAGCCAATATATATATATATATATATATATATATATATATATATATATATATATATATATATATATATATATATATATATAATTTAATTTATTTTTAATATATATTTTATATTTCAATGTCTATTTTATATTAGTAATTGATTTAGTGTTTACTAAAGACAATTGTAATATTATGCATTTATATATATATGGGAATATAATCTAATATAATTTCTATAACGTGTAATCTATCATTTGTGGCTTGGCTCAGAGAACCTTAGTACTTGTTCAAATGAAACTGATGCAGGGCAAAAGCTTTTGGAATGGAACTGGAGTGGCTTCCAGATGGTGGGTTGAAAACAATACTTGGACCAAGAAATTTAACAAAGGTATTTGAAGGTAGAAAAGGAAGAAGAATGTGGTTTAACACAATAGTAGGCATGCATGGGAGGGAGATTAGCTCGGCGAAGATGGCGGACGGAACAGAAATCCCAGAAAATGTGGTGAAAAGGTGTGCACAAATCATCGAAGAAGAAAGCATCCAGTTCAAATGGGAGAAGGGAGATCTTCTGTTCCTTGACAACTTGGCTTTGCTCCATGGAAGAAGGCCTTCCCTTCCTCCTAGAAAGGTCTTAGTTGCTACATGCAAGTAGTTTTGGTATTTGATGCATGTGTTCAATATATGCAGTGCATATGACGATGAGGATTGGGAATAAAAGCCATTAGTATATGAATAAGTGTGTTGTCATCCCTCAAAGATAAATAAGTAAATAATAAATAAAAAGTAATGTGATGCAGGAGCATATTTTTATGTTTTTTGCGTCAAGTAATATAGAGTGGATTTTTTATTAAAATAAATTTAAAAAATATTTTATATACTAGAATAAATAATTATAAAAATTATTACGAAAATACGTAAGATTATTTATCTCGTTTACAGTAAAAACAAGAAAAGACAGTAAGTGTGATACGTGTATATCTCGTTCACAGTGTAAACGAGATACATGCAAGTTTACTGTAAATGAGATGCGTGTTAAATTATAATGTTTACAGTGTAAACGAGATACAGTAAGACAAACTGCTAACAACTATAAAAGGATGTGCAAGCCTTGGCATTCTCCACATACATTTCATATATTTTTTCCTCTGTTTTTTCTTTTCAAAAATAAGCAAAAATGTTCAGTAGTAGCGAATATGTGGTTATTTGTGTGTATCCCAATTGTCGTATGAGAAACAGTGATAATTGGGTGATATTTGAGTGTGATAATCCGTTACTGTTGCGCATTCGGTGAGTAAGTTCGTTGTCCGAGTTGAAGAGTCTGATATTGAGAAACTTTGGTGGTTTAGGGAGAAAAGAAATCGGAAGGTGGGGTATAAGTTTCTAGCACCGTTGGGTAACGGAGCTTTTCGGTTTCACTTGTTTCGGCTCCGTGGCGACGAGCATATGTGACTCATGTTTGACATCCATGGAAGAAGTCCTTGAGAAGCACTGTGTCGTCGAAGCCGGCCTCCCTCAAATACGGGACGATGACGTCCGGTGATAGAAGCATGTGACTCACTCGTCGAAGCAGAAGTAAGCGAGGCCTCTGAAAAAAAAGATCACAATTATTAAAAATGTATGCGTGCATCAACATAACAAACTGACTTAACTATAGTATACATTTGTTTAATAGAAATTTATACGTATGTACTAACTTAATTTATGTCAATAAAATTTTTTACGTTAATATTTTTACATAGTTAATTCATAAACATTTCCTCAACATGTTACTTAAAATAAAGACATTTATTAAAGTAATTAATAATCTAATTATCAAATTTTAACTTAATAATTTAATTTAGGTAAATACAAAAGTACATAATAGTTCACTTAACTTAAAAAATAACTTTTACTTGGATAATTAATAACTAAACTAATAACTTAAGAAACGTGTAACCAATAAAATATCTTCAACGGTTGGAAAATATCTACCAAAATTGCATTCTATTGGTGACCTGTTACTAACGATACAAATTGCATTCTAGTTATTGACAAGTATTCTAATAGTGGCTATACGTATATGTGATAACAAAAACGTCAAGATAAGAAAACTAACCGTAAAGTCGGCTGTCCCGGCGTAGTGCCAAGTCGCGTTCAGCCTATTGATATCTGGATCAGTGCATCTTCACGCACCATCTTCGTTTTACTTGATAATATGGTCAGAAAGGAGTAGAAGAGAGGAGAAAGTGGTGGAAAGGTTCAAAATGGGGTCCAGAACCTCGCTGTAAACGACATCTATATATAGGCGTTACCTAGTCTTATCTCGTTTACAGTGTAAATAAGATAAGCTTGCACGTATCTCGTTTACATTGTAAATGAGATATACAGGTATCATGTAACACCCTACCACATAAAATCTTATGTTTAAGTCATAAGACAGAGGTGGTGAGATATTATGACCTCTAAAAATAAAATTATATATATATATATATATATATATATATATATATATATATATAGTTTGAAAACGGTTTTTTATAACTAGGAGCCTTTGAAGAAACGTTAAAACAAAAGCAATAAATTGAAAAGCGCAACACTCACGAGGTGTCAACGTTAACGAAGCGACGTAAAAGTAAGCTAACATGGATATAAACGAAAGAGAGTTCCAAGGTACAAATATCAAAACTCAAGACTCGGCTCGCACACACACACACACGAGAACCCAAAAGAAGCGCAAAATACAGAGTTTACAGAACCTGTTTCTCTAAAATAACCTCAAAGAGGAAGTATATACATAAACAGTGGAGATAATAAGTATCTACTTATATACATAATCAAAATAAACCCTAAAAGATATTAAAGATCTTCGCTATCAGAAGCTTCCAGCATACCTCAGCGAGGTGCCTCACGTCCTGCATCTGAAAACCATAAAATACGTATGGGGTGAGAATTAGAGGTTCTCAGTATGGTAACAGCACCCACATATCTAATATATAATGTCCTAGAAAAGTCAAAGGCATTTCTAGAACTTCTAACATGTGATTAAAGCTTATGAAAACACAACTAAACCAAAAGTAAATGAGGCAACTAACTAAGGATCTTCGTTCTATTCTAATACTCCCATTTTCAACTCTTCCGAACCTCCCAACCTCCATTGGAATGTTTGTTCAAACACAATTACTACAATCAAGAAAATCACAATTAAGATTCAGATAAATAAGTAGCAAGTAGTTTATGCAATCAGTTAGGTAATCCAAACAAAACACACCAATCAAACACATAGATGCATATGATGCATGCCTGTTCTATGGCTGATGATATCATCTGTCGGTTATATAGCCACCCCAACACATCCTGGTAGCTAACCATGGATAGAAACACCCATTGCGGAGCGAGTGTGTTTGAGCTACAACCCCTTGCTACTACCCGCTTAACCCAAAACCAGTGGAATAACCATTACTGCGGCTACTACTCAGGCGGGTGTTTAAAAGCTCAACCTGGAGCAAACGGAATGATCCACTATTGCTGCTACTACCCAGGCGTCACAATCACTGACCTGGAGCAAGCGGGACAAACCACAATCCTTGCTACTGCCCAGGTATCTGAAACATATATTTATTCAGTCTAAACACAATCATCATTATTATCAAATCTCAAAAATTGTCCTGAAGCAAGCGAGACAAACCACAATCCTTACTACTGCCCATATATCACATTCAAAATTCATTATTACTTTCATTAAAACATTTCAATTATTTCATATTTAGTCAAAATTTCATAATTAAACTCAGTTTTCATAATTCTTCTTCCTCATCTCATACTCGGAGCAAGTGGACAACGTCACTGCCTACTACCTAGTCACATATATCTCTTTAAATTACAAATCCTCATCATTACTCTCATCATCCATATCAAATCAAGCATCCCCTTCCTCAACTCCTTCGACACCAATTCTATCTTCTTCCACTCACTAACCCTTACTCCATAACCCAAAACCTAACTAATAGACCTTAAACAGAGTTTTTGGTTTTTCCTACAACTTCGAAAATTCAGTTTTTACATATAACTTCCGACATCTATAACTTCCTTTACGAAATTCCGTTTTTCACAAAGTTTATACCATCTTAAAGCTCTTAAAACTATCTTTAATTTGAATCAAAATTCACTCAAATTCAGTATCCGAGACTCAGGTTATGGACCATCGAAGTTCATTAAAAATATGCTTTTACAAAAAAAGTTCAAAACCTTTATTTTTTCAAATTCTCATTTTCAAACCAAATTTCACAATCCAAAATAACATTAAATACACTTAAAACAATTTCATAACCATTTCTTTCATTCCACAACACTTCGGGTGTGTTTGGCAAACGCGTTACAAGAGAAGAAGCACGTTTAGCTTTCTTGAAAGCTTCAATTTTTGGTTTGGCAAATTTTTTATTCATGAACGCAGAAGTGATTTTGCTTTCAAAACCACGTTTACAAGAAGCTACAATTTTGAGCTTCTTCGTTTTAACAACGGGTTTTTAGCCATCAATACTACATCTTTATTTATCTTTTACCAACTTTATCATTTATGCATGTTATTATATTATTTATGAAATTCTTATTATTTTTGTTTACATGAACTCTTTTTTTATTATTTATTATTTATTATTTTTTATTAATTATTTATTTGATATTATACACTTTTATAATTATAATTTTTTGTATTATTTTTATTATCTTTTTATAATATGATTTATTGATTCTATTAGGTAAAGTAAATTAAACAAAAAATTAATTGTAAATAATAATAATAATAAAAAATTATAGCATACTAAAAAAGAGTACTAAGAGTACTAAAAATATACTATATAAAAAATATCATAAAAATTTTTTTGATTTATTTCAATTACTACCAAGATAAATATTTAATTTTTTTTATTATTCTTAGTACTCTCTAAAATTTATATTTTGTTAGTTTTAATTAAAAATATATTTTGCCAATTTTTATATATTATTTTTATTTTAGTTTATAAATATTAATTTTATTATAGAATTAATTAATAAGATTTATTCAATTATCTAAATTAAAATGATAAGATAATATACAAAAATTATTTAAGTTGATGTCTATTTTAGTAATTTTTTATTTAAAAGTGATTTTGAATAGTATAATCCAAACAACATTTATTTTACTATAATTCATTTTAATGCAAAGATTGCCAAACATAAATCACTTTAACATAAACTTATTTTTCATCAAAATCAGGTTTGCAAAATCACTTTTATTCAAACTCCCGTTTGTAAACTGTAATCCAAACACACACTTCAACACTCAATTTCATCAACTCTAACCCACACAATCATAACCAAACTAACAATACTCATAAATCATCAATATAACATCATCATCATTTACAATCAAACTCAAATCTCATTATGACTCAATAATTCAGCAACACATTCACATATTCAACTCCATAGCTTTACCAATTTATTAAACTTTAACAAGTCATCCTGGTTCAACCTAATCTACGGTCAACTAGCCTAAATTTTCACGACACATTATATTTTAGTTACGAGAAATCAAAATAAAATTTAAAATTAAATAATATTTTTTATTTTTCTTTTTTTGAAAAATAAAAATACTATGATAGTATGATTGTTTAATTTTAGGTAGTTATTTTGAGATTTTATTTCTTAACTTATTCAGTATAATTTTATTTTGATACTTTTTATTTTACCTCTAGTTACGTATAGATGTTTTGGAAGTATACAACTATTAAAAAATTTTTTTTTAATAAGATTAAATATTTTTAAAATTTATTTTATATAAAATCACAAATAAAATGACTTTTCATTATGACTATAAATAGTAAAAGAAAATAAGATAAAATAATTATCAAATAAAATATATATCAATTAAATTATTATAATCAAATAAATTTTGATAATACATATAAGACATTAAAAATATAATTAATATATTACTATAATTATAATTTTTTTATACCATTATTTGATATTTATATAAATAACAAAAAATATAAAATTATTTTATAAATTATTCATATTAAAATTAAAAAAAAATATATTTTAAACAAAAATATAAAAAAATAAATATGTTACGTACATCGAACGATAAATATATCAGTATAGTAATAAAGTTAGTCCTATTAATTACGGATGACCAATTTCGAAAATCTGCAATTAACCATTCACTTGGGTCGAATCTCTCTCCAACGACTGTTATACATACGGTGGGGAGAGCGTTCGCAAAAAAATTTAACTCAATCCAAAACCCTTCCTTTAATCCGTTCCCATCTTCCTCACTCCACACTCCACAAGCACCCAAAGACGAACAATCTCCAATTTTCTTTCTCCGGCAAAACCTTTAACGGGTTCTTTCCGGCAAGTTTTAATTTCTACACAAAGCGCAATGTTCACGCCACAGAGGAAGGCGTGGCCCGCGGCATCTTCATTTACGCCTCACCGAGGCGGCGGGGCGGCGAATTCTGCTCTCTTGAAGGGCAAGGCCGTCGTCGTCTTCGACGATCCTGCGCCGCCGCCGCCGTTGGGTTCTCTGAGCGAAGCAACCCGGGAGACGGATGTGACGGTAGCGTTCGATGGGGGGAGCGTCGATGATTGGAAGAAGTTCAGAGAGGTAGGTTTGCTCGATGAGGCGGTTATGCAGCGGAAAGACCATGAAGCACTCTTGCAGAGGGTGTCTAGGCTCGAAAAAGAGGTTGGTTTTCGCAAACATTTTGCCAATTTTTTCCTTGTTGATACCTTTAATTTTCATTGTTCTTTAGGGTTCTGGATTCAATTGGATTATGCTTGCCAAGATTGCTATTATTCATTTGATTGCTGGGTTTAATTAGGTTTATGTTTTAACGGTAATATATGATAATTTAGTTATTTATTTATCTTTTTTTTTTAATTTTTCTTAATTTGCTTTCCTTCTCAGTTTCTGATCATGGTCACTTGATGGTGGGTGACTGGCTGTAGGAAAATTTTGATTGATTGTTAGTTCTAAATCTCAACTTGCAGTTACTGTTGCTCATAATGTAGTGACTGTTATGCAACTTCTGTTTAGAATAAGGGAAGGTTTTGCTTGATTTTAGTAGCAGGAAAAATACCTTCAGTTGCTCATTAGGTTTAGTGAAAAGAAGCATTCCAGTTGATTGAGTACTAAAGACAAATTGACTTTCTGCCATCGAATCTAAATTGTTCCTTCAGGCGAAATGATATATTTATATTCTCTTGGACAGAGTTCAGGGAGAAAGATCCGTTTATGTTTTGGTTTATGCTAATCATTTCAAATTAAAGCCTTTCTTCAGTGATCATTCAGTACTTAGGAAGTGGGAAAGGGATTCTGCAGGCATGAAATAAATGCACGAGCAAAAACTAATGAAGCCTGATGAAAAAGAGATTTAAGGGTTGAATGCCTAGGTTGTTATACTTGTAATTTCTTTAAATTTTTGAGAGTTTTGATATCATCTTGATTATCCAGTCAGGAGAGGAAGCTCATAAAAAAAAAGTAACATTCAGGTCTGTTTGGTTTTACATTTTTTTTCCTTCCAAATTTGTCGTCTTGTCATCAATATCAATATTGAATTACAAAATACCTCCATTATTTCCATTATGGTCCCTTTTAATAGATTTTTTGGAATGACACCTTAAAATCAAATCCTAACATCAAAAATTTAATTTGAAAGATAGAATGATAAATTTAAGGTTAATTTACTTTGATGCATATGCAATCTGCAACAAGATTACTATGATTCATGTCTTTGTGGTTTTAGTTTATCTATCTATCTATCTATCTATTTATCATTGAAAATTTGTAATAATTGACCGCTAATGGAACCTTGGTTTCCTTTCATTTTTCTTTTTCAGCTTTTGGACTACCAGGACAACATGGGCATCCTGTTGATTGAAAGAAAAGAATGGAATCTGAAGTTTGATCAATTAAGGCAAGAACTATCTGCGACTAAGGAGATTCTTAAACGAGAACAATCATCACACTTGATTGCATTATCCGAAGTACAAAAGAGAGAGGAAAATTTGAGGAAAGCATTAATCACAGAAAAGAAGTGTGGGGCTGATGTATGCTCTTTTTTGTTGATTTTCTTTCTTCTCATGTGGTCAATTGTTTAGATCATATTGAACAGAGATTTTAACTTTTGCCTTTTTTGCTCACTTCCTTTTATTCCTAGAACTTCAATATGCAACATATATCCATGATTAGGCATGTGAGATATATTTTTCTTTATTTTCTCTGCTAGTTTTAGTTAAAACCAGTTTTTTCTCTATATGTGTCCTGAATTTTTGTTTTAGTCTCTACCCTAATTTTTTTTTTTTTTTTAGTTTTGACCCTAAATTTTCTCTTTATTTTTGCTAACGTGGCTAACACAATGTAGTACATATGTTATGTATGTTGATAATGTTCAAAATTCATCATTTTTAGGTCTCTCAAGTATGATATGGAATTTATTAAAAAACAGAAAAATGTTTGAGATTAGTATATGCCCAGTCCATTATCAGTAAATCACCTAATACATGTTCTCAAACAATATTGTTCAGTTACTTTACTAGGTTGTTTCTAATCCAATTTTGTGACGGGCTATTTTCAACTGGCCTCATGTGTGGTTAAGGTTGACTACATCTAATAAGCATGCTCTTATGTTCTGTTATTTGATGTTGATGTGACCGTATCACTTGCCAGCTTGAGAGAGCCCTGCGTGCGATGCAACAAGAGCATGCCCTAGTTCATTCGTCCTCCAAGACGAAGTTATCTGAAGCAAATGCATTGGTTGATGGTATTGAAGAGAAGTCTTCACTGGTCAACAAGAAACTGCATGATGCAGAATATAAACTTGCTGAGGTGAACAGAAAAAGTGCAGAGCTGGATATGAAATTGCGAGAACTGGAGGTTCGTGAAAGTTTGCTTTGCAAGGAACAGTTGTCGGTGGCTACCGAGTATGTACCATGCTTTACAGTTTATGAATATCCAGTCATCATAATATGTTATCTAGTTTGTTATGTGCTTTAATTCATCTAAAGTTGGTATTCTACTGCCCCATACAGTCGAGAATCATTTGAAGCAACGTCCCACAAACAGAGGGAAGATTTGAAGGAGTGGGAGAAGAAACTTCAGCAAAGAGAAGATATATTATGTGGTGGTAGGCAAAATCTTGGCGAGAGAGAGGAGAAGATGATTGAGACTGAAAAGAAATTGTCGAAGAGAGAGAGACATTTAGAAGCGTTGGAAAAGAATATTAATTCCTCTATGTCTTTGTTGGAAGAAAAGAAAGCTGAGATAAGTACAAGACTAGCAGATCTAGATGCTAAAGAAGAGGTGCATTTCATACTTATTATGAGCTTGATGATTTTTTGCACTTTTTTGCTTCAGGTAACTTTTTATGTGATTTTATGTGGTCTTTTCCATTATTCAGTGTTGTGCCTATGATTTCAGAAAGTTGATTCTGTAAAGAGCTTGCTGGATGTTAAAGAGAAAGAATTACTTGCACTGGAACTGAAGCTTAGTGCTAGAGAAAAAGTAAGTCTAGGTACCTGGTAGCTTTACAATAAAATGGAAGTTTCTGCAATGTTTTGCCCATGAAAATACTGGGATATATATGATTGCCTAAGCCATTTTGATTCTAATTAGATAGTGAGGCACAAGTATATACAAATCCTCAAGTACTCTTGGCAAGAGATAGCGAAATATTTAGGTTTTGAAAACTTTATTATGGTCTTTTAATGTGAAGTAGGATGACAGGTTCTTTGGAATTTTCCTCATATAAGATAAATTTTGTTATGGTTGCTCTATGGTTGTTATATATTAGTTTTTGTATCATTGTATACTGCACCCATGTGGCATTACCATTAGTAGTCTGCATTTTAAAACGGGTGTAATGCCAGAAATGCTAGTTGCATTAATTCTAGTATCCTGACAGCTAAATTTTCAAAAAGTTTAGAACCAATCAAGCAATAATGCACGACACCTAAGTCTGATTTGCTTGTGTTGAAAGTTGTTCTTGTGAAATTATTGCTAAATTTATCCTAAATTTTTTGAAAAATTAGCTGCTATGAATGACTATAATTTTAAAGCCAAATGAAATATCATAGTAGTTTTTCCACTAAGTAGAGATCACTTTCAAGAGTTAAATCGCTGTCATTGTTAGAGATCATTAAAGAAGGCCTAATCTTGAATTTATATATTGGCATAGGATAGCGTATATAATGCATTGTTTTATTCACTCTTAACTGGTATTTTTTATTACATACCTAGGAATAGTTGTTTGAAAATGCGGAAAGAAATTGGATGTTAGAAGGTTACTATATAAGCTCATAAGATGTATCATAGGGAGTATGTTATTACTGTTTACATAGCTCCAATAACTGATTTATTTGCTTGATAATGCTACTTACTGACTGTTCTTATTGTGGTTCTCACAGGAGGGGATTGAGAAGCTCCTTCAAGAGCAGAAGGTTATGCTGGATTTGAAGTTGCAGCAGTTTGAGCTGGAAACAGAGGAAAGACGGAAATCTCTCCTTCAGGAGTTTAGGAGCAAGGAGGAAGACTTGGAGCAGAGGGAAGCTGAAATCAACCACAGGCAGAAGGTTGTCGAAAAAGAAGAACATGGTTTGAATAAGAAGGCTGAGAGAATAAAGGAACAAAGTAAGGAACTTGAAACAAAATCAAAATCTTTAAAGGAGAAAGAAAGGGGTATTAAGGTCAACGAAAAAGTGTTGGAGAAGGAAAAACAGCAATTGCTTGCTGATGTGGAAAATCTGCAGAATTTAAAAGATGAACTTGATAAGCTTAAAGATGAGATTTCTCAGCAGAAGCAGAAAATATGCAAAGAAATTGAAGATTTGAAACTTACTGAAGAAGAGAGAGCTGAGCATTCTCGGTTGCAATTGGAACTAAAGCAGGAGATAGAACATACCAGATTGCAGAAGGATTCTCTTATGAATGAAGTTGAAAGCTTAAGGGAGGATAGACTGAGGTTTGAGAAAGAGTGGGAAGTATTGGATGAGAAAAGAGCTGAAATTAATAGAGAGAAACATGAAAATGATGTGGAGAAAGAAAGATTAAGAAAACTACATCACAGTGAAGATGAACGGTTGAAAAGGGAGAGACACGACATGCAAGATCATATAAGGAATCAACTAGATAAGCTTGAACTAGAGAAGGAATCATTTAGAGAATCAATGAAGCAAGAGAAACTTCTTTTGTCTGAAAAGTTGAAGAATGAGAAATTGCAAATGCTTCAGGATTTTGAATGGAAGACAAGTTCTCTTGAGATTGAAATCCAGAAAAGGCAGGATGAAATGGAGAAAGATCTGCAGGAAAGAGAGAGAAAATTTCAGGAGAAGATGGAAAGGGAGCTTAATAATATTAATGTCTTGAAGGATGTTACTGAGAAGGAATGGGAAGAAGTGAAGTCTCAGGGCCTTAGGTTAGAGAATGAGAGGAAGGAGCTTGAGTCAAACAAGCAGCAGTTGAAGTCAGGCCAACGTGAGATGCATGAGGACTCTGAAATGCTTATGAATCTAAGCCGGAAGGTTAAAAATGAACGTGAACTACTTGTGGCTGAAAGAAATCAATTTCTTGCATTTGTTGAGAAGCTAAAGTGTTGCAAGGAGTGTGGTGAGGTTGTTGGGGGCTTTGTAGTATCTGATCTTCAGTTGCCTGACTTTAAACAAAGAGCCATTGTTCCCTCAGCCACCTCTCCTACTCTGAATGGTATGCTGATTAAGAACTCCCAGGACAAGGTAACTGCTTCCAATTTGGACTCTTCTGGATCTACATGGACTGGAAATTGGTTCCTCCGTAAATGTAGACCAATCCTCGGTTTATCTTCAAATAAAAGAACTGATGGCATTGGTTCTTCTAATGAGGATGGGACAATGCCACTTTCATATGTGAATGTTGCTACAGAAAAAGTACCTGAACTGGAATCTCTGCCCATTATAGAAGGAGCTGAGGTCACTCTTGAAGAACAACAGCTAGCAGATGGAGCTCATCACTCTTCGGAAACTCCACAACCCCAATTTGAGAGAATTTTTCGACAGGTGGATGTTCAAAACACAGAGTCCATGGATGATCATAGCTACAGAGATAGCTTTGTAGATGAATATCCAGATGATTCTCAGCAGTCAGTTCCAAACCGCAGTCGGGGAAGACCTGGGAAGAAAAGCAAATCTGGAATTGCTAGAACACGCTCAGTGAAGGCTGTAGTTAGAGAGGCCAATGAGTTCCTAGGGCAAGCCTCTGAGGAAATAGAAGATGCGAGTTTGCTATCTCTCAATGCCGATCATTTCAAAGAAGACAGTCAAGGAGACTCTAGTCAAATTGATAAAGCTGTTGGTAGGAATGGAAGGAAGCGACAACGCTCACAAACTTCAAGAATTACGGAAAGTGAGCAGAATGCAGATGATAGTGATGGACAATCAGAAAGCATTACAGCTGGTGGACACAGGAAGAAGAGGCAAATGGCTGCTTCACCTGCACAAGTTACTGGAGAGAAGCGATACAATCTCAGGCATCCAAAGATGTAAGTTCAGTCTTGGTGATTTTGTCGGACACTATAGTTATAGTTTATGCTGGTTGGGTCCATGAATTGAGTATAATACTCTTGAATGTAAATGTGAACTAGATACGTTTGAGAATTGTAATTTTCTTAATGACATTATGGAAACGTTTTTTGTTGACTTCCACACTGAAAGACCAGTCCTCTATCGTTGCCCCCCTGGTCCATACCCAGGAAGGAATATAAATGATTGTAGTGCCAGTTTTATTTCACTGGATTGCATGATTTTGACCGTTGTTTGCAAGATTGTATTATCTTGTAATGTTATATCATAACATACCCCATCTCAACCAATCTTTACTACTGCATACGTATTTGATATTGAGAATGACATAATATCACATCCTGGTGATTAATGAATTGTTGAGGTAGTCTCTTAGCTAGACGATTATTATGTTTGTGTATAGACAGAACCACACTAAGATTCATATAGTAATTAAAATTGATGACAGTTTCCATCTGTAAGAGAAAATAATTATTTGTTGATTAGTTTTGTAATTTGGGATTTTTTGGTGAAAGGAGAGTTAATAATTGAAGCAACACAATCTATGTCAACTAATTTTTTGTTATTTTGGGTTCTCAGATTGTACATTACTTATTTGACAGAAGGTTCTTGTTATACATTTCCTTTATTTATTTATTCTGTATAGGGTATTCTTTCGGTATTGTAAATATCATTTTCCTTGTGTATGATAATATTAGGAAATTGAAATGATGAATTGAGTGATTGTCTACTTCATGTTCTTTTAATTAATTTGGGATGCTTTTAAGTGTGTTATTGCAAGTGTCTTGCATATGGCTGTGTAGAGGGCCAAAAGTATAGTTGGTACAAATTGTGATTCATTCATTTTCCTGAGATTTGTGGTCAGAATTTTTTTTGGTGGTTCTAATATCATTCATATCTTGGTATGCAGTGTAGGTTCTACAGTAGACTTTTCCAATAGAACACAAGGCGTGCAGAAAGAAGTTGCTTCTAGTAAACCAGAGCTGAATAAAGTCCCTGAAGTTGACCCTGGTGCCTCATTAGTAGAAGCAGCCGGCAACATCCAAAGCACAGTTCACGTACAGGTCTCGACGACAAGAACCTTGGAAGAAAGGGTTGTTAGGGTATAACATTCCTACTGTTATTTCTTTCCCCCCTTGATAGTTCAGATGCTTCGCTGTTACCCAGAAAGGGTAGTGAAGGAGGAAAACCACAACAATGTATAAAAGAAAAAAAAGTGAGAAATGAAATAGAGACAATCATCTGCTGCAATATACTCAAACCAAACTTGCTTTCCACCTTGTGTATCATCACGATAAATCACCTTGTAGTCCCTGATCCTCAGCAGTTGCATGACATATGTCCACCCATCCATCACAGAATAATCAAAACGTCCAATAGTTAATTATTTCACTGCTAAACCCTTTGGCATTGTCATCAAGGTTTCTTTTTCAATTCAGAATTTGTGTTTTTTTTATGTATATTCTATTTATTCATTAAACACATTTTTACAGTTTGAAGTACCAAGAGACATTGTGGATGACAATGGTGCTGTAACCAACTCTGTGGATCGTGTGGAAGAAAATGGTGCCACAGAATATGAAGATGAAGGTGGAAGCACAATCCTTGGGGTTGAAAATGATATCAGGGAGGGAGAAATAGGGGAGGAGGCAGCGGAGGCAGAGGCGGAGGCGGAGGGAGGCGGAGGCAGGTGGAGGAAGAGGAGGAGGAGGAGGAGTCCGCAATAAAGATGATCTTTAAATTTTTCACAACATGATTGAACTAGTTCCTATTTGTCATGGATATTACAATAGAAATGCTTGTGTCCTCATTCCTTCCAATTAGGGAACTCTGTTTAAATAGGCAAGCAGCTATGAAGCAACTATATAATCTTACTTGGGGTTAAGGTTAACCTCCGTGTTCTCTTGTCTTATAGGAGTTTTCTACTTTTCTTTTTTCCATTTAGAGTACTTTGTTCCCAATGACTATCCTCTTGCCAAATAGAGTATGCAGGTTGTGTAGGAAGTTATTTATTTATTTTTTTTTGCCAAAATGTGAAACATATTGTAGCTCAGTTTTGGATAAGGTTATCAACAAAAAGATACGTTCCTGTTTAAATTTGTCCTTTTAAATTAATTACAGTGACATTTATTTGTGTCTTGAAAGGTACATTGTGGTATGTTGTGTATCTGGAGAACATGATAATTGCAAGGTGAATTTTTGCTGGCAGTTTAGATGTGAAGCTGGATGGACTGTCTGATGCTTCAGGCAGTTGGGGGATTTGCACCCATTTCATCATTAACAACAATAGGATTTGAGTTTCTTGCAGGAAAAATCAATTCAATCCGAACTATGTTACTATGGTAGTGTTTGTAGTTTGGATTGGACTAGTATATTCGGATTTGACACTATTCACTGCGGGAAGAGCCAAGGACAATTTGATGGTTGGAATACCATTTAAAATGTTTTTGAACCCAAAATAGTTTTGAAAATATTCAAAATTTGTAATTTTGTAGCTGCCTTGTACTCTTAAAAACCGAATTTTTTATGGAATAAATTAAAAAAATTCATTATTTTCTAAAAAAAAAATAATTCTGACTTTAATTACTAATATCCATTATTTTATTGGAGATTCATCACAGTTCGCCCAGTTATTCGATGAACTAGAAGTTCGTATGCAGTTTGCCTAGTGATTCGGCGAACTACATATCACTCATCAGTACCATGTTATGTTTCTGGTGGTGATGATGATCATGCTCTCCGCCATGGGAGGCTGCTTTGGTGACACTGACTCATTGCCGTCGGTCAACCGGGCTGCCTGGACGCATGCGGTGGCGCATTGCAGCGGAACGGATGCTTCGTCAAGGACAATAATGTGAGCTTCTTGGGGGTGGAAGACAATATAGTAGTAATGAAGAAATGTGAATCGTCGATTGGGTTGACCTCACATGCAATGACCAGGAGGGATGAGCTAGAATCATTAATTTTTTGCAGTTCGCCTAATATCTAGACGAACTGAGTACCATCAGCCTTTAACATTCAGAAATGCCAAGTCCTTTCATTACTTTCTGTTGTTAATATCTCCAACTATTCACAATCTTAGTTGCCTAACTCTCCTTGTAACACATAATTAGACTATATCTTGTTTGGTAATCCAAGTATCTGACATCCCTAAAGCTCTTTCCATTCAATGGGAGGTTCTCATAATTCTAGATCTTTGAATCTTCAATTCAAGAATTTTTTTTCTACTCTTTTTGGTTTACTTGCTAGTTGTTATTGTTTCTAGTAATGCAACAAGAACAAAACCAACTCTAAGGCTGAGTGAAACAGAAGAATTCCTCATGGGAAAGCAAAACCAACTATGCCACCTAAAAGAACGGTGCCACCTTCAGGTCCTTCAAAGAGGCATAACACGTTACCACCTCATAATTGATCAAATAAGTATAATCATTTTTTTTTTGGTAAAAGATGGGGCTCTAAGAGCCCAAAAGAAAAAAACATAACTCTTACATAACTCTAATTGCACGGGGCATTGAAATCCCTCTGTAGTCATCCTCAAGTATGAGACTTAACTCAGGACATGACATATCTACAAAATGGTATCCTAACTCTTGATCTAGTCCTTTTTTTGCCAAAAAATCTGCTGCCTTGTTTCCTTCTATGAAGGTGTGCTCTATTTTCACTACCCAATCTTTATTCAACCATCTCCTTATATTTTGAATGAGACCATTTGGGAGCTTGCTTCCTCTTCTTTCCATTTCTATAGTCTCAAGAACAGCTTTTGAATCAAGTTCTAGAATTATTCTCCTAAAATCTAAGTCCCACGCTATTCAGAGTCCCAACAAAACTCCCCAAAATTCAGCTTGATAAGCTGAACATCTCCCTATATTAGCACAAAATCCCGCCACCCATCTTTCTGTTGGATTTTTTTCTCTCCTTTGTGAGGTCCAAGCCCAATATTTTGGGGGTGTATTCTTGCACCCTAGTGTCACAACCCTAATTCAGATTTTGGAGGTCATTTTGAGAAAAAGAGAGTAGCCACCAAGTGAGAGAGAAAGGGAAAAACATAATTTCCGTTTTTGTCCAAAGCAGTAAATTTCAAATGGCAGTTTCTCAGTTGTTCACAGTTGGATCAGCTTGAAATTTAAACTGCGTATTCCTATCATCTTGTTCTTCATTCTGGTCGGTGGAGATGTTGATTGGAGATTTGGAGTGAGAGAAATTGGCTTCGCAAGAGAGAAATTAGGTTTCCCGTTTTTACACAGAGCAGCAATCTTGGAACGGCAGTTTCTCATTCTTTCACCGTTGGATCGACGTGAAATTTGAACTGTAGATTCTTCATATCTTGTTCTTCATTCTGGACGGTGAAGATTTTAATTGGAGGTCTGAAGAGGGAGAAATTGGCTTCGACAGCAGCTCTATTTTTTTGGGTATATTTCATCTTCTTGCTTCTAATTTATAAGCTTTGGTGCTTTGATGTTTTGGATGGTTATATGCACTTTTTTGTGCTTTGTTTGAGACTTTCTTATACCTCATTTGATTATAGTGGAGCTATTTCATTGGTCTGGACGACTCGTGGTTTTTACCTCTCACATTGAGGGGGTTTTCCACGTTAAAATCTCGGTGTGTTCTTATTATTGCTTTACTTGCTATATTTGCTTGTTATAGTTGCTGCCATATTGTGTTGTGAGTATTTTCATATTGTTCTTGGGTTGGAAATTTGTGTCATTTCCGCTGCTAGGCTCTTTCATACTGGCATCAGAGCTTGTTGGTATTTTTCTGGGCTTGTGATTTTGTGAACAATGGAAGCTAATACTAATACTAGTAGGATGATCACTCTTAATGGTCCTAATTATGATTTGTGAAAGTCAAAAATGGAAGATTTGCTTTATGTCAAGAATTTTCATCAACCAGTTTTTGGTACAGAGAAGCCTAATGATAAATCTGATAATGATTGGACTTTGTTGCATAGACAAGTCTGTGGATATATTAGGTAGTGGGTTGACGATAATGTGTTGAACCATATTATTGGAGAGACACATGCTCGGACTCTTTGGATTAAGCTTGAACAGTTGTATGCTCGAAAAACTGGGAATAACAAGATGTTTTTGATCAAGCAGTTGTTGGCTTTGAAGTATACAGATGGGACATCAATGACAGATCACTTGAATAATTTCCAAGGAATTATGAATCAGTTATCTTCCATGGGTATCAAGTTTGATGAAGAGATTCAAGGATTGTTACTTCTTGGCTCATTACCAGACTCGTGGAAAATTCTCAGAATGTCATTGTCCAATTCTGCTCCTGATGGTGTAATCTCTATGGATCTTGTCAAGAGCAGTGTTTTGAATGAAGAGATGAGAAAAAAGTCACAAGGTACATCGACTACACATTCAGATGTTCTTGTTTCTGAGTCTAGGGGGAGAAGCAAAAGTCGAGGTCCTAAAGGTAGAGATCAAAGCAGAAGCAAGTCTCGAGGAAAGTATAAGAATATTGAGTGTCATTATTGTGGTCAAAAGGGACATGTGAAGAAATTTTGTTGGCAGCTAAAGAAGGAGAAAGCCAAGGCAAGTAAAGACAAGAGCACAAATAAAGATGATGGTAGTAAGGAAGACAAGGTTAATGTAACTCATGATGATTTTCTTCTTGTTGAGGAGTTTGAATCTGTTAACCTTGTTGATAATAGCACTAGTTGGGTGATTGATAGCGGTGCTTCTATTCATGTTACATCTAGGAGGGATTTGTTTACGTCTTATACTCCTGGTGATTTTGGTGATGTGAAAATGGCTCATCAAGGTGTTGCAAAATGTACCGGTGTTGGACAGGTTTGCTTGGAAACCTCCAACGGTACCAAGTTGACTTTGAAGCGTGTGAAGCATGTTCCAGATATTCGGTTGAACTTACTTTCTGTCGGTAAGTTGTGTGATGAAGACTTGGATAGCTCATTCTCTCGTGATAGTTGGAAGCTCACCAAGGGTTCCATGGTTGTTGCTAGAGGTACTCGACACTCTACTCTTTATTTAACTCAAGCAAAGATTGTGAAAGATGTTGTTAATGCTGCTGAGTTTGTTGATGAAACTGATTTATGGCATAAGAGATTATGTCATATGAGTGAGAAGGGCATGAATATGTTATCCAAGAGGAATATTTTGTCTGGTTGCAAGGTTGCTTTGCAAAAGTGCAACCATTGCTTTGCTGGAAAATAAAACAGGGTTTCTTTTAAGAGCCATCCACCTTCAAGGAAGCCGGAGATACTTAACTTGGTGCATTCTGATGTATGTGGGCTGATGAAGACAAGAACACTTGGAGGGTCTATCTATTTTGTAACCTTTATTGATGATCATTCTAGGAAATTATGGGTTTACACTTTGAAGACCAAAGATCAAGTTTTGAATGTGTTCAAGCAATTTCAAGCTTCTGTTGAAAGAGAAACTGGGAAGAAGTTGAAATGCATTCGTACTGACAATGGTGGTGAGTACTCAGGTCCATTTGATGCTTATTGTAAAGAGCATGGTATAAGACATCAAAAAACTCCTCCGAAGACTCCTCAGTTGAATGGCTTGGCTGAAAGGATGAACAGAACATTGGTTGAAAAAGTTAGGTGCTTATTGTCACAGTCTGGATTGGCAAAATCCTTTTGGGGTGAAGCTTTGAGCACTGTTGTTTATGTCTTGAACTGGACACCATGTGTTCCCTTGCAATTTGAAGTGCCAGAGAAGGTATGGTCAGGTAAAGATGTTTCTTATGATCATTTAAGAGTCTTTGGATGTAAAACTTTTGTTCATATTCCTAAAGATGAGAGATCTAAGCTTGATGTAAAGATTAGGCAATGTATTTTTATTGGCTATGGCATGGATGAGTTTGGTTACATGTTTTATGATCCTGTTAACAAAAAGGTGATTCGGAGTAGAGATGTTGTCTTTGTTGAAGACCAAACATTGAAGGATGTTGATAATGCGGAGAAGCCAATGGTTCAGCCTAGTGATGATTTTTCTGACTTGGATATTACTTCCTCTATGCCTATGGTAGAAGATGGTAGAGTTGAAGCTCAAAATAATGAGCATAATACAAGTGCAGGTGAAGATGGAACAATTGATCCGACACTTGATGAAGTTGGTGATGATGATCAAGATGAATGGTGCACGAAATTGTAATCTCAGGCAACGGCGCCAAAAACTCTGTACGCACGTCTTAATAAATTGTTTTTCATTCACAACTTCGATACAACTAACCAGCAAGTGCACTGGGTCGTCCAAGTAATAAACCTTACGTGAGTAAGGGTCGATCCCACGGAGATTATTGGTATGAAGCAAGCTATGGTCACCTTGTAAATCTCAGTCAGGCGGATATAAAATAGTTATGGAGTTTTCGAAAATAAATAATAAGGATAGAAATACTTATGTAAATCATTGGTGAGAATTTCAGATAAACGCATAGAGATGCTTTCGTTCCTCTGAACCTCTGCTTTCCTACTGTCTTCATCCAATCAATCTTACTCCTTTCTATGGCTGGCTTTATGTAAGGACATCACCGTTGTCAATGGCTACTTTGAATCCTCTCTGGAAAATGGTCCGATGTACTGTCACTACATGGCTAATCGTCTGGAGGCATCACCCCTGTCAATGGCTGCATCCTATCCTCTTGTGAAAATGGTCCAAATGCTCTGTCACAGCACGGCTAATCATCTGAGGTTCTCGATCATACTGGAATAGGATTCACCCTCCTTTTGCGTCTGTCACTACGCCCAGCACTCGCGAGTTTGAAGTTCGTCACAGTCATTCAATCCCAGAGTCCTACTCGGAATACCACAGACAAGGTTTAGACTTTCCGGACTCTCATGAATGCCGCCATCAATCTAGCTTATACCACGAAGATTCTGATTAAGAGATCCAAGAGATAATCATTCAATCGAAGGTAGAATGGAAGTGGTTGTCAGGCACGCGTTCATAGGGAATGATGATGATTGTCACGTTCATCACATTCAGGTTGGAGTGCGAATGAATATCTTAGAAGCGGAATAAGTTGAATTGAATAGAAAAACAGTAATACTTTGCATTAATCTTTGAGGAACAGCAGAGCTCCACACCTTAATCTATGGAGTGTAGAAACTCTACCGTTTGAAAATACATAAGTGAGAGGTCCAGGCATGGTCGAATGGCCAGCCCCCAAAACGTGATCACAGGATCAAAATACAATCCAGGATGTCAAATACAATAGTAAAAAGTCCTATTTATACTAAACTAGTTACTAGGGTTTACAGGAGTAAGTAATTGATGCATAAATCCACTTCCGGGGCCCACTTGGTGTGTGCTTGGGCTGAACTTGAATGTTTCACGTGCAGAGGCTCTTTCTGGAGTTGAACGCTAGGTTGTAACGTATTTCTGGCGTTCAACTCTGGTTTGTGACTTGTTTCTGGCGTTTAACTCCAGACAGCAGCGTAGAACTGGCGTTCAACGCCCTTTTACGTCATCAATCCTTATTCAAAGTATGGACTATTAAACATTGCTGGAAAGCCCTGGATATCTACTTTCCAACGCAATTGGAAGCGTGCCATTTTGAGTTTTGTAGCTCCAGAAAATCCACTTTGAGTGCAGAGAGGTCAGAATCCAACAGCATCAGCAGTCCTTCTTCAACCTCTGAATCTGATTTTTGCTCAAGTCCCTTAATTTCAGCCAGAAAATACCTGAAATCACAGAAAAACACACAAACTCATAGTAAAGTCCAGAAATGTGAATTTAACATAAAAACTAATGAAAACATCCCTAAAAGTAACTAGATTCTACTAAAAACATACTAAAAACAATGCCAAAAAGCGTATAAATTATCCGCTCATCACAACACCAAACTTAAATTGTTGCTTGTCCCCAAGCAACTGAAAATCAAATAGGATAAAAAGAAGAGAATATACTATAAATTCCAAACTATCAATGAAACATAGCTCCAATTAAATGAGCGGGACTTGTAGCTTTTTGCCTCTCGAATAGTTTTGGCATCTCACTTTATCCATTGAAGTTAAGAATGATTGGCATCTATAGGAACTCAGAGTTCAGATAGTGTTATTGATTCTCCTAGTTCAGTATGATGATTCTTGAACACAACTATTTTATGAGTCTTGGCCGTGGCCCTAAGCACTTTGTTTTCCAGTATTACCACCGGATACATAAATGCCACAGACACATAACTGGGTGAACCTTTTCAGATTGTGACTTAGCTTTGCTAAAGTCCCCAATTAGAGGTGTCTAGGGTTCTTAAGCACACTCTTCTTTTGCTTTGGACCTTGACTTTAACCGCTCAGTCTCAAGTTTTCACTTGACACCTTCACGCCACAAGCACATGGTTAGGGACAGCTTGGTTTAGCCGCTTAGGCCAGGATTTTATTCCTTTAGGCCCTCCTATCCACTGATGCTCAAAGGCTTGGGATCCTTTTTATTACCCTTGCCTTTTGGTTTCAAGGGTTACTGGCTTTTTGCTCTTGCCTTTTGGTTTTAAGAGCTTTTGGCTTTTTCTACTTGCTTTTTCTTTTTCTTTCTATTTTTTTCGCTATTTTTTTTCTGCAAGCTTTGTTCTTTGTTGCTTTTTCTTGCTTCAAGAATCATTTTTATGATTTTTCAGATTATCAAATAACATGTCTCCTTGTCATCATTCTTTCAAGAGCCAACATATTTAACATTCTTAAACAACAACTTCAAAAGACATATGCACTGTTCAAGCATTCATTCAGAAAACAAGAAGCATTGTCACCACATCAACATAATTAAACTAAGTTCAAGGATAAATTCGAAACTCATGTACTTCTTGTTCTTTTGAATTAAAACATTTTTCATTTAAGAGGGGTGATGGATTCATAGGACATTCATAACTTTAAGGCATAGTTACTAAATACTAATGATCATGTAATGAAGACACAAACATAGACAAGCACTTAACATAGAAAACGAAAAATAGAGAAAGTAAGAACAAGGAATGAGTCCACCTTAGTGATGGTGGCGTTTCCTTCTTGAGGAACCAATGATGTCCTTGAGCTCTTCTATGTCTCTTCCTTGTCTTTGTTGCTCCTCCCTTATTGCTTTTTGATCTTCTCTAATTTCATGAAGGATGATGGAGTGCTCTTGATGTTCCACCCTTAGTTGTCCCATGTTGGAACTTAATTCTCCTAGGGAGGTGTTGATTTGCTCCCAATAGTTTTATGGAGGAAGATGCATTTGAGGCATCTCCGGGATCTCATGGTGATGAGCTTCATGCGTCTCTTGAGATCCATGAATGGGCTCTCTTGCTTGCTCCATTCTTTTCTTAGTGATGGGCTTCTCTTCCTCAATGGGAATGTCTCCTTCTATAGAAGCTCCAGCTGAGTAACATAGATGGCAAATAAGATGAGGAAAAGCTAGCCTTGCCCCAGGAGAGGGCTTTTCGGCTATTTTGTAGAGTTCAAGGGAGATGACTTCATGAACTTCTACTTCTTCTCCAATCATGATGCTATGGATCATGATGGCCCGATCCACAATAACTTCAGATCGGTTGCTAGTGGGGATGATGGAGTGTTGGATGAATTCCAACCATCCTCTAGCTACAGGCTTGAGGTCCAGTCTTCTTAGTTGAACCGGCTTGCCTTTGGAGTCAATCTTCCATTGAGCTCCTTCCACACATATGTCCATGAGGACTTGGTCCAACCTTTGATTAAAGTTGACCCTTCTAGTGTAGGGGCGTGCATCTCCTTGCATCATAGGCAAGTTAAACGCCAATCTCTCATTCTCCGGACTAAAATCTAAGTATTTTCCCTGATCCATTGTAATATAATTCTTTGGGTTTGGGTTCTTACTTTGATCATGGTTCCTAGTGATCCATGCATTGGCATAGAACTCTTGAACCATTAAGATGCCGACTTGTTGGATGGGGTTTGTTAGAACTTCCCAACATCTTCTTTGGATTTCATGTTGGATCTCCGGATACTCATTCTTCTTGAGCTTGAAAGGGACCTCGGGGATCACCTTCTTCTTGACCACAACATCATAGAAGTGGTCTTGATGGGCTTTGGAGATGAACCTTTCCATCTCCCATGACTCGGAGGTGGAAGCTTTTGTCTTCCCTTTCCCTTTTCTAGAGGATTCTCCGGTCTTGGGTGCCATCAATGGTAATGGAAAAACAAAAAGCTTATGCTTTTACCACACCAAACTTAGAATATTGCTCGCCCTCGAGCAAGAGAAGAAAGAATAGATGAAGAAGAAGAAGAAAATATGGAGGAGAAGAGGGAGTGTATTCGGCCAAGAAGGGGAAGAGAGGGTTGTGTTGTGTGAAAATGAGGAAGAATGGAGGGCTATATATAGGGAAGGGAGGGGGGTAAGGTTCGGCCATAAGGGTGGGTTTTGGGTGGGAAAGTGATTTTGAATTTTGAAGGTAGGTGGAGTTTATGAGGTAGGTTTATGGGGAAGAGTGGATGGATGTGAGTGGTGAAGTGGTGATAGGGAAGAGAGATTGAGGTGATTGGTGAAGAGTTTTGGGGAAGAGTGTTTATGGGATTTTGTGAAAGAGCGGTGAGAAGAAGTGAGTGGAGGTAGGTGGGGATCCTGTGGGGTCCACAGATCCTGAGGTGATCAAGGATTTACAACCTTGCACCAAATTAGGCATGCAAAATGCCCTTGCACACAACTCTGGGCGTTCAGCGCCAGATTGGTGCTTGTTCTGGGCGTTGAACGCCCATATGTTGCCCATTTCTGGCGTTGAACGCCAGAACCATGCTTGTTCTGAGCGTTCAGCGCCAGCTCTTCTCTAGGGTGCAATTCTGGCGTTTAAACGCCCAGATGCTGCCCATTTTGGGCGTTCAGCGCCAGAACCATGGGTACAGAGAGAGATCCTTGAGTTTTAAACACAAGGTTGTCCTCATTTAATTGAAGGATCAATTCTCCTCTGTCCACATCAATCACAGCTCTTGCTGTGGCTAGGAAGGGTCTTCCAAGGATGATGAATTCATCCTCATCCTTCCCAGTATCTAGGACTATGAAATCAGCAGGGATGTAAAGGCCTTCAACCTTTACTAACACGTCCTCTACTTGTCCATAAGCCTGTTTTCTTGAATTGTCTGCCATCTCTAATGAGATTTTAGTGGCTTGTACCCCAAAGATTCCCAGTTTCTCTATTACAGAGAGGGGCATGAGATTTATCCCTGAACCAAGGTCACACAGAGCCTTTTCAAAGATCATGTTGCCTATGGTACAAGGTATTACGAACTTTCCAGGATCCATTTTCTTCTGAGGCAATGTCAGTTGATCCAGATCACTTAGTTCATTGGTGAACAAGGGAGGTTCATCTTCCCAAGTCTCAATAGTAAAAAGTCCTATTTATACTAAACTAGTTACTAGGGTTTATAGGAGTAAGTAATTGATGCATAAATCCACTTCCGGGGCCCACTTGGTGTGTGCTTGCGCTGAGCTTGAATGTTGCACGTGCAGAGGCTCTTTCTGGAGTTGAACGCCAGGTTGTAACGTATTTCTGGCGTTCAACTCTGGTTTGTGACTTGTTTCTGGCATTTAACTCCTGACAACAGCGTAGAACTGGCGTTCAACGCCCTTTTACGTCGTCAATCCTTATTCAAAGTATAGACTATTATATATTGATGGAAAGCCCTGGATGTCTACTTTCCAACGCAATTGGAAGCGAGCCATTTTGAGTTCTGTAGCTCCAGAAAATCCATTTTGAGTGCAGAGAGGTCAGAATCCAACAGCATCAGCAGTCCTTCTTCAACCTCTGAATCTGATTTTTGCTCAAGTCCCTCAATTTCAGCCAGAAAATACCTGAAATCATAGAAAAACACACAAACTCATAGTAAAATCCAAAAATGTGAATTTAACATAAAAACTAATGAAAACATCCCTAAAAGTAACTAGATTCTACTAAAAACATACTAAAAATAATGCCAAAAAGCGTATAAATTATCCGCTCATCAATGAACAACCAGCTTTAGAAATTCCTGCAAATGCACTTAGAAGGTCTACAAGAGAGAGGAAGCCTTCGTCAAGGTATTCTCCACATGAGTTTGTTTTGTTGACTGATGGGGGAGAACCTGAATGCTTTGGAGAGGCTGTTGAAGATGAAAGCAAAGCTCAATGGCTTGAAGCTATGCAAGAAGAAATGAAGTCCTTACTTGAGAATGATACCTATGAGTTGGTGAAGCTACCGAAGGGTATGCGAGTTTTGAAGAACAAATGGATATTCAGAATCAAGAATGAAGAACACAATTTTAATCCTCGGTATAAGGCTAGATTGGTTGTTAGAGGTTTTAGACAGAGAAAAGGTGTTGATTATGAGGAAATCTTTTCTCCTGTTGTGAGGATGTCATCCATTCGTGCTGTGCTTGGATTAACAGCGTCTCTTGATTTGGAGATTGGGCAAATGGATGTGAAGACAGCTTTTCTTCATGGTGATTTAGACAAGGAGATCTACATGGAGCAACCGGAGGACTTTGTTGTTAAAGGAAAGGAAGATTTTGTGTGCAAGCTTAAGAAGAGTCTTTATGGGTTGAAGCAAGCTCCAAGACAGTGGTACAAGAAGTTTGAATCTGTTATGGGGAAGCATGGTTAGCATAAGACAACTTCAGATCATTGTGTATTTGTGCAAAAATTTTCTGATGATGATTTTATCATTCTTTTGCTTTATGTGGATGATATTTTGATTGTGGGCAAGAATGCTTTGAGGATTAATGAGTTGAAGAAACAATTGAGCAAGTTCTTTGCTATGAAGGACTTGGGTCCTGCCAAACAAATTTTGGGCATGACTATTACTCGTTATAGAGATTCCAAGAAGCTTTATTTGTCACAGGAGAAGTACATAAAGAAGGTGCTTCAAAGGTTTGGCATGAATGATGCCAAATGTGTTGCTAGTTCTTTTGCTCCTCATTTTAAGTTGAGTACCAAGCAGTGTCCAACCACTGATGAGGAGAAACAAGCAATGGATGAAATTCCTTATGCCTCAGCTGTTGGAAGCTTGATGTATGCTATGATATGTACTAGACCAGACATTGCTCATGCGGTTGGTACTGTGAGTCGTTTTCTCTCTAATCCAGGTAAAGAACATTGGAATGCTGTTAAATGGATTATGAGATATCTCAAAGGTATAACTAACTTGAGTTTGAGTTTTGGTGGTGAGAAACCTTTGCTAGTTGGCTTTACTGATGCAGACATGGCAGGAGATATTGATTCTCGAAATTCTACTTCAGGTTATTTGGTCAAGTTTGCAGGGGAGCTATTTCATGGCAGTCAAGGCTACAAAAGTGTGTTGCACTTTCTACCACAGAGGCAGAGTTTATTGCAGCAACTGAAGCATGTAAAGAGTTGTTGTGGATGAAGAAGTTTTTTGCAGCACTTGGTTTCAAGCAAGACCATTATGTGTTGTTGTGTGATAGCCAAAGTGCTATTCATCTTGCCAAGAATTCTACTTTTCATCCAAGATCTAAACATATTGATGTTAGGTATCACTGGATACGGGATGTGTTAGATTTCAAGTTGTTGAAACTTGAGAAAGTTCACACTGATGACAATGGTGCTGATATGATGACAAAAGCATTGTCAAGAGAAAAGTTTGAAACGTGTTGTTTGATCGCCGGAATGGCGAGAGCCTCCACCTAGTCGAGAAAGGGGAGATTTGTTGGGTTTTTTTCTCTCCTTTGTGAGGCCCAAGCCCAACATTTTGGAGGTGTATTCTTGCACCCTAGTGTCACAACCCTAATTCAGATTTTGGAGGTCATTTTGAGAAAAAGAGAGTAGCCACCAAGTGAGAGAGAAGGGGAAAAACAGAATTCCCGTTTTTGCCCAAAGCAGTAAATTTCAAATGGCAGTTTCTCAGTTGTTCACCGTTGGATCAGCTTGAAATTTAAACTACGTGTTTTTATCATCTTGTTCTTCATTCTGGTTGGTGAAGATGATGATTAAGGATTTGCAGTGAGAGAAATTGGCTTCGCAAGATAGAAATTAGGTTTTCCATTTTTACACAGAGCAGAAATCTTGGAACGGCAGTTTCTCATTTTTTTACTGTTGGATCGACGTGATATTTAAACTGTAGATTCTTCACATATTGTTATTCATTCTGGGCGGTGGAGATTTTAATTGGAGGTCTGAAGAGGGAGAAATTGGCTTCGACATCAGCTCTGTTTTTTTGGGTATATTTCATCTTCTTGCTTCTGATTTGTAAGCTTTAGTGCTTTGATGTTTTGGCTGGTTATATGTACTTTTTTGTGCTTTGTTTGAGACTCTCTTATACCTCATTTGATTATAGTAGAGCTATTTCATTATTCTGGACGACTCGTGGTTTTTACCTCTCACATTGAGGGGGTTTTCAACGTTAAAATCTCGGTGTTCTTATTATTGCTTTACTTGCTATATTTGCTTGTTATAGTTGCTGCCATATTGTGTTGTGAGTGTTTCCATATTGTTCTTGGGTTGGACATTTGTGTCATTTCCGCTGCTAGGCTCTTTCACTTCCCAGTTCGTTTCTAATTAATCCTCCACAAGTTGCATTTTCTAGATTCCTATTTGAAGCCCCATTAGTATTTAATTTCATCCAGGTGCTATTGGGAGGGAAAACCCAAGCGACATTGAGTTCTATTCTTCTTTCCACAGGCTTTATTATCTCTTCCTTTCTGAAAGCTTCTAAAATAGCTTTCCCATATGACTTAATCACAAGAAGCTGATTTAGAGGTCTCTAAAAATGGGGTTAAAAAATTTCCTTATTTCTCTATTTCCATAACCACCAACAAGTGGTTAGGAATTGTGTTATCCAAGGAATTTGGTTATGGCGCCCGATTTCAGAAGAGAGATCCCATCTGAGCCAAACCTCGAAGGAAGCTCTAAAGAAGTTATGGAGGTGAGAGGGATTATCTGGGTCCAAACCATCGAAGCTGCCGGGTAGTCTCTCAAAATATGTGTGTAATCCTCAACTGTACCATAGCATCTATGACAAAAAGGGGATGTTCCAAAAATCCTACTCCTTCTTTCTGCTGTCATTAATTTTTTATGGGTTAACATCCAAGCAAGACACTTTAGTTTTTGGGGTCCTTTCCATCTCCATATCATCATTCAAATTTGATCCCAAGTCTCAGGTTGGTTAGCAATTTTGTGATACATGGATGCCGCAGAGAATTCTCTACTTTGTGATAGGTTCCATAGGATCCTATCTTCCCCTAATTCATCCACAGGCGGGTGAATGGCGTGGATTTGATGAACAATATTTTTAGGCAAGAATCTTCTTAAAAAAGGTAGATCCCATTCTTGTTCTTGATTAATAGCTTCCGCTACTGTGAGATTTTGGAGGTTTGGTGGGATTGGATTGATAACTTTATTGATTAATGCTTGTTCTCCTTTAACCCAGCTATCATGCCAGATTTTTTATAGAAGTTCCATCTCCAACAGCATATGAGATATTCTGCTTGAACCTTTCCCGAATCTTCACTATGCTCTTCCACAGCCCAGAGTCTGCTGCTTTGCACTCAATCTTTTGCAGAAGATTATTACCTCTGCCATATTTACCATAGATCACTTGAGCCCATCTCGCATGCTTTTCTGTTAGAAGCCTCCAACACTATTTTGTCAGAAGTGCTTCGTTCATCCAGGTTAGTTTTCAAAAACCCAATCCACCATTTCTTTTTGGTTTGCAAATTATATTCTATCCCACACTATGAAATTTTCTCTCTCCTTGTTTATTACCCCATATAAATTGTTTCTCTAATTTCTCCACTTCTTGACATATTCCTTTTGGCAGTTGACTATGCATCATCTCATAATTTAGGGAAGGTAAAATAATCGACTGTGCAAGAGTTATTCTCCCTACAAAGGTGAGGCAATTAGCTTTCCAGCGACTCAATTTATTCTTTATTCTTTCTATAGCTCCTCTGTAATTCTCCTTTTTAACTTTGTCATTTGTTATCATGGCTCCAAGATATTTCCCTATGTTTTCTAGCTGGTTGTACCCACTGCATCTAGTGATATCTTCTTTTAGATCATGTTCAATATTTCTTGAGAAGATTATTGATGATTTTGTTGTATTAACTTTCAGTCCAGATGCCTGGCAGAATCTATTCAATGTGTCCAGGAGTTTCTTCAATTGGTTTTTGGAAGCATCTGCAAACAAGATAAGGTCGTCTGCAAATAGAAGGTGAGATATAAGGGGCCCTTCCCTCCCTGCTTTGACAGGGATCCAATTTTCTTTTGTCACTTCTTCCTCTATCATGTGAGAAAATTTTTTCATAGTTATTATGAACAGGTAGGGTGACATAGGGTCTCCCTGCCTGATTCCTCTTGTAGGGAGGAAAGCTTCAGTTTGGCAGCCATTCTATAATAGCTTGTATTCTACTGAAGTTATGCATTTCATTATTAATTGTTTAAAGTGGCTTGTTAACCCAAATTCTTCCAAACAATCTTCAATAAAACTCCACCTAAGCCTGTCATAAGCTTTTTTGAAATCAATTTTGATCGCTATGAACTTTTTCTTTCCTTTCAGCCTTCTCATATGATGGTTAATCTCTTTAGCAATGATGACATTGCCATGGATGACACGTCCAGGTACAAAACTTGCTTGGTTATAAATTCAGGACATTGGACCTTAGGTATGAGAGAGATGAGAGTTTGATTGATACTTTTTATATCACTGGGTTGGTTCCACAAAAAACGGATGCAAGATGTGAATGAGACTTTGATAAGATCCCAGTTATCTTTAAAAAAATAAGCTGGGAATCCATCTTCCCCCGGTGCCTTCAAAGAACCTATGCTGTTAAGTGCCTTATAGATTTTAATGCTGGTAGGGGGATGTGAAAGCGCTAATCTGTGATGTTCTTCCGTAGGGGGGTAGGTTAGATCTGTTTCTAAAGAGGCGTGGTCTGGGCACTCTTTTTTATATAGATTATGGAAGAATTCCGTAGCTGCAGATTTGACTTCTTCAGCATCTTCGTTCCAAGTTCCATCTCCCTTTCTTAACTTAACTATTCTATTTTTCCTCCGTCTCATGGTTGTCTTGGTATGGTAGAAATGAGTGTTTATATCGCCGTCTACTATCCATTGTTGTCTTGAATTTTGCAACAATAACAGCTTCTCTTGGTCTAAAATAGTCGCCAACTCTCTTGACAGTTCCTTTTCCAGATCATCTAAAAAGGGGTTGCAGCCATAGGAATGAGCATTTTGTATTCCTGCAATTCTGTTAAGAATTCTTCTTTTTCTTCTGAAGAGGTTTCCAAACACGTCTTTGTTCCATTTTTGGAGTTTTTCGATGATGTCCTTTATAGCCATGGAAAGAGGAAAGTCCCACTTCCAAGCTGAATTAAGGAAATCTTTGAAAGAATGGTGAGTTCTCCATATAATTTCAAATCTAAAAGGCTTATCTCCCAAATCCAATCTCTCCGGCTTTAGTCTGACCAAGATAGGGTGATGGTCAGAATTCACCCTGGGTAAGACTTCAACTCTAGCATCCCCAAAATCCCTCCTCCAATCTATATTCGCAAGTGCTCTATCTAGTCTTTTAAAGACTCTCTCCATACCCTCACGCTGAGCACCTTTCCACGTGAATTTGGACCCCACATATTCTAAGTCCACCAAATTATATTTATTCACCCAATTCTGAAATCTTCGACAAGCATTTGTATCAACCCAAGCTCCCCCTTTCTTTTCATACTCATAAGCTATGTCATTAAAATCGCCCACCAACATCCAAGGTCTTCCCATGTTTTGAGCCAAATCAAATAACTTCTCCCACAGGTCTCTTCTTAGAGTTTCTTGTGGACTAGCATAGACTGCAGTTAACGCCATGGCCTGTGACCAAGCTCAGTTAACTCCATATGAACAAATTGATAATAAGACTCATTTATATTAATCATAAGGGAATCATTATTCCAAAGCACCCAATTCCTCCACTGAAACCTGCAGCTTCTTCCCGATAAGAATATATAAAACCCAGGTCTCTAACTACCTCCTTAGCTTTGCTTCCACTACATCGAGTTTCATACAGCAACACTATAAGAGGTTTTTTCTGTCTGACAATTTCTTTAAGGGTGCGAATTAAAGCTTGATTCGCAATCCCTCTAATATTCCAGGCTAAAATGATCATAATAACACTAGAGGAGCAGAAAGAAAAGTGACATCTATACATGAATCCTGCTACAAAAGACAGAGACAAACTAATTACATTGCATCTCCTCTCCTTATTAGAGAGTTTCTTCCATCTGCATGTTAGCATTTTGCCTTTCAGCCTGCTTCTCTTCTATTCTCTCCACTTTTCCCATAGCCTCCGAGAGAGCATCTGGATCTAAAGATTCAATTTCTGTTTGCTTCGGATCAGGAGGTTCCTCCATTTGAGAGGTTGACAATGGTGTTTCATTAATAACCTTTGTTAGGAGTGGGCTATCTGGGGTCTGGTCCTTCCAATTCCTTTGGAAGTGGGTTTTTCGTTGGGATAAGCTAGTAGTATTGATTGTTGTGGATATGGTCTTGGATCTAAGTGAAGATTCAGGTTAGAGGAAGGGGATGAAATTAAAAATGGGCTAGGAGCAGGTATATTTTGATTAACTGTTGTTGGTTGTGTTTTTTTCTATATAAGTTGGACTTTTTGGGTTGCAGAGTTGTTGTTCTGGGTTTTTGGGCTTAAAATGGGTTTGGTTGTATTGCGGGTATCAGCATAGTGGGTCAGGTTAGAAATTCTTTAAGTAGCACGCTCCTTTTTGCCTAGGTCATATTCCTTCTGGATTAGCTTCTCTCCTTCCGTTGGAACATTCTCATTCTCTACCTCTTCATTTTGCAGTACATCAAATCTGGTATTCCCTCCACTAACCTGTCTTTTTCCTCCACCATTCCCCCACTACTTGTACCCTCCCCTGCTTTCGTATTTCTTCTGCCACGTGTAGGATGTTGAACCAACATCCATGGCCCAAAGCCTACTGTTGTTTCAGAAATTACCTCTTTGTCCTTGTTATTTTTTGTTGGACCACATTGCCCCTTTCTTCTACCTCTTGCATTGGTTCAATAGCTACTGCATTACCCTGATTCATGGCTACCTGAGTTTTTTTTTCTTCAAACAGTCCTCCTTTTCATGTCCCACTCTTCCACACTTGAAGCAGACTTGGTGCAGCCCCTCATACTCAATAGTATGATTAATTCCATTGATTTGGTATTGTGACACTAAGGGCTTGTCTAAATCAACTTCCACACAGATTCTCGCAAACTTTTCTCTTGAGACTTCTGCTGTATTAGAGTCAATTTTCAACATTTTTCCAATTATGTTGCCAATTTTTCCCAAAATAGTTCTGTTGTAATATTTGATGAGCGGATAATTTATACGCTTTTTCGCATTATTTTTAGTATATTTTTAGCATGTTTTAGTAAGTTTTTATTATGTTTTTATTAGTTTTTAAATAAAAATCACTCTTCTGGACTTTACTATGAGTTTGTATGTTTTTCTATGATTTCAGGTATTTTCTGGCTGAAATTGAGGGACCTGAGCAAAAATCTGATTCAGAGGCTGAAAAAGGACTGCAGATGCTGTTGGATTCTGACCTCCCTGCACTCAAAGTGGATTCTCCGGAGCTACAGAAGCCCAATTGGCGCGCTCTCAATTGCGTTGGAAAGTAGACATCTTGGGCTTTCCAGCAATATATAATAGTCCATACTTTTCCTGAGATTTGATGGCCCAAACAGGCGTTCAAAGACAGCTCAAGAATTCTGGCGTTTAACTCCAAAACTGGCATAAAAGCTGAAGTTAAATGCCCAAACTGGCACAAAAGCTGGCGTTTAACTCCAAGAAAAGTCTCTACATAAAAATGCTTCAATGCTCAGCCCAAGCACACACCAAGTGGGCCCGGAAGAAGATTTCTGCATTAATTACTGATTTCTGTAACCCTAGGCTACTAGTTTTCTATAAATAGGACCTTTTGCTATTGTGTTTTCATACTTTGAATCTTTGAGTAGTCTTATGCTATCTTAGATCACGTTTTGGGGGCTGGCCTCACGGCCATGCCTAGACCTTGTTCTTATGTATTTTCAACGGTAGAGTTTTTACACACCATAGATTAAGGTGTGGAGCTCTGCTGTACCTCGAGTATTAATGCAATTACTATTGTTCTTCTATTCAATTCAGCTTATTCTTGTTCTAAGATATCACTTGTTCTTCAACTTGATGAATGAGATGATCCGTGACACTCATCATCATTCTCACCTATGAACGTGTGCCTGACAACCACCTCCGTTCTACCTTCGATTGAGTGTTTATCTCTTGGATTCCTTAATCAGAATCTTCGTGGTATAAGCTAGAATTGATGGCGGCATTCTTGAGAATGCGGAAGGTCTAAACCTTGTCTGTGGTATTCTGAGTAGGATTCAAGGATTGAATGACTGTGACGAGCTTCAAACTCGTGATTGTGGGGTGTTAGTGACAGGCGCAAAAGAATCACTGGATTCTATTCCGACATGATCGAGAACCGACAGATGAATAGCCGTGCTGTGACAGAGTGCGTTGAACATTTTCACTGAGAGGACAGGATTGTAGCCACTGACAACAGTGATGCCCAACATACAGCTTGCCATGGAAAGGAGTAAGAAGGATTGGATAAAGACAGTAGGAAAGCAGAGAGACGGAAGGGACAAAGCATCTTCATACGCTTATCTGAAATTCTCACCAATGAATTACATAAGTATCTCTATCTTTATTTTATGTTTTATTTATCTTTTAATCATTCATCCTCCATAACCATTTGAATCCGCCTGACTGAGATTTACAAGATGACCATAGCTTGCTTCATACCAACAATCTCCGTGGGATCGACCCTTACTCACGTAAGGTTTATTACTTGGACGACCCAGTGCACTTGCTGGTTAGTTGTGATAAAGAGTTGAGATTACAATTGTGCGTACCAAGTTTTTGG
The DNA here is from genome assembly GCF_003086295.3 of Arachis hypogaea. NCBI lineage: Eukaryota > Viridiplantae > Streptophyta > Magnoliopsida > Fabales > Fabaceae > Arachis > Arachis hypogaea. The sequence goes on along the minus strand of NC_092050.1, from coordinate 116,667,238 downwards.
CGCCGTTGCCGGGGATTGAACGAATGAACGAACATCAATTTCGCATACCAAGTTTTTGGCGCCGTTGCCGGGGATTGTTCGAGTTTGGACAACTGACGGTTCATCTTGTTGCTTAGATTAGGTACTTTTCCTTTTTATTTTTCGAAAAAATTTTCAAAAAATACAAAAAAGATTTTCTATTTTGTTCTTCAGAGTTTTTAAGAATGAATTCTAGAGTTTCATGATGATTTGTTGAAGTCTGGCTGGCTGTGAAGCCATGTCTAATCTTATTGGACCGAGGTTTCAATTTATCATCACAAGAGCTTGTTGATTCCTATCAATTTTGCTGTTGTTAGCATTGATCTGCTAAAGCTTGGCTGGCCATTGGCCATGTCTAATGTTTTGGACCGGAGCTTTCACTGAAAGCTTGGCTGGCTGTGAAGCCATGTCTAATTCCTGGACCGGAGTCTTAGACTAGCATTGCAATGATTCCTGGAATTCTCATTAAGAATTTTGAACCCTTATTTTTTCTTTTCCACTCAATTTTCGAAAAAAAAAGGACAAAAAAAATTTGTAAAATCATAAAATCAAAAATATTTTATGTTTCTTGTTTGAGTCTAGTGTCTCATTTTAAGTTTGGTGTCAATTGCATGTCTTTATTCTTCTAATTTTCGAAAGTTACATGCATTGTGTTCTTCATTAATCTTCAAGAAGTTCTTGATGATTTCCTTGCTCTGATCTTTAAATTCTCTTGTCTTGTGTGTTTTGTTGTTTTTCACATGCATTTTCATATTGTTATAGTCCTTAGTATACAAACTTCTAAGTTTGGTGTCTTGCATGCATTGTTTATTTGAATTTAGTTTTCATGTTTAGTTGCATTTTGATCATTTCTCATCATTAAAATTCAAAATTTTTTTCAAAAATTGTGTCTTTTCAAGTCAATAATACAGAGAATTGAAGATTCAGAACATACAGCAGATGAATCACACAGAAAAAGTTGGGCGTTCAAAACGCCCAGTGAAGAAGGAAAACTGGCGTTTAAACGCTAGCCATAGTACCTGGCTGGGCGTTTAACGCCTAAAAGGGTAGCATTTTGGGCGTTAAACGCCAGAATGGATACCATTCTGGGCGTCTAATGCCAGGATGACACAAGAGGGAAGATTTTGGTTTTAATGCACATTTTTTTCAAGTTTTCATAATTTTTCAAAATCAAATCTTTTTCAAATCATATCTTTTCAATCATATATTTTCAAAATCAATTTCTTTCCATTTTCAAAAATACTTGCTAACAATTAATGATTTGATTCAAAACTTTCAAGTGTGTTGCCTTTTCTGTTAAGAAAGGTTTAATGTCTGAATCATATCTTTTAAATTTCTTGTTAGCCAAGTCATTAATTTTAAAAATCAAATCTTTTTTTAACTATTTTTCAATCATATCTGTTTAAAACCACACCTTTTCAATCATATCTTCTTAATCACATCTTTTTCAAAATAGTTTTCAATCATATCTTTTTTATTTCTAATTTCAAAATCTTTTTAATTTATTTTCGAAAATTCTTTCCCTCTTCTCACATCCTTCTATTTAAGGACTAACACTCCTCCACTATCAATAATTCGAACTCTATCCCTCTTGATAAGTTCGAATTCTTCTCTTTCTACCTCCTCCTTCTATTCTTCTTTTCCTCTGACACCTCAAGGAATCTCTATACTGTGACATAGAGGATTCCATACTTTCTTGTTCTCTTCTCTTTCATATGAGCAGGAGCAAAGACAAAGGCATTCTTGTTGACGCTGACCCTAAACCTGAAAGGTCCTTGAAGCGAAAGCTAAGAGAAGCTAAGGCACAACCCTCTGAAGAGGACCTAACAGAAATCTTCAAACTAGAAGAAGATATGGCAGCCGAGAACAACAACAATGCCAACAATGCAAGGAAGGTGCTTGGTGACTTTACTGCACCTACTCCCGACTTCTATGGGAGAAGCATCTCAATCCCTGCCATTGGAGCAAACAACTTTGAGCTGAAGCCTCAATTAGTTTCTCTAATGCAACAGAACTGCAAGTTTCATGGACTTCCATTGGAAGATCCTCATCAGTTTTTAGCTGAATTCTTGCAAATCTATGACACTGCCAAGACCAATGGGGTTTACCCTGAAGTCTATAGACTTATGCTATTCCCTTTTGCTGTAAGAGACAGAGCTAGGATATGGTTGGACTCACAACCTAAGGAAAGCCTGAACTCTTGGGAAAAGCTAGTCAATGCCTTCTTGGCAAAATTCCTTCCACCTCAAAAATTGAGGAAGCTTAGAGTGGAAGTCCAAACCTTCAGATAGAAGGAAGGTGAATCCCTCTATGAAGCTTGGGAAAGATACAAGCAATTGATCAGAAGGTGCCCTTCTGACATGCTTTCAGAATGTAGCATCATAGGTATTTTCTATGATGGTCTGTCTGAACTATCCAAGATGTCATTGGATAGCTCTGCTGGAGGATCTCTTCATCTAAAGAAGACGCATACAGAAGCTCAAGAACTCATTGAAATGGTTGCAAATAACCAATTCATGTACACTTCTGAAAGGAATCCTGTGAATAATGGGACAAATCAGAAGAAAGGAATTCTTGAGATTGATACTCTGAATGCCATATTGGCTCAGAACAAAATATTGACTCAGCAAGTCAATATGATTTCTCAAAGCCTGTCTGGAATGCAAGTTGTACCAGGCAGTACTAAGGACGCTTCATCTGAAGAAGAAGCTTATGATCCTGAGAACCCATCTATGGAAGAGGTGAATTACATGGGAGAACCCTATGGAAACACCTACAATCCTTCATGGAGAAATCATCCAAATCTCTTATGGAAGGATCAACAGAGACCTCAACAAGGTTTTAACAACAATAATAGTGGAAGAAACAGGTTTAGCAACGGCAAGCCTTTTTCATCATCTTCTCAGCAACAGACAGAGAATTTTAAGCAGAGCCACTCTGACTTAGCAACCATGGTCTCTGATCTAATTAAAACCACTCAAAGTTTCATGACTGAAACAAGGTCCTCCATTAGAAATTTAGAGGCACAAGTGGGTCAGCTGAGTAAGAAAGTTACTGAACTCCCTCCTAGTACTCTACCAAGCAATACAGAAGAGAATCCAAAAGGAGAGTGCAAAGCCATCAACATGGCCGAATTTGGAGAGGAGGAAGAGGCAGTGATTCCCACTGAGGAAGACCTCAATGGACGCCCACTGACCTCGATGGAGTTACCTAATGAGGAACCATGGGAATCTAAGGCTCATTCTGAGACCATAGAGATTCCATTGAATTTACTTCTGCCATTCATGAGCTCTGAAGAGTATTCTTCCTCTGAAGAGGATGAAAATGTTACTGAAGAGCAAGTTGCTAAGTACCTTGGAGCAATCATGAAGCAAAATGACAAGTTATTTGGTAATGAGACTTGGGAGAATGAACCTCCATTTCTCATCAAAGAACTGGATAACTTGACTAGGCAGAGATTACCTCAAAAGAGACAGGACCATGGAAAGTTCTCAATCCCTTGTACCATAGGCACCATGACCTTTGAGAAGGCTCTGTGTGACCTAGGATCAAGCATAAACCTCATGCCTCTCTCTGTGATGGAGAAGCTAGGAATCATTGAGGTACAAGCTGCAAGAATCTCACTAGTGATGGCAGACAATTCAAAGAAACAAGCTTATGGACTTGTAGAGGATGTCTTGGTAAAGGTTGGAGATCACTACATCCCTGCTGATTTCATAGTCCTAGAGACTGGGAAGTGCATGGATGAATCTATCATCCTTGGCAGACCCTTCCTAGCCACAGCAAAAGTTGTGATAGATGTTGACAGAGGAGAATTGATCATTCAAGTGAATGAAGACTCCCTTGTGTTTAAAGCTCAAGGATATCCCTCTGTCACCATGGAGAGGAAGCATGAAGAGCTTCTCTCAATACAGAGTCAAACAGAGCCCCCACAGTCAAACTCTAAGTTTGGTGTTGGGAGGTTCCAACATTGCTCTGAACATCTGTGAGGCTCCATGAGAGCCCACTGTCAAGCTACTGACATTAAAGAAGCGCTTGTTGGGAGGCAACCCAATGTTATATCTATCTATTTTCCATTGTTATTTTATGTTTTCTGTAGGTTGATGATCATGTGAAGTCACAAAAATAATTGAAAAAGCAAAAACAGAATGAAAAACAGAGAAAAAAACAGCACACCCTGGAGGAAAAGCTTGCTGGCGTTTAAATGCCAGTAAGGCCAGCAAATGGGCGTTTAACTCCCAGTCTGGCACCATTCTGGGCATTTAACGCCAGAAATGGGCACCAGACTGGCGTTTAACGCCAGGAATGGGCAAGGAGCTGGCGTTAAACACCAGAAAAGGGCACCAGCCCGGCGTTTAACGCCAGGTTTGGCAACAAGGGGCGTTTTGCACGCCAATTGGTGCAGGGATGAGATATCCTTGACACCTCAGGATCTGTGGACCCCACAGAATCCCCACCTACCCTACCACTCTCTCTCCTTCACCCATTCACCAATCACCTCAAATACCTCTTCCCAAAAAAAAAACCCCTCACCTATTAAATCCCACCATTCTCTTCACCACTCACATCCATCCTTCATAAAACCCCACCTACGTCACCATTCAAATTCAAACCACTTTTCCTCCCAAACCCACCCTCTATAGCCGAACCCTACACCCCTCTCAACTCCTATATAAACCCATCTTCACTCCTTCCTTTTCACACAACATACATACTACCCATCCCCCTTGGCCGAACCACAAAGCCTCCTCCATCTCCTCTATTTTTCTTATTCTCCTACTCTTCTCTTTCTTCTTTTGCTCGAGGACGAGCAAACCTTCTAAGTTTGGTGCGGTAAAAGCATTGCTTTTTTGCTTTTCCATAACCATTTATGGCACCTAAGGCCGGAGAAACCTCTAGAAAGAGGAAAGGAAAGGCAAAAGCTTCCACCTCCGAGTCATGGGAGATGGAGAGATTCATCTCAAGGGTGCATCAAGACCACTTCTATGAAGTTGTGGCCATGAAGAAGGTGATCCCTCGAGGTCCCCTTCAAACTCAAAAAGTGTGAATATCCGAAAATCCAACATGAGATCCGAAGAAGAGGTTGGGAAGTTCTTACCAACCCCATTCAACAAGTCAGGATCTTAATGGTTCAAGAGTTCTATGCCAATGCATGGATCACCAAGAACCATGATCAAAGTATGAACCCGGACCCAAAGAATTGGCTTACAATGGTTCGGGGGAAATGCTTAGACTTTAGTCCGGAAAATGTAAGGTTGGCATTCAACTTGCCCATGATGCAAGAAGATGAACACCCCTACACTAGAAGGGTCAACTTTGATCAAAGGTTGGACCAAGTCCTCATAGACATTTGTGAAGAGGGCGCTCAATGGAAGAGAGATTCAAGAGGAAAGCCGGTTCATTTAAGAAGGCATGACCTCAAGCCCGTGGCTAGGGGATGGTTGGAGTTTATCCAACGTTCAATCATTCCCACTAGCAACCGGTCCGAAGCTACTATAGACCGGGCCATCATGATTCATAGCATCATGATTGGAGAGGAAGTAGAAGTTCATGAGGTTATATCCCAAGAACTCTATAAGGTGGCGGACAAGTCCTCTACCTCGGCAAGATTAGCCTTCCCTCATCTCATTTGTCACCTCTGTAATTCAGTTGGAATTAACATAGAGGGAGACATCCTCATTGATGAGGACAAGCCCATCACTAAGAAAAGGATGGAGCAAACAAGAGATCCCACTCATGGACATGAGCATGAGGAAATTCCTCATCATGAAATCCCTGAGATGCCTCAAGGGATGCACTTTCTCCCACAAAACTATTGGGAGCAAATCAACACCTCCCTAGGAGAATTGAGTTCCAACATGGGACAACTAAGGGTGGAGCACCAAGAACATTCCATCCTCCTCTATGAAATTAGAGAAGATCAAAGAATCATGAGAGAGGAGCAACAAAGGCAAGGAAGAGACATTGAGGAGCTCAAGAACTACATAAGATCTTCAAGAGGAAGAACAAGCCGCCATCACTAAGGTGGACCCGTTCTTTAATCTCCTTGTTCTTTACTTTCCTGTTTTTCGAAATTTTTTATGCTTATGTTTATCTATGTTTGTGTCTTATGATCATTAGTGTCTTAGTGTCTATGCCTTAAAGCTATGAGTGTCCTATGAATCCATCACCTTTCTTAAATGAAAAATGTTTTTAATTGAAAAAGAAAAAGAAGTGCATGAATTTCAAATTTTAAAACAGTTTAATTATCTTGATGTGGTGGCAATGCTATTGTTTTTCTGAATGAATGCTTGAACAGTGCATATTTTTGAATTTGATTGTTTATGAATGTTAAAATTGTTGGCTCTTGAAAGAATGAAAGAAAAAGGAGAAATGTTATCTGATGATCTGAAAAATCATAAAATTGATTCTTGAAGCAAGAAAAAGTAGTGAAAAGCTTGCAGAAAAAAAAGATATATGCGGAAAAAAAAAAGAAAAAGCAAGTAGAAAAAGCCAATACCCCTTTAAACCAAAATGCAAGGGTGATAAAAAGGATCCAAGGCTTTGAGCATCAGTGGATAGGAGGGCCCACAGGAATAAAATCCTGGCCTAAGCAGCTAAAACAAGCTGTCCCTAACCATGTGCTTGTGGCGTGAAGGTGTCAAGTGAAAACTTGAGACTGAGTGGTTAAAGTCGAGGTCCAAAGCAAAAAGAAGAGTGTGCTTAAGAACCCTCGACACCTCTAATTGGGGACTCTAGCAAAGCTGAGTCACAATCTAAAAAGGTTTACCCAGTTATGTGTCTATGGCATTTATGTATCCGGTGGTAATACTGAAAAACAAAGTGCTTAGGGTCACGGCCAAGACTCATAAAGTAGCTGTGTTCAAGAATCAACATACTTAACTAGGAGAGTCAGTAACACTATTTGGATTCTGAGTTCCTATAGATGCCAATCATTCTGAACTTCAAGGGATAAAGTGAGATGCCAAAACTGTTCAGAAGCAAAAAGCTAAAAGCCCCGCTCATCTAATTAATACTGATCTTCATAGATGTCTTTGGAATTCATTGTATATTCTCTTCTTTTTATCCTATTTTATTTTCATTTGCTTGGGGACAAGCAACAATTTAATTTTGGTGTTGTGATGAGCGGATAATTTATACGCTTTTTGGCATTGTTTTTAGTATGTTTTTAGCATGTTTTAGTTAGTTTTTATTATGTTTTTATTAGTTTTTAAATAAAAATCACTTTTCTGGACTTTACTATGAGTTTGTGTGTTTTTCTGTGATTTCAGGTATTTTCTGGCTGAAATTGAGGGACCTGAGCAAAAATCTGATTCAGAGGCTGAAAAAGGACTGCAGATGCTGTTGGATTCTGACCTCCCTGCACTCAAAGTGGATTCTCCAGAGCTACAGAAGCCCAATTGGCGCGCTCTTAATTGAGTTGGAAAGTAGACATCCTGGGCTTTTCAGCAATATATAATAGTCCATACTTTGTCCGAGATTTGATGGCCCAAACAGGCGTTCAAAGACAGCTCAAGAATTCTGGCGTTTAACTCCAAAACTGGCACAAAAGCTGGCGTTTAACTCCAAAAAAAGTCTCTACACGAAAATGCTTCAATGCTCAGCCCAAGCACACACCAAGTGGGCCCGGAAGAAGAGTTCTGCATTAATTACTGATTTCTGTAACCTTAGGCTACTAGTTTTCTATAAATAGGACCTTTTGCTATTGTGTTTTCATACTTTGAATCTTTGAGTAGTCTTATGCTATCTTAGATCACGTTTTGGGGGCTGGCCTCACGGCCATGCCTAGACCTTGTTCTTATGTATTTTCAACGGTAGATTTTCTACACACCATAGATTAAGGTGTGGAGCTCTGCTGTACCTCGAGTATTAATGCAATTACTATTGTTCTTCTATTCAATTCAGCTTATTCTTGTTCTAAGATATCACTTGTTCTTCAACTTGATGAATGAGATGATCCGTGACACTCATCATCATTCTCACCTATGAACGTGTGCTTGACAACCACCTCCGTTCTACCTTCGATTGAGTGTTTATCTCTTGGATTCCTTAATCAGAATCTTCGTGGTATAAGCTAGAATTGATGGCGGCATTCTTGAGAATCTGGAAGGTCTAAACCTTGTCTGTGGTATTCTGAGTAGGATTCAAGGATTGAATGACTGTGACGAGCTTCAAACTCGTGATTGTGGGGCGTTAGTGACAGACGCAAAAGAATCACTGGATTCTATTCCGACATGATCGAGAACCGACAGATGAATAGCCGTGCTGTGACAGAGTGCGTTGAACATTTTCACTGAGAGGACGGGATTGTAGCCACTGACAACGGTGATGCCCAACATACAGCTTGCCATGGAAAGGAGTAAGAAGGATTGGATAAAGACAGTAGGAAGGCAGAGAGACGGAAGGGACAAAGCATCTTCATACGCTTATCTGAAATTCTCACCAATGAATTACATAAGTATCTATCTTTATTTTATGTTTTATTTATCTTTTAATCATTCATCCTCCATAACCATTTGAATCCGCTTGACTGAGATTTACAAGATGACCATAGCTTGCTTCATACCAACAATCTCCGTGGGATCGACCCTTACTCACGTAAGGTTTATTACTTGGATGACCTAGTGCACTTGCTGGTTAGTTGTGCGAAGTTGTGATAAAGAGTTGAGATTACAATTGTGCGTACCAAGTTTTTGGCGCCGTTGCCGGGGATTGAACGAATGAACGAACAACAATTTCGCATACTAATATTCAATAGCGAATCCTGAAAGACGAACCCAGGCTGCTATTCTATTTATCATAGCATTCGTTGGATCAGAATCTGGTTTCCATAGTCTTATTGTAAGATAGTGATAAAAAATTTTCCAAGGACCTTCTGTGAGTGCGAATTCCAGGTCTTCAGAGTTAAAAAACCTTACCAGAAAAAAATCAGAGCCCGGATCAATAATTTATAAACTTCCTCTTTTCCCCCCCATTGTATCAAGCCTTCTCTTCATGGCTTGCAAAGAGATTCTTCTTCCCATAAGCTTGACAATGAGGAAATCCTACAATTCCTTACTAATTTCTCTTTTAATGCTTTCACCAATAACCAAGCTGCAGATACCATTTGGTAGCTTTTTATGACTATTTCCTCATCATCTTCACTTTCTTCTTGGTCTGGAGCGTATTCCACCTCAACATCCCTTCTTTTTGGAGCAGGGTTAGCTTGATCATTTCTGCCAGTTTTTACAATGCTTGCAAAAGTTCTCCTTCCGCATTCTTTCTCTTGGCTGTCTGTTCCCATACTTACCACTGCTTCTATGTTGACTCCTTCAACTCCTGTATCCATCACTACTTCATCTTCAATCATCCATTCCTCAACCCTCAGCGGAATGGCTAAGTCTCCAGAGAACTCTCCACCTTCCCTAGTCTGCTTCACTTTCTTTCCTTTTCTATTTTTTCCTTCTCTTGGCTCATGGGATCGCGAGGCCCCTCCTCTCGTGAAGCCTCCTCTCATCAGAAGGGTGGCCGGTCAATAATATGCAAGCAAAAGACCACAGCTTTCCTAAGAACTTCTACGCCAAATAAGTATAATCTTGTATAATTTTGAAGTTTCTTTTTTCATTTTTTATTTTTCTTTTCTTTTTGGATTTCTATTCATGTGCTACTAATGTCAATGTGGGTTGGGTCAAGCTTGAGTTTTTTTAATCTCTTAAACAGAGATCTTGGGTTTGAGTCCGAATATAGAAAAAAAAATTTTATTCGGAGATTCGTACTTCCATAATGGGACTCATCATTTTTTGTCAAGTTAGTTGTGTTTTTTTGAGATAGGATGTGATGACGGTTTAATTGGAAAAAGAAAAAAAAATCAAAGTTTTGAAAATCGAACCGATCATCAAACTGTTCTAGCTATTAGTTTATTGGTTTACAAATTTAACTGGTTCAACTGTAGTTCAACTAGAATAACCAGTTTATAATAAAATAATACATAAAACATAAATGAACACACTAAAACATAATTATAATCTAATTTAAACTTTAAAATGTCATCTAAATCAAAAGTGTCACATCAATCACAATGTTATAATATCATCCAAATACAAACTTAGAAGTCAAATAACAAAATAAACAATTAAACATGAAATGCCAATATCAAATTTTGTCATTAGTAATCAAAATCCACAAAAACATAAACTAAGATCAAATATAACCCAATAAAAAGAACAACGAATTAAATTGATTGATACTATCATCTAGCCAATAACAAAATTTAGTTAACAGCAACCCAATGACAAAAACAATGAATTAAGATCAACAACATAAACTAAGATTAAAATAACAATGAAAAGATCAAGATAAAAAACAAACCATAACAAGTACAATTTATCAAATTAACAAGCTTTTAAAATGTCAAAAACAACACAACAACCTAACAATAACAATTTACAAGATCAAGAACAGTCCCAGAACATTAACTTATCAAAGTAACAAGTTAGAAAGATCAAGAATAAAACAAAACAAGTTAACAAAATAAGTTAATACAGCAATACAACAATGAAATAAGAACTAGAACTGCAACATACTAATTAAAATAACCACCAACTAAAACAAGATATGCAATCTCTGTCCAGTAATTTTTTTGCACAATTATCCCTAATTTAACCAAATTGATACTATCATCTAGCCAATAACAAAATTTAGTTAACAGTAGCCCAATCACAAAAACTGAATTAAGAACAACAACATAAACTAAGATCAAAATAACAATAATAAGATCAAGATAAAAACAACAAACCACAATAAATATAATTGATCAAAGTAACAAGTTATTAAAATGTCAAAAATAACACAACAACCTAATAATCACAATTTACAAGATCAAGAACAGTCTCGGAACAACAATTTATCCAAGTAACAGGTTAAAAAGATCAAGAACATAACAAATAAGTTAAGAAAACAAGTTAATACAACAATCCAACAACGAAATAAGAACTAGAACTGCAACCTACTAAATAAAACAATCACCAACTAAAGCAATATCTGCAACCTCCATCCAATCATTGCTTTGCACAATTATCCTCAATTTAACCAAATTCCCAACTAAGTGATTATGCATAAAAAAATTAAGCAATATCTTGAATGAATAAACTGAATCATACTGATCTAACCAAGTAAAGGAGGGAAGGGACGTCTTTGAATCTGAATAACAAATGAGACTCTAAGCAGAGTATGAGACTTTGAGTAGTGAGCAATGAGTAGGGTATCAGGTAGAGGGAGCAAGAATGCCGGCGATGAGAACGCGATGGACGACGGGCAACTAGACAAGGAGCACGACGACCCACGACGTGCGATAGATGACGGGCGACCAGGCGACAAACAGGACATCCTACGACATGCGATGAACGATGCAGAACAGCTTACGATTCATGAATATAAGAGGGGTTGGAGGCGATCTGTTGGACAGTGGAGTGACGACCGGAGCAGGAGGGACAATGGTGGAGAGAAAAATGGTGGCGACGGTGGAAGCTAGGGCTTCTTTTCTTTTTTAGAGAGGGAAGAGGGAGAGAGGGAGTGAGGGCTCAAGAAAGGGGAAACTGGGAAGGGGATTAGGGTTTTGGACTTTTGATGCAAAATCTGAAAATCGGCCGGGTTCCAATTCGATTCGACCGGACGGTTCCCGGCCGATTCGGCAGTCTGATAATAGTTTTCAAAAAGAGCGGTTATGGCTTCTGTCTGAATTGGAATCCTCACCGATTCATGGTTCAACTGGATGGTTCGAACTGGTTTTCAGAACCTTGAAAAAAATCATGGTGTGGATGTAAGCTTTCGAGATTCATTTAGATATTGTTCCCATTGAGATTAGGTCGATGAAGGGTCTGAATATTTTTGGCATGTGATTCTAATTTCATACTGTACATAGAAGAGATTGTTGGGATATTTTAAATAAATAATTTAAATATTTTATTTATAGGTATAGGTAATTCGTAGCATATTTACCAACTTCTATCTTTTTACATATTTCGTTTACAGTGTAAACGAGATAATACATGATTTTATTGACTTTATATCATTTACAAACGAGATATATGGAATTTGAAAGATACACATATCTCGTTTGCACTGTAAACGAGATATGTATATTTGTAAATATAAAAATATATTTTTGAAAATATTAAAAAATATTAATAATTTAATTTGGACCAATGTAAAAAATAAAAATCGATATATTTTGTTACTATTTAGATCGACTTTAATTAATTTATATCTCATCTATATTTTAAATTTTAAATTAATAACCTTGTTTCTACTGAACTCTTAAAAATAGAATGTTTCAAATAATAGAAAAGATGGGCGGTTTCAAATAATAAAGAAGATTGGCAGTTTCAAAATAATAGGGGAGATGAGCGATTTTTAACTCATTGATTAGTGGGCGATTGGGCGTATTACGTAATTTGAAACTGCCCATTTAAAATTAGAACATTATTTTCCTAGAAACCAACACATTTAAATCAGTACTAAAAAGGAATAAGAAACATAATAAAATTTTAAAAATTTTATATAGTACCTGTTCATACGCTGGCCCAGAAACATAGCAAGGACCAAAATAAATAACAACCCACTTAAGAGGTTAGACCTCATTTACTCCTACCCGACCTCATAGAGGTCGGATACGGCAACAACAGTACAACCATACTTATCTAAATAAGTAACCAACTCCTAAGGTATTTTTCACTCACCTAGAAGAGAGATCTCAACAACATTCCTTGAAAAAGAAAATGATCATCCATCAACAAAGGTGGAACTACTCTAAAAGGTAGTTATCTATTCTACTATAAATACACTGACTCCTTCAGGTACATTCAGAACACAATCTACTAAAAACCTGCCTAAAACCCTTGCTAACTTAAGCATCAGAGTCCCTTGTAGGTACCACCCCCCACCTCCTCATGATGAACTTGGACAACGGCATCTCAGTACCGGGAGACATCGTACGCTGCCCCAAAGTAGCTTGGACCTCATGTTCAGATCCAAAAATAACCCAGTTTCAGGTAACCTTCAGAACATTGGCGCCGTTGCCGGGAACCAGAAAATCTACACCCAATCATGGCAGACAATCAGTTGGAAGACGGACACACGACGTCTGAGTTAGAACCTCATAACGTTGACTGAGCACTCATGATACCACCACGGCATGATAGAACAAGTGGTCCTAACGGGGAGGGAACATCGGGAAACCCTCCACCTAGGAGAAGCCATTCAGAAATACATCCACTAGAGAATGAAGAGCCACCGTATCCAACCGAGATCATCGGACGATAGGGCACAATATTTGATTAGAGTAACTTGAACAGGAGATCGAGCGACAAAGAGAAGCTGAAAGAAATTTGCGAAAGGAGGTATGCCGACGAAGAGTGCTAGAAGAAAAACTCTCGAAACTAGAGCAGACCTTCTGATGAGCGGATAATTTATACGCTTTTTGGCATTATTTTTACATAGTTTTTAGTATGATTTAATTTATTTTTAGTATATTTTTATTAGTTTTTAAATAAAAATCACATTTCTAGACTTTACTATGAGTTTGTATGTTTTTTTGTGATTTCAGGAAATTTCTGGCTGAAATTGAGGGACTTGAGCAAAAATCAGATTCAGAGGCTGAAGAAGGACTACAGATGCTGTTGGATTCTGACCTCCCTGCACTCAAAGTGGAATTTCTGGAGCTTCAGGAGTCCAAATGGCACGCTCTCAATTGCGTTGGAAACTAGACACTCAGGGCTTTCCAGCAATATATAATAGTCCATACTTTGCTCGAGTTTAAATGACACAAACTGGCATTCAACGCCAGCTTTCTGCCCTATTCTGGAGTTAAACGCCAGAAATAGATTGCAAAGCAGAGTTAAATACCAGAAATAGGTTACAAACTGGCGTTTAACTCCAAGGAAGACGTCTACATGTGAAAGCTTCAATGCTCAGCCCAAGCACACACCAAGTGGGCCCGGAAGTGAATTTTTGCATCATTTACTTATTTCTGCAACCCTAGTAACTAGTTTAGTATAAATAGAACTTTTTACTATTGTGTTAGACATCTTGAGATCTTTTGATCATTTTTGAGACTATCCTTGTATCACTTTTGATCTCTTGATCACGTTTAGGGGGCTGGCCATTCGGCCATGCTTGGACCTTGTTCTTATGTATTTTCAACGGTAGAGTTTCTACACACCATAGATTAAGGTGTGGAGCTCTGCTGTTCCTCATGAATTAATGCAAAGTACTATTGTTTTTCTATTCAATTCAAGCCTATTTCTTTTCTAAGATATTCATTCGCACACAAGAACATGATGAATGTGATGATTATGTGACGCTCATCATCATTCTCAATTATGAACGCGTGCCTGACAAACACTTCCGTTCTACATGGAAACAAGCTTGAATGCATATCTCTTAGCCTTCTGATCTACGATCAGAGTCTTCGTGGTATAGGCTAGAATCATTGGTGGCCATTCTTGAGATCTGGAAAGTCTAAACCTTGTTTGTGGTATTCCGAGTAGGATCTGGGAAGGGATAGCTGTGACGAGCTTCAAACTCGCGAGTGCTGGGCGTAGTGACAGACGCAAAAGGATTACTGAATCCTATTCCATTATGATCGAGAACCGACAGATGATTAGCCGTGCGGTGACAGCGCATTTGGACCATTTTTACTGAGAGGACGGGAAGTAGCCATTGACAACAGTGATGCCCAACATACAGCTTGCCATGGAAAGGAGTATGAAGGATTGGATGAAAGCAGTAGGAAAGCGGAGATTCAGAAGGAACTAAGCATCTCTATACGCTTATCTGAAATTCTCACCAATGAATTACATAAGTATCTCTATCTTTATTTTACGTTTTATTTACCTTTTAATTATGAAAACTCTATAACCATTTGAATCTGCCTGACTGAGATTTATAAGGTGACCATAGCTTGCTTCAAGCTGACAATCTCCGTGAGATCGACCCCTACTCAGGTAAGGTTTATTACTTGGACGACCCAGTGCACTTGCTGGTTAGTTGTGCAAAGTTGTGAAGAAGAACTAAGATTATAAACGTGCGTTTTAAGTTTTCAGCGCCGTTACTAAGGAATGAACGATCACGATTTCGTGCACCAAGTTTTTGGCGCCGTTGCCGGGGATTGTTCGAGTTTGGACAACTGACAGTTCATCTTTTTGCTCAGATTAGGTAACTTTATTTTAATCTTAAGATTTTTTTATTTTTATTATTTTTATTTCTATTTTTGAAAAAATTTTCAAAAAAAAAAATTATTTCTATAAAATAAATAAATTATTCTATGGCTTCAGAATTTTTAAGAATGAATTCTAGAGTTTTATGAGATATGTTGAAGCCTGGCTGGCTGTAAAGCCATGTCTAAATTCTTTTGGACTGAGGCTTCTTCTTCACATGCTTGAGCTATGTATGCTGAAGCTTGGCTGACCATTGACCATGTCTAGTGTTTTGGACCGAAGCTTTCACTGAAAGCTTGGCTGGCTAGTAAGCCATGTCTAATTCTTGGATCGGAGTTTTAGACTAACATTGCAAGATTCCTGGAATTCCTTTTAAAAATTTTAAAATCCTTAATTTTCTTTTTCAAAATAATTTTAAAAAAATTCAAAAAAAATTAATAAAATCATAAAAAACCCAAAATTTTGATGTTTCTTGTTTGAATCTTGTGTTAGTTTTTAAGTTTGGTGTCAATTGCATGCTTTTATAATTTTCTTTAATTTTCGAAAATTCATCATATGTTCTTCATGATCTTCAAGTTGTTCTTGATGATTTCCTTTGTTTGATCTTTGCATTTTCATGTTTGGTGTCTTTTCTTGTTTTTCATATGCATTTTTGAGTTGTTAGTGTCTCAACATTAAAAATTTTTTAAGTTTGGTGTATTGCATGCTTTTCTTTTCTTAAAAAAATTTTCAAAAACATGTTCTTGATGTCCATCTTGACATTCAAAGTGTTCTTAGTGTTCATCTTCATATTCAAAGTGTTCTTGCATTTTTTTCTTGTTTTGATTCATAATTTTTATGTCTTGTGTCTTTTTTTAGTCTTTTTATCTCTCCTCATTAAAAATTCAAAAATAAAAAAATATCTTTCCCTTATTTCACTCATAATTTTCGAAAATTTGATTTGATTTAGTCAAAAGTTTTTAAAGTTAATTGTTTCTTATGAGTCAAGTCAAATTTTCAATTTAAAAATTCTATCTTTTTCAAATCTTTTTCAAAAAATAAAATCTTTTTCATTTTTTCTTTTATATTTTCAAAAATTTCAAATTGATTTTCAAAATATTTTTCTTATTTTTGTTTCTTATTTTCGAATTCATTACTAGCATTTAAATTCAAAAATTTTAAAGTTTGTTTCTTGCCTATTAAGAAAGGTTCAATCTTTAAATTTTAAAATCATATCTTTTTGTTTCTTGTTAGTCAAGTAATCAACTTTAATTTTCAAAATCAAATCTTTTTAATTTCATTTTCAAATCTTTTTCAAATTAAATTTTCAATCATATCTTTCAATCATATCTTTTTCAAAATTTAATTTCAAAATCTTTTCAAAATTTGATTTTCAAATCTTTTTCAATTAACCACTTAACTTTTTGTTTGATTTTAAAAGTTTACTATTTCAATCATATCTTTTTCAAAACCACCTAACTACTTTTCTCTCTCTTATTTTCGAAAAATACTAACCCCTTTTTCAAAACTTGTTTTAATTAACTAATTGTCTTAAATTTTAATTTAATTTTATTTCCCATCTTAAATTTCGAATTCTTATCTTTTCTTTCTTTCATTCTTCTCTTCTACTCATATAAGGAATCTCTATACTGTGACATAGAGGATTCCATACTTTTTTTTCTGTTCTCTTCTTTTTCATATGAGCAGGAACAAGGATAAGAACATTCTTGTTGAAGCTGATCCTAAACCTGAAAAGACTTTGAAGAGGAAGCTAAGGGAAGCTAAAGCACAACTCTCTGGAGAAAATCTAACAAAAATTTTCGAAAAAGAAGGAAACATGGCTGAAAATAATGACAATGGTGGAGATGCAAGGAAGATGCTTGGTGACTTTACTGCACCAAATTGCAACTTACATGGAAGAAGCATCTCAATCCCTGCCATTGGAGCAAATAATTTTGAGCTAAAGCCTCAATTAGTTTCTCTGATGCAACAGAATTGCAAGTCTTATGGACTTCCATCAGAAGATCTTTTTCAGTTCTTAACTGAATTCTTGCAGATCTGTGATACTGTTAAGACTAATGGGGTTGATCCCGAGGTCTACAGGCTTATGCTTTTCCCGTTTGCTGTAAGAGACAGAGCTAGAATATGGTTGGACTCTCAACCTAAAGATAGCCTGAACTCTTGGGATAAGCTGGTCACGACTTTCTTAGCCAAGTTCTTTCCTCCTCAAAAGCTTAGCAAGCTTAGAGTGGATGTTCAAACCTTCAAACAGAAAGAAGGTGAATCCCTCTATGAAGCTTGGGAGAGATACAATCAACTGACCAAAAAGTGTCATTCTGACATGCTTTCAGAATGGACCATCGTGGATATATTCTATGATGGTCTGTCTGAATTATCAAAGATATCATTGGACCATTCTGTAGGTGGATCCATTCACCTAAAGAAAATTCCTGCAGAAACTCAGGAACTCATTGACATGGTTGCAAATAACCAGTTCATGTACACTTCTGAAAGGAATCCTGTGAGTAATGGAACGCCTCCGAGGAAGGGAGTTCTTGAAATTGATACTCTGAATGCCATATTGGCTCAGAACAAAATATTGACTCAGCAAGTCAATATGATTTCTCAGAGTCTGAATGGATTGCAAGCTGCATCCAACAGTACTAAAGAGGCATCTTCTGAAGAAGAAGCTTATGATCCTGAGAACCCTGCAATAGCAGAGGTGAATTACATGGGTGAACCCTATGGAAACACCTATAATACCTCATGGAGAAATCATCCAAATTTCTCATGGAAGGATCAACAAAAGCCTCAACCAGGCTTTAATAATGGTGGAAGAAACAGGTTTAGCAATAGCAAGCCTTTTCCATCATCCACTCAGCAACAGACAGAGAAATCTGAGCAGAATCCATCTAGCTTAGCAAATATAGTCTCTGATCTATCTAAGGCCACTCTAAGTTTGATGAATGAAACAAGGTCCTCCATTAGAAATTTGGAGGCACAAGTGGGCTAGCTGAGTAAAAGAGTCACTGAAACTCCTCCTAGTACTCTCCCAAGCAATACAGAAGAGAATCCAAAAAGAGAGTGCAAGGCCATTACCTTACTTGGTGTGGCCGAACCCAGAGAGGAGGAGAAGGACGTGAATCCTTGTGAGGAAGACCTCCTAGGACGTTCACGGACCAATAAGGAGTTTTCCTTTGAGGAACCAAAGGAATCTGAGGCTCAACTAGAGACCATAGAGATTCCATTGAACCTCCTTTTACCATTCATGAGCTCTGATGACTATTCTTCCTCTGAAGAGGATGAAGACATCAGTGAAGAGTAGGTTGATAAATATCTAGGAGCCATCATGAAGTTGAATGCCAGTTTATTTGGTAATGATACTAGGGAGGATGAACCCCCCTTGTTCTCCAATGAACTCAGTGCATTGATAAGGCAGACATTGCCTCAGAAGAAACCGGATCCCAGAAAGTTTTTCAAACCTTGTACCATAGGCACCATGACCATTGAGAAGGCTCTGTGTGACCTTGGGTCTGGGATAAACCTCATGCCACTCTCTGTAATAGAGAAATTGGGAATCTATGAGGTACAAGCTGCAAGAATCTCACTAGAGATGACAGACAAATCAATGAAACAGGCTTATGGACTAGTATAGGACGTATTAGTAAAGGTTGAAGGCCTTTACATCCTTGCTGATTTCATAATCCTAGACACTGGGAAGGATGAGGATGAATCCATCATCCTTGGAAGACCCTTCCTAGCCACAGCAAAAGCTGTGATTGATGTGGACAGAGGAGAGTTGGTCCTTCAACTGAATGAGGACTACCTTTTATTTAAGACTCAAGGTTCTCCTTCTGGAACCATGGAGAGGAAGCATGAAAAGCTTCTCTCACTACAGAGTCAACCAAAGCCCCCATAGTCAAACTCTAAGTTTGGTGTTGGGAGGCCACAACCAAACTCTTAGTTTGGTGTTGAACCCCCACATTCAAACTCTAAGTTTGGTGTTGGAAGGTTCCAACAATGCTCTGAACATCTGTGAGGCTCCATGAGAGCTCACTGTCAAGCTATTGACATTAAAGAAGCGCTTGTTGGGAGGCAACCCAATGTTATTTAATTATATCTATTTATTTTCCATTGCTATTTTATGTTTTCTTTAGGTTGATGATCATGTGAAGTCACAAAAACTACTGAAAAATCAAAAACAGAATAAAAAACAGCATTAAAAACAGCTCACCCTGGAGGAAGAACTTATTGGCGTTTAAACGCCAGTAAGAAGCATCAAAATGGCGTTTAACGCCAGAAAGAAGCATCAAGCTGGCGTTAAACGCCAGAAACATGCACCAGACTGGCGTTTAACGCCAGAACAGAGCATGGAAGTGGCGTTAAACGCCAGAAACAAGCAGCAGACTGATGTTTAATGCCAGACATGCACTCTAAGGGCATTTTGCACGCCTAATTGGAGCAGGGATGCTAAGTCCTTGACCCCACTGGATCTGTGGACCCCACAGGATCCCCACCTACCCCACCTCTTCTTCTCTCCTCTTCACACCTTTTCTTAACTCTCTTCCCCAAATACCCTTCACCAATCACCTCCATACCTCTTCCCCAAATACCCTTAACCACTCACATCCATCCACTCTTCCCCATAAACCCCTCCTACCTCCAAAATTTCAAATTCTTTTCCCTCCCAAACCCAACCCTAATGGCCGAAACCTACCCTTCTCCCCACCCTATATAAACCCCTCAACACTACTCCATTTTCACACATTACAACCACCACTTCTCCCCATTGGCCGAATACACTCTCTCCCTCCATCTCCTCCATTTTCTTCTTCTTCTACTATTTTCTCTCTTCTTTTGCTCGGAGATGAGCAAACCTTTTAAGTTTGGTGTGGTAAAAGCATTACTTTTTGTTTTTCCATAACCACTAATGGCACCTAAGGCCAGATAAACATCAAGAAAGAGGAAAGGGAAGGCAATTGCTTCCACCTCTGAGTCATGGGAGATGGAGAGATTCATCTCAAAGGTCCATCAAGACCACTTCTATGAAGTTGTGGCCAAGAAAAAGGTGATCTCTGAGGTCCCTTTTAAGCTCAAAAAGAGTGAATATCCAGAGATCCGACAAGAGATTAGAAGAAGAGGATGGGAAGTTCTCTCTAATCCTATTCAACAAGTCGGGATCTTAATGGTTCAAGAGTTCTTTGCAAATGCATGGATCACTAGGAACCATGATCAAAGTAGGAACCTGAATCCAAAGAATTGGCTTACAATGGTTCGGGGGAAATACTTAGATTTTAGTCTGGAAAATGTAAGGTTGGTGTTCAACTTGCCAATGATGTAAGAAAACGCATGCCCCTACACTAAAAGGGTCAACTTTGATCAAAGGTTGGACCAAGTCCTCATGGACATATGTGTGGAAGGAGCTCAATGGAAAGTTGACTCAAGAGGCAAGCCGGTTCAATTGAGAAGACTGGACCTTAAGCCTGTAGCTAGAGGATGGTTGGAGTTCATTCAACGCTCAATTATTCCTACTAGCAACCGGTCTGAAGTTACTGTAGACCGAGCCATCATGATCCATAGTATCATGATTGGGGAGGAAGTGGAAGTTCATGAGATTATACCTCAAGAACTCTATAAGGTGGCTGACAAGTCCTCGACTTTGGCAAGGTTAGCCTTTCCTCACCTCATTTGCCACCTCTGCAATTCGGATGGAATTGACATAGAGGGAGATGTCCTCATTGATGAGGACAAGCCCATCACTAAGAAAAGGATGGAGCAAACAAGAGATCATGGACCTCAACAAGAGCATGAGAAAATTCCTCACCATGAGATCCCTGAGATGCCTCAAGGGATGCACTTCCCTCCACAAAACTATTGGGAGCAAATCAACACCTCCCTAGGAGAATTAAGTTCCAACATGGGACAACTAAGGATGGAACACCAAGAGCACTCCATCATTCTTCATGAGATTAGAGAAGATTAAAGAGCTATGAGGGAGGAGCAACAAAGACAAGGAAGAGACATAGAGGAGCTCAAGAGCACCATTGGTTCTTCAAGAAGAGGAAGACGCCACCCTCACTAAGGTGGACCCATTCCTTAATCTCTTTGTCTATTTATTTTTCTCTGATTTTCGTTTACTGTGCTTCATGTCTATGTTTGTGTCTTATTACATGATCATTAGTATTTAAGTGTCTATGTCCTATGGCTATGAATGTCCTATGAATCCATCACCTCTCTTAAATGAAAAATGTTTTAATTACATAAGAACAAGAAGTACATGATTTCGAATTCATCCTTGAAATTAGTTTAATTATTTTGATGTGGCGACAATACTTTTTGCTTTCTGAATGAATGCTTGAACAGTGCATATATCTTTTGAATTTGTTGTTTATGAATGTTAGAATTGTTGGCTCTTGAAGAATGATGAAAAAGGAGAAATGTTATTTGATAATCTGAAAAATCATAAAATTGATTCTTGAAGCAAGAAAAAGCAGTGAATACAAAAGCTTGTGAAAAAAAAAAGAAAAAAAGAAGAAGAAAAGAAAATTGGCAAAAGAAAAAGAAAGAAAAAGAAAAAGCAAGCAGAAAAAGCCAAGAGCTCTTTAAACCAAAAGGCAAGAGCAAAAAGCCAATAGCCCTTAAAATTAAAAGACAAGGGTAAAAGGGATCCAAGGCTTTGAGCATCAATGGATAGGAGGGCCCAAAGGAATAAAATCCGGGCCTAAGCGGCTAAACCAAGCTGTCCCTAACCATGTGCTTGTGGCGTGAAGGTGTCAAGTGAAAACTTGAGACTGAGCGGTTAAAGTCAAGGTCCAAAGCAAAAAAAATAAGAGTGTGCTTAAGAACCCTGGACACCTCTAACTGGGGACTCTAGCAAAGCTGAGTCACAATTTGAAAATGTTCAGCCAGTTATGTGTCTGTGGCATTTATGTATCCGGTGGTAATACTGGAAAACAAAGTGCTTAGGGTCACGGCCAAGACTCATAAAGTAGCTGTGTTCAAGAATCAACATACTGAACTAGGAGAATTAATAACACTATCTGAATTCTGAGTTCCTATAGATGCCAATCATTCTGAACTTCAAAGGATAAAGTGAGATGCCAAAACTGTTCAGAGGCAAAAAGCTACTAGTCCCGGTCATCTAATTAGAGCTAAGTTTCATTGATACTTTGGGATTTATAGTATATTCTCTTCTTTTTATCCTATTTGATTTTCAGTTGCTTGTGGACAAGCAACAATTTAAGTTTAGTGTTGTGATGAGTTGATAATTTATACGCTTTTTGGCATTGTTTTTACATAGTTTTTAGTATGATTTAATTAGTTTTTAGTATATTTTTATTAGTTTTTAAATAAAAATAACATTTCTGGACTTTACTATGAGTTTATGTGTTTTTCTATGATTTCAGGTAATTTCTGGCTGAAATTGAGGTTCTTGAGCAAAAATCAGATTCAGAGGCTGAAGAAGGACTGCAGATGCTGTTGGATTCTGACCTCCCTGCACTAAAAGTGAATTTTCTGGAGCTACAGAAGTCCAAATGGCACGCTCTTAATTGCGTTGGAAAGTAGACATCCAGGGCTTTCCAGTAATATATAATAGTCCATATTTTGCTCGAGTTTAGACGATGCAAACTGGCGTTCAATGCCAGCTTTCTTCCCTATTCTGGAGTTAAACGCCAAAAACAGGTTGCAAAGCAGAGTTAAACGCCAGAAACAGGTTACAAACAGGCGTTTAACTCCAAGGAAGACCTCTACACATGAAAGCTTCAATGCTCAGCCCAAGCACACACCAAGTGGGCCCGGAAGTGGATTTCTGTATCATTTACTTATTTCTGCAACCCTAGTAACTAGTTTAGTATAAATAGAACTTTTTACTATTGTGTTAGACATCTTGGGATCTTTTGATCATTTTTGAGACTATCCTTGTATCACTTTTGATCTCTTGATCACGTTTAGGGGGCTGGCCATTCGGCCATGCCTGGACCTTGTTCTTATGTATTTTCAACGGTGGAGTTTCTACACACCATAGATTAAGGTGTGGAGCTCTGCTGTTCCTCATGAATTAATGCAAAGTAATATTGTTTTTCTATTAAATTCAAGCCTATTTCTTCTCTAAGATATTCATTCGCACACAAGAACATGATGAATGTGATGATTATGTGACGCTCATCATCATTCTCACTTATGAACGCGTGCTTGACAAATACTTCCATTCTACATGCAAACAAGCTTGAATGCATATCTCTTAGCCTCCTGATCTACGATCAGAGTCTTCGTGGTATATGCTAGAATTATTGGCGGCCATTCTTGAGATCCGGAAAGTCTAAACCTTGTCTGTGGTATTCCGAGTAGGATCTGGGAAGGGATGGCTGTGATGAGCTTCAAACTCGCGAGTGCTGGGCGTAGTGACAGACGCAAAAGGATTACTGAATCCTATTCCAATATGATCGAGAAACGACAGATGATTAGCCGTGCGGTGACAGCGTATTTGGACCATTTTCACTGAGAGGACGGGAAGTAGCCATTGACAACAGTGATGCCCAACATACAACTTGCCATGGAAAGGAGTATGAAGGATTGGATGAAAGCAGTAGGAAAGCGGAGATTCAGAAGGAACTAAGCATCTCTATACGCTTATCTGAAATTCTCACCAATGAATTACATAAGTATCTCTATCTTTATTTTACGTTTTATTTACCTTTTAATTATGAAAACTCTATAACCATTTGAATCCGCCTGACTGAGATTTATAAGGTGACCATAGCTTGCTTCAAGCCGACAATCTCCGTGGGATCGACCCTTTCTCACGTAAGGTTTATTACTTGGACGACCCAGTGCACTTGCTAGTTAGTTATGCGAAGTTGTGAAGAAGAACTAAGATTATGAATGTGCGTATTAAGTTTTCAGCGCCGTTACCAAGGAATGAACGATCACGATTTCGTGCACCAAGTTTTTGGCGCCGTTGCCGGGATTGTTCGAGTTTGGACAACTGACAGTTCATCTTGTTGCTCAGATTAGGTAATTTTATTTTAATTTTAAGCTTTTTTTATTTTTATTTCTATTTTTGAAAAAATTTTCAAAAAAAAAACATTTCTATAAAATAAATAAATTATTCTATGGCTTCAGAATTTTTAAGAATGAATTCTAGAGTTTCATGAGATATGTTGAAGCCTGGCTGGCTGTAAAGCCATGTCTAAATTCTTTTGGACTGAGGCTTCTTCTTCACATGCTTGAACTATGTATGCTGAAGCTTGGCTGGCCATTGACCATGTCTAGTGTTTTGGACCGAAGCTTTCACTGAAAGCTTGGCTGGCTAGTAAGCCATGTCTAATTCCTGGACCGGAGCTTTAGACTAACATTGCAAGATTCCTGGAATTCCTATTAAAAATTTTGAAATCCTTAATTTTTTTTTCAAAATAATTTTTGAAAAATCCAAAAAAATTAATAAAATCATAAAAAACCCAAAAATTTGATGTTTCTTGTTTGAGTCTTGTGTCAGTTTTTAAGTTTGGTGTCAATTGCATGCTTTTATAATTTTCTTTAATGTTCGAAAATTCATCATATGTTCTTCATGATCTTCAAGTTGTTCTTGATGATTTCCTTTTTTTGAAGTGATTTAATATGGTTTCATGAAGTGATTTGATAGCTTACCACCTGATGCCTAGACATCTTAGGCTAGTTTCACAAGCCTTTTTCATTTGTCTTAATATGGTTTCATGCACATTCTTGAGAAATAAGTAAGTATTTAGATGAGAATTTCATGCATACCTTGATTCAATAAAAAGTAGTTAATTATGTGCATTTTCACGAGATCTATGCAAGAAATTACTTTATGCTATGAATGGTGCAAAAATCTTGTGATTATGGCAAAGCTTTGATGCATTTGTTTGCTTGATGATAGGTGAAGAGAAGCAGAGGAAGGGTGAGAAAGAAGCAGAGAAGGCAACGTTGGTGGCCAAAGTTGGCTCACTAACGTTATGCAAAACTGGGTGCCAATGTTGGAGGAAACGTTGGTGAACCGACGTTACCCCCAACGTCCTCGACTAATCTCAAAACTGGAGCTGGAAGAATTGCCTTGTGTGCGTACGCACAGTGTTGTGTGTGTACGCACAAGAAGAAAAAAAATTGCAAGTGTGCGCACGCACAAGGCAGTGTGCGTACACACAAGTGTGCAACGTTAGAGGGAACGTTGGTGAACCAACGTTATCCCCAACGTCTGCGATCAAATTTCAGTTTTGAGATTGGAAAATTTTGATATGACGCATACGCGTCGATAACGCATACGCGTGAAAATGGAAAAGCAGCAAGTCTCGTGTACGCATGGGCGACGCGTATGCGCAAAATGGCAAAAAACCAGTTTGACGCGTACGCGTGGGTGACGTGTACGTGTGACCAGGCCAACATTGGTAGTAACGTTGGTGCACAAACGTTGCCTCAAACGTTCCTCAATGACTTAAGGGGAACATTGGCCAACGTTAGTGGCCACCAATGTTAGTTACTAACGTCCATGCTAAGCTCAATTCCAGTGGCACCCATGCAAGGTCATGAACATTAGTTAGCTTAAGCCCACGTCAGCATCACTAAGAGCCACTTTCAACTAGCTTCAACATGGGCCAAAGCCCACATCCAAGACTTCAAGACTGAATGACGGAAGTGTATACATAGCATAGAATTTAATTTAGAAAGGAATTGGCACCTGGGGATCCAGGACTGCAAACACTTTGTATTTACTGCAATTGAGGTTTATTTTAGAATGAAATTTTCAATTCAATTCTCCATTGGGTTAGGGAGCTCTGTTGTAATTCAATGGATCGATTATAGTTCTTATTCTTCTTCTTCTTTCCATTCTCTTTGATTTACTTGAAAGATTTCGATCTTCATCCAATTGGGTAACTGTCTCAGAAGAGAAGTTATTCATACTTGGATTTCCTCTGAACCTTGGAAGAGGAATGAGGAAATCATGCTTGAAATGCTTTCTCATGTTGGACTGGATTGGGAGTTGGATGGATATAGTGAGATATAATCCTACCAATACTTTGATCTAGGAATACATGTGGTATAATCAGTGACCTTACTTCATCTCTTCCCATGAGCAATTAGATCAAGAAATTGGACAATTTTTCAAGCTTAGAGAGATTGAATTGCCAAGAAATTGGGATTCAATCACCTAAGATTGCCAAGGGATCAATGAGTTGCATGGATTGAGGAAGAGATGAGAATGAACTTGATCAGGGTAAATACAATATCTCCTAAGCCTAATGAACTCCCCATTTCTGATCTTCCCATTCTTTATATTCTGCTATTTACATTTATGCTCATCACTCCCAGTCCCATTTAAATCCCTGCAAGTTTAATTTCCTGCAATTACTTTATGCGATTTACATTTAGCTCTTTTACCTTCAGTCATTTACTTTTCTTGCAATTTACGTTTTCCTCCATTTTAATTTTTGCAAATCCCAATTCAAATCTACTCAGTTCAACTAGAACACTCCTCTAATTAAAGTTGCTCAACTAATCAATCCCTGTGGGATTCGACCTCACTCTACTGTGAGTTTTTACTTGACGACATTAGGCATACTTTTCGAAGGAAATTTGTTGAGAGACAGATTTTCGTGCATCAAGTTTATGGTGCCTTTGCCGGGGATTGATTTTGCATTGACGATAATTAAATTGGAGGATAACTAGATTGAACATTTTCTTTTCCTTGTTGATTTGTTTCATTTCAGCTTATTCACTTTCATTTTTAGCAATTTGATTGGTTTTTCCATTGTTTATTTAGTTTCCAGCACACTAATCCACTAACTGTTTGATCAATTGCCCTAACCACTCTAACCATAATTCTCAACAAGAGTGAATCCTTCACTTGCATTTGCTTGTTTGTCTGCTAAGTGTATGACAGGTAGAAGAAGAGGAGTCTCAACTTCTTTTGATAGTGAACCTGAAAGGACCTTCCTTAGGCTAAGGAGGGAAGCAAGAGGTAAAGGTATAGTTGGTGAAGAAGAGTTGGAAGAAGATCTAGACATTTCTATGGAGGAAGAAGCACATAATCATGTTGGGCAGAAGAGAAGAGTGCTAGGCTCTTACATCAATCCCAATCCTGGGAATTGTGGAAGCAGCATCTTGAAACCTATCATACATGCCAATAATTTTGAGATCAAACCACAGCTAATCAATCTTGTTCAGAATAATTGTTCATTTAGAGGAAATGATCAAGAAGATCCAAACCAACATCTAACCACATTCTTGAGAATTTGTGACACAGTGAAGGCTAATGGTGTTCACCCTGACACCTACAAACTGCTTTTGTTTCCCTTTTCTCTCAAGGATAAAGCAGCAAAGTGGTTAGAGTCCTTTCCAAGGGAGAGTTTGACAACTTAGGAAGAGGTGATGAATAAGTTCTTGGCAAGATTTTACCCTCCACAAGGAGTTAACAGGTTGAGGACTGAGGTACAAATGTTTAGACAAGAAGATGGAGAAACTCTCTATGAAGCGTGGGAGAGATACAAGGAGTTGACAAGAAAGTGCCCTCTGGACATGTTCAATGAATGGGTACTGATGAGTTATTTTGGAGGAAAAATAAATTTCTCCCAAAACACACAAATCTAACCGGCAAGTCCACCGGGTCGCATCAAGTAATAAAAACTCACGGGGGTGAGGTCGATCCCACAGGGATTGATGGATCAAGCAATTTTAGTGGGTGATTAGTTTAGTCAAGCTAACATTGAGTGGTTGGGTGAAATTTTGAGAGCAGAATGTAAAATGCAGAGAATTTAAAGTTGCAGAAAATAAATGTACAGAAACTTAAAGTGCAAGAAAAGTAAATTGCAGAAACTTAAATTGCAAGAAAGATAAAATTCATTAAATGTAAAGGGAATTGGGTGTAGAGAAATTAAAGAAAGCAAACAAGGAAGTGTAAATAGCAATCAAACAGAGAAGTAAAAGATGTAGCAGGTTCAACAGATTTGGAAAATCACTTTAAAATCAAAACAGAGAGCAACTTGGCTCAATTGCAAAATCTAAATGAGAGGTTGAAGATCTCAGGGGTTGGATGAGACTAGAGACCAAGTCTAGATCTCAATTCCTTCCTTGATCCAACAGAGAATAATTGCCGAAGAAAATAGAGAAGAGTAAATTGCAGAAGCCAAGAGAAGGTGAAGTAGTAAACAGGAATGGAAATTCAATTGTGCAGAGAAAGTAAACAAGAAAATTCTCAAGGTGAGATTGAAACAGAATTTCTTCAATTCTCAACCCAAGATTTAAAACGAAATTGAAAACTAAGAAAGAGCTCTCTTATCCTAATGCTCCCTAGTGGAGCCAGCCTCCTTACAAATATGAAACAGATGCCTATTTATAGGCATTTTTACAAAATGAAAATAAAATTCAAAACAAATTACAATTAAATGAAATTCCTATTTTATCTATTTCTTGTGCCTTTGAGTGATGATCATTTGGGCCCTTGCTCTTGATGGAATTGGGTTGAAAGAGGCCTTGGTTGATTGCTCTTGAAGTTTGAGGAAGAACCAAAGTGAACCAATTGAACCGGGTTTGAGGTTAGCCAAAGTTGGACCTAAAGTTTGAGCCAAAGTTAGGGGTCTAACTTTGGCTCCAACTTTTCATAGCAGCAAGCAAAATTTACTGGTATGCACGTTGGTGCCAACGTTAGGG
Organism: Arachis hypogaea; assembly: GCF_003086295.3. Classification (NCBI taxonomy): domain Eukaryota; kingdom Viridiplantae; phylum Streptophyta; class Magnoliopsida; order Fabales; family Fabaceae; genus Arachis; species Arachis hypogaea. Next base: position 116,638,385 of record NC_092050.1, on the reverse strand, counting down.
GTCTAACTTTGACCCTAACGTTGGCCTCCCTTATGCACATTTATGGCGCCAACTTTGTCCTCTTGTCATGTTGCCAATTTTATGCCCAATATAAACTATCATATATGGTTGGAAAGCTCTGAATGTCAGCTTTCTAACCCATTTGGAATCACTTCAATTGGACATCTACAACTCAAGTTATGATCATTTGAAGAGGGCATGGTCGCTGGCTTTGGTGTGCAGCGTTTGAGGTAACGTTAGCCCTCAAACGTTGGCGAAAACGCCAGTTCTGGAGGCTCAAATGTATTGTCCACCCCATACTATTATACATTGTTGGAAAGCCCTGGATGTCTATTTTCCAATGCCGTTGGGAGCACATTATTTGGAGCTCTACAGCTCGAGTTATACTCCTTTGAAGGTGCAGAGGTCAGTTGGCCTCACTGCAGGTTGCCACCATGTTCGTTTATGCACATTGCGGGGCAGTTTTCTCCCTCAATTTTAGTGTCCACCATGCAGTGCCATATATGCTTGGAAAGCTCTTGATTCCTACTTTCCAATGCTTCTTGAATCACCTCATTTGGAGCTCTGTAGCTCAAGTTATTCTTGTTGGAAGTATACCCCTTGTATGCCTTGTGGTGTGTGGCGCCAACGTTAGCCTCCAAGTTAGGGGGCTAACGTTGGCGCAAACGTTGGCCCTTCTCCCTTTGTAATTCATGTGCCAACGTTAGCCTCCAAGTTAGGGGCTAACGTTGGCGCAAACGTTGGTGCCAAGGGGAGATCTTCTCAAGTTCCAACGTTAGCCTCCAAGTTAGGGGGCTAACGTTGGGGCTAACTTTTGCTCCTCTTCCTTGAATATACATGTGCCAACGTTAGCCTCCAAGTTAGGGGGCTAACGTTGGGGCTAACTTCATGCTTCCTGGTTCAATTTCACTTGTTCCATTGTCCTCTCTTCACTCCTAGCCATTCCTCTTTGCTTCAACCTTTCTCCAAGCCTTCTTCACCTATCATTAATCAACCAAACACATCAAAGCTATGCTCAAAATCATGAGATATTCATTCTTTCATAATATGTGACAATTTTAGCATAAAACCTCATGAAATAGCATGAATTCATACATGGTTGATTAAATCAAAGGAAACATGAAAATCTACCCAATTGGCTTGCTTATGGATCAAGAAAGTGCATAAAACCTATTGAAAACAAAAGAAAAAGGCTAGTTAAAATAGGCTAAGATGACTTGTCATCACAACACCAAACTTAAAGCTTGCTTGTCCCCAAGCAAGAAAAGAATCATGCAATAAAGATTGACAATCCAAGGTAAGAAGAATAGCAACTCAATGTTCATGGTAAGCTAGTTTTCTAAGCATGCTACAATCACAAAAGAAATGTAAATGATTGATGCTTCCATCTAGCTCAATTTATGAAATCTTTCTTTTATATTTCTTCCTTGAAACAAGCTTTTGATTTTCTTATTTAGCTTCTCCTTTTGGGTGCTTTGCCCCATGAGTTGATAACAAAGCTACGACTTCTAAATGCTTTGTTTTCAAGTATTACCACTTGATACATAAGCACCACAAGCATTTGATTAGAGGACTTCATTAAGCTCATTTTTCTTTTCTTTTCTTAACTCTCTAATCATTGATGCTCAGAGCCTTGAGCTTTGAGGGAGTGCTTTTGCACTTTGAGCCTAGCCTTGACTTCTAAGTGTTTTGTTTTCAAGCATTTGGCTTGATACATAAACACCACAAGTACTTAGCAAATAAATTGCCATTGGTACTCAGAGCCTTCAGCTTTCTCACTCTTTCCCTTTTTCTTTTCTTGCTCTATTTTGCTTTTTCTTTCAAAGTTTTCATGATTTTCAAAAGATTTCACAAAATGTACTAGATGAAAACTTCAATTAAATAAAATCCAATGCAATTGAGTAACAATTAATCATATTAGCTTTCCAATACTTTTATGCACATGCTAAAATCTTCTTTAATGCCTTGTTTGTTTATGATCATGATACTTTGTTTCTTTTGAATTCACAAAACTCAAGTTGGTAATCATAATGACATAGCACCATGTTGCAAATTAAAAATCAACTATGCCTTTTCATACACACATGCATACAGAGAAGGTAAAGACAATCATGCAGTTTATAGTGCTTGAAGCAAATGAGAGGAAAAGGAACTTTACAACCTTGTAGTTCATCTTCTCTATTGTTGTCATTTTCCTCCCATTCTCTTCCTTCCCATACCAAACTCAGAATGCTTGCTCATCCTCAAGCAACTATTAGAACCGTGGCTATTGGGCTAAGATGGATCATGAATGTCTTACACAAGGAATGTTAGTAGTACATGTGTTTCAAGCAAGCAAAATTAAAGATAATAATCAAGGCACAAGAGACAGAGACATTGTGATTGCATACTTAAGAAGGTGAGCATAATACTTTGCATAGAAGATAAGTGGCACACCAAACTTAGTGTGACACTTTCACTTGGAATTAATGCAAGTATCTTGTAAGAATTGGAACCAAGTTTTGTTGCATAGCAACACCAAACTTAGAATGCAATCCTATGTCAATTTATTTGAACTAAAACTAAACAAAAGAAACTGTTATATGTTAAATACAATCACCAAATGAAGAGTCTGTTATGAATAAGGATGTCTTGGTGATGTATTAACAATAACAGTTAATGAAGGAAAGCATTAAAAACAAGTAAATAAATGAAACAAAGAGAAAACAAAAATTATCCAACTAAGAAGAAAAATAACACTGTAAAAGGCAATATGATTATGCAGACAAGTGATGTTGCTGGATTGAATTGCATAGAAAAATAGGTGGCACACCAAACTTAGAATCTTGGTGTGTCACTTTCATGTAAAATTGATGCAATCATCCATGAAAATGGAAAACAGTTTGTTGCAGGGCAACACCAAACTTAGAATGTAATCATATGCCAATTTATTGAAATTTAAACAAAGCAAGGAGAAGAATTGTACCTACTGTCTACCTGTTCTTTACTTTCTTCCTTTTCTTCCAATTTGTTAAGAGAAATGACTTCAAAGGAGGAGAAGTTTCAGCTAGTGCCCCCTGTCTTGGTCTCTCCTCAGCAAGCTTCCTTGTGAAATTGGCTTGATTGATCTTGCTTGCTGGATCAGGGGGAGGATTGTTTGCAGTTGACCTTCTCATGAATGTTGTCCTTGGTGTCTTGGTCACAATCCTCTTCTTGGTGCTTTTGTTAATTGCCTTCACTTCTTGGATGTCAAGACATGGTTGCTGTGTGATTATTGGAGTGATTTCTTCATTCAGGGCCTCTTGTATTGGTGGTTCCACGAGCCCTTCCTTCATGTGATTTTCTGCTTCACTTGAGTGTGGAATGACTTCTTCACTTTCTTGCTCCTCCACTTCCTCTTTTACACCCAACATTTGTTTCAATCGCTCTATCATGGGGGAGGTTTGTCGATCTTCCCAACATTTCTTCATCTCCTCGTCATACCTTTCAATCATGGATTCAGATGTTGAGGAATTTTGGTCCAGGGAGGTTTGTGAGAGTTGTGAGTTTTCATATTCTCTTGTCATCTCAAGTGAAGTTTCAGGTTCAACCACCTCATTCTTCATTGAAAGTTCACTTGATGCAGTGGCCTCCTTATTTTGCTCTTCCACTTCCTCACTCACAAATTGGTCTTCATCTTCACTGTTTGATGGTTCTAAGTCCCCCCTTGATTGCTCTGAGGACTCATTCATCTTCTTGAATACGAATTCTTCCCAAGATGGAGATTTTGTGTGTATTTCCACTAGTTTTCTCTGTATTTCAATGGCTTCAAGGTATTCCTCATCTGTAAATCCAAGGGATGAAGGTTGAGAGTAATTCTGGTGACGTGAATGTGTTGTGGTGAAGTTGTGTTGAGGGGTGTGGAATGAGTTATGTGATTGATGGGATGACTGGTATGGACTTTGGAGGAAACTTTGTGTTGAGGCATAATTAAGTGATGAAGAACTTTCAAATGAGAAACTGGGACGTGAGGGTGGATGCTTTTCCATTCTTTGGCGATGCTTCCATCTTCCATGAGGATAATGATATGAATCATTTTGTGGTGGTGGTTGGTATCCCATATGATTTTCTTTCTCATCTTGTGGTTCTGAAGCATGGCTCCATGAATTGGAGAGCCCAGAATTTGAAGTTTCTTGGTGATATTCCCATCCATCATTAGAGATTGGTGATGGTGGGTGATATCCCATAGAATTTGTTTGATCATAAGATGAGTTGAACTCCATTTGAGTTTTGTAAAACACACAACCAAGGAAAATTGAAATTACTCATATCAGAGATGAGAATTTCTTAGTGAGGCAAAAACTCAAACACCTTGGTTTCACTTTGAAACAGAAAACAAAAATAAAGAAAATGCTTGATCTAGACTTCTCACCCACATAATCATTGTTGATCTAAATCAATCCCCGGCAACGACGCCAAAAACTTGATGAGTTATTTTGGAGGAAAAATAAATTTCTCCCAAAACACACAAATCTAACCGGCAAGTGCACCGGGTCGCATCAAGTAATAAAAACTCACGGGGGTGAGGTCGATCCCACAGGGATTGATGGATCAAGCAATTTTAGTGGGTGATTAGTTTAGTCAAGCTAACATTGAGTGGTTGGGTGAAATTTTGAGAGCAGAATGTAAAATGCAGAGAATTTAAAGTTGCAGAAAATAAATGTACAGAAACTTAAAGTGCAAGAAAAGTAAATTGCAGAAACTTAAATTGCAAGAAAGATAAAATTCATTAAATGTAAAGGGAATTGGGTGCAGAGAAATTAAAGAAAGCAAACAAGGAAGTGTAAATAGCAATCAAACAGAGAAGTAAAAGATGTAGCAGGTTCAACAGATTTGGAAAATCACTTTAAAATCAAAACAGAGAGCAACTTGGCTCAATTGCAAAATCTAAATGAGAGGTTGAAGATCTCAGGGGTTGGATGAGACTAGAGACCAAGTCTAGATCTCAATTCCTTCCTTGATCCAACAGAGAATAATTGCCGAAGAAAATAGAGAAGAGTAAATTGCAGAAGCCAAGAGAAGGTGAAGTAGTAAATAGGAATGGAAATTCAATTGTGCAGAGAAAGTAAACAAGAAAATTCTCAAGGTGAGATTGAAACAGAATTTCTTCAATTCTCAACCCAAGATTTAAAACGAAATTGAAAACTAAGAAAGAGCTCTCTTATCCTAATGCTCCCTAGTGGAGCCAGCCTCCTTACAAATATGAAACAGATGCCTATTTATAGGCATTTTTACAAAATGAAAATGAAATTCAAAACAAATTACAATTAAATAAAATTCCTATTTTATCTATTTCTTGTGCCTTTGAGTGATGATCATTTGGGCCCTTGCTCTTGATGGAATTGGGTTGAAAGAGGCCTTGGTTGATTGCTCTTGAAGTTTGAGGAAGAACCAAAGTGAACCAATTGAACCGGGTTTGAGGTTAGCCAAAGTTGGACCTAAAGTTTGAGCCTCCAACTTTTCATAGCAGCAAGCAAAATTTACTGGTATGCACGTTGGTGCCAACGTTAGGGGTCTAACTTTGACCCTAACGTTGGCCTCCCTTATGCACATTTATGGCGCCAACTTTGTCCTCTTGTCATGTTGCCAATTTTATGCCCAATATAGACTATCATATATGGTTGGAAAGCTCTGAATGTCAGCTTTCTAACCCATTTGGAATTACTTCAATTGGACATCTACAACTCAAGTTATGATCATTTGAAGAGAGCATGGTCGCTGGCTTTGGTGTGCAGCGTTTGAGGTAACGTTAGCCCTCAAACGTTGGCGAAAACGCCAGTTCTGGAGGCTCAAATGTATTGTCCACCCCATACTATTATACATTGTTGGAAAGCCCTGGATGTCTACTTTCCAATGCCGTTGGGAGCACATTATTTGGAGCTCTACAGCTCGAGTTATACTCCTTTGAAGGTACAGAGGTCAGTTGGCCTCACTGCAGGTTGCCACCATGTTCGTTTATGCACATTGCGGGGCAGTTTTCTCCCTCAATTTTAGTGTCCACCATGCAGTGCCATATATGCTTGGAAAGCTCTTGATTCCTACTTTCCAATGCTTCTTGAATCACCTCATTTGGAGCTCTGTAGCTCAAGTTATTCTTGTTGGAAGTATACCCCTTGTATGCCTTGTGGTGTGTGGCGCCAACGTTAGCCTCCAAGTTAGGGGGCTAACGTTGGCGCAAACGTTGGCCCGTCTCCCTTTGTAATTCATGTGCCAACGTTAGCCTCCAAGTTAGGGGGCTAACGTTGGCGCAAACGTTGGTGCCAAGGGGAGATCTTCTCAAGTTCCAACGTTAGCCTCCAAGTTAGGGGGCTAATGTTGGGGCTAACTTTTGCTCCTCTTCCTTGAATATACATGTGCCAACGTTAGCCTCCAAGTTAGGGGGCTAACGTTGGGGCTAACTTCATGCTTCCTGGTTCAATTTCACTTGTTCCATTGTCCTCTCTTCACTCCTAGCCATTCCTCTTTGCTTCAATCTTTCTCCAAGCCTTCTTCACCTATCATTAATCAACCAAACACATCAAAGCTATGCTCAAAATCATGAGATATTCATTCTTTCATAATATGTGACAATTTTAGCATAAAACCTCATGAAATAGCATGAATTCATACATGGTTGATTAAATCAAAGGAAACATGAAAATCTACCCAATTGGCTTGCTTATGGATCAAGAAAGTGCATAAAACCTATTGAAAACAAAAGAAAAAGGCTAGTTAAAATAGGCTAAGATGACTTGTCATCAGGTACATCTGCACATTTTCTATGAGGGATTGTCACAAGAATCAAAGAAGGCCTTAGATCACTCTTCAGGAGGCTCTCTCAACAAGAAGAAGATAATTGATGAGGCCATAGACATCATGGAAACTGTGGCCAACAATGAATACTTCTATGCCTCTAATAGAAACCTAAATAGAGGAGTGATGGAGTTGAATCCCATGGATGCATTGCTGGATCAAAACAAGTTGATTAACAAGCAATTGGCAGACCTCACTGATAAACCCCGATTTCGTGATTTATCTTGTGCTTATTTTAGGGGATTTTACCACCTTTTCCCACATTTATTCAATGAAATAGCATGGTTTTGTAATTCTCCCTTGAATTATACTTAAGTATAAAAATATGCTTTTTAGGCCCTTAAATTGGTGATTTTGATTCACTTTAATTTCATTCGATGCCTTGATGTGTTTATTGAGTGATTTCAGGTCCATAAGGCAAGTATTGGATGGAAGGAATGAGGAGAAAAGCATGCAAAGAGGAGAATGCATGAAGAAATAAAGATTGGAAATGCACCAATGGAAGCGCACTCGTACAAGGCGCGCACGCACAAAAGTGGTTTTACATAGAGACGCGCACGCGTACATGACGCGTCCGCGCGGATGAAGAATTTGCCAATCGACGTGCACGCGCACATGGCGCGCACGCACCGATACTCTAACATGGCCCACTTAAAGGCAAAACGCTGGGGCAATTTCTGAGCTGCCCAGGCCCAAATTCAACTTGTTTCTGAGTGTATTTCATGCATAATTGAAATCCAAGCAAAGTGGGAGCAATTAGTTTAGCCAACATGAGCCTTTAGTTAGTTTTCTAGAGAGAGAAGCTCCCTCTTTTATCTAGAATTAGGTTAGGATTATGTTAGATTATCTTAGATCCATGTTTAATTACTTGATCTTATCTTGTTTCTTTTATAACTTCTCATTTCTACATCTTGATTCTCTTATTTGTGATGTTAATTTCTCATTTTGCTCTCTTTTGTGAGGATGAACTCATGTTGGATTTGATTTACATTTAATGCAATTTGATGTTGATGTTTCTTTTATTGATGAATTGAGTTGTGATCTTACTTTTCTCGTAATTAGTAGTTGGTAGATTTTATTATTCTTGCAATTTATGATGCTTACTTTTATTGCACTCTATGTGTTTGATGAAATGTTCTCTTTAGTTTTTGAGTAATTTTATCAACTCTTGGTCTAAGCTAAGAGAATTGGGTAAATTTGAGTTATTGGGTATAATGGATTTGGTGATTTGAGAACCCTTGGTGATCAATTTGATACCCATTGACGCTAACCCACTACTAAGTTAATTAGTAGGTAGGTTGGGACTTACGGGTTGATGTGATCAAACCTATTTGACGTACTTCGAAGCTTAGGAGTAGATGTTACGTACTTAAAGCTTTGGGAAGTAGACCTAATAGGTTGGCCTCTCATGATTATCAATATTTGGTTTGTTGACAAGGATGATGATCTTAATTACCTAAGTCTTAGCCAATAGTTCTTTATCTTGTTTTCTTTAATTACTTGCCTACTTTACTTTTCTTGCCCTCTTATGAACCAAAAAACCCCCTTACCCCTTTATAGCCAATAATTGAGCATTCTATTATTTCCTAGGGAGACGACCCGGAGTCCAAATACTTCGGTAAATTTTTATTTAGGGTTTGTACTTGTGACAACCTAAATTTTTGTATGTGAGGACTCTTTGTTGGTGTAGAACTATACTTGCAACGAGAATTCAATTGAGAAATTCTATATCAACAAAAGTTAACACATCAAAATGGCACTGTTTCCGGGGACACAATGGTGCTATGTTATTGGCTATTGTATATATTGTGAATAGCTTGAATTTTGGTTTCTTTGCCAGTTTTTGCTAGTTTAGGATTTTATTTTCTTTGTTTCTTATTAATCTTAGTTTTTTATTTTCTCTTTCGCTATGAATTCTCATCCTTTTGGCTATGAATATAGTTCAAACTATGTTGTAGGAAATGAAAGCTCCAATGAGGATATACATCAAGGATGGGAGGAACCTCAAGCTTATGAACAACCTTCATGGCAACAACCTCCTCCGGACTCTTATGGGTATAATCCTGATCCTAATGTGTATCAATCCAATGTGTGTGATGATCCTCATTGTGGTTGTCAACCACAATCATCATATGCATATGATCCCATTCCTCAATATAGCCATACACCATACTCACATGCCTCACACCACCATTCAACTCCATATGACCATAACTCATACACACCATACCAACCACCATATGAACCACATCTAGAACAACTACCATCCCAATGCCAATACTTTCAAGAATCACAAATTCCACATACACCACCTCAAGAATTCCACCAATATGAACCACCTTCTAACATCAACAATCTTCCCTCAAACAATGAACCATATCTTCCACCACCACCTCCCGATGAAGCCTTCATGTTAGAATTGAGAGACCTTGAATTTCGTATCTTAAGGCGACAAGAGGAGGATGAAACTAAGTTTAAGGAGCTAAAAGCAAGGATGGCCGGCATAGTAGAAGCCGTGAGTCACCTAACATCCCACCTAAGCTCATGTACCGTAAGTACCCCCATTGATGAATGTGGAGAAATAATCAAGGAGCCTAGTGAGGGAGTGAACTTGAAGCTCCATGGTGGAGAAGAAGGGTTGAAGCAAGAAGTACAACAAGAGGAGAAGGTAGAGATTAGCAAACAAAAGGAAGTAGTGGGCGGATGTTTAGGATATGTTGAGCACATAAGGGAACCTCAAGTTGAAGAGCCCTCCTCCACAGAGTATGGAAGAGATGTTAAAGAGGAGAGTAAAGTTACGAAAGTAAACGGAGAGTTGAAGGAAATTGATCAGGACGTGGATTCCATCACTAGTGATTTTTTGCCCATATTGATCAATTTCCTTGACGATCTTGTTGAACCTTCTCCTAGTGGACTAGAAGGCAAGGTTGAGGAAGATGTGCAACGTTCAAGACCTATTGTGAGTGAAGAACTGGAAGAAGTGTTCCAAGCAACAAGCCCTCCTATCTATGATGATTCTGCATCAACTTATGATCCTTTCGAGTTTGAAGAATCCTTTCCCACAATGATTAAACTTGATGATGAGGTAGACTTCACTAGACCTCCTATCTATGATGAGAATGATGGGGAGGAGATAGAAGAAATTGATGAAGGAGAATGTGAACTTGAGGAAGCTTGGCAAGAGGAGAAACTTGAAAAACCTCGCCAAGTGGTGGAAACCTCTAGAAGAGGATGGACGGGAGTAGAGCATGCTTTATCAAGATCTTTGGGAACTCCTCCACCTAGTTCGCCATCCAATCCTTCGCTTGAGTGGATAAAACTTCTAACTCTCAGCTTTATTATCCCACTTGAGTATGGTTTGCATGAGACGGATGGCTAACTTAGGGTGCTTTGTGGAATTAAGCGAAAGAGGAGGATATTTAGTGGTTGGCGTTCTAAATCTAGACTCATTATGGTCGGAAGATCAAAATTGAAGAGCATGAATTGGTGTAATGCTCAATTAAATGGGTCTAGGAGGGTAGTTTGGTGCTTTCATGAGAATTTTGCTTTCTTGTCACCCAGCCGGAATCAAGGCGATTAATTAGAAGATGGGTGCAAGGACAAAATATGGGATCCTGGATCACATCATAGCAATCGATTTTGGGAGCTCATATTTTGGAAAGAACCTCACCAAAGCTTGGCGAAGATGGTTGGAACTTCTGAAAACCGATTGAAGGATAAGCACTCTTGGAGGTTCAAGGATGGATACAAGCATAAGCCACCTTGACAAGAAGCCTCCCAAATATCCAACTTAAGGACTTAAACTAAAAGTGCTTGGTGGGAGACACCCCACCAATGGTAAACTCTTTCCATTCTCTTGTAGATATAATGAATGAATGAATTGAGTTCCATTGTATATAATTTCTTTACTTCTTAGTACATTTTGCTTTGCTTGCTAAGGTGTTTATACATTCTATGCTTTAATTAGGGATGATTCTTTAAATTTGAGTTTTTGCCTGGATTGCAAGTTTTCTCAATTTGTTTGAAAAATCCCCAATATTTCAAAAGTGTGTTTAATTTTGCATCTTAGCTAGTTTTCGAATCTTAGAGAAGGATGGGAAGGTTATAAGGCTCTTATAAAAAAAAAGGAGAAAGCCAAGCCACGTGCAAGCGCATGGTGCGCGTGCGCGTCAGCTGCGCATTTAAGTTCTCTGGGCCAAGGACCAGATAGTTGTGCCAATTTTGGGCCAACTCTGTGCCTCAACCCACGCGGATGCAAGCTGTACGCGTCCGCGCCACTTCCTGCTTCCTTACCCACGCGTAGGCGCACCTGGCGCCTCCGCGCCCATTTCATAAGCTCAAGCCATCCACGCGAACGCGCACAGTACACGTGCGCGTCGATGCGTTTTAGCATCACCCAGGCCAAAGGACCCGAGAGTTGTGCCAACTCTGGGCCCCTTTTATGCCTCTGGCCCAGCTTACCCGCGCGGACGCGCACTATACGTGATAAACCTCATTTGTATGGTTTATCTTATGCTTCATTTAAGGGATTTTATCACCTTTTACCCACATTTATTCACTGAAATAGCATGGTTTTGTAAATTCTCCTTTAATTGTGCTTACGAGTGAACACATGCTTTTTAGGACTTAGAATAGCTAAATTTAATTCACCTTGATTCTATTAGATGCCTTGATGTGTTTGCTAGTAATCTCAGGTTGAAAAAGGCTAGGAATGAATCAAGGGAGCAAGGAAGGAAGCATGCAAGTGGAGAAGATCATGAAAAGCCAAAGAGTTGAACTCAGCCATGGACGCGCGCGCGCACCAGGCGCTTACGCGCACCTTGTGAAGTCGCCCATGGACGCGTACGCGTGCTGTGCATGTACGCGTCGGTGCTGATATATAATTTTTTAATAAAAACGTGGCCAGCGAATTCTCAAGGCCTATGGGGCCCAATTCAAGCCAACTTTGGCGCCAAAACACTCAAAAGGACCAAGGATTGAATTGAGGGAAATCATCTATCATAACACACATTAGGATAGTTTTTAGTTTTAGTTTTAGAGAGAGAAGCTCTCACTTCTCTCTAGAATTAGGATTAGGATTAGGTTTAGTTCTTAGATCTAGGTTTTAATTCATGCTCTCTTCTACCTCTTCTTCTTAATTCCTTGTTGTTACATTCATCATTCTTCCATTGTTGTTATTACTTTCTTCTACTTTGTTTGTAGATCTACTCTTATTCACTCTATTTTCTTTTAATGCAATTTGAGGTAATTCATGTAGATCTTGTTTTCTTTGATTGTTGTTGTTAATTTTCTACATTCAATTGTTGCTAGATTCTATTCTTGTTATCAATTTACTATGCTTTTCTTTTGTGCCTCCCAAGTGTTTGATGAAATGCTTGGTTGGATTTTAGTATAGATTTTTATTCCTCTTGGCCTAGGTGGAGTAATTAGTGATGCTTGAGTTATCTAATTCCTTTGTTGATCGATAATTAGAAGTTGCTAATTAATTTGGATACCACTAACGCTAGTCTTTCCCTTGGGAGTTGGCTAGGACTTGTGGAATCAAGTTGATTCACCCACTTGACTTTCCTTATTGGTTAGAGGTTAATTAAGTGGTAGCAATGAACAATTTGTGGTCACAATTGAGGAGGATAACTAGGATAGGACTTCTAATTCTCATAACCTTACCAAGAGCTTTCATAGTTATTAGTTTACTTTCATTGCCATTTACTTTTCTTGTCTAAAATCTCAAAAAAAACCCCAAACATACCTCACGACCAATAGCAAGACACTTCATTACAATTCCAAGGGAGAATGACCCGAGGTTCAACACTTTGGTTTATAGATTTTAGGGGTTTGTTACTTATGATAAACAAATTTTTGTATGAAAGGATTAATGTTGGTTTAGAAACTATATTGCAACGAGACTTCATTTGTGGAATTCTAAACCGTCAAAAATCCGTTCATCAAAATGGCGCCGTTGCCGGGGAGTTGCAATGGTGTTATATTATTGGCTATTGTGAATATGTGAATATGTTTATCTTTTGCTTGTTTGTTAGATTTTGTTAGGCTTAGGACTTGTTGCTTATTTTTGTAGCTTTTATTTTTGTTTGCTATTATGAATTCTCACCCCTTTGGCTATGAGTTTGGCTCAAATTATGTTGTAGAGAATGGAATCTACAATGAGGATGTGCATCAAGGATGGAACAATCAAAGATGGAAGGAGCCTCAAGGGATTGATCAACCTTCTTGGCAACAACAACCTCCGGATTCTTATGGGTATAATCCTAATCCTAATGTATATCAATCTAATGGATGTGGTGATCCTTATTGTGATTGTCAACAACCACCACCATATGCCTATGAACCACCTCCTCAACATAATTTTGAACCACCTTACTCACAAGCCCCTTTTCACCAAACACCTCCATATGACCCCAACCCATATCCACCATACCAACCACCTTGTGAACCATATGAACCATATGAAGAACCACCCCAATTCCACCACCAATACCCTCAAGAACCACCACCTCCATACTATTACCAAGATGAATCACCTCCCATGTATGATGACTTTCAACCACATAATGAATTTCCCTCTCCACCACAACCCTCTATGGAAGAACACCCATACCCATCCATCCAAGAGCCAATGGATCGTCTCAAGGAAGCAATGGATCGGCTTCAAGCAATAATCCATCAAAAGGAGCAAGAGGAGAGAGCCCAAAAGAATTATGAAGCTATCAAGGCCAATCTTGCCAAAATTAAAGCCAACTTGGACTCATGGGACTCATGCAACAAGCAAAGCATCTCCATGGATGAATGTGAGAAATCAACCGAAGAAAGGAGCATGAAGGAGATTTTAGAATCTCAACATGAGGACAAGGAGATGGGGTATGTCTTGCAAAAAGTGGAGAGTGAAGAGATTGTTAATGAAGAAGAAGTGGTTGAAAGCCTAGGCAAAGTTAAACAAGAGGTGGATTTCAAACTTGAAAGCACTTCCACACCAAGTGACATTGTTGATGATTTTATGGAAGTTGTTGAACCTTCTTCCAATGAGCTTGAATTTGGTGTTGAGGAGGATAATGCGCAACCTCCTAAGCATATAATGAATGATGAAGAATTGGAAGAAGGTGAGCAAATAACAAATCTTCCTCTTGGAGATGAGCCCACACTAACACATGATCCTTTGGTATTTGAGGAATCTTCCCCTATTGATATTGAGGTAAACGTTGAGATAACTTCCACATTACCTCTATGTTGTGACATGAAGAGTGGGGAAGAGCTAAAAGAAGTTGGTGAAGAGGTGGTTGAATATGAAGAACTTTGTCAAGAGGAAGAGGTTGAAGTTGAAGAAGCTTGCCAAGAGGTGGAGGTAGTCAAGAAAGAGCACAAGGGAGTAGACCTTGCATTGTCTAAGTGTGGCGAGGTTTCCCTTCCTAAGTCACCATCTAATACAACATTCAAGTGGGTACAATTCTTATCCCTAAGCTTTAATTTCTCACTTGAATATGGTTTGCTTGAGACGGATGGGCAACTTAGAGCTTTTTGTGGAGTCAAGAGTAAGAGAGAATTGGTTAGTAGGTGGAAATGCCAATCGAGGTTCCTTATGGTTGGAAGCTTAAAGTCTAAGTGCAATGGTTGGTATAGTCCTCAACTAAAGGGGTATAGGAAGATGCTTTGGTGTTTACATGATGGTGCACAAATTGTGAATCACACTTTTCACAACTCGTACCACTAACCAGCAAGTGCACTGGGTCGTCCAAGTAATACCTTACGTGAGTAAGGGTCGAATCCCACAGAGATTGTTGGCTTGAAGCAACCTATGGTTATCTTGTAACTCTGAGTCAGGATATCAATTATATTTATCAGTTTGAATTGCAAAAAATAAAAAAGCATGAAATAAATACTTGTTCTGCAGTAATGGAGAATATGTTGGAGTTTTGGAGATGCTTTGTCTTCTGAATCTCTACTTTCCCCCTGTCTTCTTCTTCACGCACGCAAGGTTCCTCCTATGGCAAGCTGTATGTTGGTGGATCACCGTTGTCAATGGCTACTATCCGTCCTCTCAGTGAAAATGGTCCAGGTGCGCTGTCACCACACGGCTAATCATCTGTCGGTTCTTACTCATGCTGGAATAGGATCTATTGATCCTTTTGCGTCTGTCATTACGCCCAACCCTTGTGAGTTTGAAGCTCGTCACAGTCATCCAATCCCTGAATCCTACTCGAAATACCACAGACAAGGTTTAGACTTTTCAGATTCTCAAGAATGCTGCCAATGGATTCTAGCTTATACTACGAAGACTCTGATTAAGCAATCCAAGAGATACTCATTCAATCTAATGTAGAACGGAGGTGGTTGTCAGGCACGCGGTCATAGGTTGAGAATGGTGATGAGTGTCACGTATCATCACATTCATCATATTGAAGTGCGAATAAATATCCTAGATAGAAACAAGCATGTTTGAATGGAAAACAGAAGTAATTGCATTAATTCATCGAGACACAGCAGATCTCCTCACCCCCAATAATGGAGTTTAGAGACTCATGCCGTCAAAGAGTACAAAGTTCAGATATAAAAATTTCATGAGATACAAAATAAATCTCTAAAAGTTGTTTAAATACTAAACTAGTAACCTAGGTTTACAGAAAATGAGTAAACTAAGATAGATGCTGCAGAAATCCACTTCTGGGGCCCACTTGGTGTGTGCTAGGGCTGAGACTTAAGCTTTACACGTGACTAGGCTGTTTCTTGTGTTAAACGCCAGGTTGTAACCTGTTTCTGGCGTTTAACTCCAATTCGTAACCTGTTTCTGGCGTTTAACGCCAGATTGCAACATGGAACTGGCGTTGAACGCCAGTTTACGTCATCTATCCTTGAGCAAAGTATGGACTATTATATATTTCTGGAAAGCCCTGGATGTCTACTTTTCAACTCAATTGGGAACGCGCCAATTGGACTCTTGTAGCTCAAGAAAATCCATTCCGAGTGCAGGGAGGTCAGAATCCAACAGCATCGGCAGTCCTTTTTCAGCCTGAATCAGATTTTTGCTTAGCTCCCTCAATTTCAGACAGAAATTACTTGAAATCATAGAAAAACACACAAACTCATAGTAAAGTTCAGAAATATGAATTTTTCCTAGAACTAATGAAAAATATATTAAAAACTAACTAAAACATACTAAAAACTACATGAAATTAACCCCAAAAAGCATATAAAATATCCGCTCATCACAACACCAAACTTAAACTGTTGCTTGTCCCCAAGCAACTAGACAAATAAAATAGAATACAAATAAGTCAAGAAGCAATAATATCTCAGAGTTTTTGAGTGAAGCTCAGATTCTAATTAGATGAACGGGACTAGTAGCTTTTTGCTTCCGAACAGTTTTGGCATTTCACTTTATCCATTGAAGCTCAGAATGATTGACATCTATAGGAACTTAGAATTCAGATAGTGTTATTGATTCTCCTAGTTCACTATGTTGATTCTTGAACACAGCTACTTTATGAGTCTTGGCCGTGGCCCTAAGCACTTTGTTTTCCAGTATTACCACCGGATACATAAATGCCACAGACACATAATTGGGTGAACCTTTTCAGATTGTGACTCAGCTTTGCTAAAGTCCCCAATTAGAGGTGTCTAGGGTTCTTAAGCACACCCTTCATTTTGCTTTGGACCTTAACTTTAACCGCTCAGTCTCAAGTTTTCACTTGACACCTTCACGCCACCAGCACATGGTTAGGGACAGCTTGGTTTAGCCGCTTAGGCCAGGATTTGAATCCTTTAGGCCCTCCTATCCACTGATGCTCAAAGCCTTGGATCCTTTTATTACCCTTGCCTTTTGGTTTTAAGGGCTATTGGCTTTTTCTGCTTGCTTTTTCTCTTTTTTTTTTCTTTTTTTCGCCATTTTTTTCTGCAAGCTTTTGTATTCACTGCTTTTTCTTGCTTCAAGAATCAATTTTTTTTTATGATTTTTCAGATTATCAAATAACATTTCTCCTTTTTCATCATTCTTTCAAGAGCCAACATATTTAACATTCATAAACATCAAATTCAAAAGACATATGCACTGTTCAAGCATTCATTCAGAAGACAAAAAGTAATTCCACCACATGTAAATAATTAGAATTTTTCTTATTAAAAACTCGAAAAATATTGCCTCCTTATTCTAAAGAAAATCTGCTATTTTATTCATGTTTAATGATGATGAGAAAAATAAATTATAGCTTAATTAGAGATAAAATCAAAATATAGATACTAATTACTGCTACTCATATATAACTTCTAAGGTAAAATTCAAATAAGAACAATTATCACAGAGTTAAGGCTAAGATTAGAACTCAACAACCTTGAATTTGGGAGGTGGATGCCTCTTTAGTCTGTGGAGTGCTTGGCCCTTCAAGAGATAGTTTCTGACGCTTTAATTCCTTCAGTTCACGCCCTTGCTCTTCTTGTTCTCTAAGCAGTTTGCAGAGCATGCTGTTTTGATTTTGCTGTTCTTCCTTCAGTTGATCCACAACTTCTTGCAACTTGGTGACAGATGCTTCTAGGCGCTCCCAGTATTCAATTTGAGGGATTTCTGGGAGAAACTCTTGTGCTTTTCTCTTGTTGGGGTCGTCCTGCACTTGTTGTCCTTCCATAGACTTTTTGGTGATTGGTTGCTCAACTGAGATATACTTATCTACTCCCATTTTTATCCCAGCATCTTTACATAACAGAGAGACTAAGCTTGGATAGGCCAATTTGGCATCTTTGGAGTTCTTGTTTGCAATTTTATAAAGCTCACAAGCAATCAGCTGATGAACTTCCACTTCTTTTTCCAGCATAATGCAATGAATCATCACTGCTCTTCTGATAGTGACCTCAGAGCGGTTGCTAGTGGGCAGAATAGAGCGCCCAATGAAGTCCAGCCAGCCTCTGGCGACTGGTTTGAGATCTCCTCTCTTGAGTTGGTTCGAGGCACCCTTTGTGTTGGTTGTCCACTTGGCTCCAGGGAGGCATATGTCCTCTAGGATTTTATCCAAGCCCAGGTTTGATCTCATCATTCTCCTATTGAAGGAGTCAGGGTCATCTTGCAGTTGAGGCAGCTTGAAGATCTCCCTTATTTTGTCAGGGTGGGTGTGAACAATTTTCCCTCTGACCAGAGTTCTATAGTCATGGAATGCGGTTCCAGCTATTCTCTGTCTGTCCGTCTGCCACAGATTAGCGTAGAATTCCTGAACCATGTTTCTTCCCACCTTTGTTTCAGGATTAGCTAAGACTTCCCAGCTCCTGTTTCGGATTTGCTCTTGGATCTCCGGATATTCATCTTCTTTCAGATCGAATTTAACTTCTGGGATCACTGACCTTAGACTCATTATTTTGTAAAAATGGTCTGAATGTTCTTTGGTTATGAACTTCCCTTGATTCCAAAGTGGTTTTGGAATATTCTCTTTCTTGCCTCTTGAGTCGGTTTGTTTTCCCTTAGGAGCCATGACCTTAGTGGGTATTGGTTTACTGATCACGGATAAACACACCAAACTTAGAGGTTTGCTTGTCCTCAAGCAAAAGAAAGCAAAGGAGAGGGAAAGAGGGAGAGCCAAGCGCAACTTGTGGAGGAGAGGGGGAGAGGCCGAACCAAAATTTAAAGGGAAGGGGGTGGGTTTCGAAAATTATTTGAAAAAGATATGATAGAAAAAGTGATTTGGAAAATATAAGTATGATAGGAAAAGATGTGATTTAAAATTGAAAAGATTTGAAAGATATTTGAAAAAGATAAATCTGGATTTTGAAAAAGATGATGTGAAGATTTGAAAAAGATATTGATGAGTTGAAAAGATTTTAGAAGGAAAAGAGATAGATTTGTTTTGAAAAGAATTTGAAAATAATTTGAAGAGGAAAAAGGGTTTATGAATTAAGATACATTTGATATCTTTTGAAAAAGGATTTGAAAAATTAGGATTTGTAACATGTTTGTGCAAGAAATCATGAATTGAAACATAAAAAATGAAAAAAATTTGAATTGAAAACGAAATTGCCTACTCCCCACAATCTTGGTGTTAAACGCTCAACTGCTGCATGTTTTGGGCGTTTAACGCCCAGTTGGTGCTTGGTTTGGGTGTTTAATGCCCAACTGTTGCTTCTAGCTGGCGTTAAACGCCAGAAACCCCTTTGTCACTGGGCATTTTTCTGAACGCCCAGGATGTTGTAAATCTGGCGTTAAACGCCCAGAAGCTGCTTCTTTCTGGCGTTTAACACCTAGATGGCTATCTTTACTAGTGTTAAACGCCCAGTAGATGCTCCTTTTGGGCGTTTAACGCCCAATTGTGCCTCTTACTGGCGTTTTCTTGCCAGTGAGCTCCTGTTTCCTATTTTGTGCTCTGAATTCTTCTGTAACCCTGTGGACTTATGCAATTGATTCTTTACCTTGTTAATATTAAGCTCATATATTTCAAAAAATAAATAAAATAAAGAATAAAATAAAATAAAATAACAGAAAAAGTTTTGCTAATGGCTGGGTTGCCTCCCAGCAAGCGCTTCTTTATTGTCTTTAGCTGGACCTTGCTGAGCTTTTAATCTAGCCTCAGCCTTGAGCACTCTTGCTCAACATTGCCTTCAAGATAGTGCTTGATTCTCTGTCCATTAACAATGAACTTCTTATCAGAATCAATGTCTTGAAGCTCCACATAACCATATGGTGATACACTTGTAATCACATATGGTCCCCTCCACCGGGATTTCAGTTTCCCGGGGAATAGCCTGAGCCTAGAGTTAAACAACAAAACCTTTTGTCCTGGTTCAAAGACTCTAAATGACAGCTTTCTGTCATGCCACCTTTTTTATTTCTCTTTATAAAGCTTGGCATTTTCGAAAGCAGTGAATCTGAATTCCTCTAGCTCATTCAGTTGGAGCAATCTTTTTTCTCCAGCTAATTTGGCATCAAAGTTTAGGAATTTGGTTGCCCAGTAGGCCTTATGTTCCAATTCCACGAGCAGATGATAGGCCTTACCATACACAAGTTGGTATGGAGAGGTCCCTATAGGAGTCTTGAATGCTGTTCTGTAAGCCCACAGAGCATCATCCAAGCTTCGTGCCCAATCTTTTCTACGGGTACTTACAGTCCGTTCCAGGATTCTTTTTAGTTCTCTGTTAGAAACTTCAGCTTGCCCATTTGTCTGTGGATGATATGGAGTTGCCACCTTGTGGCGAATCCCATACCGGACCATGACAGAGTAAAGCTGTTTATTGCAGAAGTTAGTGCCCCCATCACTGATTAGTACTCTAGGGACACCAAACCTGCTGAAGATATGTTTCTAGAGGAACTTCAGCACTGTTTTAGTATCATTGGTGGGTGTGGCAACGGCCTTTACCCATGATACATAGTCGACTGCCACCAGAATATAAGTGTTTGAGTATGATAGTGGGAAAGGTCCCATGAAGTCAATTCCCCATACATCAAACAACTCAATCTCCAAGATTCCCCGTAGAGGCATGGCGTAACCATGAGGCAGATTACCAGCTCTTTGGCAACTATCACAGTTACGTACAAACTCTCAGGAATCCCTATAGAGTGTAGGCCAGTAGAAGCCACATTGGAGGACCTTGGTGGCTGTTCGCTCACCTCCGAAATGGCCTCCATATTGTGATCCATGGCAATGCCATAAGATCCTCTGTGCTTCTTCTCTAGGCACACACCTACGGATTATTTCGTCTGCACATCTCTTAAAGAGATAGAGTTCATCCCACAAGTAGTACTTTGCATCAGTAATTAATTTTTTCTTTTGTTGCTTGCTGTACTCCTTGGGTATGAACCTTGCAGCTTTATAGTTTGCAATGTCTGCAAACCATGGTATTTCCTGAATGGCAAACAAATGCTCATTTGGAAAGGTCTCAGAGATCTCAATAGAGGGGGGAAACTCCCCTTCTACTGGTTCTATTCGGGACAGATGATCAGCCACTTGGTTCTCTGTCCCTTTTCTGTCTCTTATTTCTATATCAAACTCTTGCAGAAGCAACACCCATCTTATGAGCCTGGGTTTTGAATCTTGATTTGTGAGTAGATATTTAAGAGCAGCATGGTCAGTGTACACAATCACTTTTGATCCTACTAAGTATGATCTAAACTTGTCAATGGCATAAACCACTGCAAGCAATTCTTTTTCTGTGGTTGTGTAATTTTTCTGGGCATCATTTAAAACACGGCTAGCATAATAAATGACATGCAGAAGCTTATCATGCCTCTGCCCCAGTACTGCACCAATGGCGTGGTCACTGGCATCACACATTAGTTCAAATGGTAAAGTCTAGTCTGGTGCATAAATAACTGGTGCTGTGACCAGCTTAGCTTTCAGAGTCTCAAACGCCTGCAGACACTTTGTGTCAAACGCAAATGGCGTGTCAGCAGCTAGCAGATTGCTCAGGGGTTTTGCAATTTTTGAAAAATCCTTTATAAACCTCTTGTAGAATCTTGCATGCCCCAGAAAGCTTCTGATTGCCTTAACATTAGCAGGTGGTGGTAATTTTTCAATTACTTCCACTTTAGCTTGATCCACCTCTATTCCCTTGTTTGAAATTTTATGCCTAAGGACAATTCCTTCAGTCACCATAAAGTGACATTTTTCCCAGTTTAAAACTAGGTTGGTCTCTTGGCATCTTTTCAGAACAAGTGCTAAATGGTCAAGGCAGGAGCTGAATGAGTCTCCAAATACTAAAAAGTCATCCATGAAGACTTCCAGAAACTTCTCAACCATATCAGAGAAGATAGAAAGCATGCACCTCTGAAAGGTTGCAGGTGCATTACACAGACCAAAAGGCATTCTTCTGTAAGCAAATACTCCAGAAGGACATGTGAATGCTGTTTTCTTCTGTAACCTGAATAGCCATCCAAAAAGCAGTAATATTCATGACCTGCTAGTCTCTCTAGCATTTGGTCTATGAATGGTAAAGGAAAATGATCCTTTCTGGTGGCCGTGTTAAGCCTTCTGTAGTCAATACACATGCGCCACCCTGTAACTGTTCTTGTAGGAACCAGTTCATTTTTTTCATTATGAACCACTGTCATGCTTTCCTTCTTGGGAACAACTTGAACAGGGCTCACCCAGGGGCTATCAGAAATAGGATAAATAATCCCAGCCTCCAGTAATTTGATGACCTCTTTCTGCACCACTTCCTTCATGGCTGGATTTAGCCGCCTCTGTGGTTGAACCACTGGCTTAGCATCATCCTCCAATAGGATTTTGTGCATGCATCTAGCTGGGCTTATGCCCTTAAGGTCACTTATGGACCACCCAAGAGTTGTCTTGTGTGTCCTTAGCACTTGAATTAATGCTTCCTCTTCCAGTGGGTTTAAAGCAGAGCTTATGATCACTAGAAAAGTGTCACCTTCTCCCAGAAATGCATATTTCAGGGATGGTGGTAATGGCTTGAGCTCGGGTTTAGGTGGTTTTTCCTCTTCCTGAGGAAGTCTCAAAGGCTCTTTCAATTCCTCTGAACCCTCCAAATTAGGCTGAACATCTTTAAAGATGTCTTCCAGCTCTGATTCGAGACTCTCAGCCATGTTGACCTCCTCTACCAAAGAGTCAATGAGATCAACATTCATGCAGTCTTTTGGTGTGTCTGGATGCTGCATGGCCTTGACAGCATTCAACTTAAACTCATCCTTATTGACTCTTAGGGTCACTTCCCCCTTTTGGAAATCAATGAGAGTTCGTCCAGTTGCTAGGAAAGGTCTTCCTAGAATGACAGTAGCACTCTTGTGCTCCTCCATTTCCAGCACTACAAAGTCAGTGGGAAAGGCGAATGGCCCAACCCTGACAATCATGTCCTCAATCACGCCTGATGGGTATTTAATGGAGCCATCAGCAAGTTGGAGACATATCCGGGTTGGTTTAACTTCTTCAGTTAAACCAAGCTTTCTGATAGTGGATGCAGGTATTAGGTTGATGCTTGCCCCAAGATCACATAAAGCTGTCTTGGTGCAATTACCCTCTAATATGCATGGTATCAGAAAGCTCCCGGGATCTTTAAAATTTTCTGGAAAGCTTTTCAGAATGACTGCACTGCATTCTTCAGTGAGGAGAACTCTTTCAGTTTCTCTCCAATCCTTCTTATGACTCAAGATCTCTTTCATGAACTTGGAATAAGAAGGTATTTGCTCAAGTGCCTCTGCAAACGGAATCTTTATTTTAAGAGCCCTGAGATAATCTGCAAAGCGAGCAAATTACTTATCCTGCTCCTCTTGGCGGAGTTTTTGAGGATAAGGCATCTTGGCTTTATATTCCTCAACCTTAGTTGCTGCAGGTTTATTTCCTACAGAGGTGGTAGGAGAAGCCTTTTGAGAGGGGTTGTTATCAGCACTTGTGTATGTCTGATCCCTCACTGGCATTTGAATGCCAGGGTTAGAAGCTAGATTGGCGTTGGACGCCAACTCCTTACTTGTTCCTGGCGTTTGAACGCCATAACTGAACTTCCATTGGGCGTTTGACGCCAACTCCTTGCTTATTTCTGGCGTTTGAACGCCAGAGTTATTCCTCTCTGGGCTCTTACTGTCCTCAGAGGGATTTTGGATAGCAGTTTGTTCATTTCTTGGCTTCCTGCTGCCTTGAAGTGAGGTATTTAATGTTTTCCCACTTCTTAATTGAACTGCTTGGCACTCTTCTGTTATTTGTTTTGATAACTGTTGTTCTATTTGCTTCAACTGTACCTCCATATTTATATTAGCCATTCTTGTTTCTTGTAGTATCTCCTTGAATTCGGCCAGCTGTTTTGTTAGAAAGTCTAATTGCTGATTGAATTCAGTAATTTGTTCTGTAGGACTGAGTTCAGCAGTTACTGTTTTAGCCTCTTCTTTCATGGAAGATTCACTATTTAGGTACAGATGCTGATTTCTCATGTGTATAGATCCATCAGCTGAGTGATCTAGAGAAATTTGAGCTCTCTCTGTAAGCCCATAATAGAAGATGTCTAACTGCATCCATTCTGAAAATATTTCAGAGGGGCATTTTCTTAGCATCTCTCTGTATCTTTCCCAGGCATCATAAAGAGATTCATTATCTCCTTGTTTAAAGCCTTGGATGTCCAGCCTTAGCTGTGTCATCCGTTTTGGAGGGAAGTATTGATTCAGGAATTTTTCTGACAGCTGTTTCGATGTCCTTATGCTAGCCTTAGGTTGGTTATTTAACCACCTCTTAGCTTGGTCTTTTACAGCAAATGAAAACAGTAATAATCTGTAGACATCCTGATCTACTTTCTTATCATATACTGTGTCAGTAATTTGTAAAAATTGTGGCAGAAACTCTGTAGGTTCTTCCTGTGGAAGACCGGAATACTGACAACTTTGCTGCACCATGATAATGAGCTGAGGATTCAACTCAAAGCTACTGACTCCAATGGAGGGTATACAGATACTGCTCCCATATGAAGCAGTAGTGGGGTTAGAATATGACCCCAGAGTCCTTCTGGACTGTTCATTTCCACTTAGGTCCATGATGGAGAGAAGGGAATTGATGTGAATTGCAATTAAATATATTTTTATTTTTATTTTATAAAAAGAGAACAAATAAAAAAAATGAAATAAAATAACTAGAAATTAAATATAGATTTTGAAAATTAAGAAGAAAAAATTTTAAAACTAAAATAATTACTTAATTAAGAAGATTTGAAAAACTTTGGATATGATTTTTGAAAAAGATTTTAGATTTTGAAATAGAAATCTGAATTTTAAAAGCAATTTTCGAAAATTCACTTTAAAATAGAGAGAAAAGATATTTTTTTTATTTTTGAATTTTATGATGAAAGAGAAAAACACACAAAAGACACACAACTTAAAATTTTTAGATCTAATGTTCCTTATTTTCGAAAATTTTGGAGGGAAAACACCAAGGAACACCAAACTTAAAGATTTTAAGATCAAAACACAAGGAAGACTCAAGAACACCTTGAAGACTCACAAGAACAATAAGAACATGAAGATAGAACACCAAACTTAAAATTTTTAGAAAACCAAAATAAAATTTTCAAAAACTAAAGAAAAATCAACAAGAGAAGACCAAACTTAAAGTTTGGCACAAGATTTATTCAAAGAAAAATTATTTTTGAAAACGTTTTAAAAAGAAGATAGCCAATTACCAAGAACATAAGTACAACGCTCTAGCCAATTTAGCTATAAATTTAACGTGTTTTAATAAGGTATTTAATAAATAAAGATTTTTTTTTTGAAAACTGATATTTTGAAAAAGCACAAGAAAAACAAGAAAAGACACAGAACAAGAAAAACTAAAGATCAAACAAGGAAAATAAATAAGAATAACTTGAAGATTAAGAAAGAACAAAGAACACAAGTTCGAAAATTTAAAAGAAAATAAAAACATGCAATTGACACCAAACATAAAATACGAAACTAAACTCAAACAGAAAAACTCAATTTTTAGCTTATAAAAATTTTCGAAAACAATTAAAAAGAGAAAATAAGGATATTTTTAAAAAATTCAACCAAAAACAATAATAGAAGACTCTAAACCAAAAAGAAAAATTTTTCCTAATCTAAGCAACAAAATAAACCGTCAGTTGTCCAAACTCGAACAATCCCCGGCAACGGCGCCAAAAACTTGGTGCACAAATTGTGAATCACACTTTTCACAACTCGTACCACTAACCAGCAAGTGCACTGGGTCGTCCAAGTAATACCTTACGTGAGTAATGGTCGAATCCCACGGAGATTGTTGTGTTGAAGCAACCTATGGTTATCTTGTAACTCTTAGTTAGGATATCAATTATATTTATCAGTTTGAATTACGAAAAATAAAAGAGCATGAAATAAATACTTGTTCTGCAGTAATGGAGAATATGTTGGAGTTGTGGAGATGCTTTGTCTTCTGAATCTCTGCTTTCCCCCTGTCTTCTTCTTCACGCACGCAAGGTTCCTCCTATGGCAAGCTGTATGTTGGTGGATCACCGTTGTCAATGACTACCATCCGTCCTCTCAGTGAAAATGGTCCAGGTGCGCTGTCACCGCACAGCTAATCATCTGTCGGTTCTCACTCATGCTGGAATAGGATCCATTGATCCTTTTGCGTCTGTCACTATGCCCAACCCTTGTGAGTTTGAAGCTCATCACAGTCATCCAATCCCTGAATCCTACTTGGAATACCACAGACAAGGTTTAGACTTTCCGGATTCTCAAGAATGCTGCCAATGGATTCTAGCTTATACCACGAAGACTCTGATTAAGGAATCCAAGAGATACTCATTCAATCTAATGTAGAACGGAGGTGGTTGTTAGGCACGCATTCATAGGTTGAGAATGGTGATGAGTATCACGGATCATCACATTCATCATATTAAAGTGCGAATAAATATCCTAGATAGAAACAAGCATGGTTGAATGGAAAACAGAAGTAATTGCATTAATTCATCGAGAGACACAGAGCTCCTCACCCTCCAACAATGGAGTTTAGAGACTCATGCCGTCAAAGAGTACAAAGTTCAGATCTAAAAATGTCATGAGATACAAAATAAATCTCTAAAAGTTGTTTAAATAATAAACTAGTAACCTAGCTTTATAAAAAATGAGTAAACTAAGATAGATGGTGCAGGAATCCACTTCTGGGGCCCACTTGGTGTGTGCTGGGGCTGAGACTTAAGCTTTACACGTGCCTAGGATGTTTCTGGAGTTAAACGCCAGGTTGTAACCTGTTTCTGGCTTTTAACTTCAATTTGTAACCTGTTTCTAGCGTTTAACGCCAGACTGCAACATGGAACTGGCGTTGAATGCCAGTTTACGTCATTTATCCTTGAGCAAAGTATAGACTATTATATATTTCTGGAAAGCCCTGGATGTCTACTTTCTAACGCAATTGGGAGCGTGCCAATTGGACTCCTGTAGCTCAAGAAAATCTATTCCGAGTGCAGGGAGGTCAGAATCCAACAGCATCAGCAGTCCTTTTTCATCCTGAATAAGATTTTTGCTCAGCTCCCTCAATTTCAGCCAGAAATTACCTGAAATCACAGAAAAACTCACAAACTCATAGTAAAGTCCAGAAATATGAATTTTTCCTAGAACTAATGAAAAATATACTAAAAACTAACTAAAACATACTAACAACTACATGAAATTAACCCCAAAAAGCGTATAAAATATCCGCTCATCACTTGAGAATTCGGATCACTTCTCACCCAATTGGAATTGTGATGATCAACTTGAAGATGGGTGTGGAAACAAGATTTGGGATCCGGGAATATATGAAGATCAATTTTGGAAGCCCTTAGCTTGTGTGGAACTTCATCAAAGCTTGGTGCCATTGATTTTGAATTTTGGAGCTTACTTGAAGTCCAAGCATTGGTGGAAGTTTCAAGATGAATTCAAGCATAAGCCACCATGACAAGGAGCTTTCCAAATGTCCAACTTAAGGACTTAAAATAAAAGTGCTAGGTGGGAGACACCCCACCATGGTAAACTCTTTCCATTCTCTTGTATATATAATCAATGAATGCATTGAGTTACCATTGTTAGGTAGTTTTCTTCTTTTCATACTTTTGCATGTCTTGCTTTGATTGATTGCTTATTAGATTCATGCATTGATTAGAATAGTTATTTTTGAATTGCATTTTTCTTGTAGTATAAGTTTTATTTTTAGTATGTTTGAAAATTTTTCAAAAACCAAAAAGAATTGTTGTTGAATTTAATTTTGGTTATATTAGAATGCTTGTAGATTTGAAGAGTGCCCTGTTTTTGAAAAAAAAAGGGCATCCGCGCACAAGCGCATTGTGCGCGCGCGCGCCGGTGGTGCATCTCACACTCCTGGTACAAAAACTAGAGAGTTGTACCAAAGTTGTGCATATTTTGTGCCCGCGACCTGACGCGCAAGCGTACATGAGCGTCCGCATCGGTCGCCATCTTCACATCCACGCGTATGCGTGCTATGCGCATCTGCGTCGCCTGTCTCGCCTGCCCACCCACGCCCACGCGTGCGTGACGCGTACGCGTCGCCCTCCGCGCCCTGTTTTTCCCCTGTTCTGCCCTGTTTTCTTTCTCCCTTCTTCTCTTCTTTTCCTTCTAGTTTCTTCCTCTTTCTTTCTCCTTCTTTCTTCCTTTCTTACTTTCTTTCCCTTCTTCTTTTCTTTTCAAAACTCCACTTTCTATTTTTCTTATTCTCATTTTCTTCTATATATTGCATTTGCATATTATCACCCATTGCATTTTAATTTTATTTTTATAGCTTGTTCTTATTTTATTTTCTAAGTTTCTTATTTTAATAATGGTGTTGGATTCTTATATTCAATTGTTGAGAATTTCTTGGTTAATCTTGGTGCTTTGTGACTTGTTTGGCATTAATTGTAATATTCGCTCTACACACAAGATTAGTGCTTTAGTCCGTCCTGACTCATGATCCCTTATTTTTGTACTTCATCATCATTGAGTTAGGATGGGACCAAATGCTCTCATGCTTATCACTAATCTTGTTTGTGTCAATTATTGATTAAGCTTGATACAACATGCTCTTCATGTCATGTACCCATGCTTTAACTTGTTCTTGCATCAAGTATTAGTTAATATGCCTTTGCTTGAATTGCTTTCTCACTCACATGTTGTAGCTACCATGTATTTGAGAACCTTGCTCTTATTTGGCATTAGCCCCCGCCTATATTTTATTTGCTTTAATATCTTTGTTGTGGGCTTAATTTCCTTTCTTTTTCTCTCCTTTGAGGTTGGCCACCAAGAAGGAAAGAAATGGAAAAGCTTCTAATGGGGCAACAAACAAGTTCACCCGCACAACCTTTTGAAGAAACTCATCAATTATAGCAACTCATCCACATTGCTCTTTTTTGCATGCACCGAGGATGGTGCAAATTTCTAAGTGTGGGGAGGTCGTTCGACCGATCTCCATGGGTAACAATGTCCTTTTTCAACACCAATTCTTGATTTTCTTTGTTAGTAGTTGTTGCATTGCATGATAAGTTGCATGTTAGTTAGAATTTGTACATATTTCACCATTTCTATTTATGTTAGGACTACTTGGTTAGGGTGATGATGTCTTTTCCAAGAAAAATTATTTTAGGGGACCCTACCAATTTGAAATTGAAAATTTTTTTTGGTTAAAATTGCTTGAAGAATTTATTTTGGAACATGGTTTTTGAGCTAAGAACACAAACATGTGAGTTTTGATCCTAATTGCGTGGTTACATTTTATAACCACTTATTTTCCATTCTTGTGTGCATTGTTCTCTTTCTATGATTTTAATCTTTGATTTGTTTGATTCTTTATGTCCATTATTCCATGTATATATGTATTTATATGATTGAGGTTATCATTTCATTTAGCTCACTTACCCAAATAGCCTACCTTTCATCAACCATTGTTAGCCAAATTTGAGCCTATTTAATCCCTTATGTTCTTAATTTTAGCACATCACTATCCCTAAGTGAAAAACAATAAATGTCCTTTATTTGGATCTTTGATTAGCTTAGGCTAGTGAGGGTGTGTATCATTTGGGTATGGGAAACTTGGGACATTGGTTGAGGTAAAGGTGTAATTTTTATTTTTATTGAAAATATTGGAAATTGGGTACATATTCATGCACTATATGTAAAACCATATTGGTGCACGAAATTGTGATCTCTGGTAATGGCTCCAAAAACTTGGTGCTCTAATCTCAATTCATAAATTGTCACAACTTTGACACAACTAACCAGCAAGTGCACTGGGTCGTCCAAGTAATAAACCTTACGCGAGTAAGGGTCGATCCCACGGAGATTGTTGGTATGAAGCAAGCTATGGTCACCTTGTAAATCTCAGTCAGGCGGATAATAATTGATTATGGAGTTTTCGAAAATAATACTAATTAAACAGAAAATAGGGATAGAAACACTTATGTAATTTTATTGGTGAGAATTTCAGATAAGCGTGCAGAGATGCTTTCGTTCCTCTGAATCTCTGCTTTCCCGCTGCCTTCATCCAATCAGTCTTACTCCTTTCCATGGCTGGCTTTATGCAAGGGCATCACCGTTGTCAATGGTTACATCCCCTCCTCTTGTGAAAATGGTCCAAATGCTCTGTCACAGCACGGCTAATCATCTGAGGTTCCCGATCATGCTGGAATAGGATTCACCCTCCTTTTGCGTCTGTCACTACGCCCAGCACTCGCGAGTTTGAAGCTCGTCACAGTCATTCAATCCCTGAATCCTACTCGGAATACCACAGACAAGGTTTAGACTTTCCGGATTCTCATGAATGCTGCCATCAATCTAGCTTACACCACGAAGATTCTAATTAAGAGATCCAAGAGATACTCATTCAATCTAAGGTAGAATGGAAGTGGTTGTCAGGCATGCGTTCATAGGGAATGATGATGATTGTCACGTTCATCACATTCAGGTTGAAGTGCGAATGAATATCTTAGAAGCGGAATAAGTTGAATTGAATAGAAAACAGTAGTACTTTGCATTAATCTTTGAGGAACAGCAGAGCTCCACACCTTAATCTATGGAGTGTAGAAACTCTACCGTTGAAAATACATAAGTGATAATAGAGGGTAAGCATGGCCGAGTGGCCAGCCTCCTGATGACAAGTCATCTTAGCCTAGTTTCACTAGCCTTTTTCTTTTGTTTTCAACTGAATTATGCACTTTCTTGAGCCATAAGCAAGCCAATTGGGTAGATTTTCATGCTTCCTTTGATTTAATCAACCATGTATGAATTCATGCTATTTCATGAGGTTTTATGCTATAATTGTCATATATTATGAAAGAATGAATATCTCATGATTTTGAGCATAGCTTTGATGTGTTTGGTTGATTAATGATAGGTGAAGAAAGCTTGGAGAAAGGTTGAAGCAAGAAGGAATGGCTAGGAGGAAGAGAGGACAAAAAGTTTGAGCAAAAGTTTGCCTCAAACTTTAGCTCAAACTTTTGGAATAAGTGAAAATGAACCAGGGAGCAAAAAGCTGGACCAAAAGTTAGCCTCAAACTTTTGTGCAAACTTTTGGGTAAAAAGCTGGAGCAAAAGTTAGCCTCAAACTTTTTGGCTAACTTTTGGGCAAAAAGCTGGAGCAAAAGTTAGCCTCAAACTTTTTGGCTAACTTTTGGCATCACAAATCAACACCCTGGAGAGCAAAAGTTTGCGCCAACGTTAGCCCCTAACTTTTTGGCTAACGTTGGCGCATGAAAAACACACCCTGGAGAGCAAAAGTTTGCGCCAACGTTAGCCTCTTACTTGTTGGCTAACGTTGGCGCCATGAGTATGCAAAGGAAGGCCAACGTTGGAGCAAAAGTTAGACCCCTAACTTTTGCCCCAACGTTGGTATCAGCAAAGAAGGGTGGCTGATGTGAAAAGTTGGAGTAAAAGTTAGCCTCCAACTTTTACTCCAACTTTTACTCAAGCTTTCATGATTCCAACCCGGTTCAATTCGGTTCTTCTCCAAACTCCAAGAGCAATCAACCAAGGCCTCTATCAACCCAATTCCATCAAGAGCAAAGGCCCAATTGAAGGCTTGAAGACCATTTGAAGAAAGTGTATAAATAGCATAGGATTTAAGCTTTTCCTTGGAGTTTTCTTTTTTTAGTTTTCATACAGCTTCCCTTTTAGTTTTTCAGAATAGCTTTCTTTTCAGTTTGCTTAGAGCTCACTTTTACATTTCTTAGCATTGTTGTTTTAATTCAAGAGAATTTGGGAGGAGAATTGATCTCTCTTCTTCCTTGTTCTTGCCCAGCACTCTTTACTTTTCTTGTCTTGGATTTTGGGTGGAGAATTGAAGAAATTCTGTTTCAATCTCACCTTGGGATCTTGTTTAATTTTCTGCTTAATTGAATTTCAGTTTCGGTTACTTGTTTCTTCATCTACTTTCTTTGCAATTTACAATTTCCTTTGCAATTGTGCTTGTTGGATCTAGGAAGGCATTGAGATCTAGACTTGTTTTCTAGTCTCTTGGGTCCTGAGATCTGAATTCCAAATTTACATCCTCTGTTTACTGCTTTTCATGCTCATTTACTTTTCTGTTTTAGATCCGATTCAATTCCAGTCATCCTTTACTTCTCTGCTTGTTGCAATTTTACTTTTCCTTGTTTAATTTCTGCAAATCCAATTCCCAATTCCCTTTACAATTCAAGCCATTTACATTTCTTGCACTTTAAGATTCTGCAATTTACATTTCTTGCGTTCCAAGTTTTTGCCATTTAATTTCTTGTTCTTTAAGATTCAGTATTTTAAATTTCAGTTCTCTTTAATTTCATGCCAATTACCCATTCCCTTTACTTTCTATGCAATTTAAATTCTGCAAATCACAAATCTCTCAACCAAATCTTGATTCGCTTGACTAAATCAACCACTAAACTAAAATTGCTCAATCCTTCAATCCCTGTGGGATTGACCTCACTCCCATGAGTTATTATTACTTGATGCGACCCGGTGCACTTGCCGGTTAGTTTTGGGTGTTTTGGAGAAATTCGTTTTTCCACGAAAATATCCCATCACCTCCCATGGAGGTCTAGAGATCTAAAAATGATCAAAAGATGTCTAATACAATAGTAAAAAGTCCTATTTATAATAAACTAGTTACTAGGGTTTACAGAAGTAAGTAATTGATGCATAAATCCACTTCCGGGGCCCACTTGGTGTGTGCTTTGGCTGAGCTTGAAGTCTACACGTGGAGAGGTCATTCTTGGAGTTGAACGCCAGCTTTTGTGCCAGTTTGGGCGTTGAACTCCACTTTGCAACTTGTTTCTGGCGCTGGACGCCAGAATTGGGCAGAGAGCTGGCGTTGAACGCCAGTTTGCGTCGTCTAAAATTGGGCAAAGTATGGACTATTATATATTGCTGGAAAGCCCGGGATGTCTACTTTCCAACGAAATTGGAAGCGCACCATTTCGAGTTTTGTAGCTCCAGAAAATCCACTTTGAGTGCAGGGAGGTTAGAATCCAACAGCATCAGCAGTCCTTCTTCAACCTCTGAATCTGATTTTTGCTCAAGTCCCTCAATTTCAGCCAGAAAATACCTGAAATCACAGAAAAACACACAAACTCATAGTAAAGTCCAGAAATGTGAATTTAACATAAAAACTAATGAGAACATCCCTAAAAGTAACTAGATTCTACTAAAAACATACTAAAAACAATGCCAAAAAGCGTATAAATTATCCGCTCATCACAACACCAAACTTAAATTGTTGCTTGTCCCCAAGCAACTGAAAATCAAATAGAATAAAAAGAAGAGAATATACTATAAATTCCAAACTATCAATGAAACATAGCTCCAATCAGATGAGCGGGACTTGTAGCTTTTTGCCTCTTGAATAGTTTTGGCATCTCACTTTTTCCATTGGAGTTCAGAATAATTGGCTTCTATAGGAACTCAGAGTTCAGATAGTGTTATTGATTCTCCTAGTTCAGTATGATGATTCTTGAACACAGCTATTTTATGAGTCTTGGCTGTGGCCCTAAGCACTTTGTTTTCCAGTATTACCACCGGATACATAAATGCCACAGACACATAACTGGGTGAACCTTTTCAGATTGTGACTCAGCTTTGCTAAAGTCCCCAATTAGAGGTGTCCAGGGTTCTTAAGCACACTCTTTTTTTTCTTTGGACCTTGACTTTAACCGCTCAGTCTCAAGTTTTCACTTGACACCTTCACGCCACAAGCACATGGTTAGGGACAGCTTGGTTTAGCCGCTTAGGCCATGATTTTATTCCTTTAGGCCCTCTTATCCACTGATGCTCAAAGCCTTGGGATCCTTTTTATTTACCCTTGCCTTTTGGTTTTAAGGGTTACTGGCTTTTTGCTCTTGCCTCTTGGTTTTAAGAGCTTTGGCTTTTTCTGCTTGCTTTTTCTTTTTCTTTCTATTTTTTTTCGCTATATATATATTTTTTTTCTGCAAGCTTTGTTCTTTGCTGCTTTTTCTTGCTTCAAGAATCATTTTTATGATTTTTCATATTACCAGATAACATGTCTCCTTGTCATCATTCTTTCAAGAGCCAACATATTTAACATTCTTAAACAACAACTTCAAAAGACATATGCACTGTTCAAGCATTCATTCAGAAAACAAGAAGCATTGTCACCATATCAATATAATTAAACTAAGTTCAAGGATAAGTTCGAAACTCATGTACTTCTTGTTCTTTTGATTTAAAACATTTTTCATTCAAGAGAGGTGATGGATTCATAGGACATTCATAACTTTAAGACATAGTTACTAAATACTAATGATCATGTAATGAAGACACAAACATGGATAAGCACTTAACATAGAAAACGAAAAACAGAGAATGTAAGAACAAGGAATGAGTCCACCTTAGTGATGGTGGCGTTTTCTTCTTGAGGAACCAATGGTGTCCTTGAGCTCTTCTATGTCTCTTCCTTGTCTTTGTTGCTCCTCCCTCATTGCTTTTTAATCTTCTCTTATTTCATGAAGGATGATGGAGTGCTCTTGATGTTCCACCCTTAGTTGTCCCATGTTGGAACTTAATTCTCCTAGGGAGGTGTTGATTTGCTCCCAATAGTTTTGTGGAGGGAAATGCATTTGAGGCATCTCCGGGATCTCATGGTGATGAGCTTCCTACGCCTCTTGAGCTCCATGAATGGGCTCTCTTGCTTGCTCCATCTTTTTCTTAGTGATGGGCTTCTCTTCTTCAATGTGAATGTCTCCTTCTATGAAAGCTCCAGCTGAGTAACATAGATGGTAGATAAGATGAGGGAAAGCTAGCCTTGCCCCAGGGGAGGGCTTTTCGGCTATTTTGTAGAGTTCAAGGGAGATGACTTCATGAACTTCTACTTCCTCTCCAATCATGATGCTATGGATCATGATGGCCCGATCCACAGTAACTTTAGATCGGTTGCTAGTGGGGATGATGGAGCGTTTGATGAACTCTAACCATCCTCTAGCCACAGGCTTGAGGTCCAGTCTTCTTAGTTGAACCGGCTTGCCTTTGGAGTCAATCTTCCATTGAGCTCCTTCCACACATATGTCCATGAGGACTTGGTCCAACCTTTGATTAAAATTGACCCTTCTAGTGTAGGGGCGCTAATCTCCTTGCATCATAGGCAAGTTAAACGCCAACCTCACATTCTCCGGACTAAAATCTAAGTATTTCCCCCGAACCATTGTAACATAATTCTTTGGATTCGGGTTCTTACTTTGATCATGGTTCCTAGTAATCCATGCATTGGCATAGAACTCTTGAACTATTAGGATGCCGACTTGTTGGATGGGGTTTGTTAGAACTTCCCAACCTCTTCTTTGGATTTCATGTCGGATCTCCGGATACTCATTTTTCTTGAGTTTAAAAGGGACCTCGGGGATCACCTTCTTCTTGGCCACAACATCATAGAAGTGGTCTTGATGGGCTTTGGAGATGAACCTTTCCATCTTCCATGACTCGGAGGTAGAAGCTTTTGTCTTCCCTTTCCCTTTTCTAGAGGATTCTCCGGTCTTGGGTGCCATCAATGGTAATGGAAAAATAAAAAGCTTATGCTTTTACCACACCAAACTTAGAATTTTTGCTCGCCCTCGAGCAAGAAAAGAAAGAATAGAAGAAGAAAAAGAAGAAAATATGGAAGAGAGAAGGGAGATGTGTATTCGGCCAAGAAGGGGAAGAAAGGATTGTGTTGTGTGAAAATGAGGAAGAATGGAGGGCTTTATATAGGGAAGGGAGGGGGTGTTAGGTTCGGCCATTTAGGGAGGGTTTGGGTGGGAAATTGATTTTGAATTTTGAAGGTAGGTGGAGTTTATGAGGTAGGTTTATAGGGAAGAGTGGATGGATGTGAGTGGTGAAGAGGTGATGGGGAAGAGTTTTGGGGAAGAATGTTTATGGGATTGTGTGAAAGAGGGGTAAGAAGAAGTGAGTGGAGGTAGGTGGTGATCCTGTGGGGTCCACAGATCCTGAGATGATCCTGTGGGGTCCACAGATCCTGAGGTGTTCAAGGATTTACAACCTTGCACCAAATTAGGCATGCAAAATGCCTTTGCACACAACTCTGGCGTTCAGCGCCAGATTGGTGCTTGTTCTGGGCGTTGAACGCCCATTTGTTGCCCATTTCTGGCGTTGAACACCAGAACCATGCTTATTCTGGGTGTTCAGCGCCAGCTCTTCTCCAGGGTGCATTTCTGGCGTTCAAACGCCCAGATGCTGCCCATTTCTGGCGTTCAGCGCTAGAACCATGCTCTGTTCTGGCGTTGAACGCCCAAAACATGCTTCTTACTGGCGTTTAAACGCCAGTAAGGTCTTCTTCCAGGGTGTGATTTTTCTTCTGCTGTTTTTGATTCTGTTTTCAATTTTTATATTTATTTTGTGACTCCACATGATCATGAACCTAATAAAATATGAAAAACAATGAAAATTAGATAAATAAACATTGGGTTGCCTCCCAACAAGCGCTTCTTTAATGTCAATAGCTTGACAGTGGGCTCTCATGGAGCCTCACAGATGTGCAGAGCTTTGTTGAGACCTCCCAACACCAAACTTAGAGTTTGGATATGGGGGTTTGACACCAAACTTAGAGTTTGGTTGTGGCCTCCCAACACCAAACTTAGAGTTTGACTGTGGGGGCTTTGTTTGACTCTGCTTTGAGAGAAGCTTTTTATGCTTCCTCTCCATGGATGCAGAGAGAGAGATCCTTGAGTTGTAAACACAAGATTGTCCTCATTTATTTGAAGGATCAATTCTCTTCTGTCCACATCAATCACAGCTCTTGCTGTGGCTAGGAAGGGTCTTCCAA
This sequence comes from Arachis hypogaea, assembly GCF_003086295.3. Lineage (NCBI taxonomy): Eukaryota > Viridiplantae > Streptophyta > Magnoliopsida > Fabales > Fabaceae > Arachis > Arachis hypogaea. Next base: position 116,601,900 of record NC_092050.1, on the reverse strand, counting down.
GGATGATGAATTCATCCTCATACTTCCCAGTATCTAGGACTATGAAATCAGCACGGATGTAAAGGCCTTCAACCTTTACTAACACGTCCTCTACTTGTCCATAAGCCTGTTTTCTTGAATTGTCTGCCATCTCCAATGAGATTTTAGTGGCTTGCACCCCAAAGATTTCCAGTTTCTCTATTACAGAGAGGGGCATGAGGTTTATTCCTGAACCAAGGTCACACAGAGCCTTAAAGATCATGGTGCCTATGGTACAAGGTATTAAGAACTTTCCAGGATCCTGTTTCTTCTGAGGCAATGTCAGTTGATCCAGATCACTTAGTTCATTGGTGAACAAGGGAGGTTCATCTTCCCAAGTTTCAATGCCAAATAATTTGGCATTCAGCTTCATGATTGCACCAAGGTACTTGGTGACTTGCTCCTCAGTGACATCCTCATTCTCTTCAGAAGAGGAATACTCATCAGAGCTCATGAATGGCATAAGGAGGTTTAATGGAATCTCTATGGTCTCTAGTTGAGCCTCTGATTCCTTTGGTTCCTCAAAGGGAAGCTCCTTATTGATCACTGGACGTCCCAGGAGGTCTTCCTCCTTGGGATTCACGTCCTCTCCTTCCTTCACAGGTTCGGCCATGGTGATTAATTCAATGGCCTTGCACTCTCCTTTTGGATTTTCTTCTGTATTACTTGGGAGAGTACTAGGAGGGATTTCAGTGATCCTCTTACTCAGCTGGCCCACTTGTGCTTCCAAATTTCTAATGGATGACCTTGTTTCATTCATGAAACTCACAGTGGCCTTAGATAGATCAGAGACTAAGTTTGCTAAATTAGAGGTATTTAGTTCAGAGTTCTCCGTCTGTTGTTGAGTGGATGATGGAAAAGGTTTACTATTGTTAAACCTATTTCTTCCACCATTATTAAAGCCTTGTTGAGGCTTTTGTTGATCCTTCCATGAGAAATTTGGATGATTTCTCCATGATGAATTATATGTGTTTCCATAAGGTTCACCTAAGTAATTTACCTCTGCTATTGCAGGATTCTCAGGATCATAAGCTTCTTCTTCAGAAGATGCCTCTTGAGTACTGTTGGATGTAGCTTGCATTCCATTCAGACTCTGAGAAATCATATTGACTTGCTGAGTCAATATTTTATTCTGAGCCAATATGACATTCAGAGTATCAATATCAAGAACTCCCTTCTTCATAGGCGTCCCATTATTCACAGGATTCCTTTCAGAAGTATACATGAACTGGTTATTAGCAACCATGTCAATGAGTTCCTGAGCTTCTGCAGGCGTTTTCTTTAGGTGAATGGATCCACCTGCAGAAGTATCTAATGACATCTTAGCTAATTCAGACAGACCATCATAGAATATATCCAGGATGGTCCATTCTGAAAGCATGTCAGAAGGACACTTTTTGGTCAGTCCTTTGTATCTCTCCCAAGCTTCATAGAGGGATTCACCTTCTTTCTGTCTAAAGGTTTGAACATCCACTCTAAGCTTACTCAGCTTTTGAGGAGGAAAGAACTTGGCTAAGAAAGCCTTGACCAGCTTATCCCAAGAGTTCAGGCTATCCTTAGGTTGAGAGTCCAACCATATTCTAGCTCTGTCTCTTATAGTAAAAGGGAAAAGCATGAGCCTGTAGACTTCAGGATCTACTCCATTAGTCTTAACAGTATCACATATCTGCAAGAATTCAATTAAGAACTGAAAAGGATCTTCAGATGGAAGTCCATGGAACTTGCAGTTCTGCTGCATCAGAGAAACTAGCTGAGGTTTCAGCTCAAAATTGTTTGCTCCAATGGCAGGAATGGAGATGCTTCTTCCATGTAAATTGGAATTAGGTGCAGTAAAGTCACCAAGCATCCTCCTTGCATTATTATTATTTTCGGCTGCCATCTCCTCTTCCTGTTCGAAAATTTCTGAAAGGTTATCTCTGGATTGTTGTATTTTAGCTTCTCTTAGTTTCCTTTTTAGAGTCCTTTTAGGTTCTGGATCTGCTTCCACAAGAATGTTCTTATCCTTGCTCCTGCTCATATGACAAAGAAGAGGGCACAGAAAAATAATAATAATAATAATAGAGATCCTTTATACCACAGTATAGGGATCCCTGTGTGAGTAGAAGAAGAGGGGGAGACAAAGAATGTAATGTAATGGAAGAAACACAACTGTGAGGAGGGTTGAGATGTGAGATGAGATGTTAGTAGATGAATAAATAAATAGAATAAGATGGAAGAGGGAGAATTTTCGAAAAATATTTTTTGAAAAAGAGTTTATCTCTGGATTGTTGTAATTTAGCTTCTCTTAGTTTCCTCTTCAGAGTCCTTTCAGGTTCTGGATCTGCTTCAACAAGAATATTCTTGTCTTTGCTCCTGCTCACATGAAAAAGAGGGACAGAAAAATAATAATAATAGGGATCCTTTTTACCACAGTATAGAGGTCCTTGTGTGAGTAGAAGAAAAGAAGAAGAGAAAATATGAACTCAGAGAGAGAGAGGGAGTTCGGATTTTTGGTGAGTGATGTGAGGAAGAGATGTTAGTAGATGAATAAACAGAAAGAGATGAGGGAGAAGAATTTTCGAAAATTATTTTTGAAAAAGGGTTAGTGATTTTCGAAAATAGTTTTTGAAAAAGGTTAGTAATTTTCGAAAATTAAAATCAAAAATTAAAATAATTAGTTAATTAAAAAGAAATTTTGAAAAAGAGGGAAGATATTTTCAAAAATTAGAGAGAGAGAGTTAGTTAGGTAGTTTTGAAAAAGATAAGAAACAAACAAAAAGTTAGTTAGTTAGTTGAAACAATTTTTGAAAAGATAAGAAGTTAGGAAGTTAGAAAAGATATTTTGAAATCAAAATTTTTTTTAAAAAAAAAAGATAAGATAAGAAGATATTTTTGAAAAGATATGATTGAAATTAGTTTTTGAAAAAAAAGATTTGATTTTTAAAATCACAATTAATGACTTGATTCACAAGAAATCACAAGATATGATTCTAGAACTTAAAGTTTGAATCTTTCTTAACAAGCAAGTAACAAACTTGAAATTTTTGAATCAAAACATTAATTGATGATGTTATTTTCGAAAATTAGGGGATAAAGATAAGAAAAAGATTTTTGAAAAATATTTTTAAAATTTTCAAAAATAACCAAGAAAAAATGAAAAAGATTTGATTTTTGAAAAAGATTTTGAAAAAGATAAGATTTTTAAATTGAAAATTTGATTTGACTCATAAAAACAACTAGATTTTTAAAAATTTTTGAAAAAGTCAAATCTAATTTTCGAAATTTTGAGAGAGAAAAAGGGGAAGATATTTTTTTGATTTTTGAATTTTTATGATGAGAGAGAAAAACAACAAAAATGATGCAATGCATGAAAATTTTGGATCAAAACAATGAATGCATGCAAGAATGCTATGAATGTCAAGATGAACACCAAGAACACTTTGAATGTCAAGATGAACATCAAGAACTTATTTTTTGAAAAATTTTATATGCAAAGAAAACATGCAAGACACCAAACCTAGAAATCTTTCATGTTTAGACTCTATGGATGCAAAAATGCACATGAAAAACGAGAAAAGATGCAAAACAAGAAAACATCAAGATCAAACAAGAAGACTTACCAAGAACAACTTGAAGATCATGAAGAACACTATGAATGCATGAATTTTCAAAAAATGCAAGATGAATATGCAATTGACACCAAACTTAAAAATTGACTCAAGACTCAAACAAGAAACACAAAAAATATTTTTGATTTTTATGATTTTATGATTTTTTTGTATTTTCTTTTAATTTTTTCGAAAATCATTTTGAAAAAAGAAAAATAAGGATTCCAAAATTTTTAATATGAATTCCAGGAATCTTATGCTCTTTAGTCTAAAGCTCCAATCAAAGGGTCAGGCATGGCTTAATAGCCAGCCAAGCTTTAGTATGTAACTCAGACATGACAAGCCTAACATGCCCTACAGAGGAATTAAACATGGCTTTACAGCCAGCCATGCTTCAACATGCTTCATGAAACACTAGAATTCATTCTTAAAAATTCTGGAGAAAAATATATTTTTTTGAAAACACATTTTTTTTTTCGAAAACAAAGGAGAAATTTTTGAAAATTTTTTTTTTTGAAAAATTTTTGAAAATAAAACAAAAAGAAAATTACCTAATCTGAGCAACAAGATGAACCGTCAGTTGTCCAAACTCGAACAATCCTCGGCAACGGCACCAAAAACTTGGTGCACGAAATTGTGATCTCTGGTAATGGCTCCAAAAACTTGGTGCTCTAATCTCAATTCATAAATTGTCACAACTTCGATACAACTAACCAGCAAGTGCACTGAGTCGTCCAAGTAATAAACCTTACGCGAGTAAGGGTCGATCCCACGGAGATTGTTGGTATGAAGCAAGCTATGGTCACCTTGTAAATCTCAGTCAGGCGGATAATAGTTGATTATGGAGTTTTCGAAAATAATACTAATTAAACAGAAAATAGGGATAGAAACACTTATGTAATTTTATTGGTGAGAATTTCAGATAAGCGTGCAGAGATGCTTTCGTTCCTCTGAATCTCTGCTTTCCCGCTACCTTCATCCAATCAGTCTTACTCCTTTCCATGGCTGGCTTTATGCAAGGGCATCACCGTTGTCAATGGTTACATCCCCTCCTCTTGTGAAAATGGTCCAAATGCTCTGTCACAGCACGACTAATCATCTGAGGTTCCCGATAATGTTGGAATAGGATTCACCCTCCTTTTGCGTCTGTCACTACGCCCAGCACTCGCGAGTTTGAAGCTTGTCAGAGTCATTCAATCCCTGAATCCTACTCAAAATACCACAGACAAGGTTTAGACTTTCCGGATTCTCATAAATGCCGCCATCAATCTAGCTTACACCACGAAGATTCTGATTAAGAGATCCAAGAGATACTCATTCAATCTAAGGTAGAACGGAAGTGGTTGTCAGGCACGCGTTCATAGGGAATGATGATGATTGTCACATTCATCACATTCAGGTTGAAGTGCGAATGAATATCTTAGAAGCGGAATCAGTTGAATTGAATAGAAAACAGTAGTACTTTGCATTCATCTTTGAGGAACAGCAGAGCTCCACACCTTAATCTATGGAGTGTAGAAACTCTACCGTTGAAAATACATAAGTGATAATAGAGGGTAAGCATAGCCGAGTGGCCAGCCTCCCATGGAGGTCTAGAGATCTAAAAACGATCAAAAGATGTCTAATACAATAGTAAAAAGTCCTATTTATAATAAACTAGTTACTAGGGTTTACAGAAGTAAGTAATTGATGCATAAATCCACTTCCGGGGCCCACTTGGTGTGTGCTTGGGCTGAGCTTGAAGTCTACACGTGGAGAGGTCATTCTTGGAGTTGAACGCCAGCTTTTGTGCCAGTTTAGGCGTTGAACTCCACTTTGCAACTTGTTTCTGGCGCTGGACGCCAGAATTGGGCAGAGAGTTGGCGTTGAATGCCAGTTTTCGTCGTCTAAACTTGGGCAAAGTATGAACTATTATATATTTCTGGAAAGCCCTGGATGTCTACTTTCCAACGCAATTGGAAGTGCACCATTTTGAGTTCTGTAGCTCCAGAAAATCCACTTTGAGTGCAGGGAGGTCAGAATCCAACAGCATCAGCAGTCCTTCTTCAACCTTTGAATCTGATTTTTGCTCAAGTCCCTCAATTTCAACCAGAAAATACCTGAAATCACAGAAAAATACACAAACTCATAGTGAAGTCCAGAAATGTGAATTTAACATAAAAACTAATGAAAACATCCCTAAAAGTAACTAGATTCTACTAAAAACATACTAAAAACAATGCCAAAAAGCGTATAAATTTTCCGCTCATCACATATGCATTGATACGTTTGTATATACTTTTGAAAAAAAATGATAAAAAAAAACATATATATATATAAAAGAAAAAAATAGAAAAAGAAAAAAAAGAAGAGATAAAAAGAAATAAAGAGGGGACAAAAATGCCCCAAAGTAAAGTTTGATAATATCAATGCATATAGGATGTGAATTAAAAAGAATGCATGAGTTTGTGAAAAAGTGGGAATCATGGGTAGCTAGGTTGTGTATTAGAATTGTATAGGTTGTTACATGTGCTAGGTGAGAGCTTAAGCTAATCAAAGATACAAATTTCAAGCTCACTTGACCATACGCATCCTTACCTTTACCCTAGCCCCATTACAACCTATGAATAAGTCCTCATGATGAATGTATGCATGCATTGAATAATTGTTGATTGTTAGAAGAAAAACAAATCTTGGAAAGCATGATTAGAGGAGAATTGAGTGAATCGACCCTATACACTTGAGCGACTAGAGCGGATACACTTCCGGTGAGGGTTCGATACTCAATTCCTTGTTCCCGGCTTTCATGAGCTTTTCTTCTTGCAAGTCTACTTGTACTTCATTTTGATATTCGAATTGGTAGAGTTAGTGAGTCATCATACTACTTAGCCCTACATGAGCATATGTGTTCTTGGAGATTGATTTGCTTTTGACCAAGTAGGTAGAATCATTCTGCATTTAGTTGCATTCATATAGATAGGTGCATATAGTTTATTTGCATTGAATAAATGTTATACCCTTTTTTTATCCTTCTTTATTCTTATCATGAAGACATGCTTGGTTTAAGTGTGGGGAGATTTGATAAACCCTGATTTTGTGGTTTATCTTGTGCTTAATTTGGGTAGTTTTATCAACTTTTCTCACATTTATTCAATGAAATAGCATGGTTTTGCAATTCTCCCTTGATTTGTGCCTAAATGTGAAAACATGCTTTTTAGGCCCTAAAATTGGTGATTTTAATTCAATTTAATTCCATTCAATGCCTTGATATGTTTGTTAAGTGATTTCAGATCCATAAGGCAAGTATTGGATGGAAGAAGTGAGGAGAAAAGCATGCAAAGTGGGAGAACTCATGAAGAAATGAAGGAACCGTAAAGCTGTCAAGCCTGACCTCCTTGCACTTAATCGACCATAACATGAGCTATAGAAGTCCAAATGAGACGGTTCTAGTTGCGTTGGAAAGCTAACATCCAGGGATTTGAAATGATATAAAATTTGCCATAATTTTCTGACGTATAGAGGTGTGCACGTGCACTGTACGCGTGCCCGCTGATGGAGCTGCGTGGGTCCACTTTTTGCACTTCGTTGGGGGCGATTTCTTGCTCATTTTGGGCCCAATCCAACTCATTTCTGATTCTATTGAACCCAAGGATTTAGGGGGGAATGAACCAAGTAGTCAAGTTTAGTTTTCATCATGTTTTAGGGTAGAATTCTAGAGAGAGAGGCTCTCTCCTCTCTCTAGATTTAGGATAGAAACTAGGGTAAGATTAGGTTAATCACTCTCAAATTTCACTTTCAATTCTTGTTTTGATTTTAATTCTCTTTATATTTTAGTGATCTATTGTCTCAATTTTCTTAGTTTCTCTTGTTAATTTCTTATGTTGCTCTCTTTTATGTTTTTGAACAATTGTTGGATCCTAATTTTCTTTAATGCAATTTTAGGTTGTCATGTTTCTTTTATGTTGATCTTCATTGTTATTGTTGATTTCTTGCTTATGTTAGTTATGGGTTTCTTTTAATTCTAGTATTTTATGATGTTTGCTTTTATTGCACACTAGGTGTTTGATAGAATGTTTTCTTTAGTTTTTGAGTAGTTCTCTTTGCTCTTGGCCTAGGCTAAGGGAATTGAGTGACCTTGAGTCATTGGGTCTCATTGAATTGGTGATTTGAGAACCCTTGGTGATCAATTTGATACTCATTGACACCAACCCACTACTAATCTAATTAGTAGATAGGTTGGAACTTTTGGGTTGATGTGATCAAAGCCATTTGACGTACTTCAAGTCTAGGAGTAGATATTACGTACTTAAGACTTTTGGAAGTAGACTTAATGAGCATGGCCTCTCATAATTATCAATATATGGTTTGTAGACAAGGATGGTGATCTCAATTACCTAGGTCTAGCCAAGAGTATCTTTCTATTTCTTTTATTAGTTCTTGTTATTTTACTTTCTTGCTTTTATATTTTCTTGTCAATCATCAAAATCAAACACCCCTTGCACTTTCATAGCCAATAATTAAACACTTCATTGCAATTCCTTGTGAGACGACCCGAGGTCTAAATACTTCGGTTATAAATTCTTTGGGGTTTGTACTTGTGACAACCAATATTTTTGATGTGAGAATTGTTTGTCGGTTTAGAACTATACTTGCAACGAGATTTCCTTTGTGAAATTCTATACCGAATCGAACAATTTTCGAATATCAGTACGCGTCCGTGCCCATTGCCAATTCCTCCATCTACGCGCAAGCGCATATGGCGCTTCCGCGCCAATCCTTAATTGCCACCACCCACGCAGACGCACACGGTGCGCGCACGCGTGGATTTAAAAATCCCATTTAACCAGGGACGCGAAACCCCAGCGCATTCGTGCATCAACCTTCACCTCCAACGTTCCATTTCTTCCTCTCCCTCCATTGCCAACCACCACCTCTGCAACCACCAGCCATCCTCCGGCGAGCCTCCCGGCGCACACTACTGCCGTCGTCGCCGCACGCCCCCTCTTCCTCGCTCTCTCTCTCTTTCACTCAACCCTCTCTTCTCTGTTCTCTCTCAGAGCGTCTCCGCAGCCAGCCACTGCCCATCGCCACGAGCTCCACTGCGCCGCCACCACTCCTGGGAAGCATCTCCAACTCGCTGCTTCGCCCCTTTCCTTTCCCAATTTCTCTCACTCCCTGCTTCTGCATTCCAGGTCCACACCCTTCTCCCCTATTTTATTCCATTTCTTTACTTCAGTTAGTTAGTGAATTTTTGTCAATTTAGTTTAGTTAGATTAGTTTAGTTAGTTTAGTGTAATTAGGTGGTTAGCGAATCTGGGCTGAGTAGTGGATTTAGGTTTGTTTGAATTTTTGCTGCTGTGTGAAATTGCTCTGTTTCACTAAATTGTTCTGTGCTCATTTGAATTGTTGATGCTGCTGCTTGTTTGTAGCATGTTAGTTTGGCTTAATTCGTTTTATGATGTCTGCTGCTGAACTATTGGCTTAATTGCTCCATTTATATGAACTCATACATAATTTTGTGCTTTTAATTTTTAATGAATTCATATGAAATTAATTTGAGTGTTTGGATTTGGAAAATAGCCAATGTGCTACTGAAATTCTGCCGGATTTTTCCTAACCATGTTTCATGAACTGACATTATTTTGATGCGTGTACAAACTTCTATTTGATGATTTCTGTATCAAAAGACTTTTGTTGCCTAATTGGTTTTGGAAACTCCTAAAGGGCATGTTTACATGTTTTGGTCAAGCTTATTATATTCTTTGCTTGTTATTCATGATGAATTGCTTATAGGCATTGAATGATTTGAATGAATTTTCAGATTGGCCATCACTTGTAACTCTTTTAAGATTTCATGCCTCTTTTGCATAAACACACAAGTTTGAAAGTTTTTAATCTATGTGGCTGATGTGCTTCACTTTATTCATACATAATTTACATTAATCCATATAGACCATAAAACTTTTCACTCTTTTCTCAACTTGTGACCTGTATGCATTGTTGGGATTCGTGTTAATTATTGTTTGAGTTATTTGATTCTCAAGGTTTTAATTTCACGAATACCACTAGTGATCTTTATATTGATTGATGGTTTGTTTCACATTAGTCACTTTCTAGCAATATTATATTTCATTGTCAATGACTTGATGCATTTCATGATTGTGAGTGTGCTTACATTCCTATTTTGTACATTCCTTTTGAATTGAGCCGGTAACCACCATATCACTGATTTTCAACTAATTTCTAACTCTAACTTGTTTAACCAACTAACTTCTTTTAGTTTTCAACTTAACTCTTTTGATCATTCTTTTGGATATGGTGTTTCCTAGGCTTATTAAACAAGTAATGTGCAAATGTGGTTTGAATTCTTGGTTTGAAGTTTGATTTGAATTCTGAATTCTGTTGATTGCATTCCAAGAAATCTCTTTTCTTTCTTCACTTTATGAATATGCTTTGCTCTGAGTGCTTTATATCTGTTTGGCTATCTGCTTATATTGTATCATCTCTGTTTTTCAGGATGTCAGACAAAGGAAAAGCTATAGCCACTACTTCTAAAAAGAGAAAGCACTCTAAAACCTCTACCCCTTCACCTTATGCAAACTATGCTAAGAATCCGCTGAATGAAGAGGATAAGGAAAATCAGCTGCTGCCACCCACTGACCCAATCATATTCCCAAACCTTTACTGTGAGCTCCGCTTCTCCGACTTCCGGAAGAAGAATCTAAACATTGAGAAGAAACCGCTCCTTCGCAATGATGTGAGGCGTGCCATTAACACCCGCATTCTGGAGTTAAGATTGGATTTTGTTGACAGAGATTTGGGGAGGGTGAACACTTCATGGGTGAGAGAATTTTATTGCAACTTCTTCTGAGCCACTCTTGATTCAGTTTAACTGCGGGGTGGAGAGATTATGATCACTGAGGCTGCTATTGGGGATGCACTGCTTTGCCACCATCATCCTGATGACATATGTGCCTATAAGCAGGCAGAGATAGCCATCCACTGCATGACATTTGACTATGAGGTGCTTAAGCACATGATTACTACACCTGACGCCCCCTGGGTGATGAATTCTGGGAACAAGAAGCCCAAAGGAATGCGTTTCACATATCTGGCGAGGGAGGCTAGGACCTGGCAGCATATCTTTGCCCACTATGTCTTCCCCACCACTCACTTCTCAGAGATTCTGATGGATATGCTAGTTCTGATTGGGTGTGTGATGGAGAGGAAGGAGGTGAACTTCCCCTGGCTGATCAGGCAGAGTATGTGGCGCGCGCATATCCGTGGCCTCTTGCCATTCCCTACTCTGATCACTAGCATGATCGAGATGGCTGATGTTCCGTGAGAGAATGATGACGTGACACCACCACCCCCAGATGACAATGAGAAGGAGGTTACCATTCTATGGGGTGGGTGGGTGCACGAGAAGCCCCCACCCAAACGCCGTTCTCGAGCCAGAGCAGTAGAGGAGGCAGCTTAGCCTTCATCATCAGCAGCAACAGCAGGACCCCCCCCACTTCAGCAGCCACAGCATCCTTACCACCACCACCAGCACCGGAGCCGACTTACTTGTTGGTGCAGCACCTACTTTACTTCATGGAGTGCCTCGAGCGTCGTGTCTTGCGACGTCTCGACCACATCGACCAGGTGTTTGTATCGCAGGGCATCGAGCTACCGCCGCTCCCAGACTTTCCTGCCTCCGACGAGCAGGATCAGGAGGAGGAGCATGGTGAGGAGCATGACGAGGAGCCGACTCATCAGGATGCACCTCCAGAGACACAGGTCACCACTGAGGTTCAGCGCCCTCCTGAGGTTCAGCAGGACACTCCACAGCCACAGTCAGAGCCACAGCCGATCCCAGTCCCACAGCATGAGCCTGAGCCATAGCCCAGCGCGATTGTTGACCCCATCCTGAGCTTCAGCAGTAGCATCGAGAACGATGCTTGATTCTAAAGTGTGGGGAGGTCACCATTCGTGACCGGTGTTTGCATTCATGTGGTGAACTTTCAGACATCTATTTCTATTTTCTGCTACTTTAGTTATTTTACACTTTATGTTTTAGATCATTTTGGGATTTTTGTACATATTTACTATTCTGGATACCCTTATCTTGGTTGATGCACACTTTTATTTATTTTTATTATATATATATATATGTTTTGCATCTTGGCTTTGATTGTGATTTCGAAAAATGTTTTGGGATTGTTAAAAATCTAGTTAACCCTTTTTATATAAGAATTGTGTTTTGATTGAAAAAGGGGTAAACTAGGGAAAATTTTAAAATTTTTTCTAAATCACAACATCGCATTGGAATAAGCCTAGTCAATATGATAAAAATTTCCAAGAAATTCATTTTTAGGGCACCACCCCAATTGGTTGAAAATTTTTTTTTAGAACTTGCTTGAACTATACACTTGTGGATCATGTTTTGAGCAAAAACACAAGCATGTGAGATTTGAGCCTAATTGTGTGGTTACATCATATAATTGTAATCCTTGATTTATTTGATTCTTTATGTCCATTATTTTGTGTATACATGCATTTATATGATTGAGGCCATTGTTCAAATAGCTCACTTACCCAAATAGCCTACCTTTTATCTTCTATTGTTAACCAATCTTGAGCCTATGCTTAACCCATTTGTTCATAATTGTAGCACATACAAGCTTAAGTGAAAAACAATAAATGTGCCTTGTTTGGATCTTTGATTAGCTTAGGCTAGTGAGAGTGTTTATCATTTGATTTTGGGAAAGTTGGGTACATTATGTAGAGATAAAAGTGTATTTATATTTTTGTTGAGAAATTTTCAAGAATTGGGTACATACTCATGTATTAATCATGTGCAAACCATATGCATTGATGCTCTTGTATATATGCTTTAGCTTAAAAAAAATTTTTTTTACAACAAAAAGGGAACAAAATGTCCCAAGGTTTAAAGTTTTATAAATTCAATGCATATGTGTGAGAATCTAAAAAGAATACATGAGTGTGTGAAAAAATGAAGGATGGATAGCTAGGTTTGTTTAGAATTATTTAGGTTGTCATAAGTTAGGTGGGAAGTTTAAGTTAATCAAAGATTCGAATTCCAAGCTCATTTAACCATATGCATCTTACCTTAACCCTAGCCCCATTACAACCTATGGGAAAGTCCTCATGATATTTGTATGCATGCATAAAGTAATTGTTGATTGTTAGATGAAAAATAAATATTGGAAAGCATGATTGGGGGAGAATTGAGTGAATCAACCCCATACACTTGAGTGCCTAGAGCGGATACACATCCAGCGAGGGTTCGATCGCTCAACTACATGTTTCCACCCATGATCATCTTGCAAGTTTGTGAACTCTTTCAATGATTCAATCCAATTGTGGTTTGCTTTGATTGCTAATACCTTAGCCCTTGTGCTTGCATGTGTATTCTTGGAGATTGATTTATTTTGACTAAGCCATTGCATCATGTAGATAGGTTGCATATAGATAGATTGCATTTAGTTAGTTGCATTGAATAAATGTAAATACCCTTTGCTTCTTTCTTGATTTTAGCATGATGACATGCTTAGTTTAAGTGTGGGGAGATTTGATAAACCTCGCTTTCGTGATTTATCTTGTGCTTATTTTAGGGGATTTTACCACCTTTTCCCACATTTATTCAATGAAATAGCATGGTTTTGTAATTCTCCCTTGAATTGTGCTTAAGTGTAAAAACATACTTTTTAGGCCCTTAAATTGGTGATTTTGATTCACTTTAATTCCATTTGATGCCTTGATGTGTTTGTTGAGTGATTTCAGGTCCATAAGACAAGTATTGGATGGAAGGAATGAAGAGAAAAGCATGCAAAGAGGAGAATGCATGAAGAAATGAAGATTGGGAATGCACCAATGGACACGCACGCGTACAAGGCACGCACGCGCAAAAGTGGTTTTACATAGAGACGCGCACGCGTACATGACGCGTCCGCGCGGATGAAGAATTTGCCAATCGATGCGCACGCGCCGATACTCTCACATGGCCCATTTAAAGGCAAAACGCTGGGGGCGATTTCTGAGTTGCCCAGGCCCAAATCCAACTTGTGTCTGAGTGTATTTCATGCAAAATTGAAGTCCAAGCAAAGGGGGAGCAATTAGTTTAGCCAAGATGAGCCTTTTGTTAGTTTTCTAGAGAGAGAAGCTCCCTTTTCTCTCTAGAATTAGGTTAGGATTAGGCTAGATTATCTTAGATCCATGTTTAATTACTTGATCTTATCTTGTTTCTTTTATAACTTCTTATTTCTACATCTTGATTCTCTTATTTGTGATGTTAATTTCTCATTTTGCTCTCTTTTGTGAGGATGAACTCATGTTGGATTTGATTTACATTTAATGCAATTTGATGTTGATGTTTCTTTTATTGATGAATTGAGTTGTGATCTTACTTTTCTCGCAATTAGTAGTTGGTAGATTTTATTATTCTTGCAATTTATGATGCTTACTTTTATTGCACTCTATGTGTTTGATGAAATGTTCTCTTTAGTTTTTGAGTAGTTTTATCAACTCTTGGTCTAAGCTAAGGGAAATTGGGTAAATTTGAGTTATTGGGTATAATGGATTTGGTGATTTGAGAACCCTTGGTGATCAATTTGATATCTATTGATGCTAACCCACTACTAAGTTAATTAGTAGGTAGGTTAGGACTTACGGGTTGATGTGATCAAACCTATTTGACGTACTTCGAAGCTTAGGAGTAGATGTTACGTACTTAAAGCTTTGGGAAGTAGACCTAATAGGTTGGCCTCTCATGATTATCAATATTTGGTTTGTTGACAAGGATGGTGATCTCAATTACCTAAGTCTTAGCCAAGAGTTTTTTATCTTGTTTTCTTTAATTACTTGCCTAATTTACTTTTCTTGCCCTCTTATGACCAAAAACCCCCCTTACCCCTTTATAGCCAATAATTGAGCATTCTATTGTTTCCTAGGGAGACGACCCGGAGTCCAATTACTTCGGTAAATTTTTATTTGGGGTTTGTCCTTGTGACAACCTAAATTTTTGTATGTGAGGACTCTTTGTTGGTGTAGAACTATACTTGCAACGAGAATTCAATTGAGAAATTCTATATCAACAAAAGTTAACACATCACTGACAAACTCCATTTGTAGGGTTTATCTTGTATTGATTTTTGGGGATTTTATCACCTTTTACCCATATTTATTCAAGAAATAGCATGGCTTTGTATATTCTCCTTTAATTGTGCTTGAATGTGAAAACATGCTTTTTAGGACTCAAAATAGCTAAATTTAATTCACCTTGATTCTATTAGATGCCTTGATATGTTTGTTAAGTGATTTAAGGTTTAGGAGGCAAAGATTGGATCAAGGGAATGAAGAAAGAAAGCATGAAAAGTTGGAGAACTCATGAAGAAATGGAAGAACCGGAAAGCTGTCAAGCCGACCTCTTCGCACTTAAACGACCATAACTTGAGCTACAGAGGTCCAATTGATGCGGTTTCAGTTGAGTTGGAAAGCTAACATCCGGGGCTTCGAAACAATATAAGATTTGCCATAGTTGCTACACGTATGGTGGCGCGCACGTGCAAAGTACGCGCACGCGCCGTTGCTGCCACCTAGTTCACTTAAAGCAAAACGTGGCCAACGAATTCTAAAGCCTTGTGGGCCCAATCCAACTCATTTCTGATGCTATTTAACCCAAGGAGTGAAGAGGGAAACATATGTTAGTTACCAATTAGTTTAGTTTAGCTTGGTAATTAGTTTCTAGAGAGAGAAGCTCTCACTTCTCTCTAGAATTAAGATTAGGTTTAGTTCTTAGATCTAGATTTTAATTCATCTTCTTCTTCTCAATTCCTTGTTGTTACATTCGTTCTTCTTCCATCCTTTTGTTGTAATTTCCTTTATGTTGTTCTTGCATTTTGTTGTAGATCTACTTTTGTTCCTCCCTTTCTCTTTCAATTCAATTCAAGGTAAATCATAATAATTGTGTTCATTTGATTTGTTGTTGTTTAATTCCTTGCAAATTGAGTAGTGTAGATTTACTCTTCTTGCAATTTTACTATGCTTTTCTTTTATGCCTTCCAAGTGTTTGATGAAATGCTTGGTTGGATTTTAGAGTAGAGTTTTATGTTCTTGGCTTGGAAAGGTAACTTAGGAACTCTTGAGTTACTAATGTCCAAGTAATTGATGATTGGGATTCATTGACTCTAGTTCTCACTAATTGAATTAGTGGAGAGTTAGGACTTATGGACTAGGATTGATATAGCTCATTTGACTTTCCTTTACTACTAGTTAGAGGATGATTTAATGAGATTAATCCTTGCCAATTCTCATATTGTGGTTAGTGATTAGGATAGAGATCTTTGACCACCAACCCTTGCCAAGACCTTTTTAGCCATTAGTTTACTTTCTTACCATTTATCTTTCATGCTTCATATCAAAACCCCAAATATAACTCACAACCGATAACAAGACACTTCATTACAATTCCTAGGGAGAACGACCCGAGGTTTGAATACTTCGGTTTATAAATTTTAGGGGTTTGTTTTAGTGACAAACAACTTTTTGTATGAAAGGATTAGTGATTGGTTTAGAAACTATACTTGCAACGAGATTTCATTTGTGAAATTCTAAACCATCAAAAATACAATCATCAAAATGGCGCCGTTGCCGGGGAATTGCAATGGTGTTATGTTATTGGTTATTGTACATATGTGAATAGTGTGAATATCTTGCTTTTTGCTTTATTTGCTAGTTGTAGAATTTCGTTTCTTTTGTTTTCTATTAGCTTTTGTTTTTATTTTATCTTTTCACCATGAATTCTCATTTCGGCTATGAGTGTGATTACAACTATGTTGTAGGTGATGGGAGCTACAATGAAGATGTGTGTCAAGGATGGGATAACCAAAGGTGGGAGGAGCCATATGCTTATGATCAATCCTCTTGGCAACAACCTCCACCAATGCACTATGAAGAAGAGCCATTCTATGATGCATATCAATCCAATGGCTATGGTGAATCTCCTTGTGACTTTCAAGAACCACCACCATATGCCTATGAGTCATATCCTCAACATGAACCTCAACCACACTCACAAGCCTATTTTCAACAAACGCCTCCATATGACCATGATCCTTACCTACCATACCAACCTCCTTTTGAACCATATGGGCCATACATGGAACCACAATTCCAAGATTACTACCCCCAAGAACCACCTCAATACACACCACCACCTTACCAAGAAGAACCACCTTCCTATAATAAACTCTTTCTCCAAGACAATGAACCCTCTTATCCACCCCAATTCTCAATGGATGAAACCCTTAGCCTTATACTTCAAGGTCAAGGAGAAATGCAAAGGGAGACACTAGAATTTATGGCTACCTTGACCAAGGTAGTAAGCATTTTAGCCTCCCAATGCTTGAGCACTCAAAGCACTCCCATGGTCACATGTGGAGAACCAATTAAAGAGCATAGCATGAAGGAAAGATTGGAAACTCCGGTGAAAAATAAGGGAAGTTGCTTTGTATTGGAACAATTGGAGGAAGCTTTAATTGTTGAAGACAAGGAAGAAGTGGTAGAAGACTTAGGAGATGCGGAGCTTACATGGGAACATAGAGTTGAAGAAAACCCCTCCAAGATGATTGAAATTGATGTCGAGGAGGAAAGTGCACAACCTCCAAAACAATTTTTGAATGAAGACTTGGAAAGAATGAAGCAAGAATTGAGTTCCCTTGGTGATGAAGATCATGCATCCAACCATCTTGGTGGTGAATCTTTTGAATTTGAAGAACCTTCTCCCAATGAGATAGAAAGCAATGTGGAGGTAGATTTCTCTCAACCTCCCATTTATGATTTGAGTGATGAGGAAGAGTTAGATGAAATTGATGAACAAAGGATTGGAGGTGAAGAAGCTTATGAAGAGGTGGAAATTAATAAGGAAGAACACAAGGGAGTAAAGCTTGCTAGCACGTTGGAGATACCTCTCCCCAAGCCACCACCATCCATTCTTTCATTCAAGTGGGTAAATTCCTTATACTCAAGCTTTATTATTCCCCTTGAATATGGTTTGCTTGAGACGGATGGTCAACTTAGACATATTTGTGGCTTTAAAAGCAAAAAGGAAATGGCTAGTGGTTGGAAACATTATTCAAGGCTCATTATGGTTGATGCATCAAACATGAGATATAAAGGTTGGAGTAGTGCTCAAATAGATGGGTCTAGGAGGATTGTTGGGCATTTCATAGAGAATTCATCTTGTTCACCACCCGGATGGATTAATAATGATGATCAACTTCAAGACGGGTGTGAAAATAAAGTGTGGGATCCCGGATTACAAGAAGATGATCAACTTTGGGAGCCCCAAGCTTGTGAAGAACTCCATCAAGACTTGGCTCAATCCATGAAGAATCTTGGGGCACAATGGAGAACCAAGCATTGGTGGGAGTTCCAAGATGAATACAAGCACAAGCCACCTTGATGAGGAGCTCCCCATAAAGTCCAACTTAAGGACAATAAACAAAAGTGCTAGGTGGGAGACAACCCACCATGGTAAAATCCTTTCATTTTCTCTTTTGTATATATTGGTAGAATTAGTTTAATTTCATATTTTGTTTAGTTAGTTAAGTATGTTTGGTAGTTTAAGTATGTTGAATAAGGTTTTATGGTGTTTTGGTAGCTGTTTGGAGGTTTGGAATGCTTGGATTGGTGCAAAAACATAGAAATTTTTTTTTTTTTGAAAAAACAGAGCACCATCCACGCGTACGCGTACATGGCGCGTACGCGCACTTCCAGCATTTTCGACCATCCACGCGCGCGCGCCATGTGTGCGTACGCGTGGATTGAGAAGTTCTACATTCCATACATTTTCCAGAGAGTTATGCCCACGCCGCGCCAACGTTGTGCCTTTGGCACAAACCTATTTGCGCGCTCGCGCACATGACGCGTACGCGCCACTCTCGAAATAAGCCAACGACGCGCGCGCGCCATGCGTGCGTGCGCGTGGATGCCCTTTCTTCCATCCATTTCTTTTCTTCTCCTCCTTCCATTTCTCCCTTTTTCCTTTCTTCTTCCCTTCTTCTACCCCTCATCCAACACTTCCAAACACCATTGATAACCATTTATTTTAGTTGGTTGTTAGTTAATTAGTTAGTTAGTTAATTGATTAGTTAGTTTTAGTTTAGTTTTCATTTTATTTTCTCTCTTTTCATCATAAGTGTTGGAGTATTGACTTTATTTACCATACATTGCTATATCCCTTATTGCCTAAATGCTATTTTAGCATGAATTTTTTTAGATAATCTTTGTTGGATTCTATGATTGAGGTTATATTTTGTTACTTGGTTTTGAGTTCTTCATGCTTACCTTTTGAAAAAATACCAAGTGATAAGAATTGTCTTCGAGCTTATAACTCTTTTGAATTGCATGTTGTAGCTAGCCACCATGTGATTTGGATCCTTTTCCCTCGATTAGGCAATCTCTTGATGGATAATGTTGAGCATTTACCTTAATGCATTGTATTTCATGATTATATCCATCCATATGTTTGACTTAAATGCTTTCATGCTTCTCTAATGCTTGTCTTACCTTACAAGCTTACTTAAAGCATCTCAAGCACACTAGAATGAGTACAGTGCATGCTTCTTTTGTGACATAGCTCTTTATACTAATGTGTGTTCTAAACCGCGCAATTTAGAATTCACACACTTATTTGTCATTCATGTCACACTAATTCACTCACTCATTTCTAGTGATCTACCTCATTCCAACAATGTATGCTTCTTTGCTTTTATATCTTCTCACCTTATGGTGTTATATTTTTGTTTTTCATAACGAATGCACCACAAGCAACCATGGAAGTGGAAGAAAGAACACATAGCAATCCGAAGAGTCGCCGTACCCCCTTGCTCATCTTTGAGTGCACCGAGGACGGTGCAAACTTTTAAGTGTGGGGAGGTCGTCCGACCGGTCGGCGATTTTGGGTGACAAATTTCTAATCCCAACACTTTTGCATTTCATTTTAGGTTTTTTGGATTTTTGTTGCATTTTCTTATTTTTGCATATATATACACAATAAGCTTAGTCAAAATAATGAAATTTTCCACGGATTTCTATCTATAGGGCATGTCAATTGATTTGAGTGAAAACTTTTCATAGAACTTGCTTGAATTATATATATTGTGGAATATGTTTTGAGCAAAGAACACAAGCTTGTGAGATTTGAGCCTAACGATGTGGTTACATCTTACAACCACTTATTTTTCCTTCTTGTGTGCATTATTCTCTTTCTATGATTGTAATCTTTGATTTGTTTGATTCTTTATGTCCATTATTTTGTGTATTCATGCATTTATATGATTGAGGCCATCATTTCATTAGCTCACTTACCCAAATAGCCTACCTTTTATCTTCCTTTGTTAGCCAAATTTGAGCCTACGCTTAACCCACTTATTCTTATTTTAGCACATTACAAGCCTTAAAGCGAAAAACAATAATTGTCCCTTAATTTGGATCTTTGATTAGCTTAGGCTAGAGTGTGTGTATCATTCAAGTGTGGAAACCTTGGGACATTGGGTGAATAAAAGGGTAGTTTTGTATTATTATTGTAAATATTGGGGATTGGGTACATGCTCATGTATTGATTAAATGTATAGACCTTATGCATTGGTACTCTTGTATATAGTTTGAAAGAAAGAAAAGATGAGAAAAACAAAAAAAAATATATATATGAAAAGTATAGAAAAAAAATGGAAAAAGAAAGAAAACGAAAAAGAAAGAAATAAAAAGGGGACAAAATGCCCCAAAGTGAAGCTCAATAAGATCAATGCATATGAGTTGTGAAATGAAAAGAAAATGCATGAGTATGTGAAAAAGTGAAAAATGGGTAGCTAGATTAGAACTTAATTGTATAGGATGTCATAGGTTAGGTGGGAAGTTTAAGCTTATCAAAGATTCAAATTTCAAGCTCACTTGACCAAATATGCATCCTACCTTGACCCTAGCCCCATTACAACCAATGAAAAGACCTCATGATACTTGTATGCATGCATGAAATAAATGTTGATTGTTAGAAGAAAAACAAATCTTGGAAAGCATGAAATAGAGGAGAATTGAGTGAATCAACCCTAAACACTTGAGCGAATAGAGTGCAAACACATCCGGTGAGGGTTTGATGCTCAATTACATGTTTTCACCTATGATCATAATTTTCATGCAAGTTTATAAAAATATTTGATAACTCAATTCAATTGTGGATTAGACTTGCTAGTCCTTAGCCCTTGTGCATATATGTTTCTTGGGAATTGATTTATTTTGACCAAGCACTTGCATCCATTTAGATAATTGCATATAGTTTAGGTTGCATATAGTTTATTTACATTGAATAAAATGTTGATACCCTTTGTTTCTCTCTTGGCTTAAGCATGAGGACATGCTTGGTTTAAGTGTGGGGAGGTTGACAAACCCCATTTGTAGGGTTTATCTTGTATTGATTTTTGGGGATTTTATCACCTTTTACCCATATTTATTCAAGAAATAGCATGGCTTTGTATATTCTCCTTTAATTGTGCTTGAATGTGAAAACATGCTTTTTAGGACTCAAAATAGCTAAATTTAATTCACCTTGATTCTATTAGATGCCTTGATATGTTTGTTAAGTGATTTAAGGTTTAGGAGGCAAAGATTGGATCAAGGGAATGAAGAAAGAAAGCATGAAAAGTTGGAGAACTCATGAAGAAATGGAAGAACCGGAAAGCTGTCAAGCCGACCTCTTCGCACTTAAACGACCATAACTTGAGCTACAGAGGTCCAATTGATGCGGTTCCAGTTGGGTTGGAAAGCTAACATCCGGGGATTCGAAACGATATAAGATTTGCCATAGTTGCTACACGTATGGTGGCGCGCACGCGCAAAGTACGCACACGCGCTGTTGCTGCCACCTAGTTCACTTAAAGCAAAACGTGGCCAACGAATTCTAAAGCCTTGTGGGCCCAATCCAACTCATTTCTGATGCTATTTAACCCAAGGAGTGAAGAGGGAAACATATGTTAGTTACCAATTAGTTTAGTTTAGCTTTGTAATTAGTTTCTAGAGAGAGAAGCTCTCACTTCTCTCTAGAATTAGGATTAGGTTTAGTTCTTAGATCTAGATTTTAATTCATCTTCTTCTTCTCAATTCCTTGTTGTTACATTCATTCTTCTTCCATCCTTTTGTTGTAATTTCCTTTATGTTGTTCTTGCATTTTGTTGTAGATCTACTTTTGTTCCTCCCTTTCTCTTTCAATTCAATTCAAGGTAAATCATAATAATTGTGTTCATTTGATTTGTTGTTGTTTAATTCCTTGCAAATTGAGTAGTGTAGATTTACTCTTCTTGCAATTTTACTATGCTTTCCTTTTATGCCTTCCAAGTGTTTGATGAAATGCTTGGTTGGATTTTAGAGTAGAGTTTTATGTTCTTGGCTTGGAAAGGTAACTTAGGAACTCTTGAGTTACTAATGTCCAAGTAATTGATGATTGGGATTCATTGACTCTAGTTCTCACTAATTGAATTAGTGGAGAGTTAGGACTTATGGACTAAGATTGATATAGCTCATTTGACTTTCCTTTACTACTAGTTAGAGGATGATTTAATGAGATTAATCCTTGCCAATTCTCATATTGTAGTTAGTGATTAGGATAGAGATCTTTGACCACCAACCCTTGCCAAGACCTTTTTAGCCATTAGTTTACTTTCTTACCATTTATCTTTCATGCTTCATATCAAAACCCCAAATATAACTCACAACCGATAACAAGACACTTCATTACAATTCCTAGGGAGAACGACCCGAGGTTTGAATACTTCGGTTTATAAATTTTAGGGGTTTGTTTTAGTGACAAACAACTTTTTGTATGAAAGGATTAGTGATTGGTTTAGAAACTATACTTGCAACGAGATTTCATTCGTGAAATTCTAAACCATCAAAAATCCAATCATCAATCACTCACCAAGCAGATGGAGAGGAACCAAGTTGCAGCAGTCAATATTCAACCACCAGCTCAAGAAGGGGTGGATGCAGAGGAAGGAGGTGAATGTGAGCAAGCCAATTATGTTGGAAACTCATCAAGACAATCCTATGATCCACATTCCAAAACCTACAATCCTGGTTAGAAGAACCACCCAAACTTTGGGTGAGGAAATCAGCAGAACCAAAATCAAGATCAGAGACCTCACAACTCTAACTATTACAACAATCCCACTTACCAACAAACCAATCAAAGATCATACCAAACGCCACACAACAACGCTTTCCAGCCCCATATCAAACACAAAATAACCATTCTCAAGCCCCAAATTCTAACCTACCACTGCCAACTAAGGATAGATTATCCCGGATTGAAGCCTTGCTTGAAAAACTTTGTAAGGATTTTCAAGAAAATAGAGTATTCAAAGAGGAAGTAAGGTCTAATATGAAAAACCAGGGAGATGCCATCAAGAAGCTTGAATCTTAAGTAGGACACCTATCTCAACAAATCCCTAAATCCACTGACAGTTTTCCAAGTGACATTGAGAAGAATCCAAGAGGAGAAACAAAGAATGTGAGATGGGAAGAATACAAGGCAATCACTCTAAGAAGTGAGGAGACCTTGGAGGAAGAAATCTGCAAGCCAACAGAGCGCAACCAAGGGGTTCTAAAGGAGAAGTTGGTAGAGAAAGAACAAGGAATTGACTCTGCACAAATGAAGGAACTAATGGAGAAGGAAACCTTGAAGTCATATGTGCCAAAAGCACCATTCCCTTAGAGACTCAGGGGTGGTGAAAAAGGAAAGATGTATTCTGGGTTCCTAGATATATTTACATCTCTTCATATCAACATTTCCTTCATTGAAGCCCTCCAACGGATGCCCTCATATATTAAGTGCATGAAGAAGTTGCTAACCAAGAAGAGTACCTTAAAGGGTGGGCAAACAATAGTGATGACTCAGGAGAGCAGTGCCCTCATCCAGAAGGATTTGCCCATAAAGAAGACAGATCCAGGGATTTTTTACATCCCTTGTACTATAGGGGATACAATGATTGACAGAGGGTTCTGTGATCTTGGAGCTAGCATAAATTTAATGCCCTTGTCTCTCATGAAGAAGCTGCAAATTAATGAGCTGAAATCCACAGATGTAACTCTTCAACTGGCTTACAAAACCCAGAAACAAGCACTAGGAGTTGTTGAAAATGTGCTAGTCAGGGTAGGGAAGTACTTCCTCCCTACAGACTTTGTTGTTCTTGAAATGGAAGAAAGTTATCTTCACCAAATCATTCTGGGGAGACCATTCTTGGCCACAACCAGAGCACTCATAGATGTTGAGCAGGGAGAGTTGATATTGAGAATACACGATGAACAACTCACCTTTCATGTCTTCAAGCCCTCACATGAATCTGAACAAGAGAATAAAGACCCGAAGGATGATCACAAGGAAGCATCTTGGAGGAAATAAACAATGAATCACAAGCAGAACCTTTCAAGACCTCCTTGGTAGAAAAACAAGAAATTCAAGTGATACAACAATCAAAGAAGTCCAAGGAGAAGCTGGAACCACAAAGTTCAAAAGGGACAATCAATAAGGACCCTCCTGACACAAGAATCACTTAAGCACCACTTGAAGGAGAGAAGAGAATTAGGAAAAAGGTACCAAGGGGATGGAAAAACAAGAAGATCCCTACAGAGGATTTCTCTCCAGGGGACAAAGTGATATCAATCCACCAACCACTAATCCCACCTCATCTTCCTACAATTCCATCTCAGCTAGCTCAAGTGTACATCATCAATAAAATCTTATCCTTGGAGCATGTAGAGATTCTCAAAGAGGCAAGCAGAGACAGATTAACTGCAAGAGGAGAAGACCTAAGACATTATCTGCCTTCCTAACAAACAGAGAACTAATGTCAAGCTAGTGACAATAAACGAGCGCTTCATGGGAGGCAACCCGTGTTTAAACATTTTCATTTACTGCTTTACTGTTAATAATCAATGGTTTTCTCGCATGAATTTAGGCTTTCATAAACAAATTTGACTGCTGCATATAGTATCTTGAAGCATATGATTAATTTCTAAGTTTGGTGTGCCTAAAGGCACCCTAAGATAGTTTTCAAGCAAGATGATCATATAGCTATCTTAGGATATATACTCAAGCACTTTCTTGAAGTATATAGCCAAACATTAAGTTTGGTGTTGTAACTATGCTATGAGTACAATTAATGAGAGTCAAATTTGTTTTAAGTCTTGAATCTCATGAGAGTTTAACCAGGTTTTGCATTCTTTTTGAGTTTATGCTTAAAAGTAGAAAAATAAAGTGTTCTTTATGATGATTGAATCAAAGGTGATAAGAACTTCATTGAATTGCTGCATGATTTAGAAGGTGGATGACAAGCTTGATGTGCAAGGCACCTAGGATGGTGCATAAGGGTCACTAGATGTACATCCTAGGAATTGAACATAACCCTTTGAACCACACGGCCAAACACTAAGTTTGGTGTCCACCAGGGCTATATATATGCTTGCAAGAGTGACGGTTGGTTATTAATGCATAAGGAACACTTAGCCAAAAAAAATTTCAAAAATTTAAAATTTAGCTATTGCTTTTCATTTACTTTACCGCCAATTATTTTAATTCATTTTGTTCTGATGTGGTTAATAGGCATATAGAAGAGAAGATTGATGGAGAGGAAAAGGCAAGGGAATGCACGGCTATCCTAGAGCAAAAGCAAGTCACATGTCCTTGGAAGTTGCTCATTGGGAAGCACAATTCTGCACATTGGTTGGAGAGGCATATCACCTAGATGACTGAACCTACATACCTAATGAGGAAGCAATCCTTGTCTTCATTCAATTCTACATGCATACCATCCATTTTTGCCATCTCAAAAGCATCCTTACCATTCATTCTTCATCAATTTTTGCTATAAATAACCCCCACTTGAACCGAGTTTCACACTTCAAATTTATACACTCTTGCATTCAAAATTTCAGTTCTTGTATCCCTATAAAGTTCAATTCATAACCGTGCTCTCTTTTTGTTCAAATCACTCTTACTTGATCAAATCACTTACTTCACCCTCAAGCCTCACTCTCATTCCACTTTGCACAAGATACTAGCCACTCTTCCTCACTAATTCTTGATCTTCTATTCGGCCAACTCCAGAGCAACCATGGCAGCCTCATCAAGCTCCAGAAGAAGGAAAGGAAAAGAACCCGTTGAAGAAGAAACTCTTTATGACAAATGGAGGTTCAAGTCAGTATTCTATGAGATACAACTCGAATGGATGAGACCTAATTCCAACTTCCCGAGGATGAGGGCCAAGAAATCAAAGAGAAGATTAGAAAAAGAAAATGGGAGCTCCTCACTCCTCCAATCACCAGAATAAATGCAAACATTGTAAAGGAGTTCTATGCCAACACAGTGAGGGAGAACACAAGCATTGACACCTCTTACAAAAGTTATGTAAGAGATGTAGAGGTTGACTTCAGTCCAAAGGCCATCATGAAGGTTCTTGGCCTAAGAACAGCACATTTTGATGAAGCTAGTTACCATGAGAGAGTGGGTGGTAACCCTGATTGTGAGGAGATTGCTAGTGACATTTGCGTAGTTAGGGCTGACTGGGTGAGGGAGTCCAATGGAATGCCAATATTTCTAAAAAGAGGAGATCTTACCCCAGAAGCCAAGGGGTGGTATGATATCATTAGGAGATCCATCCTCCCCAGCATGAACATTTCAGAGGTCAATATTAAGAGAGCCACTATGCTGCATTGCATCATGATAGGAGGAGAGATTAAAGTTCATGAGCTCATAGCCAAAAACATCCAAAAGCTTTCTAAGAAGAGTTCCCCTGACTCTTGGCTCCACTACCCTAGCAACATTCTTCGTCTATGCATAAAGGCTAGGGTGGCGCTAGAAGATGCAAATCCTATTTGGCTACATCCAGGCAAGCCAATCACCATTGAGATAATGACATATGTCACGGCTGCCCAACAACAAAGAAAACCACAAAGGAGGAGAATGAGGGAGGAATAACAAGTGGAAGAAGAGCAGCAAGAGGAGTAACAGGTTTCACTACCATCTACTATGGACATGAGTCAAATCCAGAGCGTTATTGAAGGCCTATCCCAACAATACATAAAGGTTCAAGAAAAACAAGAGGAGTTCCAGCTGAGAATGATGGATCAACAAAGAGAATTTCAATCAAGATTACTAGATCAACAAAGGGAATAGTCTGCTCAATTCCAAGAATCCTTCAACAAATTGTCCCAACAACAAGCTCAGCAAGAAATATACCTCCAAAACTTGTTTCACTGGAAAAATCTATATCATACAGCCAGAGAGTCTAGGCATTTAGATCGGGTTAAATATGATATAGACACTGAAGCCAAGCTTAGCTACCTAACTGCTTGCATGCCTGTATTGAATTGAGAAATCCAACCATATCAACAGGTCACTCAAGTAGGAGAAACACAAAGGGCAAGAGCAAAAAGAAATGAAGAAAGAATGAAGCAAAGATTGATAGATGCTAGACTTTGGGAAGAGGAATATGAGCCTAGATAACAATGAGAGGAAACAAGAAGGAAAAAGAAACAAGAACCAAAGAAGAAAGGGGAGTCAAATAAAGGAAAACAACCCAAAGAATGAAAGGTGGTGCTGTTCCTTGATCATTAATTTAATAAGGAAGAACTTACTCCCAATCTCTTCTGTTTTATGAGTTTACTTCAAGTTTAAGTCATTTGAATTCTGTTTGTTTGTTTTTCTTAATTGTCATTTAAGTGTGCTAGTCTAAGTGCTTGTTTCATTTTCATCTTGCTTGAATGTATGCTTTGTCCCCTTTTGATTGAATAAAAGAAAAATTCTTTGAAACAGAAAGAGTAATAGTCCAATTTGGTAGGAAATAGAATAAGGTTAAGTGGTGGTATATGTTTGATTGTTTAGCAAGCTCACTAATAAAGATGAAGGGTAGAATGTCCCTTAAGTATGAACTTTGTTGCTATATGTGAAACCTTTGAGAAATAAAAAATCCTTGGAAGAAAGAAAGAACAAGAAAGAAGGAAAGAAAAGTCAACGTTGGTTGCAAAGTTGGGCCACCAACAGCCAGCACCAACGTTGGCAACCAAAACGAAAAAGAAACAATGAATAAGCTAGGCACCAATAGCTTAACCCTTAAGATACATGCCTGTGGTGTTTTTGTACTAGGATCTGCTTGGATGACTAGGTTCTAAGGAGTGTTTTAACACTTGGTAACTTGGGTTAACTATCCCGGAATTATCAACCAAAAGTCCACTATCAAGAGCAACCTAGTTGCAAGGCATTTAGTGACCCAAAGAGGTGCTGGGCATCAATGTCTTTAGGATGAATTGTGAGCCAAGTGTTTTTGGTGTGTATGTGTTGAGGAGAGGCTTGAGTTAGTAGGTCTGAAGGGTGCTTCATCATCCAACACCTTGAGCCAACTAGATCGGGAGTGTTGACTAAAAACTTATCTAAAAAGCTACTTCAACACAGAACACTAAGCTGTAAAGAATAAGTTTCTAAAGCAAAAGAAAAACAAAAATCAAACACCAAGGATCAATGAATAACAAGGTTTCATAGAAGCACCTTAGTTAGCACTTAGAGGGACATTTCAAACCTGGAAACCAATAAGAGTTGAGCTTCAAATATATCTTGCATGAAACCCCATGAACCTAGACTGAGTGCTTTCCAATAAGGACATGTTTCCTCTCTGTTTTCATTCATTCTTCTCATGTTTTACTGCTTGCTCGGGAACAAGCAAGATTTAAGTTTGGTGTTGTGATGCCTAGGCATCTTAGGGCAATTTCACAAGCCTTTTTCATTTGTTTTAATATGGTTTCATGCACTTTCTTAAGCAATAAGTAAGTATTTGGATGAGAATTTCATGAATACCTTGATTCAATCAAACATGGTTAATTATGTGCATTTTCACAAGATCTATGCAAGGAATTACTTGATGCTATGAATGGTGCAAAAATCTTGTGATTATGGCAAAGCTTTGATGCATTTGTTTGGTTGATGATAGGTGAAGAGAAGCAGAGGAATGGTGAGAAAGAAGCAGAGAAGGCAACGTTGGTGGCCAAAGTTGGCTCACCAATGTTGCCACCAATGTTCCAAGGGCTTGAAGAGCAATGTTGGTGGCCAAAGTTGGCTCACCAACATTGCTGGCAACGTTATGCAAAACTGGGTGCCAACGTTGGAGGGAACGTTGGTGAACCAACGTTACCCCCAACGTCCTCGACTAATCTCAAAACTGGAGCTGGAAGAATTGCCTTGTGTGTGTACGCACAGTGTTGTGTGCGTACGCACAAGAAGAAAAAAATTGCAAGTGTGCGCACGTACAAGGCAGTGCGCGTACGCACAAGTGTGCAACGTTGGAGGGAACGTTGGTGAACCAACGTTACCCCCAACGACTGCGATCAAATTTTAGTTTTGAGATTGAAAAATTTTGATATGACGCGTACGTGATGAGTCCATATTTGATTATATATTTTGACTCAATTTGGATAGATTTTATCACATGAACTCATACATAAGCACCAAAATAGCATACTTTTGTGTTTTATCCCCAATTTGATCCTAAATGTGAAGACATGCATTTTTGTGCTTGAAATGAGCAATTTAATTCCACTTTTATTCTATTTGATGCCATGACATATTTGCTGAGTGATTTCAGGCCTTAGAGGTAAGAATGGATAGCCAAAAGTGGAAGAAAGCATGTACAAGGGAGAAAACATGAAGAAAACAAGAAAAAGTACACACAGCGAAGTGTGTGTGCGCACAACCACCTGTGCGTGCGCACAAGAAATAATTTCCATGTGTGCATGCGCACAAGCACCTGTGCGTATGCACAGGTCAACTTTCAGCCGAGTGTGCGTACGCACACATCTGTGCGTACGCACAGGTCCCTGCACGTGGTTGTATTAATGAAACATGTGCTTTGAGATTTCTGAGGCCTCTTGGCCCATTTTGAAAGGCTTGAATGCTGATTTTGGATGCTATATGAAGGAGAATTCAACACATATGAAGGCATTAGGCTTTAGCACATTTTAGTTTTTAGTTTTTACAAGTTTTTCATAGTATTAGGAGTAGGAGTAGTGTAGAGTAGATTGCTCTCTTAGGGTTTCATTTTCATTTCCATTGTAGCATTTTATAGCAAGCTTTGATTTTGGATTTTGCTTCTTTAATTGTAAGTACTCTCAATTTCCTCTTTAATTATATTGCCTTTATTTTCATTTCCTTTGGTTCAAGTTACTTTGTTCATATTTGCAATTTTTAGTTTCTTGAAGTTTTGATTAATGAATTTCATATCTTATGCTTTCTTTATGCTTGATTGCTTGTCTCTTGTTGATATTGTTGATAGTTGGTTATAGTTTTCCATTTTACTTTGCAATTTTCCATGTTTTACTTTTATGCACATAAGATGTTTGTGAAAATGCCAACTTTGAGTTTTGAGTAGATTTTCACACCTTGGCTTGGGATTTGAGTTCCTAGGATACTAGATTCGTAATGTTCGATATTTAGTGGTAGTTCATGGGTAGTTAGTTGACTCTTGTTTCCATTGACGCTAGCCTTTTATCAACTAGTTTGGTAAGTTGGTTAGGACTTATGGATTAAGGTCAATTATACTTGCTTGACTTACTCCTCGATAGTTGGGGTTAACTAAGCGAGATTGACTCATGATAATTACCATAGTTGTGGTTATGGAAATGATAAAATTCCTTAGATTCTCATTTCCAAGTCAAGGCTCTTTTTGCATTTATAGTATTTTCACTAGTTTTGATCTCATCTTCTCTTTAATTGCATTAGTTACAATTTTGATCATCTCTTATTTCTTTTATT
This sequence comes from Arachis hypogaea, assembly GCF_003086295.3. Taxonomy (NCBI): domain Eukaryota; kingdom Viridiplantae; phylum Streptophyta; class Magnoliopsida; order Fabales; family Fabaceae; genus Arachis; species Arachis hypogaea. Next base: position 116,571,465 of record NC_092050.1, on the reverse strand, counting down.
AATTAGTTCTTTTAATATTTCGTTCTTTGGTTCAAAACCCCTTTTTGCCTCCACAACCGAAAGCGTAACACTTCGATTGCATCCTAGGGAGAACGACCCGAGGTTGAATTACTCTCAATCTCAGTTATTTGGTATTGGATTTAATATTTGATCTTGAGAATTCAATGTCGGTTTGGACTATGCTACCAACGAATTGATGCTTGTTTTGATTGATTCCAAACCATGCAAGAATTCTCTTTGTCAAATTTGGCGCCGTTGTGTGGGAATGCAAACGGTGTTATATCTTTTGGTTGATGTGAATATGTTAATAGTGTAAATAGTACTTTTTGGTTGTTTTTTTGCTTTTGTTAGTAAGTCTTTGTTTATATTTTCTTTATGACATTTTACACTATTACCACAATGTACCCCAATGAAACCCAAACACTTACCTTTCTAGCCACCAATTCTATACACCATCACCTCACTACATACAAAACCATAACCCTTACCATCATGAGTTTGATTGTCAACCTTCATCACCTCAATCTTCATCTTCACATATGGATCAAGCCACACAAGAAGTACTTTTCATGCTCATTCAAGAACAACAAGAGTTCCGAAAGAAGCAAGAGCAAGGCATGTCTACAGTAGCAGAAACTCTTAACCGGTTAGCTTCATTGCGTTCATGACATGACCAAGAAGTTCTAATGGATGAATGTGTAGAACCAAGTGAAAAGTGTGGAGTGAGCAAGGAATTACAAAATCAAGTAGAAGATATCAAGTCACAACATGAAGCACAAGAGGAGATAAATGAAGAGTTGGTAGGAAGTGATCAAGAGGATTCCATCATTCAAGATTTTTTGTCCAACTTGGTTAACCCCGCCAATGACCTTCATGAGCCTCCCTTATTGGATTTGGAAGGAGATGTTGATGTGGACTTCACACAACCTCCAATTTTTTACTTGAGTGATGATGAGGAAGATTCAAAGGAGGTTGAGGAAGATTTTGTTCACTAAGAGGTAAAGATAGTTGTGCAAGAACGAATTGAGCAGGAGAGGACTTCTTCAACAAGCTTTCTAGGCGCACATCAATATGCCATCTTGGAGATGGATTGTCAACTTCAAACCCTTCTTGGAGTAGTGGATGGTAGAGAGAAGAATGCTAATTGGCAAAGAAATGCAAAGTTCATCAAAGGAGCCAACTTAACATTTGGAGCTCAATTTTGGTGCAAGAGTCAATTTAGTGGATTCCAGGGAGTGTATAAGTATGTCAATGGTGATAGAAGAACTCAAGTATGGGATCCGGGTATTAATTTCAAGAATCAATACTTAAAGATCCTAGTTGCTAGCTTGAAGTCTCTTAAGAGTTTGATACAATTCATTTGGGACCCTCGAGGTCAAATCAATAGCAAACTTGGTTGGAGATTCAAGGAGGACTGGAAACATAAGCCGCCCTAACAAGGATCTCCTCACCAAGTCCAACTTAAGGACTATAAACCAAAGTGCTAAGTGGGAGACACCCCACCATGGTAATATCCTTCTAACCTTCTCTCTTTTAGTTTTTGTTTCATGAATAATTGGTTATTTTGCTTGGTTGGTTAGTTTTATTTTGAAGTTTGTTGGGTAATTTTAGTGAAATAATGTGTTTTTGGGAGTTTTATGATGTTTTGGGACTTGAAAACCTGTTTTGGATATCAAGTTTGATGCCTTAGAGGCAAAATTTTTATTGCGGGAACAGAGACCTATGCGTCCGCACAGCCTTGTGCGCGTGCACAGTTCCCCTGTTTTTCCGTCCCTGTACGTACGCATATCAATGTGCGGACGCACACCCCTAAACACTCTCTCTATTCACAGCACGTGCTCGGCTTGTGCGTGTGAACGCAACCCCTTCTTTCCTTCTGTGCGTCCACACATAACCTCGTGCATCCGCACAGGCCGCGATACTCCTTCTGTCCGCAGCGTCTGCACGCTGCTGTGTGTGCACATGCCTTGCCATTTCTCTTGTTTGTGCGTCCGTACACGACCTTGTGCGTCCGCACAGGTCACTTTTTGAACGTTAATTCAAAAAGAAAGAGAGTCGCGCTTCAGTTTCCCCCAAACACCCCAAACCTTTCTTCTTCTCCCTTCTCTGAACCCAACACCACCCGACCACAAACCCTACTCAATCCAGACCACCCTAGCCAACGCCACCACCTCCGTCCGACCGCTTCACCGCTGGCGACCATCGCCGACCCTCTATCTCTCTCTCTTCCCTTCTTCTTCTTCTCTCTCTTCTACATTTCCCCCTCTTATTTTCCTTGTATTTGCGCTGCACCCTGCTGCCCGCGCCAGCAATCCCTAGGCCATGCCTTTCAGTCTGGCGACCAGCCACCAGCGGCGGCAAGTGTGTGTGCCGCCGCGACCGCGCAACCACCACCCTCCTTTTCTGTCTGTTTCTTCTCCTTCCTTCTGCATTACAGGTTCCATTTCTTTCCCATGTTCCTTGCCCCTATTCCATTTTCTACTGCTTTATTTTACTTGCTTTTTAATTCCGTTTTTAATGTTGTTTTAGTGATTAAGAGGATTTAGGTTAAATGGCTTCTATTTCTAGACTGAATGCTGTTGATTGACTGATTATTTTTGGATTTCTGGGTAAATGCTGCTTTGTATGAACTATGAATGCTGCTGTGTATGAACTGAGAATGTTGTTTCACTAATGCACATAACATGCTTGATATAAGGCCTGAATGGATTTTTGATTCAACTTCTGTGTCTGATCAGCATAGGTTTTGAATTTTCTTCCCATTTTTCATTGTTAATTTCTACTTGTGCAATTCTCTGTCGATCGTGGATGTTGCCTAAGATAAAACTATTTTTGCACTCTGTGTTATTCATGCTGGAACATCAAACTGAACTCGAAATCTGTAGCTGTGTAGAATACCAAGCTGACATTATTTTGTTTGATGCATTTGCAAGTGCATAGCATGCTAATTTGCTGCATTATGTACTGACTACTCATTCCTTTTGCTTAAACACCAAACTAGCCTTAAACTCATAAATCTTGAAATTTGTTTGGTGCCATTTGCAGCTGTACATACATTTGTTTTTTTGAGTGAATTGATTAAATGCTTATTCATGTGTTTTTAACATCAATGACCATATACATAGCCACTTGTTCCTTTATGTTTTTGAGCAATGCAATCTGTTCTTCAACCAAGTATTGCTTTGGACAAGAAGTTATGTATATGTGATCATTTCTTATCTTTTCAACATGAATATGTGCATGCTTTCACTATGGCTTTGATTATTGCCTTTTGTGCCAATTTTTTCTAAGTCTTCAAACTTTAATTGTAAAACTGCAACAATCAATATCTTTCTCAAGTCAATTCACTTGCATTGTTACACCTAAGTCATATGTATGCTTTAATTGTTGTTCATTCTTTCATTTGTTACTTAGGTTGCTTAATTTTGGGAAAATACATTTCCTTTTCAGCATTCAACCTCTTTTTGGATGTTTTTCCTTAATTAAGTGTTGTTTACCTTATTGGCTCTTATTTGAATTACTTAATTATATCCTCCTTCTTTCTGTGATTCTTATCTGTTTCTCTTGAGTTGTACTCTATTTTTGTCTTTTTCAGGATGGCTCGCAAAGGAAAGGAAAAATCCAATCCTTTGGCTCGTCCTCCTCCTGTGCCTCCGAGTAACTAACCGGACACATTCATTAATGCTGAAGCCCAAGAACAATACAAAAACTTGAAAAACGAGCCTTTCACTACGAGAGAAAGCTAAACTTGCCCAAGAAATATGCGGATCAGATTTTTAATAGACTAATTTTTTACCATTGGAAATTCGTAGAATTCGATCCGGTGGAAGTCAATGAACACCAGGTCAGGGAATTCTACAAAAATCTTCAAAAGAAGGACGCCCCAATTATTTTTCTGAGAGGTGTCACACTGGACACCTCTGATGCTGCTTTAGAGGCCCTCTTAGATATTCCGCATATTCCTCCGGTTTGTGACGCTTATCCTCAAATAGTGAAAGACTTGACATCCGGAAAGCTTTTTTTAGATGTGGTTCTAAAAAAGATTGGCCTGCTTGAGGCCAGATGGGAGTACAGCAAGGGAGATGGTGCACGAAATTATAATCAAACTTTTGTAATTCCGCACAACTAACCAGTAAGTGCACTAGGTCATCCAAGTAATACCTTACGTGAGTAAGGGTCGATCCCACGGAGATTGTCGGCTTGAAGCAAGCTATGGTTATCTTGTAACTCTTAGTCAGGATATCAACAATAATTCTTAGTTTTAATTGGAATGAGTAAAAGAACATAAATTAAATGATACTTGTTATGCAGTAATGGAGAACAGGTTGAGGTTTTGGAGATGCTCTGTCTTCTGAATCCCTGCTTTCCTACTGTCTTCTTCTTCACGCATGCAAGGCTCCTTCCATGGCAAGCTGTATGTTGGTGGATCACCGTTGTCAATGGCTACCATCCGTCCTCTCAGTGAAAATGGTGCAGCTACGGGTTTTATAGGGCTAATTATCTGTTGGTTCTCACTAGTGTTGGAATAAGATCCATTGATCCTTTTGCACACTGTCACTATGCCCAACATTCATGAGTTTGAAGCTCGTCACATTCATCCTTTCTCAGATCCTACTCGGAATACCACAGACAAGGTTTAGACTTTTCGGATCTCAAGAATGCTGCCAATTGATTCTAGCTTATACCACGAAGACTCTGATCTCACAGATTTGAATGCTCTGTTGTTATGAGAGGCAATCAAACTCGTGAACTAGGAACCAAAGAGATACACACTCAATCTAAGGTAGAACAGAAGTGGTTGTCAGGCACGGGTTCATAGGTTGAGAATGGTGATGAGTGTCACGGATCATCACATTCATCATGTTGAAGTGCGAGTGAATATCTTAGAATAGAAACAAGCGTGATTCCGAAGACAAAGATACTTAATTTATTGCATAAACATAATATATCTTTTTTTTCTTTTTTATTATATCCATAAAGTTCTATATTCTAATCGATTAGATATATCTTATCTATTAGATATATATTAGAGTCTAGAAATGTAGAGTATATAAATAAATGGATATGGAATAGTTAAATTGGAGTATTTCAATAAAGAGAAATAGAAAAAATTCAATTAATAATTTAATAATTTTTCTAAAAAATTAGAAAGAATATTGACAAATATCAACTAGAATATATTTATTTATATAATAAAAACAAATTACTAAAAATATAATCAAATTCGATTTATATTAATATTTCATTTTTTTTTCGAATTTGAATTCATTTGTTTTTCGCGATTCTATGTTTTCAACACTAAACTAATATTGACAACAGTATTGAAAACAAATATAATCCGATCGTGAAGAAATCGATCGATTTCTTCACGTTATAAAGATTCGAAATTTAATAGATTAATAAAATCTATAAATCTAAATATATTACTCCTATTGAATATTCAAATTCATTTTTCTATTACTATCTTTTTTATTTTGTGATTTTATTCTATAAATTTAATTATATTAAATTGATAAATTTTGAAAGTTGAATTCAATTTCTATTTTGAGATTTGTTTTTAAGTTTTACAATATACCATAACAATATACCCTCCCTATATATAAATATAAGATGATATAAATATTAAGTATAGAAGATTTTTCCAATAGAAAAAAAAGTTTGACCCCTCCCTCCCTATAATGTCTTAGTTTTCTTTATTTTTATTTGGGGGCTTATATATTCCATTTTTTTAATGTGCCTCACAATTCGATGAATGGAAAACAGTAGTAATTGCATTAATCCATCAAGACACAGCAGAGCTCCTCACCCAACCATGGAGTTTAGAGACTCATGCCGTAGAAAATACAAGTTCTGATGTGAAATGTCATGAGGTGCAAAATAAATCTCTAAAAGTCATTTTTATACTCAACTAGTAACCTAGGTTTACAGAAAATGAGTAAGCTAAGATAGATAGTGCAGAAATCCACTTTCGGGTCCCACTTGGTGTGCGTTGGGCTGAGAACTGAAGCTTTCACATGCATAGGCTATTCTTGGCGTTGAACTCCAACTTTTGTGCCAGTTTGGGTGTGTAACTCCAACTTTTATGCCAGTTCTGGCATTTAACGCCAGAAAATGGGTAAGGAGCTGGCGTTTAAACGCCAGTTTGCGCTACCAAATCTCGGGCCAAGTATGGACTATTATATATTGCTAGAAAGCCCAAGATGTCTACTTTCCAATGCAATTGAGAGCGTGTCAATTGGACTTCTGTAGCTCCAGAAAATCCATTCGTCCAGGGAGGTCAGAATCCAACAGCATCTGCAGTCCTTTCTCAGCCTCTGAATCAGATTTTTGCTCAGGTCCCTCAATTTCAGCCAGAATTTACCTGAAATTATAGAAAAACACACAAACTCATAGTAAAGTCCAGAAATGTGATTTTTGAATAAAAACTAATAAAAATATAATAAAAAGTGACTAAAACATATTAAAAACTATGTAAAAATAATGTCAAAAAGGGTATAAATTATCCTTTCATCACAACACCAAACTTAAATTGTTGCTTGTCCCTAAGCAACTAAAAACAAAATAGGATAAAAATAAGAGAATATACAATGAATTTCAAATATCAATGAAGCTCAGTTCTAATTAGATGAGCAGGACTTGTAGCCTTTTTGCTTCTGAACAGTTTTAGCATCTCACTTTATCGTTTGAAGTTCAGAATGATTGGCATTTATAGGAACTCAGAATTTAGATAGTGTTATTGATTCTCCTAGTTCAGTGTGTTGATTCTTGAACACAGTTACTTTATGAGTCTTGGCCGTGATCCTAAGCACTTTGTTTTTCAGTATTACCACCGGATACATAAATGCCACAGACACATAACTGGGTGAACATTTTCAGATTGTGACTCAGCTTTGCTAGAGTCCCCAATTAGAGGTGCCCAGAGCTCTTAAGCACACTCTTTTTGCTTTGGACCACAACTTTAACCACTCAGTCTCAAGCTCTTCACTTGGACCTTCATGCCACAAGCACATGGTTAGGGACAACTTGATTCAGTCGCTTAGGCCAGGATTTTATGCCTTTAGGCCCTCCTATCCATTAATGCTCAAAGCCTTGGATTCTTTTCACCCTTGCCTTTTGGTTTAAAGGGTTATTGACTTTTTCTGCTTGCTTTTTCTTTTTCTTTCTTTTTTCTTTTATTTTTTGCCAAATTTTTTTCGCAAGCTTTATATTCACTGCTTTTTCTTGCTTCAAGAATCAATTTTATGATTTTTCAGATTATCAATAATATTTCTCTTTTTCCATTATTCTTTCAAGAGCCAACAGTTTTAACATTCATAAACAACAATATCAAAAGTATGCACTGTTCAAGCATTCATCCAGAAAACAAAAAGTATTGCCACCACATCAAAATAATTAGATTATTTTTAAGATATTTTTCGAAATTCATGTACTTCTTATTCTTTTGTAAATAAAAACATTTTTCTTTTAAGAAAGGTGAGGGATTTATGGGATTATTCATAGCTTTAAAACATATACTCTAAATTTTATTGATTATGGAAATAAGACATGAAATAAGCATAAAAGCAGATAGACAATAATAAAAGAAAGAAAATTAAAAACATAAAAATAAATGACCCTTAAAATTGATCTCTAATAACAAAAGTTATCACAGAGTTAGGACTCAACAACCTGCATTGGGGGAGGTAAGTGCTCCTTCAAGTTGTGGGATGCCTGGCTCTTCAAGGGAGAGCTTCTGGCGCTTCAGCTCCTGTAGCTCATGCCCTTGCTTCTCCTGTTCCTTAAGCAGCTTGCAAAGCATGCTATTTTGATTTTGTTGTTCCTCTTTAAGTTGATCCATAGCTTCTTGCAGCTTGGTGACAGATGCTTCTAGGTGGGTTCAGTAGTCAATCTGAGGGATTTCTGGGAGGAACTTCTGTGTCTTCCTTTTGATGGAGTTATCTTGCACTTGTTGTCCTTCCATTGACTTCTTGGTGATTGGGTGCTCGACTGGGATGAACTCATCTACTCCCATCTTTACCCCAGCATCTTTACATAGCAGAGAGATTAAGCTTGGGTAAGCTAATTTGGCTTCAGTGGAGTTCTTATTTGCAATTGTGTAGATCTCACAAGAAATCAGATGATGAATCTCCACTTCATTTCCCAGCATAATGCAATGAATCATCACTGCTCTTTTGACAGTGACCTCAGAGCGGTTGCTAGTGGGCAGTATAGAATGCCCAATGAAGTCCAACCAGCCCCTAGCGACTGGTTTGAGATCTCCTCTCTTGAGTTGGTTTGGGACACCTTTTGAGTTGGTTATCCACTTGGCTCCAGGGAGGCATATGTCCTCTAGAACTTGGTCCATCTATTTATCTATTCTCACCATTCTTCTATTAAAGAATTCTGGATCATCTTGCAGTTGAGACAGCTTGAAGACCTCTCTTATTTTGTCAAGGTGAAAGTAGATAATCCTCCCTCTGACCATAGTTGAAAGGTATGGAAGGCAGTTCTATTCATTCTCTGCTTATCTGTCAGCCACAGATTTGAGTAGAATTCCTGAACCATGTTTCTTCCAACCTTTATTTCAGGATTGGCTAGAATTTCCCAACCTCTGTTTCGAATCTGTTCTTGGATCTCTGGATATTTGTCTTCTTTCAGATCGAACATAACTTCCGGGATCACTGACTTCAAACCCATTATTTTGTGATAATGGTCTGCATGTTCTTTGGTTAAGAACCTCTCTTGATTCCATAGTGGCTTTGGAGTATTCTCTTTCTTGCCTCTTGAAGTGGTTTGTTTTCCCTTAGGGGCCATGATCTTAATGAGTCTTAGCTCGGTGATCATGGGGGGTGGCCGAACGTGTATTTAAGAGTGGAGGGGTGGGGTTTCAAAAATTTTGAAAAAGATATGATAGAAAGATATGATTGGTAAAAAAAATTGAATCATGATATGAAAAAGATGAGATTTTAAAATTCAAAAGGTATGAAAAAGATATAAAGAAGTTAAATCTGAAAATTTGTTGATGCATCTAAGAATTAAAAGAAGATATGATGAGTTGGAAAATATTTGAAAAGGAATTGAAAAGGTAAATGAGTTTTTGAAAAAGATTTGTAAAGGATTTGAAAGAAAATTGAAAAGGGATTTAGAAGATTATTGAATTTTTGAAGATTGAGTGTGAGTGATGAAAATTTGTAACATGTTTATGCAGAAAATTATGAATTAAAACATGAAAGTTTGAAAAAAAATTGAAGTGGAAACGAAATCTCCTCCCCTTGCCTTTTCTGGCGTTAAACGCCCAGAATGGTATCCATTCTGGCATTTAACGCCCATATGTTGGCGTTTTTCTAAACGCCTAGGATGCTGCAACTCTGGCGTTAAACGCCCAGAATAGTACCCATTTTGGTGTTTAACGCTCAAAATGGTATCTTTACTGGCGTTAAACGCCCAGAATGGTACCCATTCTGGCGTTTAATGCCCAAAATACCCCTTACTGGCGTTTTCGTGCCAGTGAGCTCCTTTTTTTTGCTTTATGCTCTGAATCCTTCTGTAACTCTGTAAACTCCTGCAATTGATAATTAACCTTGAAGATAATTCATATCAAACTCCTATAATTATTATTTAAATAACAAATAAACTTTGCTAATGGCTGGGTTGCCTCCCAGCAAGCGCTTCTTTATTGTCTTTAGCTGGACTTTACTGAGCTTTAATCTAGTCTCAGTTTTGAGCATTCTTGCTCAATATTGCTTTCAAGATAATGTTTGACTCTTTGTCCATTAACAATGAACTTCTTGTCAGAGTCAATATCATGAAGCTCTACATATCTATATGGTGACACACTTGTAATCACATATGGTCCCCTCCACCGGGATTTTAATTTCCCAGGGAAAAGTTTGAGCCTAGAGTTGAACAGCAGAACCTTCTGTCCTGGCTCAAAGACTCTGGATGACAGTTTCTTTTCATGCCACCTTTTTGCTTTCTCCTTGTAAATTTTTGCATTTTTGAAAGTATTGAGTCTGAATTCCTCTAGCTCATTCAACTGGAGCAATCTTTTCTCTCCAGCTAACTTGGCATCAAGGTTTAGGAATCTGGTTGCCCAATAGGCCTTGTGTTCCAGTTCCACTGGTAGGTGACAGGCTTTTCCATACACAGGCTGGTATGGAGAGGTCCCTATAGGAGTTTTGAATACAGTTCTGTATGCCCATAGAGCATCATCCAGACTCCTTGCCCAATCCTTTCTACGGGTACTTACAGTCCATTCCAGGATCCGTTTTAGTTCTCTATTTGAGACTTCAGCCTACTCATTTATCTGTGGATGATATGGAGTTGCCACGTTGTGGTTAATTCCATATCGGATCAGAGCAGAGTCAAGTTGTTTATTGTAGAAATGAATCCCTCTGGTGCACGAAATCGTGATCGTTCATTCCTTGGTAACGGTGCCAAAAACTTAATACGCACGTTCGTAATCTTAGTTCTTTGTCACAACTTCGCACAACTAACCAGCAAGTGCACTGGGTCGTCCAAGTAATAAACCTTACGTGAGTAAGGGTCGATCCCACGGAGATTATCGGCTTGAAGCAAGCTATGGTCACCTTATAAATCTCAGTCAGGCGGATTCAAATGGTTATAGAGTTTTCATAATTAAAAGGTAAATAAAACGTAAAATAAAGATAGAGATACTTATGTAATTCATTGGTGAGAATTTCAGATAAGCGTATAGAGATGCTTAGTTCCTTCTGAATCTCCGCTTTCCTACTGCTTTCATCCAATCCTTCATACTCCTTTCCATGGCAAGTTGTATGTTGGGCATCACCGTTGTCAATGGCTACTTCCCGTCCTCTCAGTGAAAATGGTCCAAATGCGCTGTCACCGCACGGCTAATCATCTGTCGGTTCTCAATCATACTGGAATAGGATTCAGTAATCTTTTTGCATCTGTCACTACGCCCAGCACTTGCGAGTTTGAAGCTCGTCACAGCCATACCTTCCCAGATCCTACTCGGAATAACACAGACAAGGTTTAGAATTTCTGGATCTCAAGAATGGCCGCCAATAATTCTAGCCTATACCACGAAGACTCTGATCGTAGATCAAGAGGCTAAGAGATATGCATTAAAGCTTGTTTGCATGTAGAACAGAAGTGTTTGTCAGGCACGCATTCATAAGTGAGAATGATGATGAGCGTCACATAATCATCACATTCATCATGTTCTTGTGTGCGAATGAATATCTTAGAGAAGAAAAAGGCTTGAATTGAATAGAAAAACAATAGTACTTTGCATTAATTCATGAGGAACAGCAGAGCTCCACACCTTAATCTATGGTGTGTAGAAACTCTACCGTTGAAAATACATAAGAACAAGGTCCAGGCACGGCCGAATGGCCAGCCCCGTAAACGTGATCAAGAGATCAAAAGTGATACAAGGATAGTCTCAAAAATGATCAAAAGATCCCAAGATGTCTAACACAATAGTAAAAAGTTCTATTTATAATAAACTAGTTACTAGGGTTGCAGAAATAAGTAAATGATGCAGAAATCCACTTCCGGGCCCACTTGGTGTGTGCTTGGGCTGAGCATTGAAGCTTTCACGTGTAGAGGTATTTCTTGGAGTTAAACGCCAATTTGTAACCTGTTTCTAGCGTTTAACTCCAGAATAGGGCAGAAAGCTGGCGTTGAACGCCAGTTTGCATCATATAAACTCGGGCAAAGTATGGAGTATTATATATTGCTCGAAAGCCCTGGATGTCTAATTTCCAACGCAATTGAGAGCGTGCCATTTGGACTTATGTAGCTCCAGAAAATTTACTTTGAGTGCAGAGAGGTCAGAATCCAACAGCATCTGCAGTCCTTCTTCAGCCTCTGAATCTGATTTTTGCTCAAGTCCCTCAATTTCAGCCAGAAATTACCTGAAATAACAGAAAAACACACAAACTCATAGTAAAGTCCAGAAATGTGATTTTTTTTAAAAACTAATAAAAATATGCTAAAAACTAATTAAATCATACTAAAAACTATGTAAAAATAATGCCAAAAAGCATATAAATTATCCGCTCATCACCCTCCATCACTGATTAGTATTCTAGGGACACTAAATCTGCTGAAGATATGCTTCTGGAGGAACTTTAGCACTGTCTTAGTATCATTAGTGGGTGTGGCAATTGCCTCTACCCTTTAGATACATAGTCTATTGCCACCAGAATGTAAGTGTTTGAGTATGATGGTGGGAAAGGCCCCATGAAGTCAATACCTCATACATCAAACAACTCAATCTCTAAGATCCCTTGCTGAGGGATGGTGTAACCATGAGGTAGATTACTAGCTCTCTGGCAACTGTCATAGTTCCGTACAAATTCTTGGGAGTCTCTATAGAGGGTAGGCCAGTAGAAGCCGCATTGGAGAACTTTTGTGGCTGTTCGCTCACCTTCAAAATGTCCTCCATATATTGTGATCCATGGTAATGCCATAGGATTTTCTGTGCCTCTTCTCTAGGCATGCATCTACAGATTACTCCATCTGCACATGTCTTAAATAGATATGGCTCATCCCACAAGTAGTACTTTGCATCATAAATTAATTTTTTTGTTTGCTGCCTGCTGTACTCCTTGGGTATGAATCTCACAGCTTTATAGTTTGCAATGTCTGCAAACCATGGTACCTCATGAATGGCAAAGAGTTGTTCATCCGGAAAGGTCTTAGAGATCTCAGTAGGAGGGAGGGACACCCCTGCTACTGGTTCTATCCGGGACAGGTGATCAGCTACCTGGTTCTCTGTCCCTTTTCTGTCTTTTATTTCTATATCAAACTCTTGCAGAAGCATCACCCATCTTATGAGCCTGGGTTTTGAATCCTGCTTTGTGAGTAGATATTTGAGAGCAGCATGATCAGTGTACACAATCACTTTTGATCCTACTAAATAGGATCTAAACTTGTCAATGGCATAACCACTGCAAGCAGCTCTTTTTCTGTGGTTGTGTAATTCTTCTGTGCGTCATTTAGAACACGGCTGGCATAGTAAATGACGTGCAGAAGCTTGTTATGCCTTTGTCCTAATACTGCACCAATAGCATGGTCACTGGTATCACACATTAACTCGAATGGTAATGTCCAGTCTGGTGCAGAAATGATATGTGCTGTGACCAGCTTAGCCTTCAGAGTCTCGAAGGCCTACAAACACTCTGTGTCAAAGACAAATGGTGTATCAGCAGCTAGCAGATTACTGAGAGATTTTGCAATTTTTGAAAAATCTTTTATAAACCTCCTGTAGAATCCTGCATGTCCCAGAAAGCTTCTGATTGCCTTAACATTGGTGGGTGGTGGTAATTTTTCAATTACCTCTACCTTAGCTTGATCCACCTCTATTCCTTTGTTCAAAATCTTATGCCCAAGGACAATTCCTTCAGTCACCATAAAGTGACATTTTTCCCTGTTTAAAACCAGGTTAGTCTCTTGGCACCTTTTCAGAACAAGTGCTAGATGATCAAGAAAGGAGCTGAATGAGTCTCCAAATACTGAGAAGTCATCCATGAAGACTTCTAGAAATTTTTCCACCATATCAGAGAAAATAGAGAGCATGCATCTCTGAAAGGTTGCAGGTGCATTGCACAGACCAAAAGGCATCCTTCTGTAAGCAAATACTCCAGATGGACATGTGAATGCTGTTTTCTCTTGATCCTGAGGATCTACTGCAATTTGGTTATAACCTGAATAGCCATCCAAAAAGCAGTAATAGTCATGACTTGCTAGTCTTTCTAGCATCTGGTCTATGAATGGTAAAGGAAAATGATCGTTTCTGGTGGCTGTATTGAGCCTTCTATAGTCAATACACATACGCCACCCTGTAATTATTCTTGTAAGAACCAGTTCATTCTTTTCATTGTGAACCACTGTCATGCCTCCCTTTTTGGGTACAACTTCGACAGGACTCACCCAGGGGCTATCAGAAATAGGATAAATAATCTCAGCCTCTAGTAATTTAGTGACCTCTTTCTGCACCACCTCCTTCATGGCTGGATTCAGCCGCCTTTGTGATTGGACCACTGGCTTAGCATCATCCTCTAATAGAATCTTGTGCATGCATCTGGCTGGGCTGATTCCCTTAAGGTCACTTATGGACCACCCAAGAGCTGTCTTGTGTGTCCTTAGCACCTGAAGTAGTGCTTTCTCTTCCTGTGGATCTAAGGCAGAGCTTATGATCACAGGAAAAGTGCCATATTCTCCCAGAAACACATATTTCAGGGATGGTGGTAGTGGTTTGAGCTCGGGTTTAAGAGGCTTATCCTCTTCCTGAAGAGTTTTCAGAGGCTTTTCTGTTTCCTCTGGTTCCTCCAGATCAGGCTGAACATCTTTAAAGATGTCCTCTAGCTCTGATTCGAGACTCTCAGTCATATTGATCTCTTCCACCAAGGAGTCAATAATATCAACGCTCATGCAGTCATTTGATGTGTCTGGATGCTGCATAGCTTTGACAGCATTTAACTTGAACTCATCCTCATTAACTCTCAGGGTCACTTCCCCTTTTTGGATATCAATGAGAGTTCATCCAGTTGCTAGGAAGGGTCTTCCTAGAATGAGAGTTGCACTCTTGTGCTCCTCCATTTCCAGCACTACAAAGTTAGTGGAAAAGGCAAATGGCCCAACCTTGACAATCATGTCCTCAATTATGCCTGATAGATATTTAATGGAGTCATCAGCAAGTTAAAGACATATCCGGGTTGGTTTGACCTCTTCAGTCAAGCCAAGCTTTCTGATAGTGGATGCAAGGATTAGATTAATACTTGCCCCAAGGTCACATAGAGCTGTCTTGGTACAAGTACCCTCTAATGTGCATGGTATCATAAAGCTTCCGGGATCCTTGAGTTTTTCTGGTAAGCTTGTTAGAATGACTGCATTGCATTCTTCAGTGAGAAAAACTTTTTCAGTTTCTCTCCAATCCTTCTTATGACTTAAGATCTCTTTCATGAAATTAGCATAAGGGGGTATTTGCTCAAGTGCCTCTGCAAACGAAATCTTTATTTCAAGAGTCCTGAGATAGTCTGCAAAGCGGGAAAATTGTTTATCCTGTTCCGCTTGGCAGAGTTTCTGAGGATAAGGTATCTTGGCTTTATATTCTTCAACCTTAGTTGCTGCAGGTTTATTTCCTACAGAGGCAGGTTGAGAAGCCTTCTTGAGGGAGTTATTATCAGCCCTTGCAGGTGTCTGATCCCTCATTGGCGTTTGAACGCCAGGATAGGGAGATGGATGGGCGTTTAACGCCAGATTCCTACACTTTTTTGGCATTTGAACGCCAGAATTGGACATGGATTGGGCGTTTAATGCCAGTTTTTCACCATTTTCTGGCGTTTGAACGCCAGAATCATTCCTCTCTAGGCTCTTACTATCCTCAAAGGGATTTTGGGTAGTGGTTTGCTCATCCTCTGTCAGTTGTTCCTTTCTTGGCTTTCTGCTGCCTTGAGTTGAGACATTTAATGTCTTCCCACTCTTAAATTGAATAGCTTTGCATTCTTCTATTATCTGTTTAGATAGCTGCTGTCTTGTCTGATCCAATTGTGCTTCCACATTTTGATTAGCAATTTTAGTGTCTTGGAGCATCTCCTTGAATTTTGCGAACTGTTTTGTTATAATAAGCAATTGCTGATTGAGTTCAGCAAGTTGTTCTTGAGGACTAAGCTCAGTGGATACTGCTTTAGCCTCTTCTTTCAGGGAGGACTCACTTCTTAAGTACAGATATTGATTTCTAGCAACTGTATCAATGAGCTCTTGAGCCTCTTTAATTGTCTTTTTCATATGTATAGATACACCAGCTGAGTGATCTAGAGATATTTGAGCTTTTTCTGTAAGCCCATAGTAAAAGATGTCTAACTGTATCCACTCTGAAAAAATTTCAGAGGGGCATTTCCTTAGCATCCCTCTGTACCACTCCCAGGTATTGTAAAGAGATTCATTATCCTCTTGTTTAAAGCCTTGGATGTCCAGTCTTAGCTGTGTCATCTATTTTGGAGGGTAATATTGATTCAGAAATTTGTCTGATAATTGTTTCCATGTTCTTATGCTTGCTGTGGGTTGGTTATTTAACCACCTCTTAGCTTGATCTTTTACAGAAAATGGGAACAATAATAATCTGAAGACATCCTGATCTACTTCCTTATCACGTACTGTGTCAGCAAGTTGTAAGAACTGTGCCAGAAACTCAGTAGGTTCTTCCTGTGGAAGACCGGAATATTGGTAATTTTGCTGCACCATGATAATGAGCTGAGGATTTAGCTCAAAACTGCTTGCTTTGATGGGAGGTACACAGATGCTACTCCCATATGTAGCCATGATGGGGTTAGCATATGACCCCAGAGTCCTTCTGGACTGTTCAATTCCACTTAGGTCCATGATGGAGAAAAGGAAATTGATGTGAATTGCAAATAAAATATATTTTTATTTTTATTTTATTTAATTAAAAACAAACCGAATGAATAAAAAAATAAGATAAAATAAAATAATTAGAAATTAAAATATAAATTTCAAAAACTAAAAGAAAAAGGAAAAATAAATTCAAAAACTAGAATAATTACTTAATTAAGAAGATTTGAAAAATTTTGGATATGATTTTTGAAAGGGATTTTGAATTTAATGAGGAAAGAGAAAAACAATAGAATGACACCTGACGATCCGGATTTCCTATCGGTAAAGAAATTCACAAATGTATAATCGCATTGCAAGTATAGCTTCTAAACCAACAGAAAATCCTTTTCATACAAACGTTTTGTTTGTCACTTAAGCAAACCCAATAAAATTGATAACCGAGTATTTAAACCTCGGGTCGTCTTCTCAAGGAATTGCAGGGAGGTATGACTTATTATTAGCTATGGAAAAGGTAGAATTTTGGGTTTTGAAAGGTTTGAACAAGGAAAATAAATTGCAGGAATTAATAAATTAATATCTAAATAAACTCTTGGCAAGGTATGAAAATTGGAAGTCCTATCCTAGTTATCCTTATCAATGGTGATGAGAATTGAGTTTCAATCCCACTTAGTTAACCTTTATTAAAGCAAAGGAAAGTCAAGTAAACTAATTAGTTAGATCCTCAAGTCCTAGCCAACTCCTAAGAAAGGACTAGAGTTAATGGAATTCAATTCAATTAGCTAAAATAACAATTATCAATCACGATGAGTTTGATAACTCAAGAGTTACCAATTAATCAACCAAAGCCAAAAGGGGAAAATCTAAATTAAATTAAAAGCATTCATATAAATAAAGCAAAGCAAAGTCAAATCTGAAATACCTCAAATTATATTAAATAAAACATTCAAATCTAAATACGAAGAATTCATAAGCCAAATTGATAACATGAATCAGATACGAATAAAAGCATTAGAGTAAATAGAAATATAAAAGGAATATTGAACCTGAGAAGAAGTTGAAATAATAAGTTGAAATAATAAGAAATCCTAATTCTTTTAAGAGGAATCCTAATCCTAAATCCTAAGAGAGAGGAAAGAACCTCTCTCTCTAAAAACTACATCTAGAATTATGAAAAGTGAATAATGGAAGACACGTTAATGAATGGATGCATTCCCCCACTTTATAGCCTCTAATCTATGTTTTCTGGGCCGAAAACTGGGTCAAAAAAGCCCAGAAATTACCCCCAGCGATTTCTGTTACGTTCAGGTTGCGGCAAAGTGACACGGAGGCGTCGTCCACGCGTTTGCATGGATTGCATTTTTGCTAGGTCACGCGTCCGCGTGATTCACGCGTCCGCGTGATTCACGCGTTCGCGTCATCTGGCGTCTGGGCAGCTATTGTAAATTATAGATCGTTGCGAAGCCCCGAATGTTAGCTTTCCAACGCAACTGGAACCATCTCATTTGGATCTCTGTAGCTCAAGTTATGACCATTTGAGTGCAAAGAGGTCAGGCTGGACAGCTTTGCAGTTCCTTCAGTTTCTTGTATTCCTTCCATTTTTGCATGCTTCCTTTCCATCCTCTAAGCCATTCCTGCCCTGTAATCTCTGAAAGCACTTAACACACATATCAAGGCATCGAATAGTAATAGAAGAGGATTAATAATAAGCAAATATAAGGTCAAGGAAGCATGCTTTCAGTCACAGCACAAAATCAAGAAGGAAAACGTAAAACATGCGATTCCTATGAATAACTGGGTGAAGAATTGATAAAAACCACTCAATTGAGCACAAGATAAACCATAAATAGTGGTTTATCAACCTCCCCACACTTAAACATTAGCATGTCCCCATGCTAAGCTCAAGAGAAACTATAAAGGAGTGAACAGGAATGGTAAAATGTATGAAATGTAACCTATGTATATGAATGCAACTACATGCAAAAAATGATTCTACCTACTTGGTTAAAAGTAAATCAAATTCTCTAAGAACAGATATGAACTGGATTTCACTAATTCAAATCGTAAAAAAAAGTACACGAAGAAGATAGCTCATGAAAGCCGGGAACAAAGAATCGAGTGTCGAACCCTCACTGGAAGTGTATGCACTCTAATCGCTCAAGTGTTTAAGGTTCGATCTCTCAATTCTATACTAATCTTGCTTTCTAAGGCTTGCTCTTCATCTAACAATCAACAAAAATTTAATGCACAGATACACATATCAAGAGGTCTTTTAAGGGTTGTAATGGGGTTAGGGTCAAGGTAGGATTGTATTTGGCCAAGTAGACTAAAATCTGAATCCTTAATTAACTTAAACTTTTCCAACTAACTTAGACAATCCATGTAATCATAATACAACATCTAACTATCCATTAACCATGTTTTCCACATATTCATGCATCTGATTTTGAGTACATTACATATGCATTGCTTTCACCATTTACTTTGGGGCATTTTGTCCCCCTTTTTATTTATTTTCTCTTTTTTTTTCTTTTCTTTTTCTCTCTTTTCTTTTTTTTTTGTTTTATTTTATTATTTTTTTTTTGTTTTTCTCAATGCATATGATTAAATTATTGAATGCATGAATATGTCCTAAACATTTTTTCCCATTTTCAGAAAATTCTAACATACTCAATTCTCAAACCAAATGTTTCCAAAGCCAATTTCTCCACACTTAAATCATAAGCACTCTCACTAGTCTAAGCTAACCAAGGATTCAAATTAAGGGCATTATTGTCTTTTGCTTAGAGCTAATGATGTGCTAAAGTAAAGAATAAAAGGGGTATAATAGGCTCAAAATTGGTTTGCAAGGGATAATGAAAGGTAAGGCCATATGGGTATGTAAGCTCAGTGAAACAAAGGCCTCAATCATATAAGTGCATGCATACATTAAACAATGAAAATATAGAATTAAGCAAGACAAAGATCACAATTTTAGAGAGAAAAATACACACTAAAACAGAATTTTGGTTGATAAAATGCAACCAATCAAATAGGCTAAAAAATCTCACTGGTTTTGTATGTTCGAGCTCTAAACCATGTTCCAGTATAATATTTCTTCAAACAAGTTTAACATTAAATTTTATTCAAATTAGTGAAATTCTTTAAAAAGTTTCTTGAAAAAGAAAATATTACTTTAACCAAGTGGTGGTAAGATATGCACAAAAAATTCAAACAAATATGCAATCAAACATGCAACAACTAACTACAAAGAAAATTTAAACATTAGTGTTGGGACAGGAAGGTACTAACCCACGGAGATCGGTATCGACCTCCCCACACTTAAAGATTGTACTGTCCTCGGTGCATGCTAAGATGTGCAAGTGGAAGGGTTGCTTCAACTAATGATTTTCTCTAAAGATTGTGCTGATGGACTTGTTTGTCTCCCCATTTAGAAGCTTTCCCTTTCCCTTCTTTAGTGGCCAGCCTGAAAGAAAAGGAAAAAGAAGAAAAGTAACCCAAGAGCAAAGATAAGAAAATAAATAAAGTCTTGGTGGGTTAATGCCAAATAATGAGGGTCTCAATTACATGGTAGCTACAACATGCAAGTGAGAAAACAATAGAAGCACCAGTGGTGCTAAAAATTGCAACAAAGGGGAAGAGTGTGGGTAATGAAAGACAGTATAAGTTTATATCAATGCAAGAGGAGTACAAGTATCATAAAAGATTAGCATTGATTTAAATAATATTGCCCAATCAGAATAAAACAAGTCATGAAGCACCAGGATAATTCAAGAGAAGATGTAACAGTTAAATAAGAAAATTTGACACCAACAGAAAAATAATAACTTTAGAAAAGAAAATAAAAGTATGCACAAAATTAAAATGAAGTGAATGAAAATATGCAAATGCAATAGGAAAAATAGAATGAAAGAGAATAATGAAAGAAGAAAGAATGATAATAAAGAGATAAGTAGGATTGGAGAAGAAAAGATAGGAATTCTGGCGCTGATCTGGATAAACCATGCGTCGCATGCGACGCGGACGCGTGGGTCACGCGGTCGCGTGGTGTGCGATAAGTTCAGGTGACGCGGACACGTGGGGCACGCGGACACGTGACTCGAGTTGTGCTAGTGGCGCGAGAGCAGCCTCGCATACGCACAACTCTCTGTTTAAATGCATTTTTGCCAAAAATCTGGGGTGACGCGTTCGTGGGTAACGCAATAGCGTGGATGGCCATATTTGCAAAATGACGCAGACAAGTGGGGCACGCATTCGTGTGGTAAGGCTTGTGCTTCTAGCATCGTTCCAGCCTAATTTGCTGCCAAGTACCCGTTTACGTCGATTTTACAGGGCCACGCATTCGCGTGGTGACGCGGACGCGTCAGCGACGCGGTCACGTGGATCCATTTGTGCCAAAGGCACACCTCCAGCCACACTTTCGCGTGACTCTCTGTTCAATCTTGTTTTCTGATGCACGGAAACTTGTCTCTCAACAATTTCCCTCGGCAAGTATACCGAATTGTCGTCAGGTAAAAACTCACAATAGAGTGAGGTCGAATCCCACAGGGATTGATTGGTCAATCAACTTTAATTAGAGGAATGTTCTAGTTGAGCTAAGCAGAATTTGATGTGAGAGTTGCAGGAAATTAAATGGCGGAAAGTAATTAGCAGAAAATGTAAATGCTGGGAATAAAGAGCTGAATATAAATGACGGAAAGTAAATTGCAGAATCTTAAATGAGGAATGGGGAATTTAGCATGAAAGTAAATTGCAGAAATTAAAGAGAATGGGTAAGATCAGAAATGGGGCTTTATTGGGCTTAGGAGATGTTGCATTCTCTGGATCAAGTTCATTTTCATCTCTTCCTCAATCAATGCATTCATTGATCTCCTTGGCAATCTTAAGTGATTGAACTCCAATTCCTTGGTAATTCAATCTCTCAAATCTTGATCAATAGCCAATTCCTTAGTCTAATTGCTCATGAGAAGAGATGAAGTATGGTCACTGATTATACCACATGTATTTCCAAATCAAAGTGTTGGTAGGATTATATGTTACTATATCCATCCAAACCCCAATTTGGTCCAACATGAGAAAGCATTTCTAGCATGATCTCTTCATTCCTCTTCCAAGGTTCTAAAGAGATCCAAGTATGAATAGCTTCTTTTCCAAGACAACTACCCAATGGGATGAAGATTGAAAGCTTTCTAGTAAAATCAAGAGAAAAGAAAGAAGAAGAATAATAAAAACTATTATTGATCCATCAAATTACAACAGAGCTCCCTAACCCAATGAAAGGGGTTTAGTTGTTCATGGCTCTGGGAATGGAAAACAAAGATGGAGAATGCATTCTAAAAGTAAAACTAAAAGTTGCAAAGAAAGTAAAATTATACAGAGAGTAGTTCTCTCAATCCAAAAGCTTTTTTTTATCTAGTTTAAAATTACTCCTATATATACTACTCTTCTGTTCTTCTAGTTGGCTCTTCAAGTCTTGGATATGGGCCTTTGGATCTTGATTTGAAGCAGTTTGGAGTCTTTAGTGGGCTCAGCTTTACTTGCAGAGAAAGTGTGAAGTAGGTATGGATTTTAGCTAGGACGTTAGCGGTGTTAACGTTTAAGTGAAAATGTGGGTTCGAGAACGTTAGTGACAATCACCTTTTTCACTAACGTTTCTAGCCCAAGATGGTTCACGTTAACTTCAACGTTAGTGGCACTAACGTGACCACTAACGTTGCCTCTTGATCCTTCGTGAACGTTATTGGGGTTTACCTTTTTCACTAACGTTGCTCTTAACCCACTTTTCTCACGTTAGAGTCCAGGTTAGTATAACTAACATGGCTCTTAACGTGGGCATGCCTTAGCCTCGAGAGCGTTAGTGACACTTACCTTTGTCACTAACGCTCCAAACACCCTTCTTCCCACGTTAGAGTTCACGTTACTTAGGTTAACGTGACTTCTAATGTGGTAGTGATAGCCATCTCCAACATTAGTGACAAAGGTGAGTATCACTAACGTTGGCTCATCATTCCTTTCCTCCACGTTAGCTTCCACGTTAATGCAATTAACGTGGCAGCTAACGTGGCTAATAGTGGCTTAGTCCAACGTTAGTGACAAAGGTGAGTGTCACTAACATTAGCACTTCTTTCCTTCCATGTTAGAGCTCACGTTAATGTACTTAACGTGACTCTTAACGTGGCTAGGTGTGCCCCCTTTTTCCAACGTTAGTGGCTGATGAGCGGATAATTTATACGCTTTTTGGCATTGTTTTTACTTAGTTTTTAGTATGATTTAGTTGGTTTTTAGTATATTTTTATTAGTTTTTAATTAAAAATCACATTTCTAGACTTTACTATGAGTTTGTGTGTTTTTCTGTGATTTTAGGTATTTTCTGGCTGAAATTGAGGGAGCTGAGCAAAAATCTGATTCAGGCTGAAAAAGGACTGCTGATGCTGTTGGATTCTGACCTTCCTGCACTCAAAGTGGCTATTCTGGAGCTACAGAAATCCAAATGGCAGCTCTCAATTGCGTTGGAAAGTAGACATCCAGGGCTTTCCAGCAATATATAATAGTCCATACTTTGCTCAAGGATAGATGACGTAAACTGGCGTTCAACGCCAGTTCCATGTTGCAGTCTGGCGTCCAGCGCCAGAAACAAGTTACAAGTTGGAGTTCAACACCAGAAACAGGTTACAACCTGGCGTTGAATGCCCAAAACAGCCCAGTCACGTGAGAAGCTTAAGTCTCAGCCCCAGCACACACCAAGTGGGCCCCAGAAGTGGATTTCTGCACTATCTATCATAGTTTACTCATTTTCTGTAAACCTAGGTTACTAGTTTAGTATTTAAACAAATTTTAGAGATTTATTTTGCATCTCATGACATTTTAGATCTGAACTTTGTAATCTCTGACGGCATGAGTCTCTAAACTCCATTGTTGGGGGTGAGGAGCTCTGCTGTGTTCTGATGAATTAATGCAACTATTTCTGTTTTCTATTCAAACACGCTTGTTTCTATCTAAGATGTTCATTCGCACTTCAATATGATGGATGTGATTATCTGTGACAGTCATCACCATTCTCAACCTGTGAATGCGTGCCTGAAAACCACCTCCATTCTACTTTCGATTGAATGAATATCTCTTGGATTCCTTAATCAGAATCTTCGTGGTATAAGCGAGAATCCATTGGCATCATTCTTGAAAATCCGGAAAGTCTAAACCTTGTCTGTGGTATTCCGAGTAAGATTCAAGGATTGAATGACTGTGACGAGCTTCAAACTCGCGAGTGTTGGGCGTAGTGACAGACGCAAAAGGATCAATGGATCCTATTCTGACATGATCGAGAACCGACAGATGATTAGCCATGCGATGACAGCGCACCTGGACCTTTTTCACTGAGAGGACGGATGGTAACCATTGACAACGGTGATCCACTAACACACAGCTTGCCATAGGAGGAACCTTGCGTGCGTGAAGAAGAAGACAGGGAGAAAGCAGAGATTCAGAAGACAAAGCATCTCCAAAACTCCAACATATTCTCCATTACTGCATACCAAGTATCTATTTTATGTTCCCTTGTTCATTTGCAAGTCAACTGATAATTATAATTGACCTCCTAACTGAGATTTACAAGATAACCAGAGATTGCTTCAAACCAACAATCTCCGTGGGATTCGACCCTTACTCACGTAAGGTATTACTTGGACGACCCAGTGCACTTGCTGGTTAGTGGTACGAATTGTGAAAAGTGTAATTAACAATTCGTGCACCAAGTTTTTGGCGCCGTTGCCGGGGATTGTTTGAGTTTGAACAACTAAAGGTTTATTTTGTTGCTTAGATTAGGAATAATTTATTTTTGTTGCTATAGAGTTATTAAATTCTGAGTCCTTTATTTCCTTTTCAAAAATATTATTTTTCTTTATCAATTTTTAATTTTTTTTCGTGAGTTTAGTGTCTTGTTCTAAGTTTGGTGTCAATTCCATATTCTATATTTTTCTTTTAAATTTTCGAAGTTGTGTTCTTTGATCTTCA
The DNA here is from genome assembly GCF_003086295.3 of Arachis hypogaea. Lineage (NCBI taxonomy): Eukaryota > Viridiplantae > Streptophyta > Magnoliopsida > Fabales > Fabaceae > Arachis > Arachis hypogaea. Next base: position 116,547,132 of record NC_092050.1, on the reverse strand, counting down.
AGTTGTTCTTGTTTATTTTTCTTGTTTGATTTTTAGTTTTTCTTGTTCTGTGTCTTTTCTTGTTTTTCTTGTGTTTTTCCAAAGCATTAGTCTTCAAAAAGGAATTTATTTTTAGTTAGTGAAAATATACCTCTTCAAAACAAGTGTTACATTTACAGCTCAATTGGCTAGAGCATTGGTTTATGTTCTTGATGACTGGGCACTGGTTCTATTAAAAATCTTTTTCAAAAATAATTTTTCTTGATTTAATCATGTGCTAAACTTTAAGTTTGGTGTTTTCTTGTTAATCTTTATATAATTTTTGAAAAGTTATTTTGGTCTTCTAAAAATTTGAAGTTTGGTGTTCTTTCTTTTGTTCTTGGTGTTCTTGTGAATCTTCAAAGTGTTCTTGAGTATTCTTTGTGTCTTGATCTTAAAATTCTTAAGTTTGGTGTTCCTTGGTGTTTTTCCTCCAAAATTTTCGAAAACAAGGAGCATTAGATCTAAAAATTTTAAGTCTTGTGTCTTTTATGTGTTTTTCTCTTTCATCATAAAATTTAAAATTCAAAAAAAAATATATATTTTCTAACTATTTTTAAGCCATATTTTCGAATTTTTTTTATAAAAATTCAGATTTCAATTTCAAAATTTTTCAAATCTTATCCTTTTAAGATTAAAAAAAAATTTATATCTTTTTCAAAACAAATCTATATCTTTTCATTCTTAAAATCTTTTCAACTCATAAATATCTTTTTCAAATCTTCACAATATCTTTTTCAAAACAAATTTATCTTTTTTCAAATATCTTTTATATTTTTTTAATTTTTAATTACATCTTTTTCCTATCATATTTATCTTTTACAAATCATATCTTCTATCTTATCTTTTCTCATAATTTTCGAATTACTTGGGTTGACTTGGTCAAAAATTTTCAAATCATATCTTTTTCAAAACTTCCTAACCAATTTTTTTTTCTTTCTGTCTCTCCATTTTTTGAAAATCTTCACCCATTTTTATTTATTTTATTTTAATTTATTTTATTTTCAAAATAAATAAATAAATAAATAAATAAAAATATTTTTTCTCTATTTTATATCATCTCCCTTTCTCCATCATGGATCTAAGTGGAAATGAACAGTCTAGAAGGACTCTTGGGTCATATGCTAACCCCACCACTGCTTCATATGGGAGTAGTATCAGTATACCCTCCATTGGAGTCAGTAGCTTTGAGTTGAATCCTCAGCTCATTATCATGGTGCAGCAAAGTTGCCAGTATTCCGGTCTTCCACGGGAAGAACCTACAGAGTTTCTGGGACAGTTTTTACAAATTGCTGACACAGTACATGATAAGGAAGTAGATCAGGATGTCTACAGATTATTACTGTTCCCATTTGCTGTAAAAGACCAAGCTAAGAGGTGGTTAAATAACCAACCTAAGGCTAGCATAAAGACATGGAAACAGCTGACAGAAAAATTCCTGAATCAATACTTTCCTCCAAAACGGATGACACAGCTAAGGCTGGACATCCAAGGCTTTAAACAAGGAGATAATGAATCTCTTTATGATGCTTGGGAGAGATACAGAGAGATGCTAAGAAAATGCCCCTCTGAGATGTTTTCAGAGTGGGTTCAGCTAGACATCTTCTATTATGGGCTTACAGAAAGAGCTCAGATATCTCTAGACTACTCAGCTGGTGGATCTATCCACATGAGGAAGACAATTGAAGAAGCTCAAGAGCTCATTGATACAGTTGCCAGAAATCAGCATCTGTACTTAAGCAGCGAACCTTCCATGAAAGAAGAGGCTAAAACAGTGACTACTGAACTCAGTCCTGCTGAACAAGCTACTGAATTCAATCAGCAATTAGATTTTCTAACAAAACAGTTAGCCGAATTTAAGGAGAGACTACAAGAGACAAGGATGGATAATATAAATATGGAAGAACAATTAAAGCAAACAAAGCAGCAGCTGTCAAAACAAATAACAGAAGAATGCCAAGCAGTTCAATTAAGAAGTGGGAAAACATTAAATACCCCACCTCAAGGCAGCAGGAAGCCAAGAAATGAGCAAACTACCCAAATTTCATCTGAGGACAGTAAGAGCCTGAGGAAAAATAATTCTGGCACTAAAACGCCAGAAATTGGGTGGAAGGCTGGTGCTGAACGCCCAAACCATGCTCAGGACTGGCGTTCAACGCCAGAAACAAGCAAGGAACTGGCGTTGAACGCCCAAAGGAAGCACAGTTCTGGCGTTCAGACGCTAGGAACAGATGAGGAGTTGGCGTCTAACGCCACTCCAGCTTCCAACCCTGGCTTTCAAATGCCAGTGAGGGATCAGACACCTGCAAGTGCTGATAATAAATCCCTCAAGAAGGCTTCTCAACCTACCTCTGTAGGAAATAAACCTGCAGCAACTAAGGTTATGGAATACAAAGCCAAGATGCCTTATCCTCAAAAACTCTGCAAAGAGAAGCAGGATAAGCAATTTGCCCGCTTTGCAGACTATCTCAGGACTCTTTAAATAAAGATTCCGTTTGCAGAGGCACTTGAGCAAATACCCTCTTATGCCATGTTCATGAAAGATATCTTGAGTCATAAGAAGGATTGGAGAGAAACTGAAAGAGTTCTCCTCACTGAAGAATGCAGTGCAGTCATTCTGAAAAGCTTCCCAGAAAAGCTTAAAGATCCCGGGAGCTTTATGATACCATGCATATTAGAGGGTAACTGCACCAAGACAGCTCTATGTGATCTTGGGGCAAGCATCAACCTAATCCCTGCATCCACTATCAGAAAGCTTGGCTTGACTGAAGAGGTCAAACCAACCCAGATTTGTCTTCAACTTGCTGATGGCTCCATTAAATACCCATCAGGCATAATTGAGGACATGATTGTCAAGGTTGGGCCATTTGCCTTCCCCACTGACTTTGTAGTGCTGGAAATGGAGGAGCACAAGAGTGCAACTCTCATTCTAGGAAGACCATTCCTAGCAACTGGACGAACCCTCATTGAGGTCCAAAAAGGGGAGATAACCCCGAGAGTCAATGAGGATGAGTTTAAGTTGAATGTTGTCAAAGCTATGCAACATCCAGACACATCAGACGACTGCCTGGGCATTGATATTATTGACTCCCTGGTGGAAGAGGTCCATATGACTGAGAGTCTCGAATCAGAGCTAGAGGACATTTTTAAAGATGTTCAGCCTGATCTGGAGGAACCAGAGGAAATAAAAGAACCTCTGAAACTCCTCAGGAAGAGGAGAAACCTCCTAAACCCGAGCTCAAACCACTACCACCATCCCTGAAATATGCATTTCTGGGAGAAGGTGACTCTCTTCCTGTAATCATAAGCTCTGCTTTAGGGCCACAGGAAGAGAAAGCACTAATTCAGGTGCTAAGGACACACAAGACAGCTCTTGGGTGGTCCATAAGTGATCTTAAAGGCATTAGCCCAGCCAGATGCATACAAAAAATCCTATTGGAGGATGATGCTAAGCCAGTGGTTCAACGACAGAGGCGGCAAAATCCCGCCATGAAGGAGGTGGTGCAGAAAGAGGTCACTAAGTTACTAGAGGCTGGGATTATCTATCCTATTTCTGATAGCCCCTGGGTGAGCCCTGTCCATGTTGTCCCTAAGAAGGGAGGAATGACAGTGGTTCATAATGAAAAGAATGAACTGGTTCCTACAAGAACAGTTACAGGGTAGCGTATGTGTATTGACTACAGAAGGCTCAATACAGCCACCAGGAAGGATCATTTTCCTTTACCATTCATAGACCAGATGCTAGAGAGACTAGCAGGTCATGAATTTTATTGCTTTTTGGATGGCTATTCAGGTTACAACCAAATTGCAGTAGATCCTCAGGACCAAGAGAAAACAGCATTCACATGTCCTTCTGGAGTGTTTGCCTACAGAAGGATGCCTTTTGCTCTGTGTAATGCACCTGCAACCTTTCAGAGGTGGATGCTCTCTATCTTCTCTGATATGGTAGAGAAGTTTCTGGAAGTCTTCATGGATGACTTTTCAGTATTTGGAGACTCATTCAGCTCCTGCCTTAACCATTTAGCACTTGTTCTGAAAAGATGCCAAGAGACCAACCTAGTTTTAAACTGGGAAAAATGTCACTTTATGGTGACTGAAGGGATTGTCCTTGGGCATAAAATTTCAAATAAGGGAATAGAGGTGGATCAAGCTAAAGTTGAAGTAATTAAAAAATTACCACCACCTGCCAATGTTAAGGCAATCAGATGCTTTCTGGGGCATGCAGGATTCTATAGGAGGTTTATAAAGGATTTTTCAAAAATTGCAAAACCTCTGAGCAATCTGCTAGCTGCTGACATTCCATTTGTGTTTGATACAAAGTGTCTGCAGGCGTTTGAGACCCTGAAAGCTAAGCTGGTCACAGCACCAGTTATTTCTGCACCAGACTGGACATTACCCTTCGAACTAATGTGTGATGCCAGTGACCATACCATTGGTGCAGTATTAGGACAGAGGCATAACAAGCTTCTGCATGTCATTTATTATGCTAGCAGTGTTTTAAATGTTGCCCAAAAAAAGTACACAACCACAGAAAAAGAATTACTTGCAGTGGTTTATGCCATTGACAAGTTTAGATCCTACTTAGTAGGATCAAAAGTGATTGTGTACACTGACCATGCTGCTGTTAAATATCTACTCACAAAGCAGGATTCAAAGCCCAGGCTCATAAGATGGGTGTTGCTTCTGCAAGAGTTTGATATAGAAATAAGAGACAGAAAAGGAATAGAGAATCAAGTAGCTGATCTCCTGTCCCGGATAGAACCAGTAGCAGGAGGATCCCTCTCTCCTACTGAGATCTCTGAAACCTTTCCGGATGAGCAATTGTTTGCTATTCAAAAAGCTCTGTGGTTTGCAGACATTGCAAACTATAAGACACAAGGTTCTCCTTCTGTAACCATGGAGAGGAAGCATGAAGAGCTTCTCTCACTGCAGAGTCAACCAAAGCCCCCACAGTCAAACTCTAAGTTTGGTGTTGGGAGGCCACAACCAAACTCTAAGTTTGGTGTTGAACCCCCACATTCAAACTCTAAGTTTGGTGTTGGGAGGTCCCAACCTTGCTCTGATTATCTGTGAGGCTCCATGAGAGCTCACTGTCAAGCTATTGACATTAAAGAAGCGCTTGTTGGGAGGCAACCCAATGTTATTTAATTATATCTATTTATTTTCCATGGCTATTTTATGTTTTCTTTAGGTTGATGATCATGTGAAGTCACAAAAACAAATGGAAAATCAAAAACAGAATGAAAAACAGCATGAAAAATAGCACACCCTGGAGGAAGATTATTCTGGCATTTAAACGCCAGAAACAAGCATCTGTCTGGCGTTTAACGCCAGAACCAAGCACCAAGCTGGCGTTTAACGCTAGAAACAAGCATCAGTCTGGCGTTAAACGCCAGAAACAGGCTACATTTGGGTGTTTAACGCCAGAAACAGGCAGCAGTCTGGCGTTAAACGCCAGGATTGCACAGTAAAGGGCATTTTGTACGCCTAATTGGAGCAGGGATGCTAAATCCTTGACCCCACTGGATCTGTGGACCCCACAGGATCTCCACCTACCTCACCATTCAAATTCAAACTATTTCCCTCCCAAACCCACCCATTCACACACTTCCATCTCCTCCATCTTTTCCACTTATTTCTTCTTTTGCTCGAGGACGAGCAAACCTTTTAAGTTTGGTGTGGTAAAAGTATTGCTTTTGTTTTTCCATAATTCAGTGGTAGAGCAATTGATTGCAGATCAAAGAGCTATGAGAAAAGAGCAACAAAGGCAAGAAAGAGACATAGAGGAGCTCAAGAGCACCATTGGTTCTTCAAAAAGAGGAAGACGCCACCCTCATTCAGGTGACCCATTCCTTAATCTCCTTGTTCTTATTTTCCTATTTTTCGTTTACTATGCTTCATGTTTAATTATGTTTGTGTCTTTACTATATGATCACTAGTATCTAAGTGTCTATGTCTTAAAGATATGAATGTCCTATGAATCTATCACCTTTCTTAAATGAAAATTGTTTTCTGAAAAAGAAAAAGAAGTACATGAATTTCGAATTTTAAAATAGTTTAATTATTTTGATGTGGTGGCAATACTTTTTTTTTTCATAATGAATGCTTGAACAGTGCATATTTCTTTTGAATTTGTTGTTTATGAATGTTAAAATTGTTGGCTCTTGAAAGAATGATGAAAAAGGAGAAATGTTATTTGATAATCTGAAAAATCATAAAAATGATTCTTGAAGCAAGAAAAAGCAGTGAAGAACAAAGCTTGCAGAAAAAAAAATGCGAAAAAAAAAAGCAAGCAGAAAAGCCAAAAGCACTTTAAACCAAAAGGCAAGAGCAAAAAGCCAATAGCCCTTAAAACCAAAAGGCAAGGGTAATAAAAAGGATCCAAGGCTTTGAGCATCAGTGGATAGGGGGGCCTAAAGGAATAAAATCCTAGCCTTAGCGGCTAAACCAAGCTGTCCCTAACCATGTGCTTGTGGCGTGAAGGTGTCAAGTGAAAACTTGAGACTGAGCGGTTAAAGTCGAGGTCCAAAGCAAAAAAAAAAAAAAAAAACAGAGTGTGCTTAAGAACCCTGGACACCTCTAATTGGGGACTTTAGTAAAGCTGAGTCATAATCTGAAAAGGTTCACCAAGTTATGTGTCTGTGGCATGTATGTATCCGGTGGTAATACTGGAAAACAGAGTGCTTAGGGCCACGGCCAAGACTCATAAAGTAGATGTGTTCAAGAATCAACATACTGAACTAGGAGAATCAATAACACTATCTAAATTCTGAGTTCCTATAGATGCCAATCATTCTGAACTTCAAAGGATAAAGTGAGATGCCAAAACTGTTCAGAAGCAAAAAGCTAATAGCCCCGCTCATCTAATTAACACTGATCTTCATAGATGTTTTTGGAATTTATTGTATATTCTCTTCTTTTTATCCTACTTTGTTTTTAGTTGCTTGGGGACAAGCAATAATTTAAGTTTGGTGTTGTGATGAGCGGATAATTTATACGCTTTTTGGCATTGTTTTTACTTAGTTTTTAGTATGATTTAGTTGGTTTTTAGTATATTTTTATTAGTTTTTAATTAAAAATCACATTTCTAGAATTTACTATGAGTTTGTGTGTTTTTCTGTGATTTCAGGTATTTTCTGGCTGAAATTGAGGGAGCTGAGCAAAAATCTGATTCAGGCTGAAAAAGGACTGCTGATGCTGTTGGATTCTGACCTTCCTGCACTCAAAGTGGATTTTCTGGAGCTACAGAACTTCAATTGGTGCGCTCTCAATTGCGTTGGAAAGTAGACATCCAGGGCTTTCCAGAAATATATAATAGTCCATACTTTTCTCAAGGATAGACGACGTATAATGGCGTTCAACGCGAGTTCCATGTTGCAGTCTGGCGTCCAGCGCCAGAAACAAGTTACAAGTTGGAGTTCAACGCCAGAAACAGGTTACAACCTGGCGTTGAACGCCCAAAACAGCCCAGGCACGTGAGAAGCTTAAGTCTCAGCCCCAGCAGACACCAAGTGGGCCCCAGAAGTGGATTTCTGTACTATCTATCATAGTTTACTCATTTTCTATAAACCTAGGTTACTAGTTTAGTATTTAAAAAACCTTTAGAGATTTATTTTGCATCTCATGACATTTTAGATCTAAACTTTGTAATCTCTGACGGCATGAGTCTCTAAACTCCATTGTTGGGGGTGAGGAGCTTTGCTGTGTTTCGATGAATTAATGCAACTATTTCTGTTTTCTATTCAAACACGCTTGTTTCTATCTAAGATGTTCATTCGTACTTCAATATGATGGATGTGATTATCCGTGACAGTCATCACCATTCTCAACCTATGAACGCGTGCCTGACAACCACCTCCGTTCTACTTTTGATTGAATGAATATCTCTTGGATTCCTTAATCAGAATCTTCGTGGTATAAGCGAGAATCCATTGGCAGCATTCTTGAGAATCCGAAAAGTCTAAACCTTGTCTGTGGTATTCTGAGTAGGATTCAGGGATTGAATGACTGTGATGAGCTTCAAACTCGCGAGTGTTGGGCGTAGTGACAGACGCAAAAGGATCAATGGATCCTGTTCTGACATGATCGAGAACCGACAGATGATTAGCCGTGCGATGACAGCGCACCTGGACCTTTTTCACTGAGAGGACGAATGGTAACCATTGACAACGGTGATCCACCAACACACAGCTTGCCATAGGAGGAACCTTGCGTGCGTGAAGAAGAAGACAGGGAGAAAGCAGAGATTCAGAAGACAAAGCATCTCCAAAACTCCAACATATTCTCCATTACTGCATACCAAGTATCTATTTTATGTTCCCTTGTTCATTTGTAAGTCAACTGATAATTATAATTGACCTCCTAACTGAGATTTACAAGATAACCAGAGATTGCTTCAAACCAACAATCTCCGTGGGATTCGACCCTTACTCACGTAAGGTATTACTTGGACGACCCAGTGCACTTGCTGGTTAGTGGTACGAATTGTGAAAAGTGTGATTCACAATTCGTGCACCAAGTTTTTGGCGCCGTTGCCGGGGATTGTTTGAGTTTGAACAACTAAAGGTTTATTTTGTTGCTTAGATTAGGAATAATTTATTTTTGTTGCTATAGAGTTATTAAATTATGAGTCCTTTATTTCCTTTTCAAAAATTTTTCAAAAATATTATTTTTCTTTATCAATTTTTAATTTTTTTTCGTGAGTTTAGTGTCTTGTTCTAAGTTTGGTGTCAATTCCATATTCTATATTTTTCTTTTAAATTTTCGAAGTTGTGTTCTTTGATCTTCAAGTTGTTCTTATTTATTTGTCTTGTTTGATTTTTAGTTTTTCTTGTTCAGTGTCTTTTCTTGTTTTTCTTGTGTTTTTCCAAAGCATTAGTCTTCAAAAAGGAATTTATTTTTAGTTAGTGAAAATATACCTCTTCAAAACAAGTGTTACATTTACAGCTCAATTGGCTAGAGCATTGGTTTATGTTCTTGATGATTGGGCACTGGTTCTATTAAAAATCTTTTTCAAAAATAATTTTCTTGATTTAATCATGTGCTAAACTTTAAGTTTGGTGTTTTCTTGTTAATCTTTATATAATTTTCGAAAAGTTATTTTGGTCTTCTAAAAATTTGAAGTTTGGTGTTCTTTCTTTTGTTCTTGGTGTTCTTGTGAATCTTCAAAGTATTCTTGAGTATTCTTTGTGTCTTGATCTTAAAATTCTTAAGTTTGGTGTTCCTTGGAGTTTTTCCTCCAAAATTTTCGAAAATAAGGAGCATTAGATCTAAAAATTTTAGTCTTGTGTCTTTTATGTGTTTTTCTCTTTCATCATAAAATTCAAAATTCAAAAAAAAGATATATTTTCTAACTATTTTTAAGCCATATTTTTGAATTTTTTTTATAAAAATTCAGATTTTAATTTCAAAATTTTTCAAATCTTATCCTTTTAAGATTAAAAAAAAAATTTATATCTTTTTCAAAACAAATCTATATCTTTTCATTCTTAAAATCTTTTCAACTCATAAATATCTTTTTCAAATCTTCACAATATCTTTTTCAAAACAAATTTATCTTTTTTCAAATATCTTTTATATTTTTTTAATTTTTAATTACATCTTTTTCCTATCATATTTATCTTTTACAAATCATATCTTCTAAATTATCTTTTCTCATAATTTTCGAATTACTTGGGTTGACTTGGTCAAAATTTTTCAAATCATATCTTTTTCAAAACTTCCTAACCAATTTTTTTTTCTTTCTCTCTCTCTATTTTTCGAAAATCTTCACCCATTTTTTATTTATTTTATTTTAATTTATTTTATTTTCGAAATAAATAAATAAATAAATAAATAAAAATATTTTTTCTCTATTTTACATCATCTCCCTTTCTCCATCATGGATCTAAGTGGAAATGAACAGTCCAGAAGGACTCTGGGGTCATATGCTAACCCCACCACTGCTTCATATGGGAGTAGTATCAGTATACCCTCCATTGGAGTCAGTAGCTTTGAGTTGAATTCTCAGCTCATTATCATGGTGCAGCAAAGTTGCCAGTATTCCGGTGTTCCACAAGAAGAACCTACAGAGTTTCTGGCATTGTTTTTACAAATTGCTGACACAGTACATGATAAGGAAGTAGATCAGGATGTCTACAGATTATTACTGTTCCCATTTGCTGTAAAAGACCAAGCTAAGAGGTGGTTAAATAACCAACCTAAGGCTAGCATAAAGACATGGAAACAGCTAACAGAAAAATTCCTGAATCAATACTTTCCTCCAAAACGGATGACACAGCTAAGGTTGGACATCCAAGGCTTTAAACAAGGAGATAATGAATCTCTTTATGATGCTTGGGAGAGATACAGAGAGATGCTAAGAAAATGCCCCTCTGAGATGTTTTCAGAGTGGGTTCAGCTAGACATCTTCTATTATGGGCTTACAGAAAGAGCTCAGATATCTCTAGACTACTCAGCTGGTGGATCTATCCACATGAGGAAGACAATTGAAGAAGCTCAAGAGCTCATTGATACAGTTGCCAGAAATTAGCATCTGTACTTAAGCAGCGAACCTTCCATGAAAGAAGAGGCTAAAACAGTGACTACTGAACTCAGTCCTGCTGAACAAGCTACTGAATTCAATCAGCAATTAGATTTTCTAACAAAACAGTTAGCCGAATTCAAGGAGAGACTACAAGAGACAAGGATGGCTAATATAAATATGGAAGAACAATTAAAGCAAACAAAGCAGCAGCTGTCAAAACAAATAATAGAAGAATGCCAAGCAGTTCAATTAAGAAGTGGAAAAACATTAAATACCCCACCTCAAGGCAGCAGGAAGCCAAGAAATGAGCAAACTACCCAAATTCCATCTGAGGACAGTAAGAGCCTGGGAAAAAATAATTCTGGCACTAAAACGCCAGAAATTGGGTGGAAGGCTGGCGCTGAATGCCCAAACCATGCTCAGGACTGGCGTTCAACGCCAGAAACAAGCAAGGAACTGGCGTTGAACGCCCAAAGGAAGCACAGTTCTGGCATTCAGACGCCAGGAACAGATGAGGAGTTGGCGTCTAACGCCACTCCAGCTTCCAACCCTGGCTTTCAAATGCTAGTGAGGGATCAGACACCTGCAAGTGCTGATAATAAATCCCTCAAGAAGGCTTCTCAACCTACCTCTGTAGGAAATAAACCTGTAGCAACTAAGGTTGCGGAATACAAAGCTAAGATGCCTTATCCTCAAAAACTCTGCAAAGAGAAGCAGGATAAGCAATTTGCCCGCTTTGCAGACTATCTCAGGACTCTTGAAATAAAGATTCCGTTTGCAGAGGCACTTGAGCAAATACCCTCTTATGCCAAGTTCATGAAAGATATCTTGAGTCATAAGAAGGATTGGAGAGAAACTGAAAGAGTTCTCCTCACTGAAGAATGCAGTGCAGTCATTCTAAAAAGCTTCCCAGAAAAGCTTAAAGATCCCGGGAGCTTTATGATACCATGCATATTAGAGGGTAACTGCACCAAGACAGCTCTATGTGATCTTGGGGCAAGCATCAACCTAATCCCTGCATCCACTATCAGAAAGCTTGGCTTGACTGAAGAGGTCAAACCAACCCAGATTTGTCTTCAACTTGCTGATGGCTCCATTAAATACCCATCAGGCATAATTGAGAACATGATTGTCAAGGTTGGGCCATTTGCCTTCCCTACTGAATTTGTAGTGCTGGAAATGGAGGAGTACAAGAGTGCAACTCTCATTCTAGGAAGACCATTCCTAGCAACTGGACGAACCCTCATTGAGGTCCAAAAAGGGGAGATAACCCTGAGAGTCAATGAGGATGAGTTTAAGTTGAATGTTGTCAAAGCTATGCAACATCCAGACACATCAGACGACTGCCTGGGCATTGATATTATTGACTCCCTGGTGGAAGAGGTCCATATGACTGAGAGTCTCGAATCAGAGCTAGAGGACATTTTTAAAGATGTTCAGCCTGATCTGGAGGAACCAGAGGAAATAAAAGAACCTCTGAAACTCCTCAGGAAGAGGAGAAACCTCCTAAACCCGAGCTCAAACCACTACCACCATCCCTGAAATATGCATTTCTAGGAGAAGGTGACACTTTTCCTGTAATCATAAGCTCTGCTTTAGGGCCACAGGAAAAGAAAGCACTAATTCAGGTGCTAAGGACACACAAGACAGCTCTTGGGTGGTCCATAAGTGATCTTAAAGGCATTAGCCATGTAATACCCGGTCTAACCGAAATTTAGTAAATAATAAGTTAAATAGGAGCGAATATGGTTGGAAGATTTGGCAATTGGAATTTGATAATTTAAATATGATATTTGGATTCAGTGAATTTTTCCGAGTCGGAAAATATAGTTTTCTGCATAAAAGTGCGCAGTGGAATTTTGACCGGCAGTACCGGCAGAGATCTGTCTGGTACTACAACTGAGGAAATTGATTATGGGTAAATAAGATTAAGAAATGAGGAATTATAATTAGGGAAGGTAGAAATATTTAAAGTGCGATTTAGAGCGCTAATCTTAAAGGTTTTGGCCCAAAATTGGGCCAATGGGCAAAAATAAGTGAACCGGGCCTAAGTGGGCCCAAGACCCAACATATATAAACATTAGTTGTGAGTATTTCAGCTCATTTTACCCTAAAAAGAAGGGTTGGGGCGCTGATTTGAGAAGAGAGAAGAGAAGAGAGAAAACCTAACTCTCTTTGATCTTCAAACCACCATAACTTGAGCTACGGAGCTCCGATTGACGAGCCGTTTGCGGCCACGTGTTGCTCTTCTCATCCTCTATAATTCTATCTAAGTTTGGTGGTAAGTATTTCATTTATCTCTGCCCAGTTTTCGAAATTCCCCACTGTTACACGTTTTTGGGTAGTTAGTGTTGAAATCTTGTGATTTTGGGTGTTTAGGGATACTCCAATATGGATTCTAAGTGAGTTCTATCCCTACTTCATATGGGCTGAGGTAAGAAGTGCTCAAACCCTTGTGATTTGTCATTTTTATGAGCCCTAGGTTGATGTATGTATGTGACATTGGTTATGTTAGTGTATTTGGTGATGTTGGTGCACAATTGGGAGATTGGTATTGCTTGAGGAGCTTTGGTAAGGCTTGGAGCTAAGGTTGGTGAAGAATTCCAAAGAAGAGGCTCAATTGGTTTGGCTACAAGAGGTACGGTTTAAGTTTCATTTAAGTACCGTGTGTTGTGATGAAAATTCCTAGGCTAGATGCCCCTAGGATTAAGTTTGGATTGTGTAAATGGTTGGTGCTATTATGCATAGTTGATATGTAATGTGAATTAATGATTGGGTTGAGAATTGTGTGACCTTGTATGCTTGGTGTATTGAGAATTTGATGTACTGGGTAATGAGTATTGATTTGTGGTTTATGCATTTAAATTGTAAAAATTGGGCCGGAGGCCGTGAATTTTGGGCCGGAGGCCGGAAAGAGGTAAGAAAGGTAAGTCGATGTGTGCATTGTATGATGGCACAAGTGATTGGATGAATTTCAGATAATGAATATATGAATGATTAGGTTTGTTATTGAATAATAAGGTTTGAGAAGTTGAAGTGTGGAATTTGGTAATTTTGGGTGAAATTATGTAGACGAGGTATGTTTGGTTCGGTTGAGATATATTATGTGATCATATATGTGATTATGATTATTGATGCCTTGATGGTATGATGATGTATTAGAGATATGTATGTTGTGATATATGCTTGGGGAATGATTAAGGTTGATTTGTGGGTGAAATCACGTGATAGTGAGTATGATATTGATTACGTATAATGATGGTTGATTGGAAATGGTATTATTGGAAATTGGGATGAGGAAGGATGTATGACATGATATTGTGTTTGTCCTTTATCCATTTGATTGAGAAGTGTTAAAATGGTTAGATGTGGTTTTGGGAATTTTTGCTAAAGTGTCAATGTGTGAGTTGAGGATGGCTTGATGTGGATTTTGGTACATTTTGATTGATTTCAAAAAGGGTTGAAATTGGCATGTTTTGGTTGATTTTGAAAAGAGTTGAAAATGGCTTGTTTTGAAAATGGCACCTAGTGGTTTTGTATGAAAACATGGTTTTTGGGCATACTTTGATGGGACATAACTTGGACTACGGATCTCTGTTTTGTGCCAAATCTATTTAGAAATGAAATTGGATCCGGGATGTCCATGCCGTTTGAAGAACGGGTGAAAAATGATTTAAAATGAGAAAGTTATGTCCGTCGGAAGATTGGGGGTTGAATCTGTAAATTCTGCAGCTTTTAACTTAGAAAATTTTTAGCAGAATGACCCTCCACGCGTAGGCGCACTTGGCGCGTACGCGTCGTTCTTCAAGAAGGCACTATCCACGCGTGCGGGTGGTGTGCGCGGGCGCGTCGATGCGCTGCACCAAATGCCCAGCTATTTTCCCGAGAGTTGTGCCAGAGTTGTGCCAGTTTTGTGCCTGGGGCGCAAGAGCACCCACGCATACGCGTGGCTGACGCTTGCGCGTCGTTTGGCTATTTTTCAACCCGCGCGTCCGCGCGTATGATGCTTGCGCGTCGATGAGTTTTGTGGTCATCCACGCGTGCGCGTGGAGTGCGCGTACGCGTGGCCCTGTTTTCATGCCAAAGTTGATTTTTGAGTTTTAAAAGCCAAATCTCATACTTCTAAGCCTCCGATCTCACCTTTCATGTATTAAATCATTCTGATATGCCTAGCAATGAGCTAGGGGATGTGGTAACTTGCGAGTGAAGCAAGGGGAAAAGTTATGATCAATGATGATCAAAGATGATTATATGAGATATGGAGGATGACGGTGGAAGTACCGTGTATGCCATGAGCCGGAGGGCTATGTTTATTGATAAATGGCCCGTTCTTGATTGGACCATGAGCCGGATGGCTGAGTTATTGCCGGGTTACGGCAAAGCCATTATTGTTTATGGCTGAGTATAAATGCGTATATGATTAATGAATGAATATGTTAAATGGATAATAATGAAAAAAATATTGAAATGTGATGTGCGACCCCGGGTAGTAGGCAGTGGCGTTGTCCACTTGCTCCGGGTATGAGACGGGAAAGGAGGATTATGATAAACGAGTTTAATCGTGGGGTTTTGAATAAATGTGTATTTGTGATACCTGGGTAGTAGCAAGGGTCGTGGTTCGTCCCGCTTGCTCCGGGTCATTGTCTGAGGATTGATAATAATGAAGGGTGATTATGAATAAATGTTTATTTGTGATACTTGGGTAGTAGCAAGGGTTGTGGTTCGTCCCACTTGCTCCAAGTTAATGTTTGAGATTTGGTAACAATGAATGTTGATAATATGAATTGAGATTGAATGAATATATGTTTGAGATGCCTGGGCAGTAGCAAGGGTTGTGGTTCGTCCCACTTGCTCCGGGCCAATGCTTGAGATACTTGGGTAGTAGCAAGGGTTGTGGTTCGTCCCACTTGCTCCAGGTCAGAGATTGCGACGCCTGGGTAGTAGCGGCAGTAGTGGTGAATCCACTCGCTCCAGGTTGAGCTTTTAGACACCCGCCTGGGTAGTAGCCGCAGTAGTGATTATTTCACTGGCTCTGGGTTGAGCGGGCAGTAGCAAGGGGGTTGTAGCTCAAACCTACTTGCTCTGCAAGGGGTGTTTCTGTCCAATGGTTAGCTACCAGGACATGTCGGGTTGGCTATATAACCGACAGATGATATCATCAGCCATAGGACAGGCATTCATCATTTGCATATGTTTGAATTGTTTGGGTTTACCATTTGTCTTGGATTTCTACATCATATATGCCATGTTACCTGACTATATGCTACTTGTTCTACTTGTATCATGTTTGTGTATTACTTGCCTGTATTGCTTGTGTTTGTACAACTGAGAGGCCCTTCATGCTGGTGTCGGTGGGTGTGAGGGCTATTCTTGATGGGATGAATTGATGATGCGATTGCATGATGATGTATTGATATAGAACTACTGAGGCAGAATAACTGGTGATGGTTTTGCTTATGATTCTGAGTCTGATTCGTGGAAGAGTCAGCGAGTTGGGAAACATGTGAAACATGAATTAAATTTAGCACTCCCTTATGACAGTTGCCTATTCATGGATTAGCGAGAACCTAGGATGAATAATTGGTGAAGAAGTTTAGGATGCTTAGTGAGTTTTTGTTGCAGTACATTGAATTTATTTGGCACTTTTACCGTACTGGGAACCCATGGGCCCGGGGTTCTCATTCCGTATATATCTCTTGTTTTTCAGATACAGGTCCATGTGCTCAGAAGTAAGTTGTGGGTCGTCTGAGAGACGGCGAAGATCTTTATTTCCTCTACTTTGTGTTTTGATTAGAATCTCTCCACCTTTGTTTTGGAAAGTTTATATTATGTATTGAACTCTTTGAATTTGCCTATAGAGGCTCTCATGTTTCCTTCGGGAGAGATTAGGATATACTGTTGTCAACTAATTTCATAATGTACTCTAGCTGACCTAAACTTCGCGGGTCGCGACTAGTAGCTATTTACTTATGTTATATATATCTATCTGTTATCTATCTCTTAATATCCTTTACGCCTTGTCCGTATATCGTTTTCGGCTTCACGGTTTATCTTTTGTTGTCAAAACGTGAGAGATACGTCTTCGCGATTTTATTTCTACTCTTTTCAGGCTTCTCGATTAATACTCCTTTCGAAATTACCTATATTTATTTATTAAAAATCCACCTGAGAGTCGTACCACCGTAATATCATTGACTTATGACTCGAGCATAAGGATTTGAATATTAGGGTGTTACATTATGGTATCAGAGCAGTTCGTCCTCGTGAGCCTGAGGGATAGAAATGCTTATGCTTCAATGCATACTCTGAGTCTGTGCCTGTGCTAGTTAGGGTATCTAATCGATACATCTAGCATGAAGTCCATGAGTGTACCTTTGGTACTTTGAAGCACTATACTTCCGATATTGAGACTGATCAACTTGATATCGATTGTTTGGTATGTATAGGAACCAGATGGCACCTCGTGGACCCGGTCGGGGACGTGAAAGAGATCGTACTAATACGCAGGAACCGGAAATCAACCCGAATAACCCGGTAAACCTTATGGCGGCGTTGGAGAATATGGCTGCTGCTATGCAGGCCACTACGGAGGCTCTTGGGCAACAGATGAACAATAATGGCAATGGCGGAAGGGAAGCTCAGGGCCCGATGACACTGGCAACCTTCTTAAAGGTTAATCCACCTAAGTTCAAGGGAACCACCAATCCGACTGAAGCTGATACTTGGTTTCAGGCCATGGAGCGAGCACTGCAAGCGCAGTTGGTGCCTGAAGAGCAGCGTGTTGAATTCGCTACCTATCTACTCACGGGGGAAGCATCGCATTGGTGGCAAGGGGCTCGACGTCTCCTGCAACAAGGGAATGATCATATCACTTGGGATGCCTTCCAGGTGGAATTCTATAAGAAGTACTTTCCGAATTTCGCCAGGATAGCCAAGGAATTGGAGTTACTGCAGCTAAAGCAAGGTGCTATGTCCATATCTGAGTATACAGACAAATTTGAGGAGCTATTTAGGTTTTCCCGATGTGTCAAGGAGCTCCGGGAGACTTCGAGGAATGGAAATGCATTAAGTATGAAGGAGGGCTCCGGAGCGACATCTTAAGTTCAGTGGGACCAATGGAGATCCGAACTTTTTCAGAGTTAGTGAATAAGAGCAGAATTGCTGAAGAGTGTGTGAAAAGGAGGGTTGCAGAGAAGGGAAGTCATAGAGAGCACAACCAAGGATTCGCACCAAGGGGTCGAGAGTTTAAGGAGAGAGGATACGTACAACACTTTCCCCAAGGACAGAATAACTTTGCGACGAGTAAGGAGTCCCAAAGGAATGGTAAGGGAAAACGGGCAGCGGCTGCTTCTGATGTTTTAAGCTGTCAGAGATGTGGAAGTCATCACCCAAATAGGCCGTGCCGATTGGGGTTAGGTGTATGTTACAAGTGCGGGTTACCAGGGCATGTATCAAGAAATTGCCAACAAGGAGAGAGTCAGGATGCGGGCCGATTGTGACAGTAAGATTGAGGTAATTGCCTTAATACAAATGGATAAATGCCTGTGATGTAAATGAATTTCTGTTGAGAATGATGTGTTGTGTTTGTTATGTAGTTGGTTGATTTCTGGATTTTTGGTGAAATGGATTGAACTCGTGACTTTTAGTTCCTTTGATTTAAATAGATAAGGGATGGTCCTAAATGATGGATTTGGAAACGTTAATTCGAATTGTCGGTCAAGTTAAGTGGTGGTTTAGTACTTGAGGAAATAAGTGATGGAACTAATACTTGACGAGAAATCAAGGTGGCATAGCAGAAGCTTGCTAAAGTGTTAGCATAGTATGGTAATAATAAGGAAAAGTAGAGCATGATTGGAAATGCTTTATGCTTTGAGTACTTAAAAGTTTAGTGAGCTATGCAGATAATGATTCTAGGTAATTGGAATTAATTGCGGCTGTGAGCCTTGATGGTTCTGAAACGGATGAAGAAATTATCATTGATGCATAATTGGATTTAGATGATGAGAGAGTGCGAGTTGTCGTGTTTGAGAGATGAGTACCATGATGTTTGGTCATAGTGACCTTGGAATTAGATTGAGATTTATAATGATTAGTTTTGAAAGACGAATGTGAAAGCCACTAAATTGAAATACAGATGCAGTTCTGAGATTGGTTTGAGGGAGCCCGTGACGGGTGGTAAACTCCAATTCTTGGGGAGGTACTATTGAAAATTTTTCTCCAAAAAATTTGAAAGAGTGCTGGTTATGGTTTTGAGGATAATTTTTTATATGAGTAACTTTAACGAAAGAGATGTGTCTCGAATGCTTTTATAGATTATTAAAGGAAAGCGGATTCTCATGATTTTTGTTAAATTGTTATTTCAAACTCATTTGCTTTCTAGAAATGAAAGGGGTTTTTGATTGATGAGTCAGAGACTTTATAACAGCAAGTCATGTAGAAATTCGAAGGTTTGAGAATAAGAAAGTAAGTTTGGAGGTTATGCTTGGAGTTGAGCTGTGATTAGTGGTAATTGGCTTGGCAGAGGGAGAGGATAGTGATGGATGGAATTTTCGAGGGCGAAAATTTCTGTTAGGGGGGTAGAATGTAATACCCGGTCTAACCGAAATTTAGTAAATAATAAGTTAAATAGGAGCGAATATGGTTGGAAGATTTGGCAATTGGAATTTGATAATTTAAATATGATATTTGGATTCAGTGAATTTTTCCGAGTCGGAAAATATAGTTTTCTGCGTAAAAGTGCGCAGTGGAATTTTGACTGGCAGTACCGGCTGAGATCTGTCTAGTACTACAACTGAGGAAATTGATTATGGGTAAATAAGATTAAGAAATGAGGAATTATAATTAGGGAAGGTAGAAATATTTAAAGTGCGATTTAGAGCGCTAATCTTAAAGGTTTTGGCCCAAAATTTGGCCAATGGGCAAAAATAAGTGAACCGGGCCTAAGTCGGCCCAAGACCCAACATATATAAACATTAGTTGTGAGCATTTCAGCTCATTTTACCCTAAAAAGAAGGGTTGGGGCGCTGATTTGAGAAGAGAGAAGAGAAGAGAGAAAACCTAACTCTCTTTGATCTTCAAACCACCATAACTTGAGCTACGGAGCTCCGATTGACGAGCCGTTTGCGGCCACGCGTTGCTCTTCTCATCCTCTACAATTCTATCTAAGTTTGGTGGTAAGTATTTCATTTATCTCTGCCTAGTTTTCGAAATTCCCACTGTTACACGTTTTTGGGTAGTTAGTGTTGAAATCTTATGATTTTGGGTGTTTAGGGATACTCCAATATGGATTCTAAGTGGGTTCTATCCCTACTTCATATGGGCTGAGGTAAGAAGTGCTCAAACCCTTGTGATTTGTCATTTTTATGAGCCCTAGGTTGATGTATGTATGTGACATTGGTTATGTTAGTGTATTTGGTGATGTTGGTGCACAATTGGGAGATTGGTATTGCTTGAGGAGCTTTGGTAAGGATTGGAGCTAAGGTTGGTGAAGAATTCCAAAGAAGAGGCTCAATTGGTTTGGCTACAAGAGGTACGGTTTAAGTTTCATTTAAGTACCGTGTGTTGTGATGAGAATTCCTAGGCTAGATGCCCCTAGGATTAAGTTTGGATTGTGTAAATGGTTGGTGCTAATATGCATAGTTGATATGTAATGTGAATTAATGATTGGGTTGAGAATTGTGTGACCTTGTATGCTTGGTGTATTGAGAATTTGATGTACTGGGTAATGAGTATTGATTTGTGGTTTATGCATTTAAATTGTGAAAATTGGGCCGGAGGCCGTGAATTTTGGGCCGGAGGCCGGAAAGAGGTAAGAAAGGTAAGTCGATGTGTGCATTGTATGATGGCACAAGTGATTGGATGAATTTCAGATAATGAATATATGAATGATTAGGTTTGTTATTGAATAATAAGGTTTGAGAAGTTGAAGTGTGGAATTTGGTAATTTTGGGTGAAATTATGTAGACGAGGTATGTTTGGTTCGGTTGAGATATATTATGTGATCATATATGTGATTATGATTATTGATGCCTTGATGGTATGATGATGCATTAGAGATATGTATGTTGTGATATATGCTTGGGGAATGATTAAGGTTGATTTGTGGGTGAAATCACGTGATAGTGAGTATGATATTGATTACGTATAATGATGGTTGATTGGAAATGGTATTATTGGAAATTGGGATGAGGAAGGATGTATGACATGATATTGTGTTTGTCCTTTAGCCATTTGATTGAGAAGTGTTAAAATGGTTAGATGTGGTTTTGGGAATTTTTGCTAAAGTGTCAATGTGTGAGTTGAGGATGGCTTGATGTGGATTTTGGTACATTTTGATTGATTTCAAAAAGGGTTGAAATTGGCATGTTTTGGTTGATTTTGAAAAGAGTTGAAAATGGCTTGTTTTGAAAATGGCACCTAGTGGTTTTGTATGAAAACATGGTTTTTGGGCATACTTTGATGGGACATAACTTGGACTACGGATCTCTGTTTTGTGCCAAATCTATTTAGAAATGAAATTGGATCCGGGATGTCCATGCCGTTTGAAGAACGGGTGAAAAATGATTTAAAATGAGAAAGTTATGTCCGTCGGAAGATTGGGGGTTGAATCTGTAAATTCTGCAGCTTTTAACTTAGAAAATTTTTAGCAGAATGACCCTCCACGCGTAGGCGCACTTGGCACGTACGCGTCGTTCTTCAAGAAGGCACTATCCACGCGTGCGGGTGGTGTGCGCGGGCGCGTCGATGCGCTGCACCAAATGCCCAGCTATTTTCCCGAGAGTTGTGCCAGAGTTGTGCCAGTTTTGTGCCTGGGGCGCAAGAGCACCCACGCGTACGCGTGGCTGACGCTTGCGCGTCGTTTGGCTATTTTTCAACCCGCGCGTCTGCGCGTATGATGCTTGCGCGTCGATGAGTTTTGTGGCCATCCACGCGTGCGCGTGGAGTGCGCGTACGCGTGGCCCTGTTTTCATGCCAAAGTTGATTTTTGAGTTTTAAAAGCCAAATCTCATACTTCTAAGCCTCCGATCTCACCTTTCATGTATTAAATAATTCTGATATGCCTAGCAATGAGCTAGGGGATGTGGTAACTTGCGAGTGAAGCAAGGGGAAAAGTTATGATCAATGATGATCAAAGATGATTATATGAGATATGGAGGATGACGGTGGAAGTACCGTGTATGCCATGAGCCGGAGGGCTATATTTATTGATAAATGGCCCGTTCTTGATTGGACCATGAGCCGGATGGCTGAGTTATTGCCGGGTTACGGCAAAGCCATTATTGTTTATGGCTGAGTATAAATGCATATATGATTAATGAATGAATATGTTAAATGGATAATAATGAAAAAAATATTGAAATGTGATGTGCGACCCCGGGTAGTAGGCAGTGGCGTTGTCCACTTGCTCCGGGTATGAGATGGGAAAGGAGGATTATGATAAACGAGTTTAATCGTGGGGTTTTGAATAAATGTGTATTTATGATACCTGGGTAGTAGCAAGGGTCGTGGTTCGTCCCGCTTGCTCCGGGTCATTGTCTGAGGATTGATAATAATGAAGGGTGATTATGAATAAATGTTTATTTGTGATACTTGGGTAGTAGCAAGGGTTGTGGTTCGTCCCACTTGCTCCAAGTTAATGTTTGAGATTTGGTAACAATGAATGTTGATAATATGAATTGAGATTGAATGAATATATGTTTGAGATGCCTGGGCAGTAGCAAGGGTTGTGGTTCGTCCCACTTGCTCCGGGCCAATGCTTGAGATACTTGGGTAGTAGCAAGGGTTGTGGTTCGTCCCACTTGCTCCAGGTCAGAGATTGCGACGCCTGGGTAGTAGCGGCAGTAGTGGTGAATCCACTCGCTCCAGGTTGAGCTTTTAGACACCCGCCTGGGTAGTAGCCGCAGTAGTGATTATTTCACTGGCTCTGGGTTGAGCGGGCAGTAGCAAGGGGGTTGTAGCTCAAACCTACTTGCTCTGCAAGGGGTGTTTCTGTCCAATGGTTAGCTACCAGGACATGTCGGGTTGGCTATATAACCGACAGATGATATCATCAGCCATAGGACAGGCATTCATCATTTGCATATGTTTGAATTGTTTGGGTTTGCCATTTGTCTTGGATTTCTACATCATATATGCCATGTTACCTGACTATATGCTACTTGTTCTACTTGTATCATGTTTGTGTATTACTTGCCTGTATTGCTTGTGTTTGTACAACTGAGAGGCCCTTCATGCTGGTGTCGGTGGGTGTGAGGGCTGTTCTTGATGGGATGAATTGATGATGCGATTGCATGATGATGTATTGATATAGAACTACTGAGGCAGAACAACTGGTGATGGTTTTGCTTATGATTCTGAGTCTGATTCGTGGAAGAGTCAGCGAGTTGGGAAACATGTGAAACATGAATTAAATTTAGCACTCCCTTATGACAGTTGCCTATTCATGGATTAGCGAGAACCTAGGATGAATAATTGGTGAAGAAGTTTAGGATGCTTAGTGAGTTTTTGTTGCAGTACATTGAATTTATTTGGCACTTTTACCGTACTGGGAACCCATGGGCCCGGGGTTCTCATTCCATATATATCTCTTGTTTTTCAGATACAGGTCCAGGTGCTCAGAAGTGAGTTGTGGGTCGTCTGAGAGACGGCGAAAATCTTTATTTCCTCTACTTTGTGTTTTGATTAGAATCTCTCCACCTTTGTTTTGGAAAGTTTATATTATGTATTGAACTCTTTGAATTTGCCTATAGAGGCTCTCATGTTTCCTTCGGGAGAGATTAGGATATACTGTTGTCAACTAATTTCATAATGTACTCTAGCTGACCTAAACTTCGCGGGTCGCGACTAGTAGCTATTTACTTATGTTATATATATCTATCTGTTATCTATCTCTTAATCTCCTTTACGCCTTGTCCGTATATCGTTTTCGGCTTCACGGTTTATCTTTTGTTGTCGAAACGTGAGAGATACGTCTTCGCGATTTTATTTCTACTCTTTTCAGGCTTCTCGATTAAGACTCCTTTCGAAATTACCTATATTTATTTATTAAAAATCCACCTGAGAGTCGTACCACCGTAATATCATTGACTTATGACTCGAGCATAAGGATTTGAATATTAGGGTCTTACAAGCCCAGCCAGATGCATACACAAGATCCTATTGGGGGATGATGCTAAGCTAGTGGTTCAACAACAGAGGTGGCTAAATCCCGCCATGAAGGAGGTGGTGCAGAAAGAGGTCACTAAGTTACTAGAGACTGGGATTATCTATCCTATTTCTGATAGCCCCTGGGTGAGCCCTGTCCATGTTGTCCCTAAGAAGGGAGGAATGACAGTGGTTCATAATGAAAAGAATGAACTAGTTCCTACAAGAACAGTTACAGGGTGGCGTATGTGTATTGACTACAGAAGGCTCAATACAGCCACCAGGAAGGATCATTTTCCTTTACCATTCATAGACCAGATGCTAGAGAGACTAGCAGGTCATGAATTTTACTGCTTTTTGGATGGCTATTCAGGTTACAACCAAATTGCAGTAGATCCTCAGGACCAAGAGAAAACAGCATTCACATGTCCTTCTGGAGTGTTTGCCTACAGAAGGATGCCTTTTGCTCTGTGTAATGCACCTGCAACCTTTCAGAGGTGGATGCTCTCTATCTTCTTTGATATGGTAGAGAAGTTTCTGGAAGTCTTCATGGATGACTTTTCAGTATTTGGAGACTCATTCAGCTCCTGCCTTAACCATTTAGCACTTGTTCTGAAAAGATGCCAAGAGACCAACCTAGTTTTAAACTGGGAAAAATGTCACTTTATGGTGACTGAAGGGATTGTCCTTGGGCATAAAATTTCAAACAAGGGAATAGAGGTGGATCAAGCTAAAGTTGAAGTAATTGAAAAATTACCACCACCTGCCAATGTTAAGGCAATCAAAAGCTTTCTGGGGCATGCAGGATTCTATAGGAGGTTTATAAAGGATTTTTCAAAAATTGCAAAACCTCTGAGCAATCTGCTAGCTGCTGACACGCCATTTGTGTTTGATACAAAGTGTCTGCAGGCGTTTGAGACCCTGAAAGCTAAGCTGGTCACAGCACCAGTTATTTCTGCACCAGACTGGACATTACCCTTCGAACTAATGTGTGATGCCAGTGACCATACCATTGGTGCAGTATTAGGACAGAGGCATAACAAGCTTCTGCATGTCATTTATTATGCTAGCATTGTTTTAAATGATGCCCAAAAAAAGTACACAACCACAGAAAAAGAATTACTTGCAGTGGTTTATGCCATTGACAAGTTTTGATCCTACTTAGTAGGATCAAAAGTGATTGTGTACACTGACCATGCTGCTGTTAAATATCTACTCACAAAGCAGGATTCAAAGCCCAGGCTCATAAGATGGGTGTTGCTTCTGCAAGAGTTTGATATAGAAATAAGAGACAGAAAAGGAACAGAGAATCAAGTAGCTGATCTCCTGTCCCGGATAGAACCAGTAGCAGGAGGATCCCTCCCTCCTACTGAGATCTCTGAAACCTTTCCGGATGAGCAATTGTTTGCTATTCAAAAAGCTCTGTGGTTTGCAGACATTGCAAACTATAAGACACAAGGTTCTCCTTCTGTAACCATGGAGAGGAAGCATGAAGAGCTTCTCTCACTGCAGAGTCAACCAAAGCCCCCACAGTCAAACTCTAAGTTTGGTGTTGGGAGGCCACAACCAAACTCTAAGTTTGGTGTTGAACCCCCACATTCAAACTCTAAGTTTGGTGTTGGGAGGTCCCAACCTTGCTCTGATTATCTGTGAGGCTCCATGAGAGCTCACTGTCAAGCTATTGACATTAAAGAAGCGCTTGTTGGGAGGCAACCCAATGTTATTTAATTATATCTATTTATTTTCCATGGCTATTTTATGTTTTCTTTAGGTTGATGATCATGTGAAGTCACAAAAACAAATCAAAAATCAAAAACAGAATGAAAAATAGCACACCCTGGAGGAAGATCATTCTGGCATTTAAACGCCAGAAACAAGCATCTGTCTGGCGTTTAACGCCAGAACCAAGCACCAAGCTGGCGTTTAACGCCAGAAACAAGCATCAGTCTGGCGTTAAACGCCAGAAACAGGCTACATTTGGGTGTTTAACGCCAGAAACAGGCAGCAGTCTGGCGTTAAACGCCAGGATTGCACAGTAAAGGGCATTTTGTACGCCTAATTGGAGCAGGGATGCTAAATCCTTGACCCCACTGGATCTGTGGACCCTACATGATCTCCACCTACCTCACCATTCAAATTCAAACTATTTCCCTCCCAAACCCACCCATTCACACACTTCCATCTCCTCCATCTTCTCCACTTCTTTCTTCTTTTGCTCGAGGACGAGCAAACCTTTTAAGTTTGGTGTGGTAAAAGTATTGCTTTTGTTTTTCCATAATTCAGTGGTAGAGCAATTGACTGCAGATCAAAGAGCTATGAGGAAAGAGCAACAAAGGCAAGAAAGAGACATAGAGGAGCTCAAGAGCACCATTGGTTCTTCAAAAAGAGGAAGACGCCACCCTCATTAAGGTGGACCCATTCCTTAATCTCCTTGTTCTTATTTTCCTATTTTTCGTTTACTATGCTTCATGTTTAATTATGTTTGTGTCTTTACTATATGATCACTAGTATCTAAGTGTCTATGTCTTAAAGATATGAATGTCCTATGAATCCATCACCTTTCTTAAATGAAAATTGTTTTCTGAAAAAGAAAAAGAAGTACATGAATTTCGAATTTTAAAATAGTTTAATTATTTTGATGTGGTGGCAATACTTTTTGTTTTCTGAATGAATGCTTGAACAGTGCATATTTCTTTTGAATTTGTTGTTTATGAATGTTAAAATTGTTGGCTCTTGAAAGAATGATGAAAAAGGAGAAATGTTATTTGATAATCTGAAAAATCATAAAAATGATTCTTGAAGCAAGAAAAAGCAGTGAAGAACAAAGCTTGCAGAAACAAAAATGCGAAAAAAAAAGCAAGCAGAAAAAGCCAAAAGCACTTTAAACCAAAAGGCAAGGGTAATAAAAAGGATCCAAGGCTTTGAGCATCAGTGGATAGGGGGGCCTAAAGGAATAAAATCCTAGCCTTAGCGGCTAAACCAAGCTGTCCCTAACCATGTGCTTGTGGCGTGAAGGTGTCAAGTGAAAACTTGAGACTGAGCGGTTAAAGTCGAGGTCCAAAGCAAAAAAAAAAAAAAAATAGAGTGTGCTTAAGAACCCTGGACACCTCTAATTGGGGACTTTAGTAAAGCTGAGTCACAATCTGAAAAGGTTCACCAAGTTATGTGTCTGTGGCATGTATGTATCCGGTGGTAATACTGGAAAACAGAGTGCTTAGGGCCACGGCCAAGACTCATAAAGTAGCTGTGTTCAAGAATCAACATACTGAACTAGGAGAATCAATAACACTATCTAAATTCTGAGTTCCTATAGATGCCAATCATTCTGAACTTCAAAGGATAAAGTGAGATGCCAAAACTGTTCAGAAGCAAAAAGCTAATAGCCCCGCTCATCTAATTAACACTGATCTTCATAGATGTTTTTGGAATTTATTGTATATTCTCTTCTTTTTATCCTACTTTGTTTTTAGTTGCTTGGGGACAAGCAATAATTTATGTTTGGTGTTGTGATGAGCGGATAATTTATACGCTTTTTGGCATTGTTTTTACTTAGTTTTTAGTATGATTTAGTTGGTTTTTAGTATATTTTTATTAGTTTTTAATTAAAAATCACATTTCTAGACTTTACTATGAGTTTGTGTGTTTTTCTGTGATTTCAGGTATTTTCTGGCTGAAATTGAGGGAGCTGAGCAAAAATCTGATTTAGGCTGAAAAAGGACTGCTGATGCTGTTGGATTCTGACCTTCCTGCACTCAAAGTGGATTTTCTGGAGCTACAGAACTCCAAATGGTGCGCTCTCAATTGCGTTGGAAATTAGACATCCAGGGATTTTCAGCAATATATAATAGTCCATACTTTGCTCAAGGATAGACGACGTAAAATGGCGTTCAACGCGAGTTCCATGTTGCAGTCTGGCGTCCAGCGCCAGAAACAAGTTACAAGTTGGAGTTCAACGCCAGAAACAGGTTACAACCTGGTGTTGAACGCCCAAAACAGCCCAGGCACGTGAGAAGCTTAAGTCTCAGCCCCAGCACACACTAAGTGGGCCCCAGAAGTGGATTTCTGCACTATCTATCATAGTTTAGTCATTTTCTGTAAACCTAAGTTACTAGTTTAGTATTTAAACAACTTTTAGAGATTTATTTTGCATCTCATGACATTTTAGATCTGAACTTTGTAATCTCTGATGGCATGAGTCTCTAAACTCCATTGTTGGGGGTGAGGAGCTCTGCTGTGTTTCGATGAATTAATGCAACTATTTCTGTTTTCTATTCAAACACGCTTGTTTCTATCTAAGATGTTCATTCGTACTTTAATATGATGGATGTGATTATCCGTGACAGTCATCACCATTCTCAACCTATGAACGTGTGCCTGACAACCACCTCCGTTCTACTTTTGATTGAATGAATATCTCTTGGATTCCTTAATCAGAATCTTCGTGGTATAAGCGAGAATCCATTGGCAGCATTCTTGAGAATCCGAAAAGTCTAAACCTTGTCTGTGGTATTCCGAGTAGGATTCAGGGATTGAATGACTGTGACGAGCTTCAAACTCGCGAGTGTTGGGCGTAGTGACAGACGCAAAAGGATCAATGGATCCTATTCTGACATGATCGAGAACCGACAGATGATTAGCCGTGCGATGACAGCGCACCTGGACCTTTTTCACTGAGAGGACGGATGGTAACCATTGACAACGGTGATCCACCAACACACAGCTTGCCATAGGAGGAACCTTGTGTGCGTGAAGAAGAAGACAGGGAGAAAGCAGAGATTCAGAAGACAAAGCATCTCCAAAACTCCAACATATTCTCCATTACTGCATACCAAGTATCTATTTTATGTTCCCTTGTTCATTTGCAAGTCAACTGATAATTATAATTGACCTCCTAACTGAGATTTACAAGATAACCAGAGATTGCTTCAAACCAACAATCTCCGTGGGATTCGACCCTTACTCACGTAAGGTATTACTTGGACGACCCAGTGCACTTGCTGGTTAGTGGTACAAATTGTGAAAAGTGTGATTCACAATTCGTGCACCAGTTGCATTCACTTTTACCACTAACGTTGGAGCTTTACTTCTCTTCCACGTTAGCTTCCACGTTAACGTAGTTAACGTGGCAACTAACGTGGGCTATGATGGCTCACGAAGGCGTTATTGGCGATCACTTTTCTCATTAACGTTGCAAGCTATCCTCCATTTCACGTTAATGGTCACGTTAGTTAGACTAACATGGCTATTAACGTGGCATCTTCCTTGCTTCCTTTGTCCTAAAATCAAGCAAATAGAGTGCATCAAAGCTAGGTTCTAACCCATGAGATCATGCATCATTCATTTTATCATTCAATTCATGCATAATTCTCATAAAATCATATAAAATTCACAATGTTTGCTTGAATCAAGATGTAAATGATTATTTACCCAAAACTTGCTTATTTTCTAAGAAAGTGCATGAAACTACCCTAAAACAATAAAGAAAAGGTCATTGAAACTAGCCAAAATGCCCTGGCATCACAACACCAAACTTAAAGCTTGCTTGTCCCTAAGCAAGTACTGGAACAAGAGAATGATGAATGAAATGACAAGAGAAATGAATCATTATTGTGGAAGTCATGTCCTTGGTTTTATGGAGTTTCATGCATAGCAACTTAGGTTCATTCCTTTATTGGCTTTCAGACCTTTACCATGCCCTGGAATACTCATTTGATTGCACCCTATGAGACTTTTATGTATTGATCCCCCCCCCTTTTTTCAGGGTTTGATTGTGTTCTTTAGACTAGGTGCTTTGTAAGGGGGCGACTCTTTAAGATAAGCTTTCAGCCAGCACTCCCGAACCAGTTGGTCCAAGGTGCTGGGTGTTAAGACACCCCTAAGGACTTACTCCCTCAAGTCTCTTTCCCCCATACATACACACCACATGCACATGGTTTGTTATTTTCTTACTTGAGACCTTGGTGTCCAGCACCTCTTTGGGTTACTAAATGTTCTGTAGTAAAGGTTACTCTTGATAGTGGACCTTCAGCTGATAATCCCAGGTTAGTTAACCCAAGTTACCAAGTGATAAGGCACCCCTGAGAGATTATTCATCCAAGCATATCCTTTACACAGGAGCACCACAGACACATGCCTCAAGATTCAACCTTTGGTGCCTAGCCTTATTTCTTACTCTTTTTCTTTATTTCTCAACTTTCATTTTTCTTTTCCTTTCTCTAATTAGGATCTTGTTCTGTAGCTTAGTCTCATGGGGTGTGTTTCAAGCATATGATTCAGGACAGATAGTTACCTTCCTACCTTGTTGGTGAACCAACTTAGCTAAGTGATTACTACACCACAAGCTTAAGAACCTACTCCACAAATGATTATCACTCTAGTCTTTCATAACATTTCTTTTTATTTGGCTTAAAAGGACAAGCATACAAGTGAGCAAGGTGCAGATGAAAACAGGACATTAGACTAGCAAGCCTAGACCTAAGCAATGAAAATACTAAAGACAGAATTGAAAATTCCTAAGCTACTATGGAAGCATGTTCTATCTCATACATGATTTTCCTTATTTAAAACTTAATAAATATGGGATAATGAGGGAACTCCACCACCTTTTACTCATGGGGTTGCTCAGTTTCCAAGCGTGTTCTTCTTCTAATGTTGCATGGCAACATTTCCCAATGCATTCCCCTTTGAGACATGTGTATAGTCTCCTCCTTTTGAAGTGGCCGAAACCTCCTCCTTCAATTGTCCCATCAATTCTCCTACAAATAAAGGGATGTGATTAATGAAATTGTGGGAAGTGGCGGCAAAATTTAAAAGAAAAGAAAGAGTAACTACTTTTTAAAATTTTTGTTGTTAACTAACTAAGTGCTATTCATGAATACAAACCAACTGACTAATTGATTGTCCATATATGCAACATTGGTGACACCAAATTTAGTTTGTGGCCATGTCGTGTAAAAGGAATTGTTCAAGGTTCTAAGAGTGACATGATATGAATTGCATTCATGTTCTCTTAGTGTGCCTTGAACACCAATCTTGTTCTTCACTATGTGTTGCAAAAAGGAAAGATTTAGTCAAGTGTATGTCAAAGTTGATTTGGACTTCATGAAACTTGCATTATTGACTACTTTTAAAAGCATATAAAACATGGGTTGCCTCCCATGAAGCGCTTCTTTAGTGTCACTAGCTTGACGTTCTGCCTTTGTCAGGGTGGTTGGTAATGCTTCAGATCTTCCCCTCTCGCAGTAAATCTATCTCCATTGGCTTCATCAAGAATCTCCACATGTTCTAAGGAGAGAATCCTATTGATGGTGAAAACTTTAGGTAGCTGAGATGGGATGGTAGGGAGATGAGGTGGGATAACTGGGTAATAAGCTGAGATCACTTTATCCCCTGGAGAGAAATCCTCTGTAGGGATCTTCTTGTTCCTCCATCCCCTTGGTGCCTTCTTCTTTGTTCCTTTTGATGTTGCCCTGCTCTTTGTGGCCTCTTCTTTCAAGGAAATTTTGTTGCTGGTCTCATATGACTCTGGTGGTTTAGGTTCCTCCTGATTTTCCTTGAGCTATGACAGCTGCTGATTATCTTGTTCATCAACCAAAGGGATTCCCTGTGCTTCAATGCTTGTTTCTTCCACCAGTGCTTTGTCGTGCTCTTTCCTTGGTTCCTTGCTTTCCTGATCTACTTCTTGTGAGGGTTTGAAGACATTGAATGCGAGTTGTTCGTCATGTATCCTCAATATTAGCTCTCCTCACTCCACATCTATGAGCGCTCTGGCTGTAGCTAGGAATGGTCTTCCCAATATGATTGGGTGAATGTGACTCTCTTCCATTTCTACTATGACAAAGTCTGTGGGAAGGAAGTAGTTCCCAACCTTCACTAACACGTTTTCCACCACTCCTACTGCTGGTTTTTGAGTTTTGTCAGCCAGCCTGATGACTACATATGTGGGCATTAGCTCATTGATCTGCAGCTTCTTCATAAGGGATAAAGGCATTAAGTTGATGCTTGCTCCCAGATCACAGAATCCCTTATCAAACATTGTTTCTCCTATGGCACAGGGGATGTGAAAACTCCCTGGGTCCTTCCTTTTTGTAGGCATCTCTGGTTGAATGAGCGCATTGCACTCTTTATTCATCACTATTGTTTGCCCTCCTTTGAGTGAGCTTTTCCTGGTCAGCAGCTCCTTCATATACTTAATGTATGAGGGTATTTGTTGGAGGGCCTTGATGAATGGTATGTTTACATGGAGAGATGCAAATATGTCAAGGAACTTTGAGTATATTCTCTTTTCTACACCACCCTTGAGTTTTTGGGGAAAAGGTGCATAGAGCCTCAGCAGCTCCTTCTGTGTAATTTTGGTTTCTTGGTGATCCTCTTCCTGTTTCTCTGCTGATGTGTCTCCAGGTTGTTCTAATGGTTTGTTTGGCTCTTCCTCAGTCCCTTTATCACTTGTAGTGACCATCTTGCAGTCTTTCCATCTTACTTTCTTTGCTTCACCTCTCAGGTTTTTCTCTGTGTCACTTGGGAAGCTGTTAGTGGGTTTGGGAATCTTCTCAAAGAGGTATCCCACTTGAAATTCTAGCCTCTGAATGGTGTCTCCCTGGTTTTTGAGATTAGCTCGCACCTCCTCTTTGAACACCTTGTTATCTTGAATCTCTTTGCATATGCCTTCAAGTAGAGTCTCAATCCTTGAGAGTCTGTCCTCAGATGATGGTGAGTTAGAGTTGGAGTGATGAGAAGGGCCATTTTGGCTTTGGTATGGATGTTGAGGTGTGTTGTTAGGTAGGTGCTGATATGATCTCTATGTGGAATGTTGGTTAGCTGCATTGTTGTTGGGGTTGTGACGTCTCTGATCTTAGCCTTGATCTTGTTGGTTTCCCCACCCAAAGTTTGGGTGGTTCCTCCAACCAAGATTGTAAGTCTTGGAGTATGGATCATGTGCTTGCCTGGGTGAGTTTCCAATGTAGTTGGCTTGTTCCTAATTACCCTCTGCCTCTGCATTTACTCCTTCTTGAGTTGCTAATGAGGTGGTGATTGCTGCTACTTGGTTCCTCTCCATCTTCTTGGTAAGGTCAGCCAGCTGCTTGGTAATCAGCTTGTTCTAGGCCAGCAGTGCATCCACGTTGTTCACCTCCATCACTCCTCTAGTGTTGCCTCTTTCAGAAGCATAGAAATAGTCATTCTCAGCTACAGTCTCAATGACATCTATGGATTCTTCAATGGTCTTCTTCTTGTTCAAAGATCCCCCGGATGAGTGGTCTACTGCCTTCTTTGATTCATAAGAAAGACCTTCATAGAAAATGTGTAACTGCACCCATTCATTGAACATATCTGACGGGCACCTTCTTGTCAAGTCTTTAAATCTCTCCCATGCTTCGTAGAGAGTCTCACCATCCTGTTGCCTGAAAGTTTGAACTTCAGCTCTCAACCTGTTGATTCTTTGAGGAGGATAGAATCTCGCCAAGAACTTGTTCACCACATCTTCCCAGATTGTTAAGCTCTCCTTCGGGAAAGATTCCAGCCATTTAGATGCCTTGTCCTTGAGTGAGAAGGGGAATAGAAGCAGTCTGTAGGTGTCAGGATGAACACCATTAGACTTCACAGTATCACATATCCTCAGAAAGGTGGTTAGATGTTGATTGGGATCTTCTTAAACACTTCCTCCGAATGAACAGTTGTTCTGAACAAGGGTGATGAGTTGTGGCTTTAGTTCAAAGTTGTTGGCATGTATGGTTGGCTTTTGGATGCTACTTCTACAGTTTCCTGGGTTTGGATTGATGTAGGATCCCAGAACTCTTCTCTCTTGCCCAGCATGATGCACTGGGCCTTCTCTGCCATGGTTGTGAGCCTCTTCTTCATGATGGTTTTCCATATTCTTATCCATGTCTGGTTCAAAATACTCCTCCTCTTCCTCAGCACTAACGACTCTCTTTCCTCTTGCTTCCCTCCTCAATCTAAGGAAGGTCCTCTCAGGTTCAAAATCAAAGGAAGTTGAAGCCCTGCTTCTTCTACCTGTCATACAACCCACAAGTCACAAGCAAGAAAGATAGATGCAGACAGTACTCTCTACAGAAATACTGTTTGTATGAGTGATGCAATATATCAAATAGTTAGTGGGTCAGTGAACTAGATAGTAAAAAAAATGTGCAGATAACACCACAAACGGGTAAAGGGTAAAGGGAAGGAAATAACTAAAACTGAAAGTAAATTACTCAAATGAAATTAACTCAAACAAAATAAAAAAAATGCTCAATCTAGTTATCCACCAATTTAATCATTGTTGATGCAAAATCAATCCCCGGCAACGGTGCCATAAACTTGATGCACGGAAACTTGTCTCTCAACAATTTCCCTCGGTAAGTATACCGAATTGTCGTCAAGTAAAAACTCACAATAGAGTGAGGTCGAATCCCATAGGGATTGATTGGTCAATCAACTTTAATTAGAGGAACGTTCTAGTTGAGCTAAGCAGAATTTGATGTGAGAGTTGCAGGAAATTAAATGGCGGAAAGTAATTAGCAGAAATTGTAAATGCTGGGAATAAAGAGCTGAATATAAATGACGGAAAGTAAATTACAGAATCTTAAATGGGGAATGGGGAATTTAGCATGAAAGTAAATTGCAGAAATTAAAGAGAATGGGTAAGATCAGAAATGGGGGCTTCATTGGGCTTCGAAGATGTTGCATTCTCCGGATCAAGTTCATTTTCAACTCTTCCTCAATCAATGCATTCATTGATCTCCTTGGCAATCTTAAGTGATTGAACTCCAATTCCTTGGTAATTCAATCTCTCAAATCTTGATCAATAGCCAATTCCTTGGTGCAATTGCTCATGAGAAGAGATGAAGTATGGTCACTGATTATACCACATGTATTTCCAAATTAAAGTGTTGGTAGGATTATATGTCACTATATTTATCCAAACCCCAATTTGGTCCAACATGAGAAAGTATTTCTAGCATGATCTCTTCATTCCTCTTCCAAGGTTCTGAAGAGATCCAAGTATGAATAGCTTCTTTTCCAAGACAACTACCCAATTGGATGAAGATTGAAAGCTTTCTAGTAAAATCAAGAGAAAAGAAAGAAGAAGAATGATGAAAACTATTATTGATCCATCAAATTACAACAGAGCTCCCTAACCCAATGAAAGGGGTTTAGTTGTTCATGGCTCTGGGAATGGAAAACAAAGATGGAGAATGCATTCTGAAAGTAAAACTAAAAGTTGCAGAGAAAGTAAAATTATACAGAGAGTAGTTCTCTCAATCCAAAAGCTTTTTTTTTCTCTAGTTTTAAATTACTCCTATATATACTACTCTTCTGTTCTTCTAGTTGGCTCTTCAAGTCTTGGATATGGGCCTTTGGATCTTGAGTTGAAGCAGTTTGGAGTCTTCAGTGGGCTCAGCTTTACTTGCAGAGAAAGTGTGAAGTAGGCATGAATTTTAGCTAGGACGTTAGTGGTGTTAACGTTTAAGTGAAAATGTGGGTTCGAGAACATTAGTGACGATCACCTTTTTCACTAACGTTTCTAGCCCAAGATGGTTCACGTTAACTTCAACGTTAGTGGCACTAACGTGACCACTAACGTTGCCTTTTGATCCTTCGTGAATGTTATTGGGGTTTACCTTTTTCACTAACGTTGCTCTTAACCCCCTTTTCTCACGTTAGAGTCCACGTTAGTATAACTATCATGGCTCTTAACGTGGGCATGCCTTAGCCTTGAGAGCATTAGTGACACTTACCTTTGTCACTAACACTCCAAACACCCTTCTTCCTACGTTAGAGTTCACGTTACTTAGGTTAACGTGACTTCTAACGTGGTAGTGATAGCCATCTCCAACGTTAGTGACAAAGGTGAGTGTCACTAATGTTGGCTCATCATTCCTTTTCTCCACGTTAGCTTCCACGTTAATGCAATTAACGTGGCAACTAACGTGGCTAATAGTGGCTTAGTCCAACGTTAGTGACAAATGTAAGTGTCACTAACGTTGGCACTTCTTTCCTTCCACGTTAGAGCTCACGTTAATGTACTTAACGTGACTCTTAACGTGGCTAGGTGTGCCCCCTTTTTCCAACGTTAGTGGCATTCACTTTTACCACTAACGTTGGAGCTTTACTTCTCTTCCACATTAGCTTCCATGTTAATGTAGTTAACGTGGCAACTAACGTGGGCTATGATGGCTCACGAAGGCGTTATTGGCGATCACTTTTCTCATTAACGTTGCAAGCTATCCTCCATTCCACGTTAATGGTCACGTTAGTTAGACTAACGTGGCATCTTCCTTGCTTCCTTTGTCCTGAAATCAAGCAAATAGAGTGTATCAAAGCTAGGTTCTAACCCATGAGATCATGCATCATTCATTTTATCATTCAATTCATGCATAATTCTCATAAAATCATATAAAATTCACAATGTTTGCTTGAATCAAGATGTAAATGATTATTTACCCAAAACTTGCTTATTTTCTAAGAAAGTCATGAAACTACCCTAAAACAATAAAGAAAAGGTCAGTGAAACTGGCCAAAATGCCCTGGCATCATTTTCTTCCCAATGCACATATGACGCGTACGCGTCGGCGACGTTGTCGCGTCACGTGCCATTTTTTTATTTTTTTATTTTTTTTTTGCAAAATGCAGAATACAGTATGCAGATGCTGATGTAAATGTTATAAATAATTCCAGGTTCCATAAAATAAAATAAAACTCAAAAACAAACAAAACTAAATAAGATTGAAAATGGAACGATCATACCACGGTGGGTTGTCTCCCACCTAGCACTTTTAGTTAAAGTCCTTAAGTTGGACATTTGGTGAGCTCCCTGTTATGGTGGCTTGTGCTTGTATTCATCCAAAAATCTCCACCGATGTTTGGAATTCCAATGGCCTCCGGATCCCAAACTAGGCGCAGAAAGCCTTCAAGCAGGTTAAAGCAAGTGACAAGGCCCCAAGAGTATTGATTTCTAGACTGAATTCTGGGGTCCCAAACCTTGCTTTTGCACCCGTCTTCTTGTTGATCAGTAGTGTTCCAACCGGGTGGTTCAGCCTTAGAATTCTCACTGAAGCATCCAAACAACTTTCCAGACCAATTCAATTGAGCTCTACACCAACCTTTGCGTTTAAACTTAAAGCTTCCAACCATAATGAACCTTGCAGGACAATTCTTACCACTGACCATCTTCCTCTTCCTCTTAATGCCACAAAGAGCTCTAAGTTGACCATCCGTCTCCAGTAGCCCATATTCAAGTGGGAAGGTAAAGGTCAAGGATAAGAATTTTACCTACTTGAACATTGTGTTGGACGGTAATGGCCTTGGGAGAGGTGTTTCTAATGAACTTGCAAGCTTCACTCCCTTGTGCTCTTCTCTGACAACTTCCACCTCCTTGTAAGCTTCTTCAATTTCAACCTCTTCCTCTTGGTAGCTTTCTTCCAATTCAATCTCCTCTTCACTGCTTTCCAAGGGCATGAAAGGTTGTGCTTCTTCTTCTTGAATCTCCATCTCTTGATCGACCTCTTCCAAGTCCTTAACCATGACATGCCTTGGAGGTTGTACACCCTCCTCAACATCAAATGCAACCATCTTGGAAGGAGGCTCTATGTCTTGACTTTCCCATGGAGGTTCAGCATCTCCCAAATCTTCAACTATTTCTTCCTCTGCAACTATTATGGCTTCCTCCACTTGTTCCAATACAAAGCCATGTTCCTCATTGTCCACCGAAGTTTCTAGTGTCTCCTTCATGCTACGCTCTTCTTTTGATTCTCCACATGTAGCCATGGGAGTACTTTGAGTACTCATATGTTGGGAAGCTATTATATTTACTACCTCGGTTAAGGTAGTAGTGAGTTCCAGTACGTCCCTTTGCATCTTCACTTGTCCTTGAAGAAGAACACGAAGTTTGTCATCCATTGGAGGTTGGGGTGGATATGAGGGTTTATTATTTTGGAGAAAGGGTTCATAATAGGAAGGTGGTTCTTCTTGATAAGGATATGGAGATGGTGAATATTGAGGTGGTGGTTCTGGGTGTGGTTCATATGGTGGTTGGTGTGGTGGATACAGGTTAGGGTCATATGGTGGTGTTTGGTGGTAAGGGGTTTGTGAGTATGGTGGTCCAGAGTTGTGTTGAGGAGATGGTTCATAAGCATATGGCGGGACTTGTTGGTAACTACAAAGGGGTCCACCATAGTCATCATTTTGGTATGCATCACAGAATGGTTGTTGGTTATAGTGCATTGGAGGGGGTTGTTGCCAAGAGGGTTGATCAAATCCTTGTGGCTCCTCCCATCTTTGATTCCTCCAACCTTGATGCCTATTTTCATTATAGTTTCCATTCCTTACAACAACATTGGAACCAAACTTAAAGCGATGGGGGTGAGAACTCATAATAGCAAATAAAAATTAAAAACGAAAATAAAAACAAATTTAAATTAAAAGGTTATTTAAATTTTTAAATTTGAAAATTAAACTTTGAATTTTGAATTTTAAATTTTGAAATTTGAAATTTGAAATTTGAAATTTGAAATTTGAAATTTGAAATTTGAAATTTGAAATTTGAATTTTAAATTTTGAATTTTGATTTTTGAATTTTAAATTTTGAATTTTGAATTTTGAAAAAGTCAACAATATAAGATAAAGATTTGAAAAATATTTAAAATTTGAAAAGGTTTGATTTTTAAAATTTTAAATTTAAATTTTAAAATTTGAATTTTGAATTTTGGAATTTAATTGAAATTTGAAATTTGAATTTGAAATAAGATAAGATAAGATTTTGAAAAAGATATGATTTTTGAAAAAAGATTTGAATTTTGAAATTTAAAACTAAGATAAGATAAGATAAAAAAATTTTAAAATAAAAATCTGAAATTTTTTTTATAACTAAATAAAAATCAATAACCTCTTAATTTACAAAAAAGAAAAAATAAAAATAAAAATAAAAACAAATAAATAAGCAAAAAGCAAATATTCACAATAACCAATGATAAGGCACACGTTTGCAATTCCCCGGCAACGGCACCATTTTGACGATCCGGATTTCCTATCGGTAAAGAAATTCACAAATGTATAATCGCGTTGTAAGTATAGCTTCTAAACCAACAGAAAATCCTTTTCGTACAAACGTTTTGTTTGTCACTTAAGCAAACCCAATAAAATTGATAACCGAGTATTTAAACTTCGGGTCGTCTTCTCAAGGAATTGCAGGGAGGTATGACTTATTATTAGCTATGGAAAAGGTAGAATTTTGGGTTTTGAAAGGTTTGAACAAGAAAAATAAATTGCAGGAATTAATAAATTAATATCTAAATAAACTCTTGGCAAGGTATGAAAATTGGAAGTCCTATCCTAGTTATCCTTATCAATGGTGATGAGAATTGAGTTTTAATCCCACTTAGTTAACCTTTATTAAAGCAAAGGAAAGTCAAGTGAACTAATTAGTTAGATCCTCAAGTCCTAGCCAACTCCTAAGAAAGGACTAGAGTTAGTGGAATTCAATTCAATTAGCTAAAATAACAATTATCAATCATGATGAGTTTGATAACTCAAGAGTTACCAATTGATGCCAGGGCATCATGGCTAGTTTTACTAGCCATTTTTTGTATGCTTTAGGTTGGTTTCATGCATTTTCTTAGGAAATAAGCAAGTATTTGGTTGAAAATGCATTCACACCATGATTCAAGCAAACATTGTGAATTTTGAATGATTTCATGAGAATTATGCATGAATTGAATGATAAAATGGATGATGCATGATCCCATGATTAAGAGCAAGACTTTGATGCACTTTGTTTGATTGATTTCAGGTAACAAGAAGCAGAGAAGAGCCACGTTAGTGGCTACGTTAGTGCCACTAACGTGGCCATTAACGTGGAAGAAAAGAGAAGCCCCAACGTTAGTGAGAAAGTTAGTGGCATTAACTTTGAAGAAGGAGAGCATGGAACGTTAGTGGTAAAAGTAAACACCACTAACGTTAGCGACGGGCAAGAAGACCCACGTTAGTTACATTAACGTGGGAACTAACGTGGAAGGAAAAGGAAATGCCAACGTTAGTGGAAAAAGTGAATGCCACTAACGTTTGCGAAGGCTAGAACACCCACGTTAGCTTCCACGTTAGTTACATTAACGTGGGAACTAACGTGGAAGGAAAGGGAAACGCCAATGTTAGTGGAAAAGGTGAACGCCACTAACGTTTGCGAAGCAAAGAAGGACCCACGTTAATGGCCACGTTAGTTACACTAACGTGGACATTAACGTAGGCAAAAATCTCACCCGGCAGCCTGACCATGCCTTCTTCAAACAAGAATAACTTGAGCCACAATGCTCCAAATGAGGTGATTCTAGTGGCATTGGAAAGTGGAATTCCAGATTTTTCCAAGCATATATGGCACTACATGGTGGACACTAAATTTGAGGGAGAAAACCTGCCTCGAAAGTGAGAAGATGAACATGGTATCAACCTGTAGTAAGGCCAGCTGACCTCTTCACCTTTCAAGAAATGTAACTCGAGCTGTAGAGCTCCAAATGATGCGCTTCCAAAGGCGTTGGAAAGTAGACATCCAGAGCTTTCCAACAATATATAATATTATGGAGTGGACAGTAAGTTTGAACTTCAGAACCTGGCAATATTCATCCCCTGGTCGCTAACGTTATTGTGACTCACGTTTTCCAGTAACGCTAGCGACTATGCCAGCGACCTTGTCCACTTCAAAGGAGCATAACTTGAGTTACAGAGGTCCAATTGAGGTGATTCTAGTTGCGTTAGAAAGCTGACGTTCAGAGCTTTTCAATGAAATATAATACTCTATAGTGGGCATGAAATTGGAGCACAAACCAGAGGCATCTTTTAAGCCCCAAAACACCAACTGGGTAGCAAGTGTGACGTTAGCGACACTAACTTTAGCACTAACGCCACACTTGTAGCGTTAGTATGGCTAACGGCAGCAATAATGCCAAGTCACCCTGGACCTCAATTTGATTCACCTCTCTCTCAAGTCCACTTCAAAGCTCAAGCAAGCAAGCCCACAAGTGTCAACCAATCAAGGCCACAAGAAGCATCTAGAATAAAATTTTTCATTTCATTGTAATTTGCTTTTAATTTTATTTTGTAATTTAGGAGAGCCTATATAAAGGCCTTAGTTTTTACATTCAAGGGGAACTGACATTCTGGAATTGGGGGGATTGAAGAGGGGTCTTCGGACTCCCTCCCCTCACACACTTTTCCTTCTCTTTCTTTTCTGTGTACTTTTCATTTATGAATTTTGAAGTTTCAATTTTAGTTTTAATCTTCATCTTTACTTTTCTGAACTTTCTTTCTTTTCTATTTTGGTAGAGCAATGATCAACTAACTCTTTGCATTAGGTTAGAGAGCTCTATTGTGATTCAATGGATCAATTGTAGTTCTTATTCTTATTCTTCTTCTTCTTTCTTTTCTCTTGATTTTACTAGAGAGGTTTCGATCTTCATCCAATTGGATAATTGTCTCGGAAGAGAAATTGCTCATACTCAGATTTCCTCTGAACCTTGGAAGAGGAATGAGGAAATCATGCTAGAAATGCTCTCTCACATTGGATTAGGTTGGGGGTTGGATGGATATTGTGACATTTAATCCTACCAATACTTTGATCTATGAATGTGTGTGGTATAATCAGTGACCAAACTTCATCTCTTCTCATGAGCAATTAAATCAAGGAATTGGGAAATTGTTCAAGCTTAGAGAGATTGGGTTGCCAAGGAATTGGGATCCAATCACTTAAGATTGCCAAGGAGATCAATGAATGCATTGATTGAGGAAGAGATGAGAATGAACTTGATCCAGAGGATTGCAATATCTCTTAATCCCAATGTTCATTTTATTTTTAGTTCTATCATTTACTTTTCTTGCCATTTTACTTGTCTGCACTTTATTGCTTTTCTTTACTTTTATGCCATTTACATTTCCTTAATTACTTATCACTCTAATATGATTCGTCTAACTAGGATAATTAATTAACCATTGATTGCTTAATCCGTTAATCTCTGTGGGATTCAACCTCACTCTTTTGTGAGTTATTAATTGACGACAATTCGGTATACTTGCCGAAGGGAGATTTGTTGAGAGACAAGTTTCCGTGCATCACCAATTAATCAACCAAAGCCAAAAGGGGAAAATCTAAATTAAATTAAAAGCATTCATATAAATAAAGCAAAGCAAAGTCAAATCTGAAATACCTCAAATTATATTAAATAAAACGTTCACATCTAAATACGAAGAATTCATAAGCCAAATTGGTAACATGAATCAGATACGAATAAAAGCATTAGAGTAAATAGAAATATAAAAGGAATATTGAACCTGAGAAAAAGTTGAAATAATTAGTTGAAATAATAAGAAATCCTAATTCCTTTAAGAGGAATCCTAATCCTAAATCCTAAGAGAGAGGAGAGAACCTCTCTCTCTAAAAACTACATCTAGAATTATGAAAAGTGAATAATGGAAGACACGTTAATGAATGGATGCATTCCCCCACTTTATAGCCTCTAATCTGTATTTTCTGGGCCTAAAACTGGGTCAAAATAGCCCAAAAATTACCCCCAGCAATTTCTGTTACATTCAGGTCGCAGCAAAGTAACGCGGAGGCGTCGTCCACGCGTTTGCGTGGATTGCATTTTTGCCAGGTCACGCATCCGCGTGATCCACGCGTTCGCATCGCCTGGCGTCGAGGCAGCTAAGGCAAATTATATATCGTTGCGAAGCCCCAGATGTTAGCTTTCCAACGTAACTAAAACCATCTCATTTGGATTTTTGTAGCTCAATTTATGACCATTTGAGTGCGAAGAGGTCAGGCTGGACAGCTTTGCAGTTCCTTCAGTTTCTTGTATTCCATCCATTTTTGCATGCTTCCTTTCCATCCTCTAAGCCATTCCTGCCCTATAATCTCTGAAAACACTTAACACACATATCAAGGCATCGAATAGTAATAGAAGAGGATTAATAATAAGTAAATATAAGGTCAAAGAAGCATGTTTTCAGTCACAACACAAAATCAGGAAGGAAAACGTAAAACATGCGATTCCTATGAATAAGTGGGTGAAGAATTGATAAAAACCACTCAATTGAGCACAAGATAAACCATAAAATAGTGGTTTATCAACACCAAACTTAGAATTTTTAGATTAAAACAAAGAAAACAAACAGGAAAACTTTGAATATCAAGATGAACACTGAGAGCAACTTTTGAAAAATTTTTAAGAAAACAGAAACACAAAGGACACCAAACTTAAAAATTTTTACACTCTGAGCACTAATAATTCAAAAAAAATGAAAGAAAAATAAACTTATACAATTTACACCAAACTTAAAATATGAAACTAAACTCAAACAGAAGACTAAATTACGAAGTTATTGGTTTTGAAAATTTTCAAAAATAACTTATAAAAATAAAATAAGGATTTTAAAATTTTAATCAAAAACAATAATAGAAGACTCTAAACCAAAAAGAAAAATTTTTCCTAATCTAAGCAACAAAATAAACAGTCAGTTGTCCAAACTCGAACAATCCCCGGCAACGGCGCCAAAAACTTGGTGCACGAAATTACAATCACACTTTTGCAATTCCGCACAACTAACCAGCAAGTGCACTGGGTCGTCCAAGTAATACCTTACGTGAGTAAGGGTCGATCCCACGGAGATTGTCGGCTTGAAGCAAGCTATGGTTATTGGTATGAAAAATCGTGATCGTTCATTCCTTGGTAACGGCGTCAAAAACTTTATACGCACATTCATAATCTTAATTCTTTGTCACAACTTCGCACAACTAACCAGCAAGTGCACTGGGTCGTCCAAGTAATAAACCTTACGTGAGTAAGGGTCGATCCCACGGAGATTGTCGGCTTGAAGCAAGCTATGGTCACCTTGTAAATATCAATCAGGCAGATTCAGTTGGTTATGGAGATTTGATAATTAAAATATAATTAAAATATAATTAAAATATAAAATAGGATAGAAATACTTATGTAATTCATTGGTGAGAATTTCAGATAAGCGTATGGAGATGCTTTTGTTCCTTCTGAACCTCTGCTTTCCTACTGTCTTCATCCAATCATTCCTACTCCTTTCCATGGCAAGATTTATGTAGGGCATCACCATTGTCAATGGCTACATCCTGTCCTCTCAGTGAAAATGGTCCAAAATGAGCTGTCACCGCACGGCTAATCATTTGTCGGTTCTCGATCATACTGGAATAGGATTCAGTAATCCTTTTGCATCTGTCACTACGCCCAGCACTCGCGAGTTTGAAGCTCGTCATAGCCATCCCTTCCCAAATCCTACTCGGAATACCACAGACAAGGTTTAGACTTTCCGGATCTCAAGAATGGCCGCCAATAATTCTAGCCTATACCACGAAGACTCTGATCATAGATCAAGAGGCTAAGAGATATGCATTCAAGCTTGTTTGCATGTAGAACGGAAGTGTTTGTCAGGCACGCGTTCATAAGTGAGAATGATGATGAGCGTCACATAATCATGACATTCATCATGTTCTTGTGTGCGAATGAATATCTTAGAGAAGAAATAGGCTTAAATTGAATAGAAAAATAATAGTACTTTCCGTTAATTCATGAGGAACAGCAGAGCTCCACACCTTAATCTATGGTGTGTAGAAACTCTACCATTGAAAATACATAAGAACAAGGTCTAGGCATGGCCAAATGGCCAGCCCCAAAGGTCTAGGGACTAAACGTCCAAAGATGATAAAAACAATAGTAAAAAGTTCTATTTATACTGAACTAGTTACTAGGGTTTACAGAGATAAGTAAATGATGTAGAAATCCACTTCCGGGCCCACTTGGTGTGTGCTTGGGCTGAGCATTGAAGCTTTCCCATGTAGAGGTCTTCCTTGGAGTTAAACGCCAATTTGTAACCTATTTCTGGCGTTTAACTCTG
Source organism: Arachis hypogaea (assembly GCF_003086295.3). Taxonomy (NCBI): domain Eukaryota; kingdom Viridiplantae; phylum Streptophyta; class Magnoliopsida; order Fabales; family Fabaceae; genus Arachis; species Arachis hypogaea. The sequence goes on along the minus strand of NC_092050.1, from coordinate 116,502,542 downwards.
CTTTGCAACCTGTTTCTGGCGTTTAACTCCAGAATAGGGCAGAAAGCTGGCGTTGAACGCCAGCTTTTATTATCTAAACTCAAACAAAGTATGGACTATTATATATTTCTGAAAAGCCCTGGATGTCTACTTTCCAACGCAATTGAGAGCGCGCCATTTGGACTCCAGTAGCTCCAGAAAATCCACTTTGAGTGCAGGGAGGTCAGAATCCAATAGCATCTGCAGTTCTTCTTCAGCCTCTGAATCTGATTTTTTGCTCAAGTCCCTCAATTTCAGCCAGAAAGTATCTGAAATCACAGAAAAACACACAAACTCATAGTAAAGTCCAGAAATGTGATTTTTATTTAAAAACTAATAAAAATATATTAAAAACTAACTAAATCATACTTAAAACTATGTAAAAACAATGCCAAAAAGCGTATAAATTATCCACTCATCACAACACCAAACTTAAATTGTTGATTGTCCCCAAGCAACTGAAAATCAAATAGGATAAAAAGAAGAGAATATACTATAAATTCCAAAATATCAATGAAACTTAGCTCCAATTAGATGAGCGGGACTAGTAGCTTTTTGCCTCTGAATAGTTTTGGCATCTCACTTTATCCATTGAAGTTCAGAATGATTGGCATCTATAGGAACTTAGAATTCAGATAGTGTTATTGATTCTCCTAGTTCAGTATGTTGATTCTTGAACACAGCTACTTTATGAGTCTTGGCCGTGGCCCTAAGCACTTTGTTTTCCAGTATTACCACCGGATACATAAATGCCACAGACACATAACTGGGTGAACCTTTTCAGATTGTGACTCAGCTTTGTTAGAGTCCCCAATTAGAGGTGTCCAGGGTTCTTAAACACACTCTTCTTTTTGCTTTGGACCTCGACTTTAACTGCTGACGTTAGGATTTTTACCAATAAAGAGATTCATAGAAATAGTCGCATTGTAGATATAGTCTCTAAACCGACAAAAAATCCCTTCGTACAAACGTTTTGGGTGTCACAAGTAACAAACTCCTTTAAAAATTGTTAACCGAGTATTCAAACCTCGGGTCCTCTTCTCAACGAACTGCGAGAAAGTGTGTTCTTATTATTGGCTATAAATAAATAAATACTGTAAAGCAAACTTTTGACAAGGTAAGAGAAGTCGGAGGTCCAACGTAGTTATCTCTCTCAACTATGATGAAAGTTGAATCTAAACTCCACTTGGTCAACCTTTACTAGGGCAAAGGAAAGTCAGGGGACTAATTAAATTGACCTTTGAATCCTATTTATTTCCTAAGAAAAGGTTGGGATTGCTTAAGTTCAGCTCAATTAGCAAGATAATGATTATCAATTATGTTGAGTTTAATAACTGTTGAGTTACTGAATTCTTAACTAGAACCAAAAGGGAAAAAAAGTAAAATTGATAGAATAATAAAAATATCCTTAGATAGGAAGCAATGGCAACTTAAATCAAGAGAACAATCATAAACTGAAAATACCTCAAATATCATTAATTCAAATAACTGTCTGTAACATGGAAGAATTCTTAGATCAAATTATAATAATCAATTCAAATGTTGGAATAAATAAATAAAAGTAAAACTAAAATAAAAGAACATTAAACCTGGGATCCAGAGTTACTCTTAAAACAAGAAGAAATCCTAAATCCTAAAAGAGAGAGAGAAGATCTCCCTCTCAACTAAATCTAAATCATTGAAAGGTAAAATATGCGAGCTCCCTTTGAATGGATGTATTCCCACATTTTATAACTTCTGGTCTATGCTGTCTGTACTTGGATCTGGGCCAAAAAGGGCTTCAGAATTCGCTGGGGGCGTATTCTGTAATTTCTGGTACGTGGCCTCTGTCACGCGTCCGCGTGGGTCACGCGGTCGCGTCATCTGGAGCTTTTCCTTTCCACGCGGTCGCGTCAGTCATGCGACCGCGTCATGTGCATTTTGCTTAAGGCGCGCAGTCGCGTCAGTCATGCGGCCGCGTCGCTGCTAATTCGTGCTTGGCACGCGATTGCGTCATCCATGCGATCGCGTGAATACCAGTTTCCTTCAAAGCTCCGTTTGCTTTCTCCTTCCATTTTTGTATGTTTCCTTTTCCATCCTTTAAGTCATTATGCCTTAGAAAATCTGAAACTACTCAACACACTAATCACGGCATCGAATGGAAATAAAGGTAATTAAAATAATTAATTTTTAAAGCTTAGGAAACATGTTTTTCACAATATGACATAATAAGGAAGGGAAGGTAAAACCATGTAATTAATGTGAATAAGTAGGTGAAGAGTTGAATAAATCACTCTAATTAAGCACAAAAGAACTCATGAAATATGGGTTTATCAACCGCTCAGTCTCAAGTTTTCACTTGACACCTTCACGCCACAAGCACATGGTTAGGGACAACTTGGTTTAGCTGCTTAGGCCAGGATGTTATTCTTTTAGGCCCTCCTATCCACTGATGCTCAAAGCCTTGGATCCTTTTTACCCTTGTCTTTTGGTTTTAAGGGCTATTGGCTTTTTGCTCTTGCCTTTTGGTTTAAAGAGCTCTTGGCTTTTTCTGCTTGCTTTTTCTTTTTCTTTCTTTTATTATTTTTTTTTTCGCATTTATTTTTTTCTGCAAGCTTTGTTCTTCACTGCTTTTTCTTGCTTCAAGAATCATTTTTATGACTTTTCAGATTATCAAATAACATTTCTCCTTTTTATCATTCTTTCAAGAGCCAATATATTTAACATTCATAAACAACAATATCAAAAGACATATGCACTGTTCAAGCATTCATTTAGAAAACAAAAAGTATTGTCACCACATCAAAATAATTAAACTAATTTCAAGGATGAATTCGAAATTCATGTACTTCTTGTTCTTTTGTGATTAAAAACACTTTTCATTTAAGATAGGTGATGGATTCATAGGACATTCATAGCTTTAAGACATAGACACTTAAACACCAATGATCATATAGTGAAGACACAAACATAAATAAAACATAAAGCATAGTAAACGAAACACAGAAAAATAAGAACAAGGAGATTAAGGAACAAGTCCACCTTAGTGAGGGTGGCGTCTTCCTTTTCTTGAAGAACCAATGGTGCTCTTGAGCTCCTTTATGTCTCTTCCTTGCCTTTGTTGCTCCTCCCTCATAGCTCTTTGATCTTCTCTAATCTCATGGAGAATGATGGAGTGCTCTTGGTGCTCCATCCTTAGTTGTCCCATGTTGGAGCTTAATTCTCCTAGGGAGGTGTTGATTTGCTTCCAATAATTTTGTGGAGGAAAGTACATCCCCTGAGGAAAGTACATCACCTTGTAGAGTTTTTGAGGTATAATTTCATGAACTTCCACTTCCTCCCCATTCATGATACTATGGATCATGATGGGCCGGTCTATAGTAACTTCAGACCGGTTGCAAGTAAGAATAATTGAGCGTTGAACAAAACTCCAACCATCATCTAGCTACAGGGTTAAGGTCCGGTCTTCTTAATTGAACTGGCTTGCCTCTTGAGTCAACTTTCTATTGAGCTCCTTCTACACATATGTCCATGAGGACTTGGTCCAACCTTTGATCAAAGTTGACCCTTCTAGTATAGGGGCGTGCGTTTTCTTGCATCATTGGTAAGTTGAACGCCAACCTTACATTTTCCGGACTGAAATCTAAGTATTTCCGCCAAACCATGGTAAGCCAATTCTTTGGATTCAGGTTCACACTTTGATCATGGTTCCTAGTGATCCATGCGTTTTCATAGAACCCTTGAACCATTAAGATCCCGATTTGTTGAATAGGGTTGGTGAGAACTTCCCAACCTCTTCTTCGGATCTCATGTCGGATCTCCGGATACTCATTCTTTTTGAGCTTAAAAGGAACCTCAGGGATCACTTTCTTCTTGGCCATAACTTCATAGAAGTGGTCTTGATGGACTTTTGAGATGAATCTCTCCATCTCCCATGACTCAGAGGTGGAAGCAATTGCCTTCCCTTTCCTCTTTCTTGAGGTTTCTCTGGCCTTAGGTGCCATTAATAGTTATGGAAAAACAAAAAGCAATGCTTTTACCGGACCAAACTTAAAATGTTTGCTCGTCCCCGAGCAAAAAAAGAAAGAAAAAAGGAGAAGAAGAAGAAAAATGGAAGAGAGGGAGAGAGGTGATGTGTGGAAAACGATCCAACACAAAACTCACCGGCAAGTGTACCGGGTCGCATCAAGTAATAATAACTCACATGAGTGAGTTCGATCCCACAGGGATTGAGGGATTGAGCAATTTTAGTTTAGTGGTTGATTTAGTCAAGCGAATCAAGTATTGGTTGAGTTGTTTGTATTTGATAGAAACTAAATTGCTTGAAATGTAAAGGGAGAGGGGGAAATTGCAGTAAATGAAAGAACAGGAAAGTAAAAGTGCTGAATCTTAAAGAACAAGTAGAGTAAATTGCAGAAACTTAGATTGTAAGAAATGTAAATAACTGAAGCTTAAAGTGCAAGAAATGTAAATTGCTTGAATCATAAAAGGAATTGGGAATTGGGATTGCAGAATGGTGGACGAAATTGTGATTACACTTTGATTATGTAAAATTCATTGCTCTTTCTTTTCCTGGCAGTGGCGCCAAAAACATGATGCCAATACCATGGTTCACAACTTCGCACAACTAAACAGCAAGTGCACTAGGTCGTCCAAGTAATACCTTACGTGAGTAAGGGTCGAATCCCACGGAGATTGTTGGTATGAAGCAAGCTATAGTCACCTTGTAAATCTCAGTCAGGAAGATATAAAATAGTAATGGGGTTTTCGAAAATAATACTAAAATAAGGATAGAAATACTTATGTAATTCATTGGTTAGAATTTCAGATAAGCGTGTAGAGATGCTTTCGTTCCTCTGAACCTCTGCTTTCCTGCTATCTTCATCCAATCAATCTTACTCCTTTCTATGGCTAGCTTTATGTAAGGATGTCACCGGTGCCAATGGCTACTTTCAATCTCTCTCGGGAAAATGATCCAAATGCTCTGTCACAGCACGGCTAATCGTCTGGAGGCATCACCTTTGTCGTTGGTTGCATCCTATTCCTCCCTGTGAAAATGGTCCGATGCGCTGTCACTGCATGGCTAATCATCTGGAGGTTCTCGATCATACTGGAATAGGATTTACTATCCTTTTGCGTCTGTCACTACGCCCAGCACTCACGAGTTTGAAGCTCGTCACAGTCATTCAATCCCAGAATCCTACTCGAAATACCATGAACAAGGTTTAGACTTTCCGAATTCTCATGAATGCCGCCATCAATCTAGCTTATACCACGAAGATCCCAATATCTCGGACTCGGTCCCCTGTATTAGTAATCTAAGAGATACTCGTTCAATCGAAGGTAGAACGGGAGTGGTTGTCAGGTACGCGTTCATAGGGAATGATGATGATTGTCACATTCATCACATTCAGGTTGAAGTGCGAATGAATATCTTAGAAGTGGAATAAGTTGAATTGAATAGAAAACAGTAGTACTTTGCATTAATCTTTGAGGAACAGCAGAGCTCCACACCTTAATCTATGGAGTGTAGAAGCTCTACCGTTGAAAATACATAAGTGAAGGTCCAGGCATGGCCGAATGGCCAGCCCCCAAAACGAGATCACAGGATCAAAATACAATCCAGGATGATCAAAAGATATCTAATACAATAGTAAAAGGTCCTATTTATAATAAACTAGCTACTAGGGTTTACAGAAGTAAGTAATTGATGCATAAATCCACTTCCGGGGCCCACTTGGTGTGTGCTTGGGCTGAGCTTGAGTGTTGCCCATGTAGAGGTCCTTCTTGGAGTTGAACGCCACCTTTTGTGCCATTTTGGGCGTTGAACTCCACTTTGCAACTTGTTTCTGGCGCTGGACGCCAGAATTGGACAGAGAGCTGGCGTTGAACGCCAGTTTGTGTCGTCTAAACGTGGGCAAAGTATGGACTATTATACATTGCTGGAAAGCCCTGGATGTCTACTTTCCAACGAAATTGGAAGCGCGCCTTTTCGAGCTCTGTAGCTCCAGAAAATCCACTTTGAGTGCAGGGAGGTCAGAATCCAACAGCATCAGCAGTCCTTCTTCAACCTCTGAATCTGATTTTTGCTCAAGTCCCTCAATTTCAGCCAGAAAATACCTGAAATCACAGAAAAACACACAAACTCATAGTAAAGTCCAGAAATGTGAATTTATCGTAAAAACTAATGAAAACATCCCTAAAAGTAACTAGATCCTACTAAAAACATACTAAAAACAATGCCAAAAAGCGTATAAATTATCCGCTCATCACAACACTAAACTTAAATTGTTGCTTGTCCCCAAGCAACTGAAAATCAAGTAGTATAAAAAGAAGAGAATATACTATAAATTCCAAACTATCAATGAAACATAGCTCCAATCAAATGAGCGGGACTTATAGCTTTTTGCCTCTTGAATAGTTTTGGCATCTCACTTTATCCATTGAGGTTCAGAATGATTGGCATCTATAGGAACTCAGAGTTCAGATAGTGTTATTGATTCTCCTAGTTCAGTATGATGATTCTTGAACACAGCTATTTCATGAGTCTTGGCCGTGGCCCTAAGCACTTTGTTTTCCAGTATTACCACCGGATACATAAATGCCACAGACACATAATTGGGTGAACCTTTTCAGATTGTGACTCAGCTTTGCTAAAGTCCCCAATTAGAGGTGTCCAGGGTTCTTAAGCACACTCTTTTTTTGCTTTGGACCTTGACTTTAACCGCTCAGTCTCAAGTTTTCACTTGACACCTTCACGCCACAAGCACATGGTTAGGGACAGCTTGGTTTAGCCGCTTAGGCCAGGATTTTATTCCTTTAGACCCTCCTATCCACTGATGCTCAAAGCCTTGGGATCCTTTTTATTTGCCCTTGCCTTTTGGTTTTAAGGGTTATTGGCTTTTTGCTCTTGCCTCTTGGTTTTAAGAGCTTTTGGCTTTTTCTGCTTGCTTTTTCTTTTTCTTTCTATTTTTTTTTCGCCTATATTTTTTTTTTCTGCAAGCTTTGTTCTTTGCTGCTTTTTCTTGCTTCAAGAATCATTTTTATGATTTTTCAGATTATCAAATAACATGTCTCCTTGTCATCATTCTTTCAAGAGCCAACATATTTAACATTCTTAAACAACAACTTCAAAAGACATATGCACTGTTCAAGCATTCATTCAGAAAACAAGAAGCATTGTCACCACATCAATATAATTAAACTAAGTTCAAGGATAAATTCGAAACTCATGTACTTCTTATTCTTTTGAATTAAAACATTTTTCATTTAAGAGAGGTGATGGATTCATAGGACATTCATAACTTTAAGACATAGTTACTAACTACTAATGATCATGTAATGAAGACACAAACATGGATAAGCACTTAACATAGAGAACGAAAAACAGAGAAAGTAAGAACAAGGAATGAGTCCACCTTAGTGATGGGTGCATTTCTTTCTTGAGGAACCAATGATGTCCTTGAGCTCTTCTATGTCTCTTCCTTGTCTTTGTTGCTCCTCCCTCATTGCTTTTTGATCTTCTTTAATTTCATGAAGGATGATGGAGTGTTCTTGATGTTCCACCCTTAATTGTCCCATGTTGGAACTTAATTCTCCTAGGGAGGTGTTGATTTGCTCCCAAAAATTCTGTGGAGGCAAGTGCATCCCTTGATGTATCTCAGGGATTTCTTGATGATGAGCTTCTTCATGTGCCTGTTGAGATTCATGAATGTGCTCTCTTGTTTGCTCCATCCTTTTCTTAGTGATGGGCTTGTGAGATGAATCTTTCCATCTCCCATGGCTCAGAGGTGGAAGCATTTGTCTTCCCTTTCCTCTTTCTTGAGGTTTCTCTGGCCTTAGGTGCCATTAATGGTAATGGAAAAACAAAAAGCTTATGCTTTTACCACACCAAACTTAGAAAATTGCTCGCCCTCGAGCAAGAGAAGAAAGAATAGATGAAGAAGAAGAAGATATGGAGGAGATAGAGGGATGTGTGTATGGATGTGAGTGGTGAATGGGAAACAGAAGGGATGACCATGAATGGAGAGAGAGAGGGTGAGGTGGGTGGGGATCCTGTGAGATTCACAGATCCTGAGATAATCCTGTGGGGTCCACAGATCCTGAGATGATCCTGTGGGGTCCATAGATCCTGAGGTGTTCAAGGAATTACAACCTTTCACCAAATTAGGCATGTAAAATGCCCTTGCACATAACTCTGGGCGTTCAGCGCCAGGTTGGTGCCCATTTTGGGCGTTTAACGCCCATTTGTTGCCCATTTCTGGCGTTGAACGCCAGAACCATGCTTGTTCTGGGCGTTCAGCGCCAGCTCTTCTCCAGGGTGCAATTCTGGCGTTCAGCGCCCAGATGCTGCCCATTTTGGGTGTTCAGCGCCCAGATACTGCCCATTTTGGGCGTTCAGCGCCAGAACCATGCTCTGTTCTGGCGTTGAACGCCAGACAGGTGCTTCCTCCAGGGTGTGATTTTTCTTCCGCTGTTTTTTATTCTGTTTCTAAATTTTATATTTATTTTGTGACTCCACATGATCATGAACCTAATAAAACATGAAAAACAATAAAAATAGAAATTAAATAAAAATTGGGTTGCCTCCCAACAAGCGCTTCTTTAATGTCAATAGCTTGACAGTGGGCTCTCATGGAGCCTCACAGATGTGCAGAGCTTTGTTGAGACTCTCCAATACCAAACTTAGAGTTTGGATATGGGAGTTCAACACCAAACTTAGAGTTTGGTTGTGGCCTCCCAACACCAAACTTAGAGTTTGACTGTGGCGGCTTTGGTTGACTCTGCTTTGAGAGAAGCTTTTTCTGCTTCCTCTCCATGGATGCAGAGAGAGATCCTTGAGTTGTAAACACAAGTTTGTCCTTATTTAATTGAAGGATCAATTCTCCTCTATCCACATCAATCACAGCTCTTGCTGTGGCTAGGAAAGGTCTTCCTAGGATGATGGATTCATCCTCTTCCTTTCCAGTATCCAGGACTATAAAATCAGCAGGGATGTAAAGGCCTTCAACCTTTACTAACACGTCCTCTACTTGTCCATAAGCTTGTTTTCTTGAATTGTCTGCCATCTCTAATGAGATTTTAGCAGCTTGCACCCCATAGATTCCCAGTTTCTCTATTACAGAGAGGGGCATGAGGTTTATTCCTGAACCAAGGTCACACAGAGCCTTAAAGATCATGGTGCCTATGGTACAAGGTATTATGAACTTTCCAGGATCCTGTCTCTTCTGAGGCAATGTCAGTTGATCCAGATCACTTAGTTCATTGGTGAACAAGGGAGGTTCATCTTCTCAAGTGTCAATACCAAATAATTTGGCATTTAGCTTTATTATTGCACCAAGGAACTTGGCAGCTTGCTCTTCAGTGACATCCTCATTCTCTTCAGAAGAGGAATACTCATCAGAGCTCATGAATGGCATAAGGAGGTTCAATGGAATCTCTATGGTCTCTAGATGAGCCTCAGAGTCCTTTGGTTCCTCAGAGGAAAACTCCTTATTGATCACTGGACGTCCCAAGAGGTCTTCCCCCTTGGGATTCATGTCCTCCTCTCCCTCTTTGGGTTCGGCCATTTTGGTTATGTCAATGGCCTTGCACTCTCCTTTTGGATTCTCTTCTGTATTGCTTGGGAGAGTACTAGGAGGGATTTCTGTGATCCTTTTACTCAGCTGGCCCACTTGTGCTTCTAAATTTCTAATGGAAGACCTTGTTTCATTCATGAAACTCACAGTGGCCTTAGATAGATCAGAGACTAAGTTTGCTAAGCTAGATGGATTCTGCTCAGAATTCTCTGTCTGTTGCTGAGTGGATGATGGAAAAGGCTTGCTATTGCTAAACCTGTTTCTTCCACCATTATTGACTTGTTGAGGCTTTTGATCCTTCCATGAGAAATTTGGATGATTTCTCCATGATGAGTTATAGGTGTTTCCATAAGGTTCACCTAAGTAATTCACCTCTGCTATTGCAGGGTTCTCAGGATCATAAGCTTCTTCTTCAGAAGATGCCTCTTGAGTACTGTTGGATGTAGCTTGCATTCCATTCAGACTTTGGGAAATCATATTGACTTGCTGAGTCAATATTTTATTCTGAGCCAATATGGCATTCAGAGTATCAATTTCAAGAACTCCCTTCTTCATAGGCGTCCCATTACTCACAGGATTCCTCTCAGAAGTGTACATGAACTGGGTATTAGCAACCATGTCAATGAGTTCTTGAGCTTCTGCAGGCGTTTTCTTTAGGTGAATGGATCCACCTGCAGAAGTATCCAATGACATCTTAGCTAATTCAGAGAGACCATCATAGAATATATCCAGGATGGTCCAATCTGAAAGCATGTCAAAAGGACACTTTTTGGTCAGCTGCTTGTATCTTTCCCAAGCTTCATAGAGGGATTCACCTTCTTTCTGTCTGAAGGTTTGAACATCCACTCTAAGCTTGCTCAGCTTTTGAGGAGGAAAGAACTTGGCCAAGAAAGCCGTGACCAGCTTATCCCAAGAGTTCAGGTTATCTTTGGGTTGAGAGTCCAACCAAACTCTAGCTCTGTCTCTTACAGCAAAAGGGAAAAGCATGAGCCTGTAGACTTCAGGATTTACTCCATTAGTCTTAACAGTATCACAAATCTGCAAGAATTCAGTTAAGAACTGAAAAGGATCTTCAGATGGAAGTCCATGAAATTTGCAGTTCTGCTGCATCAGAGAAACTAGCTGAGGTTTCAGCTCAAAATTGTTTGCTCCAATGGTAGGAATGGAGATGCTTCTTCTATGTAAATTGGAATTAGGTGCAGTAAAGTCACCAAGCATTCTCCTTGCATTGTTGTTGTTGGGTTCGGCTGCCATCTCCTTTACTTGTTCGAAATTTTCAATAAGGTTGTCTCTAGATTGTTGTAATTTAGCTTCTCTTAGTTTCCTCTTCAGAGTCCTTTCAGGTTCTGGATCAGCTTCAACAAGAATACCTTTTTCCTTGTTCCTGCTCATAAGAAAGAGAAGAGAACAAGAAAAGAAGAGGAATCCTCTATGTCACAGTAAAGAGGTTCCTTATTGTTAGTAGATAAATAAATGAATAGAGTAAGATGGGAGAGGGAGAATTTTCGAAAATAATTTTTGAAAAAGAGTTAGTGATTTTTGAAAATAGTTTTTTTTTTGAAAAAGGTTAGTAATTTTTCGAAAATTAAAATTAAAAATTAAAATTAAAAATTAAAATAGTTAGTTAATTAAAAAGAAATTTTGAAAAAGGGGGAAGATATTTTCGAAAATTAGAGAGAGAGAGTTAGTTAGGTAGTTTTGAAAAAGATAAGAAACAAACAAAAAGTTAGTTGGTTAGTTGAAACAAATTTTTGAAAAGATAAGAAGTTAGGAAGTTAGAAAAGATATTTTGAAATCAAATTTTTGAAAATGATAAGATAAGAAGATATTTTTGAAAAGATATGATTGAAATTAGTTTTTGAAAAAGATTTGATTTTTGAAAAAGATTTTGAAAGAGATAAGGTTTTTAAATTGAAAATTTGATTTGACTCATAAAAACAACTGGATTTTAAAAATTTTTTAAAAAGTCAAATCTTATTTTCGAAATTTTAAGAGAGAAAAAGGTAAAGATATTTTTTTTATTTTTGAATTTTTATGATGAGAGAGAAAAACAAGAAAAATGATGCAATGTATGAAAGTTATGGATCAAAACAATGAATGCATGCAAGAATGCTATGAATGTCAAGATGAACACCAAGAACACTATGAAGATCATGATGAACATCAAGAACACATTTTTGAGAAAATTTTTAATGCAAAGAAAACATGCAAGACACCAAACTTAGAAATCTTTGATGCTTAGGCACTAAGAATTCAAGAATGCATATGAAAAACAAGAAAAGACACAAAACATGCAAATGCAAAGATCAAACAAGAAGACTTACCAAGAACAACTTGAAGATCATGAAGAACACTATGAATGCATGAATTTTTTCGAAAAATGCAAGATGAACATGCAATTGACACCAAACTTATAACATGACTCAAGACTCAAACAAGAAACAAAAATATTTTTGATTTTTTTATGATTTTCTAATTTTTTTTTGTATTTTTTCGAAAATTATTTGAAAAATAAAAATAAGGATTCCAAAAATTTTAATATGAATTCCAGGAATCTTATGCTCTTTAAACTAAAGCTCCAATCAAAGGGTCAGGCATGGCTTAATAGCCAGCCAAGTTCTAGCATGTAACTCAGACATGACACGCCTGACATTTCCTACATTCAACAGCCAATTGGCTAAGAAAGATAAAGAAGCTCTTCTCTTGAGTATAAGTGAAATCTGAGTCCAAAAGAATTGAGACATGGCTTTACAGCCAGCCAGGCTTCAACATGCTTCATGAAACACTAGAATTCATTCTTAAAAATTCTGAAGAAAAATATATTTTTGAAAACATTTTTATTTAAAAATTTTTTTTTTCGAAAACAAAAGGAAAATTTTTGAAAGATTTTTGAAAATTTTTTTGAAAATAAAACAAAAAGAAAATTACCTAATCTGAGCAACAAGATGAACCGTCAGTTGTCCAAACTCGAACAATCCCCGGTAACGGCGCCAAAAACTTGGTGGACAAAATTGTGATTACACTTTGATTATTTAAAATTCATTGCTCTTTCTTTTCCTGGCAGTGGCCCCAAAAACATGATGCCAATACCATGGTTCATAACTTCGCACAACTAACCAGCAAGTGCACTGGGTCATCCAAGTAATACCTTACGTGAGTAAGGGTCGAATCCCACGGAGATTGTTGGTATGAAGCAAGCTATAGTCACCTTGTAAATCTCAGTCAGGAAGATATAAAATAGTAATGGGGTTTTCGAAAATAATACTAAAATAAGGATAGAAATACTTATGTAATTCATTGGTTAGAATTTCAGATAAGCGTGTAGAGATGCTTTCGTTCCTCTGAACCTCTGCTTTCCTGCTATCTTCATCCAATCAATCTTACTCCTTTCTATGGCTAGCTTTATGTAAGGATGTCACCGGTGCCAATGGCTACTTTTGATCTCTCTCGGGAAAATGATCCAAATGCTCTGTCACAGCACGGCTAATCGTCTGGAGGCATCACCTTTGTCGTTGGTTGCATCCTATTCCTCCCTGTGAAAATAGTCCGATGCGCTGTCACTGCATGGCTAATCATCTGGAGGTTCTCGATCATACTGGAATAGGATTTACTATCCTTTTGCGTCTGTCACTACGCCCAGCACTCGCGAGTTTGAAGCTCATCACAGTCATTCAATCCCAGAATCCTACTCGGAATACCACGGACAAGGTTTAGACTTTCTGGATTCTCATGAATGCCGCCATCAATCTAGCTTATACCACGAAGATCCCAATATCTCGGACTCGGTCCCCTGTATTAGTAATCTAAGAGAACTCGTTCAATCGAAGGTAGAACGGGAGTGGTTGTCAGGCACGCGTTCATAGGGAATGATGATGATTGTCACTTTCATCACATTCAGGTTGAAGTGCGAATGAATATCTTAGAAGTGGAATAAGTTGAATTGAATAGAAAACAGTAGTACTTTGCATTAATCTTTGAGGAACAGCAGAGCTCCACACCTTAATCTATGGAATGTAGAAGCTCTACCGTTGAAAATACATAAGTGAAGGTCCAGGCATGGCCGAATGGCCAGCCCCCAAAACAAGATCACAGGATCAAAATACAATCCAGGATGATCAAATGATATCTAATACAATAGTAAAAGGTCCTATTTATAATAAACTAGCTACTAGGTTTTACAGAAGTAAGTAATTGATGCATAAATCCACTTCCGGGGCCCACTTGGTGTGTTCTTGGGCTGAGCTTGAGTGTTGCACGTGTAGAGGTCCTTCTTGGAGTTGAACGCCACCTTTTGTGCCATTTTGGGCGTTGAACTCCACTTTGCAACTTGTTTCTGGCGCTGGACGCCAGAATTGGGCAGAGAGCTGGCGTTGAACGCCAGTTTGCGTCGTCTAAACTTGGGCAAAGTATGGACTATTATACATTTCTGGAAAGCCCTGGATGTCTACTTTCCAACGCAATTAAAAGCGAGCCATTTCGAGTTCTGTAGCTCCAGAAAATCCACTTTGAGAGCAGGGAGGTCAGAATCCAACAGCATCAGCAGTCCTTCTTCAACCTCTGAATCTGATTTTTGCTCAAGTCCTTTAATTTCAGCCAGAAAATATCTGAAATCATAGAAAAACACACAAACTCATAGTAAAGTCCAGAAATGTGAATTTATCATAAAAACTAATGAAAACATCCCTAAAAGTAACTAGATCCTACTAAAAACATACTAAAAACAATGCCAAAAAAGCGTATAAATTATCCGCTCATCACAGAATTTAAACAAGAAAAGATAAATTGCAATAAACAGATGAGTAGAGGAGTAATTGAATTGAAATAGATCTAAACAAAAAAGTAGAAATGCTTGACAAAATTTAAAAACAGAAAGTGAGCAATGCTTAATTTGCAACAATTTAAAAGTGGTTGAAGATCTCAGGAGTGGAAGAGACTAGATAACAAGTCTAGATCTCAAATCCTTCCTTGATCCAACAAGAAAAATTGCAAAAGAAATAAAGGAAATTAAATTGCAGAAGTAAATTGCATAAGAGTAGAAGAATGAAGCAGTAAATAGAAACTGAAATTCAATTATGCAGAAGATTAAAACAGGATCTCAAGGTGAGATTGAAACAGAAGTTCTTCAATTCTTCACCCAAGATCCAAAGCAAGAAAAGTAAAGAGTGCTCAAGCAAGAACAAGGAAGAAGAGAGATCAATTCTCCTTCCCAATTCTCTAAGATCTAAACTCAAAAATAAAAGCTCAAAATGAGAATGAAAGTAAAAGGAAAATTCAAAGTAGAGTCTAGAGGTCCTAATTACATCAAACTAGATCCTATTTATACACTTTCTATTCTTGGATTTTGGAATTTGGATGAGCTTTTGATTTGGTGAAGAAATGAAATAAGTTGGAGTTTTAATTCAATTTTTAGCCCAATATTTCACCTCCCAGGGGCAAGCTCAGTTGGAAAAACTAACTGAGCACTCAAGTGTGCTGCCCGTGTCAAGTATGGTGCGTGTCCCAGCCTTGGTTGAATGCTTGACACTAGAGCTCAGTTGGAATTTTGAACTGAGCTCTAGGTGTGTCAAAGTTGTGCACTCCATGGCATCTTGGCCGTGTCAAGTGCGCGCTCATGCTTGCTCCTTGTTGCGCCAATTTGTTGCTTGGTCGTGTCAAAGTGTGGGGAGCTTGGGGAGGTAGTGCTCAGTTGGAAAAACCAACTGAGCTTTCCATGGTGTAGCGCTTAGCTTTGCACTCCAAGGTCCCAGGTTCAAATCCTGGTGGAGGAAGTTTGGAGCAATTTCCTTTGGAAGAGTGGGTGCTCCTTCCTTATGTCTCCAAGAATTCCCAAGTTCGAATCCTAGAGGGAGCAAGTGGAGGCTATTTTTCTTGGAAGGGTTGGACGCTCCTCCCTTGCTTCTCAAAGAGTTCCCAAGTTCGAAACTTGGCCCAAGCATGTTAGTTCATTTTCCTTGCAAGCTGAGTGGCGCTCCTCCCTTATGTTTCAAAGGATTCCCAAGTTCGAATGCTAGAGGAGGCATTTTGGTTAATTCTTCATGATTTTCTTTTGTGAGGAACGTTCCTTGCCTCCCCTTGGTCCTTGGTTCAAATCTTGGTGGCTTCATCCCTTGGAATTTCATCTTGAATTAATTTTGAGAGGTCCCCGATAAAGTTCACTTAGTGAACTGAGCTTCATGCCATTTCCTTGCTTTCTTTAGTGCTCAGTTAACTCTTTGAACTTAGCTATGTACCTTGCCTTCTCCTTTCATTCCTTGTGAAGCTTAGTTCATTTCCCAAACTTAGCTTTCCTTCTCCCTTAACGTTGCCACGCTTTTTCTTCCTTTGGGGCATGCTTTTTGCTTCCTTTGGAACGTTCCTTATGCCACGCTTTTCTTATTTTCTTCTTTCTTCACCTACAAGTAATCAAATCAACCAATCAAAGTATCACCAAATTTACAAGGTTTATAAATCATTAAAATTCAATTAAATTTAGCTTAAACCTCATGATTTAACATCAATTACATGGTGGTTGATTGATTCAAAGAAGTCATACATTTTTATTCCAAATTACTTACTTAGAATGCAAGAAAGTGCATAAAACCTAATAAAAACAAAGAAAAAGGCTAGTGAAACTAGGCTAAGATGACTTGTCATCACAACACCAAACTTAAAACTTGCTTGTCCCCAAGCAAGCACTTAAACATAAGAGAAGATAGAATAAAATAGATAAGTACGCATGTCCTTATTAGGCAAATAGTTGAATTTGGTTTATGGGGTTTTATGCAGATCAAAAATAGCTCATTTATTACTTGCTGTCAAAACAAACAATGTTTCCTTAAGGGTTTACCAAGGTTGCTGCTATGATTCCTTGTCTTTTTGCTTATTTCCCTTGTAAGCTTTTTCTTCTTTCTTTTGCATTTCAGAGCTTATTACTTATTAAAGGCTTGGTGGCAAATGTTGCAGTGGCCTTTGGCTTATTTTCACTCAAAATTTTTTTTTTCACCACAGACACATGGCTCACCTTTTTCTTCCTAGGATCATTGATGCCCAGCATCTTTTTGGATCACTAAATGTTTTGTAGCTAGGTTGCTCTTTATTGTGGACTTTCAGTTGGCAATCCCAAATCAGTTGATCTAAGTTGCCAAGTTTTAAAATACTCCTTAGAACCTACTTGTCCAAGCATATCCTAGTACATAAACACCACAGGCATATGTCCTAGGGTCCAAGCTATTGGTGTCTAGCCTTATTGTTTGTTCCTTTGCCAACTTTTGGTTTTTCTTCTTTCTTTTTCTTTCTGTTTTGGTTTATTTTCAAGGGGCTTTCATTAATTGAAGGATCATAGCAGCAAACTAGCTTAAGCTTCAAGAAATAAGTCATTCTGCAACATTTATTCCATGAGCTAATAGTTGAATCAAACACACACCACCACTAACTTTCATTCTAACTTTTGCAACATTGAACAATTACTTTTCTAAATCAAACATCTTTCTTTTATTCAAACAGCAAGGGAGACAAGACAAAGTGTTCAAGCTTATGAGTGATGACATTTATTATGCAGATATTTTATTCTTAACTAACTACTAATGTAAACAAAAGAAATAGTAAAACATGAAGCAATTGGAGGCATGTCATGTTTCAGACATGCATCTTCCTTATTTAAGTAAAAGTAAGAAAAGGAGCTTCACCACTTCTATTTGTCAGGCATTTCCATTCTTTTGGATTTGCTGGATTCTCCCTTCCTCTTCTTCCTCGTCTGTGTATAATCTTGAGCTTCTTCACGAGGACATCTTCTTTCCCAAACAGGATCTGTGAGACCTGAGAGCCCAACTGCCTCTAATCTTTGGAATGCTACCTGGGTATTAAGCTGAGACTTTGCTGCCTGGCGGTCTCTAAGTTCTTGGCATTGATCAAATGATTTGATTTGTGGATTTAGTACTGGCATGCAGCGGGTTAAATACTCCAACCTTGCTTGTACATCCTCATTACAATCTGATTGTTACACATGTCTAACCTCTCCAATGGTGTGATGAATATTCTTCCACTGGTACAGGTTGTGAGTATATTCCCCATACTTGGCATGAGTTAGGAACATTTTGTCATATGATTCCTTAAGATTTGCTGTTTGTTCCTTCTGCCCTTCAAGAATATTGGCTTGGAATTCTTGTTGTTGGGCCATTGATTGTTGCTACCAGCTCTCCAATCTTTCCTCCATTCTGTGTTGCCAAGCTTCATTTTGCTCCCCGTCCTTCGAATATTATTCCCGGTGCTCTAGATATTGCTCTTATTGTTGCAGATAGAGTTCCTGTTGCCTTGAATACTGCTCTTGTACTCTCACATTCTGTTGTGATATTTCATCAAAAACTTCCTGCAATTGACTCATATCTATGATACTCTGAGCTTGTTCGTCCCTCCTGTGTGACCTTCTTCTTCTGTGAGTTCTTTCTTCTTCTTGATCTTCCTCTTCCTCTTCATTAAGGCCTTCCATTTTTCTCTTTATAATTCCTCTGGTTCCTTTCACATTCTTTGTATCTTCATCCTCGAAGAGCACTCCAGCTTTGTTACACAATCTCAGGATCGTGCTTGGGTGCCCAAGCCTACCCGATTTGTTTGTGTCTTCAGCCATCTCCTGGATACTATCTGCTATGAGTTGGGCAAGGTCGATTTCCCCACCATGTAGGATGCAGTATGTCAGGAGAGCTCTCTTGATTATGACTGATGAGGTATTCGCAGTGGGGAGTATTGATCCCCTTACTACCTCATACCACCCCTTTGCCTCAGGTCTGAGATCAAGTCTCTTCAGACAACTCGGGGTTCCCTGTGAGTCTCTTTCCCAGTCTCTTCCTTTAATACATAACCCCTCCAATATTTCATCAGGATCATTATCACCACGCAGTCTGTCTTCATAGCTAAGCTCATCATAAGTTATGGTTCTCAACTTTAGAGCTCTTGTGATTGATGGTGGACTAAAGTCCACTTCAACACCTCTGACATAACTTTTGTATGATGGGCTGTCTTCGTTCTTCTTAACCGCATTGGCGTAAAACTCCCTTATCATCACAGCACTAATATCAGTGAGAGGACGGCACAGAAGATCCCATCTTCTTTCCTTGGTGATTTGTCGCATAATGGGGTATTCTCCCTCCCTTAGTTCGAACCCCATTTCAGGAATGAAAATCTTTGTTTTCATGAGTCTATTGTATCTTGCTTCATGAAATTGGGATTTGAACCTCTTTGTGTCATAGGATGGAGGCTCTGTCACCATTGGTTCTTTTCCTGATCTTCTTCTTGAACTTGAAGGAGCCATTGAATATGTAGATAAGAGATAAGTAGGGTTGTGTTTGGAGTGATGTTCGGTCTTGTTGTGAAGAAAATGAAGAAATCGTGTGCTTTGAGTGAGAGTGGCTTGTATGAAAGTGTTCTTTATGATGTGTTGGAGGCTATTTATGGACAAGGTTTCCAAGTTTCCCAACAAGATCACAAGAGAGGAGTGGATTCGGTTATGATAATGAAGGGTGAGGATTGAGTTGAATAGTATAGAAACTCATGAAATGAATGGCCTGCATGTATTGTTGAAGCTTGACGAGGATTCTCTTCCTATTGGCTGCATGCTTTTTCAGTGTCCAATGGTGCATGCATGCAGATTTTACTTTCCAAGATTGGCACACCTCTCTAGGCACATGTGATCCTTCTCTTGACTTGTCATAACCGTTCCTTCCTCTTGTCTTTTCCTCAAACCTTCTTTTCTAATTAAATCAAAATGAAATGCTTCAGAACTTATTTAAAGTATGGTGGTCAAATGGTGAATGCTTTCATGTTATATTATGGTCCTTAGTTGTGAAAGATCAATTATGTCCCTGAACCAAGATTTTGGTGAACATCAAACTTGTTTCTTGCTCAGTGATTATAATAAACACTTGTCACAATTGATACTTTCACCATAAGTGCCAATTTTTCTCTTAGCATAAATTTCTAAAACAAAACAATGCACGATCCATCTTTGCATGATTTTGATTTTCTGAACAAAAGTTGATTTTTTTTTCAGAATTCGTACACATGCAGACACCAAACTTAATGTTTGGTCATATACTTCACCAAAGTGACTAAGCATATGATCTAAGAATGCTTGAAATGTTAACTTTTGTGTGCTGTCAAGCACACCAAACTTAGAAGTCTGGCATGTATTTCAAAGCAGTGTATGCATCTATCAAGGATGTCTAGAAAAATTCAAAATCATGCAAAAGTGATCACACTTTATTGAATTCAAAAGCAAGCAGGAATCATAAATCATGGGTTGCCTCCCATGAAGCGCTCTTTTATTGTCATTAGCTTGACATTGACCCCCTCTTTTATGGTGGTTGATGACTGTAGTGCCTCAACTTGTCCCCTCTGATAGTGAGCTTCTTCTTTGTTCCTTGGTGCTCTATTTCAGCATGTTCTAGTGAGAGTATTTTGCTCACAGTATAGTAATCAATAGTCTATTGGCTTGCTCCCAGTTGTTGATAGACTAATTGCACTTTGTCACCTTTGGAGAGCCCATCTGTTGGAATTTTTTTGTTCTTCCAACCCTTTTTGATTCTATTTTTGTTTTTCTTCCCTCCTTTTGTTGACCATTCTTCTTTGACAACAGGCTTCCTCCTGAGATTTCTTTTCTTAGTTGCCAATACTACAATGTCCTCTTGAGCTTCTTCATTATTTTGCACAGTCTCTTTCTTTTTTTGACCTGCTGTATCATCTATCTCTTGCTTGGGAGGGCAGTTGTTGTTTGTCTTGTTGATTCCCTCCTTCCACTGCAGGTTCTCTTTGTCTATTTCCGTACCATCCTTCTTTCCATTACTAATCTGTGTTTCTGGCAGCACACTCAGAGTGACACTTTCATCATGCATCCTGAGGGTTAATTCTCCTTGCTCTATGTCTATGATGGCCCTAGCAGTGGCCAAGAACGGTCTTCCCAGTATAATGGAGTCACCCTCATCCTGATCTGAATCTAAGATCACAAAATCTGCAGGGAAGATGAATCTGTCTACCTTGACTAGAAGGTTCTCAATCATACTCCTAGGGCATATCACTGACTTATCCACCAATTCTAGAGACATTTATACTGGTTTCACCTCTTTTATGCTTAGCTTTTTCACTAGAGAGGCAGGCATTAGATTGATACTAGCTCCTAAGTCACACATCGCCTTGTTGATGGTCATACTGCCAATGGCGCAGGGTAGAAAGAAACTCCCAGGGTCCTCGAGTTTGGGCGGAAGTCCCTTCTGGATTAGTGCTCTGCATTCCTCAGTAAGCAGTACAGTTTCATTAACTTGCCAACTCCTCTTCTTGTTGATAAGTTCCTTCAAGAACTTTGCATACAGGGGCATTTGCTCAAGTGCTTCAGCTAAGGGAATATTGATCTCCAACTTCTTAAAGACTTCAAGAAATTTTGGGAAGTGTTGGTCCTTAGTCTCTTTGTTGAACCTTTGAGGATATGGCAAAGGTGGTGTGAAGTTCACTCCCTGCCTTTGGTCCTTGGTTGGCTCTTCAATTACTTCCTTTCCCTTTCTTGAAGTTCTTGGCTGTTCCTCCTTTTCTTGAGCCTGCTCTGAAGTTTGCTTGTTTGCTGTCTCCTCCTTGTCATTGGTTGCCTCTTCTTCAGCTTGTTTCTTATCACTTTCCTTTGGCTTCTTGGTTGCCTCTTCATTTTTCACAAGGATCTTTCCACTCCTTAGTTGTATTGCCTTGCACTCCTCTTTTGGATTAGGAATGGTGTCACTTGGTAGTGAGCTTGATGGCCTTTCAATGGTAATTTTCTTGGAGAGTTGTCCAATTTGCCTTTCCATATTTTTCATGGAGGCTTCCTGGTTCCTTAATGTCATCTCTTGGTGCTTCATCATCTTTTCCATTAAGAGCTCCAAGTTGTTAATCCTTTGAGAGTCTTGTGAGATTGGTTGATTGTGGGGTATTGAGGGTTGAGGGTAAGTGTTTTGACTTGAGGCTTGGTTATTGGATGGATGATGGTTAGAATTCGAGTAGGTGTTTTGTGATTTTCTGTATGTGACTTGGCTATTATTCTGTTGGTTGTTTTGGTTTGTGTTTTTTCAATTATTTTGGTTTGAGTTTCTCTGCCATGGCTGTTGAGTTTGATTGTGGTTGTCTCCCCATCTGAGGTTGGGATGGTTCTTCCATGAAGGGTTGTAAGTATCACCATAGACTTCATTTGGCCCAGAATTTTGGTTGTGCATGTACTGGACTTGTTCTTGTTGTTGCTCCTCTTGAGTTTCTTCATTTTGTCCCCATGTAGATGATGGTTGGCTTGTGTTGACTGCTGCAACTTGGAGGCTATCAATCCTCTTGGCCATTTGCTCAAATTGTTGTTGAATTTGCTGCTGCAACATTTTGTTTTGAGCTAGGATTGAGTCCACTCCTTCCAACTCCATCACTCCTTTCCTTTGTGATGGTTGGTATTGCCTTTGGTGAGCAAAGAAATATTGATTGTTGGCCACCATATCAATGAGATTTTGGGCTTCCTCTGCCGTTTTCATTAGTTGTAAAGAGCCTCCTGCTGAATAATCCAAAGCCTCTTGAGATTTCAGTGTCAAGCCTTCATAGAAATTCTGCAATCTGTCCCACTCACTGAACATTCCTGGTGGACGCTTCCTAATTAGAGCTTTGTATCGTTCCCGTGCTTCGTACAAGGGTTCAGCATCCATTTGTGTGAATGTTTGCACTTCAGTCTTCAATCTAATAACTCTTTAAGGTGGGTAAAACTTGGCAAGGAACTTGGTTACTAGATCACCCCAATTGTTGATGCTGTCTCTTGGGAAGGATTCCAACCATTGAGTGGCTTTGTCTCTGAGAGAAAATAGAAATAGCAGTAGCTTGTAACTGTCAGGGTGTACACCATTGGTTTTGACAGTGTCACAAATCCTCAGGAAGGTGGATAAGTGTTGGTTAGGATCTTCAAGTGGTCCTCCTCCATAAGAACAATTGTTTTGAACCAAGGTGATGAGTTGTGGCTTTAGTTCAAAGTTATTTGCATTAACATTTGGGGTAAGAATGCTACTCCCACAATGTCTAGGATCTGCACATGTGTAGGAAGCTAAAACTCTTCTCTGTAGTGGATTATTGTTGTTATTGGCTGTCCCTTCTGTTCCATTTGGTGGATTTGTTAAGTGTTCCTCCATATCTTGGAACTCTTCTTCTAATTCCTCTTCTCCAACAATGTTTTTCCCTCTTTCAGCTCTTCTTAATCTTCTGAGGGTTCTTTCGTCTTGTTCACAAAAAGTGGGTATAATTTTCCTTGTACCTGACATACAACCAAAGCATAAGAATCACACAACACCAGAAAGGTAATAACACTTCAATTCATTGCTGAAATGAAATGTTAGTTGGATTAAGCAAAAATTCAAACAGTTAGTGTGTTAGTCAAAAATTAAAGAAAACCGAAAATAAAAAGTGCTTGATCTAGATCTCCACTTCACTTAATCATTGTCAATCTAATTCAATCCCCGGCAACGGCGCCAAAAACTTGATGTGTGGAAAACGATCCAACACAAAACTCACCGGCAAGTGTGCCGGGTCGCATCAAGTAATAATAACTCACATGAGTGAGGTCGATCCCACAGGGATTGAGGGATTGAGCAATTTTAGTTTAGTGGTTGATTTAGTCAAGCGAATCAAGTATTGGTTGAGTTGTTTGTATTTGACAGAAACTAAATTGCTTGAAATATAAAGGGAGAGGGGGAAATTGCAGTAAATGAAAGAACAGGAAAGTAAAAGTGCTGAATCTTAAAGAACAAGTAAAGTAAATTGCAGAAACTTAGATTGCAAGAAATGTAAATAACTGAAGCTTAAAGTGCAAGAAATGTAAATTGCTTGAATCATAAAAGGAATTGGGAATTAGGATTGTAGAATTTAAACAAGAAAAGATAAATTGCAATAAACAGAAGAGTAGAGGAGTAATTGAATTGAAATAGATCTAAACAGAAAAGTAGAAATGCTTGAGAAAATTTAAAAACAGAAATTGAGCAATGCTTAATTTGCAGCAATTTAAAAGTGGTTGAAGATCTCAGGAGCGGAAGAAACTAGACAACAAGTCTAGATCTCAAATCCTTCCTTGATCCAACAAGAACAATTGCAAAAGAAATAAAGGAAATTAAATTGCAGAAGTAAATTGCAGAAGAGTAGAAGAATGAAGCAGTAAATAGAAACTGAAATTCATTTATGCAGAAGATTAAAACAGGATCTCAAGGTGAGATTGAAACAAAAGTTCTTCAATTCTTCACCCAAGATCCAAAGCAAGAAAAGTAAAGAGTGCTCAAGCAAGAACAAGGAAGAAGAGAGATCAATTCTCCTTCCCAATTCTCTAAGATCTAAATTCAAAAATAAAAGCTCAAAATGAGAATGAAAGTAAAAGGAAAATTCAAAGTAGAGTCTAGAGGTCCTAATTACATCAAACTAGATCCTATTTATACACTTTCTATTCTTGGATTTTGGAATTTGGATGGGCTTTTGATTTGGTGAAGAAATGAAATAAGTTGGAGTTTTAATTCAATTTTTAGCCGAATATTTCACCTCCCAGGGGCAAGCTCAGTTGGAGAAACCAACTGAGCACTCAAGTGTGCTGCCCGTGTCAAGTATGGTGCGTGTCCCAGCCTTGGTTGAATGCTTGACACTAGAGCTCAGTTGGAATTTTGAACTGAGCTCTAGGTGTGTCAAAGTTGTGCGCTCCATGGCATCTTGGCCGTGTCAAAGTGTGGGGAGCTTGGGGAGGTAGTGCTCAGTTGGAAAAACCAACTGAGCTTTCCATGGTGTAGCGCTTAGCTTTGCACTCCAAGGTCCCAGGTTCAAATCCTGGTGGAGGAAGTTTGGAGCAATTTCCTTTGAAAGAGTGGGTGCTCCTTCCTTATGTCTCCAATAATTCCCAAGTTCGAATCCTAGAGGGAGCAAGTGGAGGCTATTTTTCTTGGAAGGGTTGGACGCTCCTCCCTTGCTTCTCAAAGAGTTCTCAAGTTCGAAACTTGGCCCAAGCATGTTAGTTCATTTTCCTTGCAAGCTGAGTGGCGCTCCTCCTTATGTTTCAAAGGATTCCCAAGTTCGAATCCTAGAGGAGACATTTTGGTTAATTCTTCATAATTTTCTTTTGTGGGGAATGTTCCTTGCCTCCCCTTGGTCCTTGGTTCGAATCTTGGTGGCTTCATCCCTTGGAATTTCATCTTGAATTAATTTTGAGAGGTCCCCGATAAAGTTCACTTAGTGAACTGAGCTTCATGCCATTTCCTTGCTTTCTTTAGTGCTCAGTTAACTATTTGAACTTAGCTTTGTACCTTGCCTTCTCCTTTCATTCCTTGTGAAGCTCAGTTCATTTCCCAAACTTAGCTTTCCTTCTCCCTTAACGTTGCCACGCTTTTTCTTCCTTTGGGGCATGCTTTTTGCTTCCTTTGGAACGTCCCTTATGCCATGCTTTTCTTATTTTCTTCTTTCTTCACCTACAAGTAATCAAATCAACCAATCAAAGTATCACCAAATTCACAAGGTTTATAAATCATTAAAATTCAATTAAATTTAGCTTAAACCTCATGATTTAACATCAATTACATGGTGGTTGATTGATTCAAAGAAGTCATGCATTTTCATTCCAAATTACTTACTTAGAATGCAAGAAAGTGCATAAAACCTAATAAAAACAAAGAAAAAGGCTAGTGAAACTAGGCTAAGATGACTTATCATCAAGAGGTGTGTATTCGGCCAAGGGGAAGAAGAGAGGGTTGTGTTGTGTGAAAATGAAGAAGGAATGAGGGGTTTATATAGGAGTGAGGAGAGGTTTAGGGCTCGGCCATTAGGGTTGGGTTTGGGAGGGAAAAGAATTTGAATTTTGGAGGTAGGTGGGGTCTATGGGGAATAGTGATTGAGGTGATTGGTGAAGGGTATTTGGGGAAGAGGGTTATGAAAAGGTGTGAAGAGGAGAGAAGAAGAGGTGGGGTAGGTGGGGATCCTGTGGGGATCCAGTGGGGTCCACAGATCCAGTGGGGTCAAAGACTTAACATCCCTGCTCCAATTAGGCGTGTAAAACTCCCTTAGTATGCAATACTGGCATTTAACGCCAGACTGCTGCCTGGCGTTTAACGCCAAGTTGATGCTTGTTTCTAGCGTTAAACGCCAGCTTGGTGCTTGTTTTTGGCGTTAAACGCTAGACAGATGCTTGTTTCTGGCGTTTAAACGCCAGAGTGCTCTTCCTCCAGGGTGCGCTGTTTCTTTTGTTGTTTTTTATTCTATTTTTAATTTTTCAGTTGTTCTTGTGACTTCACATGATCATCAACCTAATAAAACACAAAATAACAATAAAAATAAAATAGATATAATTAAATAACATTGGGTTGCCTCCCAACAAGCGCTTCTTTAATGTCAATAGCTTGACAGTGAGCTCTCATGGAGCCTCACAGATGTTCAGAGCATTGTTGGAACCTCCCAACACCAAACTTAGAGTTTGAATATGGGGGTTCAACACTAAACTTAGAGTTTGGTTGTGCCCTCCCAATACCAAAGTTAGAGTTTGACTGTGGGGACTTTAGTTGACTCTGCAATGAGAGAAGCTTTTCATGCTTCCTCTTCATGGTTACAGAAGGAGATCCTTGAGTCTTAAATACAAGGTAGTCCTCATTCAGTTGAAGGACCAACTCTCTTCTGTCCATATCAATCACAGCTCTTGCTGTGGCTAGGAATGGTCTTCCAAGGATGATGGATTCATCCTCATCCTTCCCAATGTCTAGGATTATGAAATCAGCAGGGATGTAAAGGCCTTCAACCTTTACTAACACATCCTCTACTAGTCCATAAGCCTGTTTTCTTGAGTTGTCTGCCATCTCTAATGAGATTCTGGTAGCTTGCACCTCAAAGATCCCAAGTTTCTCCATTACAGAGAGTGGCATAAGATTAATGCCTGACCCCAGGTCACACAGAGCCTTCTCAAAGGTCATGGTGCCTATGTTACAGGGAATTAGGAATTTACCAGGATCCTATTTCTTTTGAGATAATTTCTGCCTATCCAATGCATTTAGTTCATTGGTGAGCAAGGGAGGTTCATCTTCCCAAGTCTCATTACCAAATAATTTGGCATTCAGCTTCATGATTGCACCAAGGTACTTAGCAACTTGCTCTTCAGTAATGTCTTCATCCTCTTTAGAGGAAGAATACTCATCAGAGCTCATGAAGGGCAGAAGCAAGTTGAATGGAATCTCTATGGTCTCTGTATGAGCCTCAGATTTCTTCAGGTCCTCATTGAGGAATCCTTAGTGTTTAGAGGACCTCCCATGAGGTCTTCCTCATTGGGATTTACGTCCTCCTCCTCTTCTCTGGGTTCGGCCACATCAAGTAAGGTTATGGCCTTGCACTCTTTTTGGATTCTCTTCTGTATTGCTTGGGAAAGTACTAGAAGGAGTTTCAATGAATCTTTTACTCAGCTGGCCCACTTGTGCCTCCAAATTTCTAATGGAAGACCTTGTTTTATTCATAAAACTTAGAGTGGCCTTAGATAGATCAGAGACTATATTTGCTAAGCTAGATGGATTCTGCTCAGAATTCTCTGTCTGTTGCTGAGTGGATGATGGAAAAGGCTTGCTATTGCTAAACCTGTTTCTTCCACCATTATTAAAGCCTTGTTGAGGCTTTTGTTGATCCTTCCATGAGAAATTTGGATGATTTCTCCACGAGGGATTATAGGTGTTTCCATAGGGTTCACCCATATAATTCACCTCTGCTATTGCAGGGTTCTCAGGATCATAAGCTTCTTCTTCAGAAGATGCCTTTTTAGTACTGTTGGATGTAGCTTGCAATCCATTCAGACTCTGAGAAATCATATTGACTTGCTGAGTCAATATTTTGTTCTGAGCCAATATGGCATTCAGAGCATCAATTTTAAGAAATCCCTTCCTCTAAGGCGTCCCATTACTCACAGGATTCCTTTCAAAAGTGTACATGAACTGGTTATTTACAACCATGTCAATGAGTTCCTGAGCTTCTCCAGGCGTTTTCTTTAGGTGAATGGATCCACCTGCAGAATGGTCCAATGACATCTTTGATAATTCAGACAGACCATCATAGAATATATCCAGGATGGTCCATTCTGAAAGCATGTCAGAAGGACACTTTTTGGTCAGTTGCTTGTATCTCTCCCAAGCTTCATAGAGGGATTCACCTTCTTTTTGTCTGAAGGTTTGAACATCCACTCTAAGCTTGATAAGCTTTTGAGGAGGAAAGAACTTGGCTAAGAAAGCCGTGACCAGCTTATCCCAAGAGTTCAGGCTATCTTTAGGTTGAGAGTCTAACCATATTCTAGCTCTGTCTCTTACAGCAAACGGGAAAAGCATAAGCCTGTAGACCTCGGGATCAACCCCATTGGTCTTAACAGTATCACAGATCTGCAAGAATTCAGTTAAGAACTGAAAAGGATATTCTGTTGGAAGTCCATGAAACTTGCAATTCTGTTGCATCAGAGAAACTAATTGAGGCTTTAGCTCAAAATTGTTTGCTCCAATTGCAGGGATTGAGATGCTTCTTCCATGTAAGTTGGAATTTGGTGCAGTAAAGTCACCAAGCATCTTCCTTGCATCTCCACCATTGTTATTGGTTTCGGCCATCTCAACTTTTTCGAAAATTTCAGTAAAGTCCTTTTCAGAGTGTTGTGTTTTAGCTTCTCTTAGCTTCCTCTTCAAGTCCTTTCAGGTTCCAGATCAGCTTCAACAAGAATGTTCTTATCCTTGCTCCTGCTCATGTGAAAAAGAAGAGAACAGAAAAGAAGAGGAATCCTCTATGTCACAGTATAGAGATTCTTTTATGTGAGTAGAAGAAGAAAAGAATAGAAGAAGAGAAATTCGAACACCAAGAGGAAAAGAGGGTTCGAATTTTGAGATGAAGAGAAGTGATAGTAAATAAATAAATAATTAGAAGGAGATGAGAGAGGGAAGAATTCAAAAATTAAATAAAATAAAATAAAATTATTTTTGTTTTTTTTAATTTAAAATCATTTATAATTCGAAAATTTTAAAAAGAAAAATAAAATTAAATTAAATTAAAATTTAAAACAATTAGTTAATTAAAAAGGAATTTTGAAAAAGAGGAAGGTGATTTTCGAAAATTAGAGAGAGATAATTAGTTAGGTGGTTTTGAAAAAGATAAGAATTTTAAAACAAACAAAAAGTCAATTAGTTAATTGAAAAAGATTTGAAGAGATAGGAAGTTAGAAAAGGTTTTGAAATTGATTTTGAAAAAGATGTGATTGAAATTTATTTTGAAAAAGACTTGAAAAAGAAATTTAAAAAGATTTGATTTTGAAAAATTAAAGTTGATTACTTGACTAACAAGAAACAAAAGGATATGATTTTAAATTTTAAAGATTGAACCTTTCTTACTAGGCAAGTAACAAACTTAAAATTTTTGAATCAATCACATTAATTGTTAGTAAAGATTTTGAAATTATGAAACAAAATAAGAAAAATATTTTTGAAAATCAATTTGAAATTTTCGAAAATTATGAAAGAAAAATGAAAAAGATTTGATTTTTGAAAAAGATTTGAAAAAGATAAGGTTTTTAAATTGAAAATTTGACTTGACTCATAAGAAATAATTAAATTTTAAAAAGTTTTGAAAAAGTCAACTCAAATTTTCAAAAATTTATGAATGAATAAGGAAAAGATATTTTTTTTTATTTTTGAATTTTAATGATGAGAGAGAAAAATATCAAAAATACTCAATGCATGAAAATTTTGGATCAAAACAAATGATGCATGCAAGAACACTATGAATATCAAGATGAACACCAAGAACACTTTGAATTTCAAGATGAACATCAAGAACATGTTTTTGAAAATTTTTAAGAAAAGAAATACATGCAAGACACCAAACTTAGAAATTTTCAATGTTTAGACACTAACAAATTGAAAATGCATACGAAAAATGAGAAAAGATGTACAATAAAAAAATGCAAAGATCAAACAAAGAAGATCATCAAGAACAACTTGAAGATCATGAAGAACATATGATAAATTTTTGAAAATTAAGAAAAAATTACAAACATACAATGGACACCAAACTTAAAAATTGACACAAGACTCAAACAAGAAACATCAAATTTTTTTTGGTTTTTATGATTTTATTAAAATTTTTTTGTAATTTTTCGAAAATTAATTGGAAAAAGAAAAATAAGGATTTCAAAATTTCTAATGAGAATTCCAGGAATCATGCAATGTTAGTCTAAAGCTCCAGTCCAGGAATTAGACATGGCTTACTAGCCAGCCAAGCTTTCAGCGAAAGCTCCGGTCCAAAACACTAGATATGGCCAATGGCCAGCCAAGCTTCAGCATACATAGTTCAAGCATGTGAAGAGGAAGCCTCAGTCCAAAAGAATTTAGACATGGCTTTACAGCCAGCCAGGCATCAACATGTTATCTTGAAACTCTAGAATTAATTCTTAAAAATTCTAAAGCCATAGAATAATTTATTTTTAAAAATTTTTTGAAAATTTTTCGAAAATAAAAAGAATAAAAAAAACTTAAAATTAAAATAAAATTACGTAATCTGAGCAACAAGATGAACCGTCAGTTGTCCAAACTCGAACAATCCCCGGCAACGACGCCAAAAACTTGGTATGCAAAATCGTGATCGTTCATTCCTTGGTAACGGTATCAAAAACTTTATATGCACGTTCATAATCTTAATTCTTTGTCACAACTTCGCACAACTAACGAGCAAGTGCACTGGGTCGTCCAAGTAATAAACCTTACGTGAGTAAGGGTCGATTCCACGGAGATTGTCGGCTTGAAGCAAGCTATGGTCACCTTGTAAATCTCAGTCAGGCAGATTCAGTTGGTTATGGAGATTTGATAATTAAAATATAATTAAAATATAAAATAGGATAGAAATACTTATGTAATTCATTGGTGAGAATTTCAGATAAGCGTATGGAGATGCTTTTGTTCCTTCTGAACCTCTGCTTTCCTACTATCTTCATCCAATCATTCCTACTCCTTTCCATTGCAAGCATTATGTAGGGCATCACCGTTGTCAATGGGTACATCCCGTCCCCTCAGTGAAAATGGTCCAAAATGCGCTGTCACTGCATGGCTAATCATCTGTCGGTTCTCGATCATACTGGAATAGGATTCATTAATCCTTTTGCGTCTGTCACTACGCCCAACACTCGCGAGTTTGAAGCTCGTCACAGCCATCCCTTCCCAGATCCTACTCGGAATATCACAAACAAGGTTTAGACTTTCCAGATCTCAAGAATGGCCGCCAATAATTCTAGCCTATACCACGAAGACTCTGATCATAGATCAGGAGGCTAAGAGATATGCATTCAAGCTTGTTTGCATGTAGAACGGAAGTGTTTGTCAGGCACGCGTTCATAAGTGAGAATGATGATGAGCGTCACATAATCATCACATTCATCATATTCTTGTGTGCGAATGAATATCTTAGAGAAGAAATAGGCTTGAATTGAATAGAAAAACAATAGTACTTTGCGTTAATTCATGAGGAACAGCAGAGCTCCACACCTTAATCTATGGTGTGTAGAAACTCTACCATTGAAAATACATAAGAACAAGGTCTAGGCATGGCCAAAGGTCTAGGGACTAAATGTCCAAAGATGATCAAAAGATGTCCAAAGATGATAAAAACAATAGTAAAATGTTCTATTTATACTAAACTAGTTACTAGGGTTTATAGAGATAAGTAAATGATGTCGAAATCCACTTCCGGGCCCACTTGGTGTGTGCTTGGGCTGAGCATTGAAGCTTTTACGTGTAGAGGTCTTCCTTGGAGTTAAACGCCAGTTTGTAACTGATGAGCGGATAATTTATACGCTTTTTGACATTGTTTTTAGTATGTTTTTAGTAGGATCTAGTTACTTTTAGGGATGTTTTCATTAGTTTTTATGTTAAATTCACATTTCTGGACTTTACTATGAGTTTTTGTGTTTTTCTGTGATTTTAGATATTTTCTGGCTGAAATTGAGGGACTTGAGCAGAAATCAGATTCAGAGGTTGAAGAAGGACTGCTGATGCTGTTGGATTCTGACCTCCCTGCACTCAAAGTGGATTTTCTGGAGCTACAGAACTCGAAATGGCGCGATTCCAATTGCGTTGGAAAGTAGACATCCAGGGCTTTCCAGCAATATATAATAGTCCATACTTTGGCCAAGAATAGATGACGTAAACTGGCGTTCAACGCCAGCTTTCTGCCCAAATCTGGCATCCAGCGCCAGAAAAGGAGCCAAAACCAGAGTTGAACGCCCAAACTGGCACAAAAACTGGCATTCAACTCCAAGAAGGACCTCTACACGTGCAACACTCAAGCTCAGCCCAAGAACACACCAAGTGGGCCCCGGAAGTGGATTTATGCATCAATTACTTACTCATGTAAACCCTAGTAGCTAGTTTATTATAAATAGGACCTTTCACTATTGTATTAGACGTCTTTTTGACCATCTTTGGTCTCAGTTTTAATCCATTGTTCATCTTAGGAGACTATTGATCACGTTTTAGGGGGCTGGCCATTCGGCCATGCCTGGACCTTCACTTATGTATTTTTAATGGTAGAGTTTCTACACTCCATAGATTAAGGTGTGGAGCTCTGCTGTTCCTCAAAGATTAATGCAAAGTACTACTGTTTTCTATTCAATTCATCTTGTTTTGCTTCCAAGATATTCATTCGTACTTCAAACTGAATGTGATGAACGTGACAATCATCATCATTCCCTATTAACGCGTGCCTGACAACCACTTCCGTTCTACCTTCGACTGAATGAGTATCTCTTAGATCTCCTAACCAGAATCTTCGTGGTGTAAGCTAGAATGATGGCGGCATTCAAGAGAATCCGGAAAGTCTAAACCTTGTCTGTGGTATTCCGAGTAGGATTCAATGAATGAATGACTGTGACGAGCTCCTAACTCGCGATTGCAGGGCGTTAGTGACAGACGCAAAAGGATAGTAAATCCTATTCCAGCATGATCGAGAACCGACAGATGAATAGCCGTGCCGTGACAGGGTGCGTTGACCATTTTCACTGAGAGGATAAGATGAAGCCATTGACAAGGGTGATGCCTCCAGACGATTAGCCGTGCCGTGACAGGGCATTGGATCATTTTCCCGAGAGATGACCGAAAGTAGCCATTGACAGTGGTGATGTATCACATAAAGCCAGCCATGGAAAGGAGTAAGACTGATTGGATGAAGATAGCAGGAAAGCAGAGGTTCAGAGGAACGAAAGCATCTCTATTCGCTTATCTGAAATTCTCACCAATGAATTACATAAGTATTTCTATCCCTCTTTTATTATTTAATTTCGAAAACTCCATCACTATTTTATATCCGCCTGACTGAGATTTACAAGGTGACCATAGCTTGCTTCATACCAACAATCTCCGTGGGATTCGACCCTTACTCACGTAAGGTATTACTTGGACGACCCAGTGCACTTGCTGGTTAGTTGTGCGAAGTTGTGAACCATGGTATTGGCATCATGTTTTTGGCGCCATTACTAGAGAAAGAAAGAGCGATGAATTTTACATAATCAAAGTGTAATCACAATTTCTGCGCACCAAGTTTTTGGCGCCGTTGCCGGGGATTGTTCGAGTTTGGACAACTGACGGTTCATCTTGTTGCTCAGATTAGGTAACTTTCTTTTTATTTTCTTTTCAAAAAGTTTTCAAAAATATTTCAAAACTTTCTCCTTTGTTTTCGAAAAAAAAATGTTTTCAAAAATATATTCTCCTTCAGAATTTTTAAAAATGAATTCTATTGTTTCATGAAGCATGCTAAAGCCTGGCTGGCTGTAAAGCCATGTCTAAATTCTTTTGGACTGAGGTTTTGGATTAAAATTGAATGAATTACACTCATATGTTTGCTGAAGCTTGGCTGGCCATTGGCCATGTCTAGTGTTTTGGACCGGAGCTTTCATTGAAAGCTTGGCTGCCTAGTGAGCCATGTCTAATTCCTGGACTGAAGCTTTAGACTAAGAATGCAAGATTCCTGGAATTCATATTAAAAATTTTGGAATCCTTATTTTCCTTTTCAATTAATTTTCGAAAAATCCAAAAAAAATTAGAAAATCATAAAAATCAAAAATATTTTTCTGTTTCTTGTTTGAGTCTTGAGTCATGTTATAAGTTTGGTGTCAATTGCATGTGCATTTTGCATTTTTCGAAAATTCTCATGCATTCATAGTGTTCTTCATGATCTTCAAGTTGTTCTTGGTAAGTCTTCTTGTTTGATCTTTGCATTTGCATGTTTTGTGTCTTTTCTTGTTTTTCATATGCATTCTTGAATTCTTAGTGTCTAAGCATTAAAGAATTCTAAGTTTGGTGTCTTGCATGTTTTCCTTGCATTAAAAATTTTTCAAAATTATGTTCTTGATGTTCATCTTGACATTCATAGTGTTCTTGGTGTTCATCTTGACATTCATAGCATTCTTGCATGCATTCCTTGTTTTGATTCAAAAATAAAAGAGAAAAACAAGAAAATGATGTTTTAATTTTTCTCTTGCATCATAAAAATTCAAAAATAAAAAAAAATATATTTCCCTTTTTCTCTCATCAAATTTGAAAATTTGAGTTGACTTTTTCAAAAAATTTTTAAAATCAAGTTGTTTCTTATGAGTCAAATCAAATTTTCAATTTGAAAATCTTATCTTTTTCAAAATCTTTTTCAAAAATCAAATCTTTTTCAAATTTCTCAGTTATTTTCGAAAATTCCAAAAAAATATTTTTCAAAAATCTTTTTCTTAATTTTACATCATATTTTTGAAAATAACATCAACAATTAATGTTTTGATTCAAAAATTTCAAGTTTGTTACTTGCTTGTTAAGAAAGATTCAAACTTTAAGTTCTAGAATCATATCTTGTGATTTCTTGTGAATCAAGTCATTAATTGTGATTTTAAAAATCAAATCTTTTTCAAAAACTAATTTCTATCATATCTTTTCAAAAATATCTTCTTATCTTATCTTTTTCAAAAAAATATGATTTCAAAATATCTTTTCTAACTTCCTAACCTCTCATCCTTTCAAAATTTGTTTCAACTAACTAACTAACTTTTTGTTTGTTTCTTATCTTTTTCAAAACCACCTAACTAACTCTCTCTCTCTAATTTTCGAAAATATCTTTCCTCTTTTTCAAAAATCTCTTTTTAATTAACTAATTATTTTAATTTTTAAAATTTTCAAAAATTACTAACATTTTTCAAAAAAAAAAAACTATTTTCAAAAATCACTAACTCTTTTTCAAAAATTATTTTCGAAAATTCCTTCTCTCTCATCCCATTCTATTTATTTATTCATCTACTAACATCTCTTCCTCACACCACCAAAAATCCGAACCCTCTCTTTCTCTGAGTTCAGATTTTTTCTTCTTTTCTTCTACTAACACAAGGACCTCTATACTATGGTATAAAGGATCCATATTATTATTATTATTATTTCTGTGCCCTCTTCTTTGTCATATGAGCAGGAGCAAGGACAAGAATATTCTTGTTGATGCAGATCCAGAACCTGAAAGGACTCTGAAGAGAAAACTAAGAGAAGCTAAAATACAACAATCCAGAGATAACCTTTCAGAAATTTTCGAACAGGAAGAGGAGATGGTAGCCGAAAATAATAATAATGCAAGGAGAATGCTTGGTGACTTTACTGCACCTAATTCCAATTTACATGGAAGAAGCATCTCCATTCCTGCCATTGGAGCAAACAACTTTGAGCTGAAACCTCAATTAGTTTCTCTGATGCAGCAGAACTGCAAGTTTCAGGGACTTCCATCTGAAGATCCTTTTCAGTTCTTAACTGAATTCTTGCAGATATGTGATACTGTTAAGACTAATGGAGTAGATCCTGAAGTCTACAGGCTCATGCTTTTCCCTTTTGCTGTAAGAGACAGAGCTAGAGTGTGGTTGGACTCTCAACCCAGAGATAGCCTGAACTCTTGGGATAAGCTGGTCACGGCTTTCTTAGCCAAGTTCTTTCCTCCTCAAAAGCTGAGCAAGCTTAGAGTGGATGTTCAGACCTTCAGACAAAAAGATGGTGAATCCCTCTATGAAGCTTGGGAAAGATACAAACGGTTGACCAAAAAGTGTCCTTCTGACATGCTTTCAGAATGGACCATCTTGGATATATTCTATGATGGTTTATCTGAGCTATCAAAGATGTCATTGGATACTTCTGCAGGTGGATCCATTCACCTAAAGAAAACGCCTGCAGAAGCTCAAGAACTCATTGACATGGTTGCTAATAACCAGTTCATGTATACTTCTGAGAGGAATCCTGTGAGTAATGGGACGCCTATGAAGAAGGGAGTTCTTGAAGTTGATACTCTGAATGCCATATTGGCTCAGAACAAAATATTGACTCAACAAGTCAATATGATTTTTCAGAGTCTGAATGGAATGCAATCTGCATCCAACAGTACTCAAGAGGCTTCTTATGCAGAAGAAGCTTATGATCCTGAAAACCCTGCAATGGCAGAGGTGAATTACTTAGGTGAACCTTATGGAAACACCTATAACCCATCATGGAGAAATCATCCAAATTTCTCATGGAAGGATCAAAAGCCTCAACAAGGCTTTAATAATGGTAGAAGAAACAGGTTTAACAATAATAAACCTTTTCCATCATCCACTCAGCAACAGACAGAGAACTCTGAACAAAATACTTCTAATTTAGCAAACTTAGTCTCTGATCTATCTAAGGCCACTGTAAGTTTCATGAATGAAACAAGGTCTTCCATTAGAAATTTGGAAGCACAAGTGGGCCAGCTGAGTAAAAGGATCATTGAAATCCCTCCCAGTACTCTCCCAAGCAATACAGAAGAGAATCCAAAAGGAGAGTGCAAGGCCATTGACATAAGCAAAATGGCCGAACCCAATGAGGGAGAGGAGGACGTGAATCCCAAGGAGGAAGACCTCCTGGGACGTCCAGTGATCAATAAGGAGCTTCCCTCTGAGGAACCAAAGGACTCTGAGGCTCATCTAGAGACCATAGAGATTCCATTGAACCTCCTTATGCCCTTCATGAGCTCTGATGAGTATTCCTCTTCTGAAGAGAATGAGGATGTTACTGAAGAGCAAACTACCAAGTTTCTTGGTGCAATCATGAAGCTAAATGCCAAATTATTTGGCATTGATACTTGGGAAGTTGAACCTCCCTTGTTCATCAATGAACTTAGTGACCTGGATCAACTGACATTGCCTCAGAAGAGACAGGATCTTGGGAAGTTCATAATACCTTGTACCATAGGCACCATGATCTTCAAGGCTCTGTGTGACCTTGGTTCTGGAATAAACCTCATGCCCCTCTCTGTAATAGAGAAACTGGGAATCTATGGGGTGCAAGCTGCTAAAATCTCATTAGAGATGGCAGACAATTCAAGAAAACAGGCATATGGACAAGTAGGGGACGTGTTAGTAAAGGTTGAAGGCCTTTACATCCCTGCTGATTTCATAGTCCTGGATACTGGAAAGGAAGAGGATGAATCCATCATCCTAGGAAGACCTTTCCTGGCCATAGCAAGAGCTGTGATTGATGTTGACAGAGGTGAACTAGTCCTTCAATGGAATGAGGACTCCCTTGTGTTTAAAACTCAAGGATCTCCCTCTGCAACCATGGAGAGGAAGCATGAAAAGCTTCTCTCAAAGCAGAGTCAAACAAAGCTCCTACAGTCAAACTCTAAGTTTGGTGTTGGGAGGCCACAACCAAACTCTAAGTTTGGTGTTGAACTCCCATATCCAAACTCTAAGTTTGGTGTTGGAGAGTCTCAACAAAGCTCTGCACATCTGTGAGGCTCCATGAGAGCCCACTGTCAAGCTATTGACATTAAAGAAGCGCTTGTTGGGAGGCAACCCAATGTTTATTTATCTAATTTTGTTTTTGTTTTTCATGTTTTATTAGGTTCATGATCATGTGGAGTCACAAAATAAATATAAAAATTGAAAACAGAATCAAAAACAGCAAAAGAAAAATCACACCCTGGAGGAGCATCTGCCTGGTGTTCAACGCCAGAACAGAGCATGGTTCTGGCGCTGAGCGCCCAAAATGGGCAGCATTCTGACGCTGAACGCCCAGAACAAGCATGGTTCTGGCGTTCAACGCCAAAAATGGCAACAAATGGGCGTTGAACGCCCAAAATGGGCACCAACCTGGCGCTGAATGCCCAGAGTTGTGTGCAAAGGCATTTTACATGCCTAATTGGTGCAGGGATGCAAATCCTTGACACCCCAGGATCTGTAGACCCCACAGGATCATCTCAGGATCTGTGGACCCCACAGGATCACCTCAGGATCTGTGGACCCCACAGGATCCCCACATACCTCCACTCACTTCTTCTCACCACTCTCTTTCACACAACCCCATAAACACTCTTCCCCAAAAACCCTTCACCAATCACCTCAATCTCTCTTCCCCATCACCTCTTCACCACTCACATCCATCCACTCTTCCCCATAAACCTACCTCATAAACCCCACCTACCTTCAAAATTCAAAACCAATTTCCCACCCAAACCCACCCATATGGCCAAAACCTTTCCCCCCCTCCCTTCCCTATATAAAGCCCTCCATTCTTCATCAAATTCACACAACACACCCCTCTACACCCTTCTTGGCCGAAACACCTTCCCTTCTCCCTCTCCTCCATTTCTTCTTCTTCCTCATTTATTCTTTCTTTTATTGCTCGAGGGCGAGCAAAATTCTAAGTTTGGTGTGGTAAAAGCATAAGCTTTTTGTTTTTCCATTACCATTGATAGCACCTAAGACCGGAGAATCCTCTAGAAAGGGGAAAGGAAAGACAAAAGCTTCCACATCCGAGTCATGGGAGATGGAAAGGTTCATCTCCAAAGCCCATCAAGACCACTTCTATGATGTTGTGGCCAAGAAGAAGGTGATCCCTGAGATCCCTTTCAAACTCAAAAGAAATGAGTATCCGGAGATCCGACATGAAATTCAAAGAAGAGGTTGGGAAGTTCTAACAAATCCCATCCAACAAGTCGGCATCCTAATGGTTCAAGAGTTCTATGCCAATGCATGGATCACCAAGAACCATGATCAAAGTAAGAACCCGGATCCAAAGAACTATGTTACAATGGTTCGGGGGAAATACTTAGATTTTAGTCCGGAGAATGTGAGGTTGGCGTTTAACTTGCCCATGATGCAAGGAGATGAACGCCCCTACACTAGAAGGGTCAACTTTAATCAAAGGTTGGACCAAGTCCTTATGGACATATGCGTGGAAGGAGCTCAATGGAAGATTGACTCCAAAGGCAAGCCAGTTTAACTAAGAAGATTGGACCTCAAGCCTATAGCTAGAGGATGGTTGGAGTTCATTCAATGCTCAATCATTCCCACTAGCAACCGGTCTGAAGTTACTATAGACCGGGCCATCATGATCCATAGCATCATGATTGGAGAAGAGGTAGAAGTTCATGAGATTATACCTCAAGAACTCTACAAGGTGGCTGACAAGTCCTCCACTATGGCAAGGTTAGCCTTCCCTCACCTCATTTTCCATCTACGCAATTCGGCTGGGATTGACATAGAGGGAGATATCCTCATTAAAGAGGACAAGCCCATCACTAAGAAAAAAATGGAGCAAGCAAGAGAGCCCATTCATGGAGCTCAAGAGGCGTATGAAGCTCATCACCATGAGATCCCGGAGATGCCTCAAATGCACTTTCCTCCACAAAACTATTGGGAGCAAATCAATACCTCCCTAGGAGAATTGAGTTCCAATATGGGACAACTAAGGGTGGAACATCAAGAGCACTCCATCATGCTTCATGAAATAAGAGAAGATCAAAAAGTAATGAGGGAGGAGCAACAAAGACAAGGAAGAGACATAGAAGAGCTCAAGGACATCATTGGTTCCTCAAGAAGGAAACGCCACCATCACTAAGGTGGATTCATTCCTTGTTCTTATTTCTTCTGTTTTTCGTTTTCTATGTTATGTGCTTATCTATGTTTGTGTCTTCATTACATGATCATTAGTAGTAGTAACTATGTCTTAAAGTTATGAATGTCCTATGAATCTATCACCTCTCTTAAATGAAAAAAATGTTTTAATTCAAAAAGAACAAGAAGTACATGAGTTTCAAATTTATCCTTGAACTTAGCTTAATTATATTGATGTGGTGACAATGCTTCTTATTTTCTGAATGTATGCTTGAACAGTGCATATGTCTTTTGAAGTTGTTGTTTAAGAATGTTAAATATGTTGGCTCTTGAAAGAATGATGACTAGGAGACATGTTATTTGATAATCTAAAAAATCATAAAAATGATTCTTGAAGCAAGAAAAAGCAGCAAAGAGCAAAGCTTGCAGAAAAAAAAAATAGGGGAAAAAAAATAGAAAGAAAAAGAAAAAGCAAGCAGAAAAAGCCAAAAGCTCTTAAAACCAAGAGGCAAGAGCAAAAAGCCAATAACCCTTAAAACCAAAAGGCAAGGGCAAATAAAAAGGATCCCAAGGCTTTGAGCATCAGTGGATAGGAGGGCCTAAAGGAATAAAATCCTGGTCTAAGCGGCTAAACCAAGCTGTCCCTAACCATGTGCTTGTGGCGTGTAGGTGTCAAGTGAAAACTTGAGACTGAGCGGTTAAAGTCAAGGTCTAAAGCAAAAAAAAAAAGTGTGCTTAAGAACCCTGGACACCTCTAATTGGGGACTTTAGCAAAGCTAAGTCACAATCTGAAAGGGTTCACCCAATTATGTGTCTGTGGCATTTATGTATCCGGTGGTAATACTGGAAAACAAAGTGCTTAGGGCCACGGCCAAGACTCATAAAGAAGTTGTGTTCAAGAATCATCATATTGAACTAGGAGAATCAATAACACTATTTGAACCCTGAGTTCCTATAGATGCCAATCATTCTGAACCTCAATGGATAGAGTGAGATGCCAAAACTATTCAAGAGGCAAAAAGCTATAAGTCCCGCTCATATGATTGAAGCTACGTTTCATTGATAGTTTGGAATTATAGTATATTCTCTTCTTTTTATCCTAATTGATTTTCAGTTGCTTGGGGACAAGCAACAATTTAAGTTTGGTGTTGTGATGAGCGGATAATTTATACGCTTTTTGACATTGTTTTTAGTAGGATCTAGTTACTTTTAGGGATGTTTTCATTAGTTTTTATGTTAAATTCACATTTCTGGACTTTACTATGAGTTTTTGTGTTTTTCTGTGATTTCAGGTATTTTCTGGCTGAAATTGAGGGACTTGAGCAGAAATCAGATTCAGAGGTTGAAGAAGGACTGCTGATGCTGTTGGATTCTGACCTCCCTGCACTCAAAGTGGATTTTCTGGAGCTACAGAACTTGAAATGGTGCGCTTCCAATTGCGTTGGAAAGTAGACATCCAGGGATCTCCAGCAATATATAATAGTCCATACTTTGGCCAAGAATAGACGACGTAAACTGGCGTTCAACGCCAGCTTTCTGCCCAAATCTGGTGTCCAGCGCCAGAAAAGGAGCCAAAACCAGAGTTGAACGCCCAAACTGGCACAAAAACTGGCGTTCAACTCCAAGAAGGACCTCTACACGTGCAACACTCAAGCTCAGCCCAAGCACACACCAAGTGGGCCCCGGAAGTGGATTTATGCATCAATTACTTACTCATGTAAACCCTAGTAGCTAGTTTATTATAAATAGGACCTTTCACTATTGTATTAGACGTCTTTTTGACCATCTTTGGTCTCAGTTTTAATCCATTGTTCATCTTAGGAGACTATTGATCACGTTTTAGGGGGTTGGCCATTCGGCCATGCCTGGACCTTCACTTATGTATTTTTAACGGTAGAGTTTCTACACTCCATAGATTAAGGTGTGGAGCTCTGCTGTTCCTCAAAGATTAATGCAAAGTACTACTGTTTTCTATTCAATTCATCTTGTTTCGCTTCCAAGATATTCATTCGAACTTCAAACTGAATGTGATGAACGTGACAATCATCATCATTCCCTATGAACGCGTGCCTGACAACCACTACCGTTCTACCTTCGACTGAATGAGTATCTCTTAGATCTCCTAACCAGAATCTTCGTGGTGTAAGCTAGAATGATGGCGGCATTCAAGAGAATCCGGAAAGTCTAAACCTTGTCTGTGGTATTCCGAGTAGGATTCAATGAATGAATGACTGTGACGAGCTCCTAACTCGCGATTGCAGGGCGTTAGTGACAGACGCAAAAGGATAGTAAATCCTATTCCAGCATGATCGAGAACCGACAGATGAATAGCCGTGCCGTGACAGGGTGCGTTGACCATTTTCACTGAGAGGATAAGATGAAGCCATTGACAAGGGTGATGCCTCCAGACGATTAGCCGTGCCGTGACAGGGCATTGGATCATTTTCCCGAGAGATGACCGAAAGTAGCCATTGACAGTGGTGATGTATCACATAAAGCCAGCCATGGAAAGGAGTAAGACTGATTGGATGAAGATAGCAGGAAAGCAGAGGTTCAGAGGAACGAAAGCATCTCTATTCGCTTATCTGAAATTCTCACCAATGAATTACATAAGTATTTCTATCCCTCTTTTATTATTTAATTTCGAAAACTCTATCACTATTTTATATCCGCCTAACTGAGATTTACAAGGTGACCATAGCTTGCTTCATACCAACAATCTCCGTGGGATTCGACCCTTACTCACGTAAGGTATTACTTGGACGACCCAGTGCACTTGCTGGTTAGTTGTGTGAAGTTGTGAACCATGGTATTGGCATCATGTTTTTGGCGCCATTACCAGAGAAAGAAAGAGCGATGAATTTTACATAATCAAAGTGTAATCACAATTTTTGCGCACCAGTAACCTGTTTCTGGCGTTTAACTCTGCTTTGCAACCTGTTTCTGGTGTTTAACTCCAGAATAGGGTAGAAAGCTGGCGTTAAATGCCAGTTTGCATCATCTAAACTCGGGAAACGTATGGACTTTATATATTTCTGGAAAGCCCTGGATGTCTACTTTCTAACGCAATTGAGAGTGCGCCATTTGGACTTCTGTAGCTCTAGAAAATTCACTTTGAGTGCAGGGAGGTCAGAATCCAACAGCATCTGCAGTTCTTCTTCAGCCTCTGAATCTGATTTTTTGCTCAAGTCCCTCAATTTCAGCCAGAAAGTACCTGAAATCACAAAAAAACACACAAACTCATAGTAAAGTCCAGAAATATGATTTTTATTTAAAAACTAATAAAAATATATTAAAAACTAACTAAATCATACTGAAAACTATGTAAAAACAATGGCAAAAAGCGTATAAATTATCCGCTCATCAGTTATCTTGTAACTCTTAGTCAGGATATCAACAATAATTCTTAGTTTTAATTGGAATGAGTAACAGAACATAAATTAAATGATACTTGTTATGCAGTAATGGAGAACAGGGTGAGGTTTTGGAGATGCTCTGTCTTCTGATTCCCTGCTTTCCTACTGTCTTCTTCTTCATGCACGCAAGGCTCCTTCCATGGCAAGCTGTATGTTGGTGGATCACCGTTGTCAATGGCTACCATCCGTCCTCTCAGTGAAAATGGTCCAGCTACGGGTTTCGTAGGGCTAATCATCTGTCAGTTCTCACTAGTGTTGGAATATGATCCATTGATCCTTTTGAACACTGTCACTATGCCCAACATTCATGAGTTTGAAGCTCGTCACAGTCATCCTTTCCCAGATCCTACTCGGAATAACACAGACAAGGTTTAGACTTTTCGGATCTCAAGAATGCTGCCAATTGATTTTAGCTTATACCACGAAGACTCGATCTCACAGATTTGAATGCTCTGTTGTCAGGAGAGGCAATCAAACTCGTGAACCAGGAACCAAAGAGATACACACTCAATCTAAGGTAGAACGGAAGTGATTGTCAGGCACGCGTTCAGAGGTTGAGAATGGTGATGAGTGTCATGGATCATCACATTCATCATGTTGAAGTGCAAGTGAATATCTTAGAATAGAAACAAGCGTGATTGAATGGAAAACAGTAGTAATTGCATTAATCCATCGAGACACAACAGAGCTCCTCACCCCTAACCATGGAGTTTAGAGACTCATGCCGTAGAAAATACAAATTCTGATGTGAAATGTCATGAGGTACAAAATAAATCTCTAAAAGTCATTTTTATACTCAACTAGTAACCTAGGTTTACAGAAAATGAGTAAGCTAAGATAGATATTACAAAAATCCACTTCCGGGGCCCACTTGGTGTGTATTGGGCTAAGCACTGAAGCTTTCACGTGCATAGGCTATTCCTGGCATTGAACTCTAGCTTTTGTGCCAGTTTGGGCGTGTAACTCTAACTTTTATGCCAGTTCTGGCGTTTAACGCCAGAAAAGGGTAAGGAGCTGGCGTTTAAATGCCAATTTGCGCTACCAAATCTCGAGCCAAGTATGGACTATTATATATTGCTGGAAAGCCCAAGATGTCTACTTTCCAACGCAATTAAAAGTGCATCAATTGAACTTCTGTAGCTCCAGAAAATCCATTTCGAGTGCAGGGAGGTCAGAATCCAACAACATCTGCAGTCCTTTCTCAGCCTCTGAATCGGATTTTTGCTCAGGTCCCTCAATTTCAGCCAGAATTTACCTGAAATTACAGAAAAACACAAACTTATAGTCCAGAAATGTGATTTTTGAATAAAAATTAATAAAAATATAATAAAAAGTGACTAAAACATACTAAAAACTATGTAAAAATAATGTCAAAAAGGGTATAAATTATCCGCTCATCAGGAGACAATTCAGTCCCATTGAGCATTGCGTGCACTGATCTAAATCCTGAGGCAAGGATCTGGCAGCAGATCATTGCCGACTACATTC
The DNA here is from genome assembly GCF_003086295.3 of Arachis hypogaea. NCBI lineage: Eukaryota > Viridiplantae > Streptophyta > Magnoliopsida > Fabales > Fabaceae > Arachis > Arachis hypogaea. The sequence continues at coordinate 116,458,176 of NC_092050.1, read as the reverse complement.
TACCGAGCACGCATGTCACGCAATTAGGGTCCATGTGGCGGTCTTGCTTTGGGCTATTCTGGAGGAGAAGAGGACCTTTGTTCTTTCCCTTATCAGAGATTCGATGTGGAAGTTGAACCAACAGCAGAAATACAACATTCCCTTCCCATTGATGATCACCAGATTAGCCGCTTTATCTGGAGTAGAGAGACGCCCAACAGACCGGACCTATGTCTTCATCAGCAAGCAACCATTCCTGCCATACGGCGACTATGAGGGACCACCACAGAAGAAGAGAAAGACCTCTGAGCCACCATTAGCAGCAGAGCCCACAGCACCTCCTACGGCTCCCGCACCCACACCCCGACTTCAGACACCTTATGAGCTGGGTCGGGAGATCATTCAGCTCCTCTACCATTTCGAGCGCCGCAACGCTCGCCGCTTCCAGTGGATAGTGGCAAAATTTGAGGGTAAAGACCCTGGGCCACCTCCTTCAGACACACCAGAGCCTGAGACAGAGACCGAGAAGCCAGCACCAGAGGAGCCAGTAGCTGAAGCTGGCCAAGCAGTTCATCCCTCTGGGCAGAGAGTGGCGGAGACCACAGTTGAGGAGTCTACAATTCAGAGAGTTGAGGAGCCGGCAGCTGGATCCGAGCAGATAGTAGAGATAGCGGCAGAGACAGCTGACCAGGCAGTTGAGGAGTTGGCAGCTGAGACCACCATAGAGACATCCTGAGCCATCATTGTTTATCGGCGTCATCACCACCTACCACCATCTGACGGTGGAGCTACTCAAAGTTGACCCCCTCCGTTTGATTCTTTTAAGCATGGAGGACCGTGCATGATTTAAGTGTGGGGGAGGATCTACAATATTTTGGGTGTAAACATTCTCTCCTCAACACTTGTCATTTAGTTTATTTTAAGTTTTATTATGCTTTTTGTGGATATTTGTAGTACTTTGACTTATGCACTACTGTTTAGTACTTTTGGTATATATATTAGCTGCTTCTAGTTATCTTTAGTATTGCATTTTAATTACGGTATATATATATATATATATATGTTTTGAGCTTGTTTCGCTTGGTATATAGTATAGATATGGATTGTGATTGGATGATGTGAATAGCATATGCCTAGTTTACTTTTGATCCTAATTGTTCATGTTACATTTTTCTTGTTTAAAATTCAGAAAAGAACTAGGAAATTTTGAAAATCACAACATACATGCATATAGGAAATAATTTTGGTGAAAACGATAAGGATTTCCAAGAATTTTGTTATAGGGCATTCTATTGAATTGATTGAGAAAATTGTTTTTAAACTTGCTTGAATAATTTTATTTTGGAACATAGAAGAGTAAAGAACAAATACCTTGTGAGTTTTTTGAGCTATAATGAGTGGTTACACATCTTAACCACTAATTTTGTTCATTGAGTGTTATATCTCTTCTATAATTGTAATCTCGGTTTTGCTTGATTCTTTATTTCCAATGGTTGATGTTTTGAATTGCATTGAGCATGATTGAGGCCATCCTTGATTAAAAGCTTACTTTACCCATATTGCCTACCCTTTGCATCTATCCTTATTAACACCCTTTGAGCTTTATCTACCCCATTGTTCTTGATATTAGCATATCACAACCTTAGGCGAAAAACCAGGATTTACCTTAGATTGTATCCTTGATTAGCTTAGGTTGAAGGAGTGTGTTTCATTTAAGTGTGGGAGAATTTTGGGAAACATTGGCAGTGAATGAAAATGTTTAATTTGGGTATTTCATTGAAAATTTTAGAAAATAGGAACAATCATGTATGAACTAGGATTGCATTCTGTGTTAATTTGGTTGAAATAGGTTAAGTTAGATAAGAAATGAATAAGAAATTCATATGTGATATGAATGATAAATCATACATGAGTGTTTGTGAGAAAGAAATTATGGAAGGTTAGGATTGCATTCTGTGTTAATTTGGTTGACATGGGTTAAGTTGGATACTTAAACTAATCAAGGATTCAATCATTTTAGTCCACTTAGCCATATCTATCCCACCTTAACCCTAACCCCGTTATAACCATATGAAGTCCTCATGATAATTGTATTCATGAATCACTTGTTGTTGATTGTTAGATGAAAAGAAATGCCTTGAAAACATGATTAGAAGATAATTGAGTGATTAAACCCTTAGACACCGAGCGATTAGAGTGCATACACTCCTAGTGAAGGTTTAATTACTCAACTCTATGTTTCCAAACCTCTTATCATGTATTCTTGAAAGTTGCTTCATTTTGATGAGTTGAATCAATTCTTTAGATTTTGCTTGCATTGAATTATCTCTTTGCCTTACCCTATTTGTCTATACTCTTGCTTGGAAATTTGATTGTTTGTTTTCAGCAATTTTATAGGAAACTATAGCATATATATAGATATAGATAGTATATAGTATACTTGCATGCATATAGATATTTGCATCTAATAAGTTGATTACCCCTTTTTTGATCATCCTCCTTGTTGGTTTAGCATGAGGACATGCTATTGTTTAAGTGTGAGAGAATTGATGAGTGCATATTTGACGATATATTTTGACTCAATTTGGATGGATTATAGCACATGAACTCACATTTAAGCACCAAAATAGCATACTTTTGTGTTTTATCCCCAATTTTATCCTAAATATGAAAACATGTGTTTTTGTGCTTGAAATGAGCAATTTAATTCCACTTTTATTCCATTTGATGCCGTGACATATTTGCTGAGTGATTTCAGGCCTTAGAGGTAAGAATGGATAGATAAAAGTGGAAGAAAGCATGTACAAGGGAGAAAACATGAAGAAAACAAGGAAAAGCACACACAGCGAAGTGTGCGTGCGCATAACCACTCGTGCGTGCGCATACGCACAGGTCCCTGCACGTGGTTGCATTAATGAAACACGTGCTTTACGATTTCTGAGGCTTCTTGGCCTATTTTGGAAGGCTTGAATGCTGATTTTGGATGCTATATGAAGGGGAATTCAACACATATGAAGGCATTAGGCTTTAGCACATTTTAGTTTTTAGTTTTTACAAGTTTTTCATAGTATTAGGAGTAGGAGTAGTGTAGAGTAGATTGCTCTCTTAGGGTTTCATTTCTATTTCCATTGTAGCATTTTATAGCATGCTTTGATTTTGGATTTTGCTTCTTTAATTGTAAGTACTCTCAATTTCCTCTTTAATTATATTGCCTTTATTTTCATTTCCTTTGGTTTAAGTTACTTTGTTCATATTTTCAATTTTTAGTTTCTTGAAGTTTTGATTAATAATTTCATATCTTATGCTTTCTCTATGCTTGATTGCTTGTCTCTTGTTGATATTGTTGATAGTTGGTTATAGTTTTTCATTTTACTTTGCAATTTTCCATGTTTTACTTTTATGCACACAAGATGTTTGTGAAAATGCCAACTTTGAGTTTTGAGTAGATTTTCACACCTTGGCTTGGGATTTGAGTTCCTAGGATACTAGAGTCGTAATGTCTGACATTTAGTGGTAATTCTTGGGAAGTTAGTTGACTCTTGTTTCCATTGATGCTAGCCTTTTATCAACTAGTTTGGTAAGTTAGTTAGGACTTATGGATTAAGGTCAATTATACTTGCTTGACTTACTCCTCGATGGTTGGGGTTAACCAAGCGAGATTGACTCATGATAATTACCATAGTTGTGGTTATGACAATGATAGGATTCCTTAGATTCTCATTCCCATGTCAAGGCTCTTTTTGCATTTATAGCATTTTCACTAGTTTTGATCTCATCTTCTCTTTAATTGCATTAATTACAATTTTGATCATCTCTTAGTTCTTTTATTACTTAGTTCTTTTAATATTTCGTTCTTTGATTCAAAACCCCTTTTTGCCTCCACAACCAAAAGCATAACACTTTGATTGTATCCTAGGGAGAACGACTCGAGGTTGAATTACTCTCGATCTCGGTTATTTGGTATTGGATTCAATATTTGATCTTGAGAATTCATTGTCGGTTTGGACTATGCTACCAACGAATTAATGCCTATTTTGATTGATTCCAAACCATGCAAGAATTCTCTTTGTCAGTACGCGTCGATAATGCGTAAGCATGAAAATGGAAAAGCAGCAAGTCTCGTGTACACATGGGTGACGCGCATGCGCAAAATGGCAAAAAAACCAGTTTGACACATATGCATGACTAGGCCAACATTGCCTCAAACGTTCCTTAATGACTTAAGGGGAACATTGGCCAACGGTAGTTACTAATGTCCATGCTAAGCTCAATTCTAGTGGCACCCATGCAAGGTTATGAACATTGGTTAGCTCAAGCCCACGTCAGCATCACTAAGAGCCACTTTCAACTAGCTTCAACAAGGGCCAAAGCCCACATCCAAGACTTCAAGATTGAATGAAGAAAGTGTATAAATAGCATAGAATTTAGGTTAGAAAGGAATTGGCACCTGGGGATCCAGGACTACAAACACTTTGTATTTACTGTAATTCAGCTTTATTTCAGAATGAAATTTACAATTCAATTCTCCATTCCCATAGCTATGAACAGTTAAACCCCATTTCATTGGGTTAGGGAGCTCTGTTGTAATTCAATGGATCAATTATAGTTCTTATTCTTCTTCTTCTTTCCATTCTCTTTGATTTACTTGAAAGCTTTCAATCTTCATCCAATTGGGTAACTGTCTCGGAAGAGAAGTTGTTCATACTTGGATTTCCTTTGAACCTTGGAAGAGGAATGAGGAAATCATGCTAGAAATGCTTTCTCATGTTGGACTAGATTGGGGGTTAGATGGATATAGTGACATATAATCCTACTAATACTTTGATCTAGGAAAATATATGGTATAATCAGTGACCATACTTCAGCTATTTCCATGAGTAATTAGATCAAGGAATTGGGCAATTGTTCAAGCTTAGAGAGATTGAATTGCCAAGAAATTGGGATTCAATCACCTAAGATTGCCAAGAGATCAATGAGTTACATGGATTGAGGAAGAGATGAGAATGAACTTGATCTGGAGAATACAATATCTCCTAAGCCCAATGAACTCCCCATTTCTGATGTTCCCATTCTTTATATTCTGCTATTTACATTTATGCTCATCATTCCCAGTCCCATTTAAATCTCTGCAAGTTTAATTTCCTGCAATTACTTTCTGCAATTTACATTTAGCTCTTTTACCTTCAGTCATTTACATTTCTTGCAATTTACATTTCTCGCCATTTTAATTTCTATAAATCCCAATTCAAATCTGCTCAGTTCAACTAGAACACTCCTCTAATTAAAGTTGCTCAACTAATCAATTCCTATGGGATTTGACCTCACTCTACTGTGAGATTTTACTTGACGACATTCGATATACTTGTCGAAGGAAATTTGTTGAGAGACAGATTTTCGTGCATCACCACCTAGGTCAGTAACTTGTTTTGATAATCTGGCAAGGGAATTTCTCACTAGATTCTCAATTCATAAGGACAAAGTCAAGCATGCTCCAAGTCTCTTAGGGGTTAAACAAAAATTCGGTGTAACTCTTCGAGCTTATACGGAAAGCTTCATCAAAGCTTGCTTGGAGATTCAAAATTTACCCACAGAAGCAGTGATAATGGGTTTGGTTAACAACTTAAGAGAAGGACCATTTTCTCAATCTATATCCAAGTGACATCCGACCTCTCTGTATAAAGTACAAGAATGAAAGGAAAAATACATCAACATGAAGGATAATTTTCGATTTAGAGAGCGAATTTCAAAGCAAAACCTTCCTTATCAAGCTTGGTATAAAGATAAAAAATTAAAGAAAAAGGATGAATACAACTTGGACAAGCCCTGAAGATACCATAATTACACCCCGCTCTGAGTTTCTCTTGTTGACATCTATAGGGAGATTTGCCACATTGAAAAACTCCCACCCCCTTGCCCCATCAAGAACAAGAAAGCTGGAAGTCGAATGGAATACTATGCTTTTCACAAACTACATGGGCATTCTACCAATACTTTCTACGACTTGAAAAATGTGATAGAAAAACTAGTCAGGGAAGGTTGGTTAGAAAGATATCTCACAGAGAGATCAGACAATCCAGGATAATGGAAGAGGGGTGAAGATAAGGGTCGATGAGATCGGCCACTACAAACTCTTGATAGGCACATCTACATGATAGTTGGAGGATTTGCAGGAGGAGGGGTAACCAAGTCTTCTCGTAAAAGGCATCTAAAAGAAGTCTATCAAGTAAGTGAAGAATGTGAAGTTCCCGATTTAACCACAATCTCATTCACCAAAGAAGACACTCAAGGAGTAACCCTAGGGCATGATGATCCTATTGTGATTACAATCATACATGGCAATGAAAATCTCCACAGAACTCTGGTAGATTAGGGGAGCTCGGTTGGCATCTTATTCAAACCCGCTTTTGACAAGCTAGGGCTAGAAGAAAAAGAATTAAGATCCTATCCTGACAATATTTTTGGGTAAGGAAACATACCCATCTGACCTCTCGACTTCATCTCCTTGCATACCACTTTTGGTAAGGGATTGAAGTCCAGAACTTTGAATATAGACTATGTTGTAGTTAACGTGGAATCAGCCTAAAATGCATTGATAGGTCAGACAACTTTGAACTGACTAGATGTGATCGTTTTCACTCCGTATCTCTATATGAAATTTCCAACTTTAGAGAAAATTGCTACCATAAGAGGAGATCAGAGGTTGGCACAAAAATGCTATAATGAGAGCTTGAATCTACGGGAAAGTATTAAGGGAAAAAAGTCAACACCATTGAACTGGGTGGTGTCTAAACTCGAGAAGAACTATGACCTCAACCTGGTGGAAAGACTGAAAAGGTTCAAATCGAAGATCAAGCAGAGAAAATAACAACCATAAGAGCTAACCTGGACAAAGAATTAAAAACAGTTCTCGTTAAGATCTTACCAGAAAACTCTGACCTCTTTGCTTGGAAAGCCTCTGACATGCCTGGGATACATCCCGACCTCATGAGTCACAAGATCGTTGTCTCTCCCGACTCATGACCTATTCAACAAAGATGACGAAAGCTCGGTCCTGAAAGAGCACAAATTACACAAGAGCAAGTGCAAGCTTTATTGGAAGCCGGATTCATAAGAGAGGTGAAATACCTTTTGTGGCTGGCTAATGTGGTACTCATGAAAAAACATAACAGAAAGTGGAGAATGTGTGTCAATTATACTGACCTCAATAAAGCTTATTCTAAAGACCAATACCAACTTTCCAGCATTGATACCTTGGTGGATTCAGCTTCAGGGTATCGATACTTGTCTTTTATGGATGCATACTTGGGGTACAATCAAATTTCAATGTATAAGTAGGACCAATAAAAGACCTCCTTCATCATCCCAAAGGCCAACTACTGTTATGTAGTAATGCCTTTTGGATTAAAAATGCTGGAGCCACCTATCAATAGCTAATGAATAAGGTGTTTTCATCCCATCTCGATATGTTGATAGAAGTCTACGTTGATGACATGCTTGTCAAAATAAAAGAAGATGCTACCCTCTTGTCTGACTTGTCTGATGTATTCAACACAGTTAGAGAACAAGGGATGAGATTAAATCTCTCAAAATGTATCTTTACATTAGAAGCTAGAAAGTTCTTAGGCTTCATGCTCATCTAAAAAGGCATTGAAGCCAACCTGGATAAATACAAAGCAATTCTCGATATGAAAAGCCTGACATGTCTCAAGGAAGTGCAAAAATTAAATGGAAGGTTAGTAGCCCGATCTAGATTCTTGGCGCGATCAGCCCCGAGGTCTGTATCCCTGTTCTCAATACTTAAGAAAGGATGCCAATTTGAATGGACTCGAGAATGCGAGCAAGCTTTTCAAGACATAAAAAAATTCCTGAGTCAGCCACCAATACTCACCCAACCTGTTTCAGGGAAAGAACTCGTGTTGTATTTAGTAGTTGAAAGTAGGGTCATAGCCTCAGCTTAAGTCCAAGAAGATGAGAATGGGTAGCAACCAAATTATTTTATTAGCAAGGCTCTACAGGGGGCATAATTAAACTATCAGAAAATAGAAAAGTTCACATATGCCCTTGTGCTCACTTCCAAAAGGCTCTGACCTTATTTCCAAACTCATACCATAAAAGTCCTAACTAATCAATACATGAAGCATATCATCCAAAAGATAGACACTACAGGTCGGATGCTACAATGGGCCATAGAACTATCCGAATTCAACTTAAGGTATGAAACTCGGACAACAATAAAATCCCAATACCTTGCCAACTTTGTGGCTAAGTACACCAAAACCCAGGGAAATCCTACAGCCTGGACTTTATATGTGGATGGATCATCCAATAAATCTGGAAGTGGAGCAAGAGTCATCCTAGAGAGTGAAAAAGGAACTCGAATAGAGCTTTCATTAAAATTCAGTTTTTCGGCCAACAATAATCAAGCAAAGTACTAAGCATTACTTACTGGCTTGAAGATAACCAAAGAGGTCGGGACAGTAAGGTTGATCGTGTATAGTGATTCTCAAGTGATGATGACTTGCATCATCTATCTATTTTCTCATGAAAGAATGACCATAGAATGAATAAATTCTCACTAATTTAATGCATTATTGAGAGATATATCATGAATTAGTAGAACACTACTTTGAAATTAGATCTTGCATGTATTTCAGGACAAAAGAGCAACAAAGAGGGTGGAAGAATGCAAGCAAAGCTGGCGTGCCACTGAGCGTGCTGGGCATGGCACACCAAACTAGGAAGATGGGTGCGTCCATGGGTGTGCCCGGGCGTCGCACGCCAGGCCAATCTTCCAGAAAATGAATTTGTGCACCATTAAAGGGCGTGCCACTGGTATTTGCATGGACGTGGCACGCCAAGAATTTTAATATGGGCATGTATGCTGGCGTGCCTGGGCGTGGCATGCCAGGCTTGTTTTCTAGAGAAGTTAGGATGGTGCAGCACTGTGAGCATGCCATGGGTGCTTGAAAGAGCATGGCACGCCATGAACTTGAAACTGGCCTGTCTACAGGCGTGTCTGGGCGTGGCACGTCAGGCCTACAATCCAGAAAGAGATATTGACACAGCATGAGGGGCGTGCCACTGGCATTTTCATAAGCATGGCATCCCAAGGACCTTAAGTGCGCGTGTATGCTGGCATGCCTGGGCATGGCACGCCAGGCTTGTGATCTAGAAAGATGATCCAAGGAATAAGATAATGGGCGTGCCACTGGTGTGCTCGAAGGCTTGACATGCCAAAGACCTCAATATTGGCGTGTCTACTGGCGTGCACTGGCATGGCACGCCAGGATACTTGTCCAGAGGGAAGAATTTGTGCAGCACAATGGGCGTACCACTGACGCTTGCGAAGGCATTGCACGCCAAGATCTTAAAGCTGGCGTGCCTACTGGCCTGTCTGGACGTGGCACGCCAAGCCAACCTTCTAGGAAAGGGAAATGAAGATATCATTGAAGGAGTGCCTGCTGGCGTGCCTGGGCACGGCATGCCAGGCCAAGTATCCAAAGAAGAATCAAGGCTACAACACAATGGGCGTGCCACTGGCGCTTGCAAGGGCATGGCACGCCAAGACCTCAACATGGGTGTGTACGCTGATGTGTCTAGGCACGGCATGCTAGGCTTATTACACAGTAGGCAACCTTGACCCAGCACTATGGGCGTGCCACTGGCGTGCTCGAAGGCGTGGCACGCCCAGCTATCATTATTGGCATGTCCATGGACATCCATGGGTGTGTCACGCCAGGCTTATCTAACAGAAAATGGACAATGAATCACCAAAGAGGGGGTTCCAACCACGTGCTCAGGGTGTGGCACGCCAATGCATCATCATGGGCATGCACTCTCAAGTGGCACGCCACTCAACACGCCTTCACTCAGAGAAAGGAGTCCAATTAGGAGTTAGTTAAGAATTTATAATTTGGCATTTTTTGTAATTTTCATCTTTCAGATAGGAGTAGTATTTAAACCCCTTAGGACATACTGAGTAGAGGACTTTTACTTTTGGATACACGTACACTTTTATGTACTTAACTTCTCTATCTCTTGTACTCTCTCTGAGCTATGAGTAGCTAAACTCCCTCTCATTGGAGGAGGGAGCTCTATTGTACTTGATGGATCAATAGTGATTTAATTTTCTTCTTCTCTTTATCTCTCTTTGATTTACTAGAAAGCATTTTGTTCTTCATTTTAACATTTAATTATCTTGAGAAAGATATTGAATGTAATTGGGTTTTATGAGATCCTTGAAAAAGGAATCATAGAATCATGCTTGAAATCCTTTCTCACAATTGAGTATATCTGAGTTTTGGGATTGGATATGGTAACATTAAATCTACCCAATGTTTGGATCTATGAGATTGTGTGGTATAATTAGGGACCAAGCTTCATATCTTTGCATGAGAAATTAGACCAAAGAATTGGCTATTGATCAAGTGAGAGAGATTGAATCATCAAGGAATTGGGATTTGATCACTCATGATTGCCAAGAGGTTAATGAGTTGCATGATTGAGGAAGAGATGATGAGGTGTTGATCCGGAGAATGCAATACCTCCTAACCCCAATGAATCTTCCCTATTCGAAGGAAATTTTGTAGAGATGCAAAAATTCTATGATCAAGTTTATGGCACCATTACTGGGGATTGATTTTGAATTGACAATGATTAAGTCAATGGGTATCTAGATTAAACAATTTTCTTTATTTTGTTAACCAATTTAATCTCAGTTATTTGTTCTATCTTTACAAGCAATTGATTATTCAAGTGTTCATTGTATATACTGTCATTCTGGTTTGAGCATACTAACTGTTTGATGCTTTGCATCACGCAAGTTTAACCTCACCATCTTTCCATTAAGAGGGTGATCACTTTACTTTGAATCTTGTGTTGCATTGTATATGCCAGGAGGTAGAAGGGGAGAATCAACCTATTTTGATTCTGAGCCAGAAAGGACATTTCTAAGATTAAGAAGAGAGGCAGCAGCAAGAGAAAAAAGGGTAGTTGGAGAAGAAGAGGATTCAGATCAAACCATGGAAGATGTAATGCATAATCACCATGGAGAGGGTGCTGGTAATCATGCTCCACCTGCTAGATGGGTGTTAGGCTCTTTCATCAATCCTAATCCTGGGAATTGCGAGAGCAGTATTCTTACACCTAATGTGCATGCTAACAATTTTGAGCTGAAACCCCAACTGATCACTCTTGTTCAAAACAATTGTCAATTTGGAGTAGGATTTCAAGAAGATCCTAACTAGTATTTGATAACTTTCTTGAGGATATGTGACACAGTTAAAATAAATGGGTCCCTCCAGACACATATAGATTGATTTTATTCCCTTTCTCCCTAAGAGATAAAGTATCTAAATGGTTAGAATCCTTCCCCAAGGAAAGCCTGACTACTTGGGAGGATGTGGTCAATAAGTTTTTGACCAAATTTTGCCCTCCTCAACGGAACATTAAGCTGAGAACAGAGGTGCAGTCCTTTAGGCAAATGGATGGAGAAACACTTTATGAAACTTGGGAGAGGTACAAAGAGCTGACAAGAAGATGCCCCCTGACATGTTCAATGAATGGATCCAGCTTAACATCTTCATTGAAGGCCTCTATCAAGAAGCAAAGAAAACACTAGATCACTCATCAGGGGATTCTCTTAACACAATGAAGACCCCTGAAGAAGCCATAGAGCTCATTGAAATTATGGCAAACAATCAATATTACTATGCTTCAGAGAGGAGCTCCAATCCAAAATGGGAAGTAATGGAACTTGAAGGTGTAGATGCCATACTAGCACAGAACAAGCTGATAACGTAATAACTAGTCACAACCAACTATCCTTAGCTCTACAATCATCCCTTGATAGTGATAGACTTGCTTGGATGGAGACCATACTTGTAAAAATGGCAGAAGAATTAGCAAATTCAAAGATCCAACACGCAAGAGAGATGAAGGACTTTCAAGAAGAAATTAGATCCAACCTGGGAAATCAAGGAGCCTCAATTAAGAAGCTTGAAGAACAAGTTGGATATCTGTTCAAGCAAGCACCCATGCCTACCAACACTTTCCCTAGTGACACCATGACCAATCCAAAAGGAGAATGCAAGGCCATTACATTGAGAAGTGAGAGAAAAGTAAAGGAAGCACCTTTAAGCAATGAATCAAAAGAAAGAGAAGCTGCCAAGGGCCCAAGTAATATAGAGGAGGAAAAGGCACCTGTGCCCACCCCACCAAAGGAGATTTTGAAGCCTTACGTGCCAAAGGCTCCGTACCCATAAAGGCTAAGAAAGGATGGGAAGGACAGTCAATTCTCTAAATTTTTGGAGATATTCAAAAGGCTCAAAATCAATATACCATTTGCTGAAGCATTGGAGCAGATGCCACTTTATGCTAAGTTCCTAAAATAACTCATGACCAAGAAGAGAAACTGGAAAGAAAAAGAAACTGTGGTGCTGACTGAAGAATGTAGCGCCATCATACAAAAGAAACTCCCTCAAAAGATGAAGGACCCTGGGAGCTTCCAAATTCCATGCATCATAGGAGACATCAACATTGAAAAGGCACTGTTTGACTTAGGAGCTAGCATCAACTTAATGTCCTTATCCATGATGAGGAGAATGATGATTGAAGAAGTCAAACCAACAAGAATGGCACTCCAGCTGGCAGACAGAACATTCAAGTTTTCCTATGGAGTAGTAGAAGACTTGTTAGTCAAGATAGGTGACTTCATCTTCCCAGCAGATTTTTTGGTGCTTGACATGAAAGAAGAAGCCAATACATCAATCATACTAGGGAGACCATTCCTAGTAATAGCTGGAGCAATTATTGATGTACAAAAAGGAGAATTAGTTCTCAGACTACATGAGGAGAAGATGGTGTTTAATGTATTCACAGCCATGAGTTACCCAAAGGAACCTCTTGGAGAATGCATGATGGTGGATGCAATTGAGCCATTGGTACAAGGAGTCTTATAAGAAAACAAGCTTGAGGAAGTGATGGAGGAAGATCAACAAGCATGCAGTGGAACTCCAAAAGAGAACATAGACAACCCAATCATGTTAGACAAAAAAAATGAGAAAGAGGAAGCACCCAAGCTGGAATTGAAGACACTACCTCCTGTCCTGAAGTATGCTTACTTGGGGAGCAATGACACTTATCCAGTAATCATCAACTCCGCCTTAAGAAAGGAGCAAGAGAAGGAGATAATTGAGGTGCTAAAACAACATAAAGATTCCATTGGGTGGACTCTCTCTGACTTAAAAGGGATAAACCCTTTAATGTACATGCACAAGATCCTCCTTGAGGAGGATGTCAAGCCCACAATCCAGCCACAAAGAAGGTTGAATCCATCAGTGAAGGAAGTAGTGCAGAAAGAAGTGTTGAAACTATGGCAAGCAAGGGTGATTTACCTCATTTTAGATAGTCCTTGGGTGAGCCCTATTCAAGTGGTACCTAAGAAGGGAGGCATCACAGTGGTGCCAAATGAAAGGAATGAGCTGATTCCTACCAAGACGGTCACTGGATGGCACAGGTGTATAGATTATAGAAAGCTTAATGAGGCCACCAGAAAAGATCACTTCCCTCTACCCTTTATGGACCAAATGTTGGAGAGGCTTGCTGGGCATGAATACTATTGCTTCTTGGATAGCTATTGAGGCTACAATCAGATTGTAGTTGATCCTAAAGACCAAGAGAAGACATCTTTTACTTGCCCATATAGTGTTTTTGCTTATAAGCACATGCCCTTTGGATTGTGCAATGCACCAGCTACATTCCAAAGATACATGCTGTCCATTTTTCTAACATGATTGAAAAGTTCATTGAGGTCTTCATTGACAATTTTTAAGAATTTGGTAACTCTTTCCCTAATTGCTTACACCATATTGCCTTGGTGTTATAGAGATGCCAAGAGACTAACCTGGTTTTAAACAGGAAAAAAGTGCCATTTTATGGTAACTGAAGGGATAATCATTGGTGACAAAATCTCTAACAAAGGCATAGAAGTGGATAGAGCTAAGGTGGAGGTGATTTAAAAAATTACCCCCACCTTGCAATGTGAAAGCAGTTAGGAGCTTTTTGTGACATGCTGGCTTCTATAGGAGGTTCATTAGAGACTTTTCAAAAATTGCTAAACCATTGAGTAACTTGCTTGTCTTTGATGTACCCTTTATATTTGATAAAGAATGCATGCTAGCTTTTGAGGAGCTTAAGAGTAAGCTCTCCTCTGCAGCCATTATAGCACCATCAATTTGGGAAGTACCCTTTGAGTTGATGTGTGTGATGCACAAAATTGTTACTCTCTTACAATTTTGCACACATGACCAGCAAGTGCACTGGGTCGTCCAAGTAATACCTTACGTGAGTAAGGGTCGAATCCCACGGAGATTGTTGGTTTGAAGCAATCTATGGTTATCTTGTAAATCTTAGTCAGGAAGTCAATTATGTTTATCAATTGAATTGTGAGTAACCAGTAGAGCATAAATTAAAAGTTACTTGTTGTGCAGTAATGGAGAATATGTTGGAGTTTTGGAGATGCTTTGTCTTCTGAATCTCTGCTTTCCTCTGTCTTCTTGTTCACGCACGCACGTCCCCCTATGGCAAGCTGTGTGTTGGTGGATCACCGTTGTCAATGGCTCCCTTCCATCCTTCCAGTGAAAACTACGCTCACGTGCTCTGTCACAGCACGGCTAATCACCGGTTGGTTCTCGATCCGGTTGGAATAGGATTTACTATCCTTTTGCATCTGTCACTAACGCCCAGCCTTCAAGAGTTTGAAGCTCGTCACAGTCATTCAATCCTTGAATCCTACTCGGAATACCACAGACAAGGTTTAGACTTTCCGGATTCTCATGAATGCTGCCATCAGTTCTAGCTTATACCACGGAGATTCTGATTGAAGAATCTAAGAGATACTCATTCAATCGGATATAGAACAGAGGTGGTTGTCAGGCACACGTTCATGGTTTGAGAAAGGTGATGAATGTCACAGATCATCACCTTCATCACAGTTAATCGCGAATGAACATCTTAGATAGAAACAAGCGTGTTTGAATGGAAAACAAAAATACTTGCATTAATTCATCGAGACACAGCAGAGCTCCTCACCCCCAACAATGGGGTTTAGAGACTCATGCCGTCAGAGAATACAAAGTTTAGATCTGAAATGTCATGAGATACAGAATAAGTCTCTAAAAGTTGTTTAAATACTAAACTAGTAGCCTAGGGTTACAAAATATGAGTGGACTATGATGGATGATGCAGAGATCCACTTCTGGGGCCCACTTGGTGTGCTGGGGCCCACTTGGTGTGTGCTGGGGCTGAGACTTTAAGCAATTCACGTGCGGAGGCCATTTGTGGAGTTGAACGCCAGTTTTTATGCCAGTTTGGGCGTTCAACTCCAGTTTTTGATCCTTTTCTGGCGCTGGACGCCAGAATTGGGCAGAGAACTGGCGTTGAACGCCAGTTTACGTCGTCTATCCTTGTGCAAAGTATGGACTATTATATATTGCTGGAAAGCCCTGGATGTCTACTTTCCAACGCAATTGGAAGCATGCCATTTCGAGTTCTGTAGCTCCAGAAAATCCACTTTGAGTGCAGTGAGGTCAGAATCCAACAGCATCAGCAGTCCTTTTTCAGCCTGAATCAGAATTTTGCTCAGCTCCTTCAATTTCAGCCAGAAAAATACTTGAAATTACAGAAAAACACACAACTCATAGTAAAGTCCAGAAATATGAATTTTTCCTAAAAACTACTAGGAATAGACTAAAAACTAACTAAAACATACTCTAAACTATATGAAATTATCCCCAAAAAGCGTATAAAATATCCGCTCATCACAACACCAAACTTAAACTGTTGCTTGTCCTCAAGCAACTAGACAAATAAAATAGAAGACTAATAGGTTGAGAAGCATTAATATCTCAGAGTTTTTGATTGAAGCTCAGATTCTAATTAGATGAGCGGGACTAGTAGCTTTTTGCTTCTGAACAGTTTTGGCATCTCACTTTATCCATTGAAGCTCAGAGTGATTGGCATCTATAGGAACTCAGAATTCAGATAGTGTTATTGATTCTCTTAGTTCAGTGTGATGATTCTTGAACACAGCTTCTTTATGAGTCTTGGCCGTGGCCCTAAGCACTTTGTTTTCCAGTATTACTACTGGATACATAAATGCCACAGACACATAACTGGGTGAACCTTTTCAGATTGTGACTCAGCTTTGCTAAAGTCCCCAATTAGAGGTGTCCAGAGTTCTTAAGCACACTCTTCTTTTTGCTTTGGACCTTGACTTTAACCGCTCAGTCTCAAGTTTTCACTTGACACCTGCACGCCACAAGCACATGGTTAGGGACAGCTTGGTTTAGCCGCTTAGACCAGGATTTCAGTCCTTTAGGCCCTCCTATCCACTGATGCTCAAAGCCTTGGGATCCTTTTTAATTGCCCTTGCCTTTTGGTTTTAAGGGTTATTGGCTTTTTCTGCTTGCTTTTTTTTTTTTTTTTCTGCAAGCTTTGTTCTTTGCTGCTTTTTCTTGCTTCAAGAATCATTTTTATGATTTTTCAGATTATCAATAACATGTCTCATGTTCATTATTCTTTCAAGAGCCAACATATTTAACAGTCTTAAACAACAAATTCAAACGACATATGCACTGTTCAAGCATTCATTCAGAAGACAGAAAGCATTGCCACCACATTTAACCAATTAGAATTTGTTTTATTTAAATTTTATTGCTTCTTATTCAAAAGATCTACTATTTTATTCATGTTTAATGATGATGAGAAAAATAAACTATAGCTTAATTGGAGATAAAATCAAAATAGATACTAATTACTACTATATGACTTCTAAGGTACTTTTATAAGGACACTGTCACAGAGTTAAGGCAGAAATTGGAAATTAACAACCTTTATTCTGGGGGTATGGGGGTTCCTCTGATCCTTGGGAGGCTTGGTATCACAGAAGATTTTTGGCGCTTCAGTTCCCTTAAGTCACGTCCCTGCTCCTCTTGTTCTTTAAGCATATGGGTCAGCATTTGACTGTGTTCCTTCTGTTGTTTTATTATTTGCTCCATAGCTTCCTGTATCTTGGTGACAGACGTCTCAAGATATTCCCAATATTCCGCTTGAGGAATCTCTGGGAGGAATTCCTGTGCTCTCTTCTTGATAGATCTTCCTGTGCTTGTTGTCTCTCCATTGATGCTTTGGTGATTGACTTTTCAATTAGGATATATTCAGTTATTCCCATCTTGACTCCAGCGTCCTTGCAGAGCAGAGAAATCACGCTTGG